>NW_027266264.1:80296073-80977740 GCF_022045235.1 Haliotis cracherodii | reverse complement strand
ACTGTTTCACGTCATTACAACACGAGAAAAGCTGAGAGCGACCCAAAGTGACCCCGGCCCTTGCTGAGGGTTATCGGCGCTAAGTCTCCCCAGGTGTGCAATCAACGGCTAGCGGCGGGGGGAGGGATGGGGGGTAGGGGTAGGGGTAGGGGTGTAAAGCTGCAACAATCGCATGAAGCTTACACAACCATTTGCCACTGCAGACCTGGATCTCGAATCAGGCAAAAAAAATCATTCTCAACCTGCTACACGTAAAAGCACTTACGGTTGATGATAAATTTAGAGGACGACTGATTGTCTTAAAATGACAAAAAGCTATTTCGGCGCTTGGAAACCGTGTACGTTCCTCATTGGGGGTACTAACAACTGGGACACACCTGCATGTGGGTACCAGGGTTTTTAAAAGGTGTTCAGAGACGTAATAATGTGTTACAGGGATTGTCAATGGCTGTGACTATGCGCTCACAGGGTAATCTTTATGTGTCACAACTTAAGAATCATATTCATGAAAACGCATCTAACCTGCCGGGCAAAGGAAATACACACCCATGTTTGATCGTGGCTAAAAGTGAAACAAACGAGTAATGGTTATTCGATGGTGATGTATTAGATACGGGTATCATAGATGTGTTTTGGAGTGTTTCGTTGACTGTTTTTCATACTTAAATTTTTTTGATAACGTTTGTAATTTTTTGGTCAGATCCATTTTCACCCTACGTTATTTTATCTACATTATTCACGAATAAAGAAAAACATGCCCTTATCATAAATTTTGTGTTTCAACCAAATAATGAAATGAAGACGACGTGTAAATCACCATCCCATCCAACAGTTCCTCACCCTCTAATACACACCCGTTCCTAGCTGGCCCGTCCCACACGTAATAGGGGCGACACTGACTCGCATTTTATGATACAATTCGTCAACCTATTCTGACATGTGGTGTGGCGCCAGGCCGTATGAAACTGCTCGCCTTGCGACACTTGATGGGCAGATTACACTGTCAGGTCACCAGGGCTGTCTGCAGTATTACCATATCACACCAGTATAGTTCGCGACACATTCTCTAGATATGCAATTGATTCGTGTGATAATTCTACCAAGGGACTGTCTCTACTTACGAAATAGCCTTCAGTGTTTGAAAGATGATTCTGTTTCAGGTTTCACCAATTACATCTTAAAGTTGCCCTAGGTGAAACTGGTACGTGTGCCTTTAAGGCTTGTGAAAGTTCTCTTTTCTCAAAGCGATATCTTAGTTCGATAGCATTTTCACATTTTAGAAAACTGACTTAAATGTTTGGTACTGTATGTTTTTTATTCTTGACATGCCAGAGGTGGAATATTTTTTTCCATAGTGTTTGACATCTTCAGATTACTTCGTACTGTTTTGTCGACATTTAGGCTGTTTTCATGTAAGAAATTCTACTTAAATATTTCTGTACATTCCATATACATTTTGGTATGGCTTACTATTCAAATGTTTCATTAAAGGACACGCATCATCTTAGTTAGAGAAACTTGCAGCATTTATCAGAGGAATATATTGGATAAAAGAGATAATTAACCAGTCGATGAACGTTGAGATAACCTAAGAAAAATTACGTGCGTTTATGTTGATAAAAATATCCTAATTGGCAAAAAAGTCCGACGTAACTCAACACCGTCACTTCCTCCACAAGGCTCGTCGATCACCTTTTCTGACATTTATATCAAAATTAAAATTTCTTCATCTCATAAATTGTCCCCATTTTCCGCCATATCCCCTTTGTGATAACCCAGACGAAGTTGGGTGATGACGGCGCTCTGTGCTTGGTCTGGGAATGCAGTAGGTCCTATCGGCCTCGACACACGAGGAAATTTATATAGGAAAAAATACCATGCCTCTTATCCAAACCGAGTACGTCTAAGCATACAGGAGATCGTGTTCGCGCATATATCTGCCCAATTGGTCATGTTCAGCTTGTGTTACCTCTAATCTTTACATAGTCTTTGAACCTGGTCAAAACGTTTAGACAAGTTAACAGTTTGCACCCTTGCGTCCACGGAACGTGTGTCTCACCGGGTCTCGCGGCTCACTGGAGGGTATGCTACCTCGTATACTCTTTCTTCAAGCGGGGATCAATCGGCGCATATATGATCACCACGGGATTAACCCTGGGAGGATTCAATCAAGACCCTGAAAGGTGTTAAATGTTTAAATAGACAGCGATACGAGCAGGGCATCTGGTTCGCTGATGTCGGCGTGTTTTTGTTGATCTTATCTGGGTCAACAAGCGAACTTTAACCGTATTAAACAACACTATCAAAATAATTTTCATTACGTTGTTAATAGAAAGCCTAATAATTCGTGTTAAAAATTGAATTAGTTATTTTTTTAGCATAAAATATATAAAATCCTATAAACAGTCTTGTCTTCCCACATTGATTGATTAGTTAATACAAGTTACAGTTGTCCTTTAAGTTATTTAAATAATTTCAGTATTTACAATTCTAATTAGTTAGTTTTTAATATCACCCGTGATGAATTTCTTTGAAATGGTGATACAAAAACGTTATCTATATACATGTATAAAAATAACAAAAAAAGAACATACCTATTTCAAATTACAGACCGCCGTCATATAGCTGGAAAATTGCTGTTTGCGGCGTTAAAACACAACACCAAAAACCAAAAACAAAACCAAAAAAACCCAAACAAAACAAATTCACAAATCTATCTTCACTATCGCACCCGTCCCATCCATAACCCGGTACCCGTATACTTGAATCACGTTCATCAGCTAATCTTTGACCGGTCGTTGTATATAAATAATATACACTGGCAAACCTGTAGAGATGACTAAGTCATATTATCTACTTTCTAACAAACCTTTCCTAACTTGTATGAAGAGTGTGATTGTCAGAGGTAACCCCGGTGTCAAACAGCAGAATACATCAGGTTTCACTCGTAGGACTGGCATTGTTGTCAGTGTGGAATATTGCCTATACAATCCCTGGTGCCTGCTGAACAGTTTATTATCGTAGTCGTGACTATAGAGTGAACGATCAGTGACATCATATATCCCTTTACCACAACACCCATTGGACACTATTTGTATTATGTGACGTGTGTGCCATCGGATCCTGATACCCCTCTATACTGTATTTTAAGGGAATTTTGTAGGGATTTATGTAAGTACATATAAGTATATTTAACATTTTATTCCAGGGACTGTTACGGACTCATGAACTACACCGCCTACCCCAGCTCTGATTGGCTCAAATAATGTCAAATATGTCCACTAATTTGTGAGTTTTAATCCTATCTAGACATGTTGGACTGATCCATGGCTCTACAGAGAATCATGACTATTCATTCTGAGGCGAGTAACTGGTGTTCCTAACATCTATAACATAAAGGTATAATTTAGATCCAGAAGTCTTGAGGTACCGGGGGAATGTTTTGATCTGCACCTACACAGCTGTTCTGTCACATTTTTGTATGAATTCAATTTAAATTTACAGCCGTTTATTTGTTACGAATATGTTGAAGTAGCATATATGCGACGTTTATATAATGAAACCGAAGAAAATCGTACCATTCCACAAAATAAAAAAAATAAAACATTTCCCCCAATACTTTAGGTGTGTGAATAATATTAATGTAGTTAGATATATTTACAAAAGTAACAGCACTATATAAAAAATATTTTTCACATAATTTTAAAATAAAATAGATGTCATTTGTAAATAATCCTACGAATTTTAAGATAGTAACGTTTGATTAGTTGTGATTATATTCTATGTGAAATCCATGCTACGGAAAGACGTATTGCAAAATAATTACATCCATGTAATCTGCCGGGAAAAGGAAAGTACACACCCACGTTTAATGGTGGCTAAAATTGAAACCAAAAAGAAATGATTATTCTATGGTAATGTATTTGACACGAGTATCATAGTTAGTTGTGTTGGACCTTAAGTTTGCAGTGCTTCCGTGACTACTTTCAGCCATGTTTCAGTCATGTTTTTTTATAGCGTTTGCAAAGTTTTTGTCAAAATTGTCAAGGGTATACTTTCTTTTGCCCGGTAGTTTATGTGAACCGTCCACTTTTCTACCCAAAGGATTGTATTTGAGACAACTGTCTTTGGATTTTCCAGAGAATTAAGCAACTAGTTGTATTCATGTCTATTCACATCTTACATATACAAAGTTAATCTGATGGATATTAGCACTTGCCGATTTTCAAACATACAATTTCAATGCTACCCCCACTGACAGAGATCGCGCAGACGACACATGAATAAAAGCATCTTCAGGTGAGACACTGAATCTGACACAGATAACGGAAAAAAATGAAATACAAACCCATGGCTGTCTTGTAGGAGAAGCCGGGGCATCAAAACAACGATATGTTTGGACAGATTGCAACGTAGATATGAACGTTCCAATCTTAGCACAGTCGAGATGAGCTAGTGGGGAGACGACGTAGCGTCGTAACTGACGTAGAGAAACGCTGTCGTCTACAGAGGACAGGTGAGGACGAGAGTCTATTCTGTACCAGATGGAATGTAGATGTCCCCATATGTCCTCCGTCCTCTGACGTACACAGGCAGCCACAGAACCTGTCAGGGATGTTCGTTCTCCTCCTCAGTGAGTGTAGAAATGATCAGCGTTAGAAAAGGCCGGGACCCTTCCTCCTAGTCGTTTGAAGTCCTTCAAAAGGCAGTACGGTTTGTTGAACATAACGGTCAAGAGATGCCTGTCAGATAACTGGTTTCATGTTTCTGAGAACACGGGAACAACGAGCGGTTAAACAGGACACCTACTTCGGCCCATCAGTTGTCCTGGAGACACCTGTTCCTTTAAAAATGGTCTCTCTATTATAGTACGAAATCGTGAAATATTACATTTCTCAGGAAATCAAGTCCACATTGAAGATAGCAACATGACGTTTGGGAGTCATATGTTCGTCAACATTCACACATTCACGTTTAGTATGGAAACATGCACAGCATGGTGTTCGGCAAATGGAATACATCTGTGGCATCAGTTTGGGGCCCGACACTCGCGTGTCCTCCGTCCACACACCACACATATTCAGGCTGAGTTCACGTGTCAAAGCTTTTTAAACGAGATCACGTTTTGATGTGCAGGCTCGTGTGTATCTAGTACGTATCGGATGTACCATGGAGCCTGGAACATCCTCTAATAATTGACGTTTTGTGGGCAGCCTCAAGAATCATATTCAGATCGGGAAAATAGCCCACTTGCTCCTCGTCGGAGCTAAAACACCTGCTCGTCCAAGAACTAGTTACCCATATGGGAGAATATATTCACACTTCCGTATATCTTCCCTTCAAGTTCCCGTGGGAGATTCGCCATCACAGCTTCTCTCCCGCTGCCGGCTTGCTCGTAACACGGAACGTAGTATTGCATGGCGTTTCCGCATTCCATGTCAAGACATCCTCCCCAAATCCACAGCCGGGTCTCATTCTTTCTTTTCACACAACCCTGTACCATCTCTGTTGGACCAGCTCTTTAAGTACCAACTATGATGTCTGTATTACCCGACTGAGAAGCAGGTGTTACCATTGGGGATTTAGAAACGCCTTCCGATATAAGAGAAACACGTCCCTGTACAAGAGGAGGGATATATTCACAACAAGGAAAAGAATACCTGAGTTGGTCTTGAAGCTGTTACTACCTGAAGACGTCACTTCACTCTTGCCCGACACCGTGTAAGCAACTCGTGGCTGTCTGTTGAAGCATAATCTCTCGGTGTTGTCTTTCAGGGTCTGACAGTTGTAGTCCTCGGTGCCGTCGCACTCACAGGATTGCAGCATCTTGGAGCTGGTCTGACGGTACAGAATGTCCAAACTGTTGTTGCACCGTGCACTGCAGCTTTCACCATTCATCAGCTTGGCGCAGTGGCGGATGTAATACTGCAACGCTGCCAAACACGAAGTGTCAGCTTCACAGATCCACATTGCTAGGCCGCAACTCACAACGGCGTTGTCGTTGATATTGTTCATAAACTCCATCACATCCTTAGCACAGATCTCGACTCGACGCTTCTGGGTTTCACAAAACTCGTCGTCACTGCAGTTACAATTGACGAAGGCGATTCCGGACCGATCTTCCGTGGACAAGAGAGATATGAGAGCATGCTTGCAGTCAGTAGTACATGTGTCCACAGTCCCTTTGATGACGTCGCTACACCCGATCATGAAGTTGTTCAGAGCCATCTGGCAGCCTATTCGGGAGAAACAATGATTCCTGGCCTGGTCACAGAACTCTGGCACCCCACTGGAGAAAATACAGTGACTCGTCTGGATACACATGGCCAGCAGACACAAGTCCCAAACATGCATCCTCCTCACTGGCCTGGTCTACTCGGGCACGGGGTCGTGTTGTTGTTGACGTTGTTGTTGTTGTTGTCGACTCCTCCCCGGGGCTTCACTAAGGTCGCTTTCCCCTCCCGACACAAGTCCCATCCCCACGGGAAGCTTCTGGGTACCGCTTCTCGTTGAGGGACGCCGGACCAGAAGGTAAACACAGAAATGAGACACGAGCAGACGACAGTTCATACATACGCTAGCACCCGGCCAGTCCTTGCTTGTTGGTTCTATACTCTAAGTTCATCCTCACTACAGTTGATATCACGTCCTACAGCCGCTCATCTCATAGGCATAGTCGCAAGCATCGGCGAATACTTGTAAATATGTACCCCGTGTTCGCACAAAGGAGCCCCGCGAGTAACGAGTAAGCTAACTCTACTAGCTTTCGAATCAAATAACCGTCTGCAATGCAATCGGCACACTGAGTTGACCTGCTCAGGCTTCTTCCATAGGCTATTTTTGTAATGCTGAGACGTCCATGTCATAGATACGCCTAGAGGGAGGTTTATAAAGCTGGCCCGCCCATCCAGCATCCAGCCAATGGGAAGACAGGATATGATTGAGTGACGGTGGCTGACAGACAGGGACTGCGAGCCAAACATCGATTTCATCGCTAATTACCTGATACTATGCATCATGATTCGGGACGTTGAGATGTGAAGTGGAGGAAGCGCGTCTTCCCCTTCTCTCCATGCCGCTAGACTTGAGCAGGCCCCTCGTGCGGCACAACACCGTTTATGGGCGACGCACAGCAGGGCAAACCTCATAACCTGTCCCCCAAATTAACTCTTAACATGATGTACTGTTAGCCTCTTGACCGAGAGAGTTTAGGAGAAGGGGGATTGGAGTTTCAGGGGGCCGGGGAGGGACAGCATGTCAGTGTGTCTGTAGGGAAGCGGGGGCCTACCGGCGGAGGGGGTAGGTATATAGGTAAAGGACTCATACAGGTGTTTGCTTATAGTACGTACCTTAATATTTGGCCTTTTGTATTACAGTAGATTCTGTTTAATCCGACAAAACGTTTTGGCCCCGACACAAACCTATATATCATATAAAAAACTACAGTAAAGTACGGTTATAACGAACTCAAACGGACTACTAAGTTTAGTTCGTTATAACCGTAGTTCGTTATAAGCATACATGCAGCATAATTACAGAAAATAGTGGTGACCAAAAAAGTAAGTTCGTTATATCCGTCAGTTCGTTATAAGCGTGTTCGTTATAACCGTAGTTTACTGTATGTGTAATACGACATCAACACCAGAACAACGTTCAATAAACACTCAGTTGTGGCGTATTGTTTTTGTTGTTTGTTTGTTCGTTGTTTAACGCCGCTCTCAGCAATATTCCAGCTATATGACGGCGGTCTATAAATATTCGACCTGAAAATCCAGTGATTGACATCATGAGCATCGATCCAATTGGGATACGATGACATGCATCAATCAAGTCAGCGAGCCTGACCACCCGATCCTTTTAGACGACTCTAGTCTGGAGCGACGATATTTACTTGAAGATTGGTACATGTATTTGGTATACAACCTTCAATTAACGCTTCGCAAGGATTAATCTACTATGAACCAATTGACGTTTCATGTTCGGGGGGTTAACCCCTGATTGTTAGGCTTGATTACAGACTGAGTGAATCATGATGTCACATTACAATAAATAGCATGAATACCCAATGCCTTTTAGAAACTTATTTAACTAATGCTATATTTGTGATTACACTTTCTTAGTAAAGCACAAATTCCTGTACCCGTTTGTAATCCCATGCGGGATTCGAACCCACACTCTCCGTGTGAGGCGCCTAATCGTCAGCACATTAACAAACAACATGTCCTTGCCTCAACGTTTAGTGAACCGTGGATGCATTCATTACTAGAATCTTTGTTTCACTAAACATGGGGGGCGTCAAAAAACAGAAACACACATCAGCAGTTTTATAACCATGAAAATAAAACATTCTACTGCCAAGACGTATTCTGTGTAAGCCATTAAGCCACGATAACATCTATAACACACAAACCATTTATACCATTCCCACTTACGGTGGAAAGTGAGGCACTCCCGAGCCTAGTCTTAGAGCCACTACAATAAGCACTGGGTGTTTTTATTGTGTGACAAGTTTTATTATATCCTACTCAAAGAAATTACAACACCCGATTGTTTCATTAAATTACACATATTCTGTCATGGCATGACTTCTCTTGAGTAGTATACGTGGTCGGAGACGACGGAGGGTATCCTTACTGGCCAAAAATACTGACACAACTGTAATGTTTCAGAATAATAAAAACGTTCAAGATACGACACCTTTAGATTCATTAAATCTTTGATAAAGCCCGAAAAATACTTAACAAATAAAACAAAGAAGAAACTTCGATACGCCTTGACAAGATTTCGTCTTGGGTTTTCAAATTTGTCTATCTATAATGTTGGCAAAAAGGTGTCCTTTGCCTAATACTATGCCGAGTTTGTGTGGAAGACGATTTTCATTTACATTTGATATCTGTTTGTTTGTTGTTTAACGCCGAACTTAGCAATATTCCAGCTATATGACGGCGTTCTGTAAATAATCGAGTCTGGATCAGACAATCCAGTGATTGGTATCATGAACATCGATCGACGGAGTTGGGATACGATGACATGCTTCAACCAAGTCAGCGAGCCTGATCACGCGATCCCGTTAATCGCCTCTTACGTCAAGCATGGGATGATGAAGACCAATTCTAACCCGGATCCTTGGTAATGAATGGTCCCATAGAATGCTCAGAAGTAGGTATATCCGGTGCATTACTTGCTCACCAGAAGCTCTTTTGTTTCAGTACTCATGATGTAGTCCACACAACCTGGCCTTGTGCTTCTGTCATGTCAGGTCGAGGTAGTATCGGAATATGGATACTTAAGATATAATTATTTGTTTTTCAGTAATGTTACAGAGGCGGCAGGGTAGCCTAGTGGTTAAAGCGTTCGCCCGCCACTCCGAAGACCCGGGTTTGAATCCCCACGTGGGTGCAATGTGTGAAGCCCCTTTCTGGTGCCCCCCGCCGTTATATCGCTGAAGTATTTCAAAAAGCGACGTAGAACCATGCTCACTAACTCACCCCAGTAAATGTTACGACTTTAACCACTGTATATTGACCGGACACTAAAATGCTTTTGAATGCATTCAACAACATTCAGTAAGCCTTCGTTTTACGAAAATACTGAATTTAGTAATATGTCCACGGATGTTCTACCTTGTAAAGATCTAAACCATCACACCTACTACTACTACTACTACTACTACTACTACTACTACTACTACTACTACCACCACCATCACCACCACAATCACCACCACCGCCGCCGCCGCCGACGACGACGACGCTACTACTACTACTACTACTACTACGTCTACCACAACCATCCTTACTACTATTACTACTTCTAAAGCAAAGATGTGGTTTTGTTTAAGGAACGCAGAAGCAGCAAGAGCGTGGTTTTATTGACGAAAGGGTGACGCAGAAAGGGCGTGGTTTTATCAACTAAACAGACGCAGAAAGGGCGTGGTTTTATCAACTAAACAGACGCAGAAAGGGGGTGGTTTTATCAACTAAACAGACGCAGAAAGGGCGTGGTTTTATCAACTAAACAGACGCAGGAAGGGCGTGGTTTTATCAACTAAACAGACGCAGAAAGGGCGTGGTTTTATCAACTAAACAGACGCAGAAAGGGGGTGGTTTTATCAACTAAACAGACGCAGAAAGGCCGTGGTTTTATCAACTAAACAGACACAGAAAGGGGGTGGTTTTATCAACTAAACAGACGCAGAAAGGGCGTGTTTTTATCAACTTAACAGACGCAGAAAGGGCGTAGTTTTATCAACTAAACAGACGCAGAAAGGGCGTAGTTTTATCAACTAAACAGACGATGGAAGGGCGTGGTTTTATCAAATAAACAGACGCAGAAAGGGCGTGGTTTAATCAACTTAACAGACGTGGGAAGGGCGTGGTTTCTACTGACGACGAAGAGACGCAGAAAGGGCGTGGCATTTTCGACGACCCAGAGACGCAGAAACGTCGTGTATTGTATTGACGACAACCCGATTGATATAGACTCGGGTTGTGCATATCATCTAATGATAAAGACTCGGGTTGTGCATTTCATCTGTTGATATAGACTCGGGTTGTGCATATCATCTGTTGATATAGACTCGGGTTGTGCATATCATCTGATGATATAGACTCGGGTTGTGCATATCATCTGATGATATAGATTCGGGTTGTGCATATCATCTAATGATATAGATTCGGGTTGTGCATATCATCTGTTGATATAGACTCGGGCTGTGTATATCATCTGTTGATATAGACTCGGGTTGTGTATATCATCTGTTGATATAGACTCGGGTTGTGTATATCATCTGATGATATAGACTCGGGTTGTGTATATCATCTGATGATATAGACGCGGGTTGTGCATATCATCTGATGATATAGACTCGGGTTGTGTATATCATCTGATGATATAGACTCGGGTTGTGCATATCATCTGTTGATATAGACTCGGGTTGTGCATATCATCTGTTGATATAGACTCGGGTTGTGTATATCATCTGATGGTATAGACTCGGGTTGTGTATATCATATGATGATATAGACTCGGGTTGTTCATATCATCTGTTGATATAGACTCGGGTTGTGCATATCATCTGTTGATATAGACTCGGGTTGTGCATATCATCTGATGATATAGACTCGGGTTGTGCATATCATCTACAGATATAGACTCGGGTTGTGTATATCATCTGATGATATAGACTCGGGTTGTGCATATCATCTGTTGATATAGACTCGGGTTGTGCATATCATCTGATGATATAGACTCGGGTTGTGCATATCATCTGTTGATATAGACTCGGGTTGTGCATTTCATCTGATGATATAGATTCGGGTTGTGCATATCATCTTATGATATAGACTCGGGCTGTGTATATAATCTGATGATATAAACTCGGTTTGTACATATCATCTGATGCTAATAATATAGATTCGGGTTGTGCATATCATCTGATGATATAGATTCGGGTTGTGCATATCATCTGTTGATATAGACTCGGGTTGTGCATATCATCTGTTGATATAGACTCGGGTTGTGTATATCATCTGATAATATAGATTCGGGTTGTGCATATCATCTGATGATATAGACTCGGGTTGTGCATATCATCTACAGATATAGACTCGGGTTGTGCATATCATCTGATGATATAGACTCGGGTTGTGTATATCATATGATGATATAGACTCGGGTTGTGCATATCATCTAGAGATATAGATTCGGGTTGTGCATATCATCTGATGATATAGACTCGGGTTGTGCATATCATCTGATGATATAGACTCGGGTTGTGCATATCATCTGATGATATAGACTCGGGTTGTGCATATCATCTAGAGATATAGATTCGGGTTGTGCATATCATCTGATGATATAGACACGGGTTGTGTATATCATCTGATGATATAGGGCCGGGTTTAGCATTTCATATGATGATATAGACTCGGGTTGTGTATATCATCTAATGATATAGAGCCGGGTTGTTCATTTCATATGGTGATATAGACTCGAGTTGTGTTGTGTAGGAGGATAGCTGTTGGATGAAGTCAGTAAGAGCCTGTTCAAGTCTAGCCAGGAGATTCCCCACTTATCTGCACCTACCCCCCCGGTATGTAAACAGTGCATGTACTCGCGTGTGTCTGCCTACTTGACAGCACTTGGAGCAGTAAATAAATACTCTTCTCACTGTTGATATTGCCCAGGTTATCTTCTTGTCGATGTAACGGGTAGAAGCACTTAGATATGTGACAAGCACGTATGTTGTGGACGTTTTCGTAGCTCACCTTACCTCGACAATATCCTTGTGTGTGATGTTTCGTTTTGTGAAATTAGCACCCAACTTGATCTGAAATCAATTTCATATTGGGAAAACGATAATGGTTCTGTGAGTGAGTGAGTGAGTGAGTGAGTGAGCGAGTGAGTGAGTGAGTGAGTGAGTGAGTGAGTGAGTTAATAGTATAGGAATTTAAGAGAACAGGAACATAAGAGAAACAAATGTTAATTTGAATATATTATTAGCTATCTGACTCTTGCATGATCGATGTTATTAAAATAGTGCACTTGTGTATGCAATCTCCGCTCATTATGGTTTTCGCCCAGTTGAGCCCAGTGGGGTGTCCTGGGTAGAACAGGTTCAACTACACTACGTATGCCCGAGAGTTGACAGAAACGGGTATTGGTTGGTCACAATGTACCACCTGGCTCCGTGCCATAGCTGTTATAAACCGTTTTACCGGGCCATGATGAGTATCACTATGTGTACAAAGTGATATTATCACAATCTCAATAATCTGGTTTAGAAGTTTAAGCTCTTACATTTTTTATCGTTATTTTATCGTTATTTCTACAATATTAATTTTCTTTTCAACTAATCATTAGCAATCGTGATATAAATGGCGTGTTCTGACCCGTTTGTAAACTAGATACCTGATACTTTTTCCATTACAACAGAGCTCTTGAGTCTGTAAGTATTAAATAGCATAAACAACGAAGGTTGTCTTCCTTGAAATAGCCCGTGTATCTGTTCTTGTGTAATCTTTGACCATGGGGGTAAGGGACTGGTGATTTATTATATGGGGAAAAGAGAGAGAATTACTACAGTTCTATTTTTTCAAATATTTTTGTGCGATGCGGGTACATTTTGTTTCTATTCCTCTCTCAACATCGAGTCAAGTATACGCCCGTGCAGAACATGAAGAAGTGTGTAAGAAAAACAGCCAACTCTATTGTTGGTATGTTCAAATGGATAGAGATTTAGTTTCTGTGTAGCGAGATATACTCAACCTTCTAAAACGTTACACCTAAACAGAGTAACCTATGTGCCATAAACTCATCAATAACATTATTCCCTAACAGCCTCGGTTTTGTTTGACGTCGTTTCGCATATTTTCACAGGCGGGCGCCCAGTTACGTGATAATGTCACGTCCCTTAGGGTATGCCATTCCACTTAAGAGCGTCCGGTCACGTGATTTATGTGACGCTCCTGACCGCTACGTTGGCGACTACGACAGGTATTAAACTGTCATCTCAGAGGGACCCCAGTGGGCACTTAGGCAGATAGGTAATATTGTAATGAAAAATGATATAAATGCAAACAAATGAGCGTGTCATCACAATTACCAGTCAAGGCCGATAGCTGCTTTTAAAAATCAAAATCTCACGTGTATATTCGGTCAATTCGAAAATAACACTGTCGGCACCTTGAGATATTTCTAAAGACGCGCATGCACGCCATATGTTAATACCCTCCCCACACCCCTCCCCTCCTAGCAATGCATGTATACACTGACAACGTACACGATGTGACCTGGTTCCCGCCATGGCGCTTCATGTCGGTAAATGTAAACTGTGTACCGAATTCAGAAGAAAACAAGAAAAACGTTACGGTACAAACCCCAGACTAAGAGATTCATCAAAGCGTCCAAGGGCGCATTTGAAGGACTACACGTGACCTGTTCGGAAGTTATTGCTGAAGACACTGCTTTACTTCATATTTTCTAAAGAACGGAAACAATTATTCACATTCGGTATTTAATCGTGTCAAAGAGACAATATGATCTAGTGTCTTAGTTTCAATGTACAGCTAATGGCTGTCACTGGGGACATAGTGCACAACTAAAGGCTTTGATACTGACGGTTTATGCCTTACTGATTGCTCTAGTTTTACCACAGGACAACCAGTCACCTGGTAAGTTCTTCAAAACTTGTAACAACTTTGCCATTACGAGGCCATTACGAGATGCAATGGATGCAGACTTCGGAAATACAGGAAACCGTCAAGGACTTAGAGGTATTAATATATATTTGAGCCTCATGATTAGAGATGAGCAGACCAGGTAAAAAATACAATGTGGGCAGCCCTGCAGGAACAGGAAGAGGTGATGACGACTGCACATGCTCAGAATAGGTGATGATGACTGCACATGCTCAGAAGAGGTGATGATGACTGCACATGCTCAGAATAGGTGATGATGACTGCACATGCTCAGAATAGGTGATGATGACTGCACATGCTCAGAATAGGTGATGATGACTGCACATGCTCAGAAGAGGTGATGATTACTGCACATGCTCAGAATAGGTGATGATGAGTGCACATGCTCAGAAGAGGTGATGATTACTGCACATGCTCAGAATAGGTGATGATGAGTGCACATGCTCAGAAGAGGTGATGATTACTGCACATGCTCAGAATAGGTGATGATTACTGCACATGCTGCACATTGAGACATTGGTTTGTCTGGCCAATACTGTCTCAGGACCCCGGCAATCTCGACTGTCCAGTACATTTCATCTACTTTCTTTTATGAATTGAGTCGTATAGCTTCGAAACTAGCGGCCAAAATACGATACTTGATTTTAAGAGCGCTTCGAATGATATTAATCGATCAATACTCAATACATGTTTGCTGTATTCTGATTTAGTATTCAACTTGACTACAGATATAACCGCGGCAATGAAGTGATGTTTTATCAAACACAAGCGGAGCACAAGCGTGGTTCAACTGTTTTAAGAGCTCCGCAAGAGCTCGCGGGCGGAGGTTGAAACAAACAGCATTGCCTTGAGCTCCGCAACCTGCCTACTGATCGTGTATCCCAGTGAGTGTATGTTCTCTGTTAAATGTTGTTTTGAAACACAACTCGGTAACGGGCACTTTTCATCAGCAACTCTACGTTACAGAAACCAAGAAATGGGTCTAATGGCCCTCTACTTGAAACAAACGAGAACGCCCTGCAAGACGCGTATCCTTCTGGAAGAGGTGGAGAGGTGAGCAGGCAGATAAGGGGGAAACAGGGACGGGTGAATGGGGTAGATGGAAAAGAAGGGGGGATGAGGACGGGAGAAGGATGAAGAGGTTGGCCGTGAATGGTGAGGAGTAGGGACGGTGCGGGGGGGACGGTGCGTGGGGACGAAGAGAGTGGGAGGCAGGTGTGTCGGGACAGAGAGTGGGATGCAGGTGTGTGGGAATAGAGAGAGTGGGAGGCAGGTGTGTGGGGACGGTGTGTGGGGATGGAGAGAGTGGGAGACAGGTGTGTGGGGATGGAGAGAGTGGGAGGCAGGTGTGTGGGGATGGAGAGAGTGGGAGGCAGGTGTGTGGGGATGGAGAGAGTGGGAGGCAGGTGTGTGGGGACGGTGTGTGGGGACAGAGAGAGTGGGAGGCAGGTGTGGTGGGACGGAGAGAGTGGGAGGCAGGTATGTGGGGACGGTGCGTGGGGACGGAGAGAGTGGGAGGCAGGTGTGTGGGGACAGAGAGTGGGATGCAGGTGTGTGGGAATAGAGAGAGTGGGAGGCAGGTGCGTGGGGACGGTGCGTGGGGAAAGAGAGAGTGGGAGGCAGGTGTGTTGGGACGGTGCGTTGGGACGGAGAGAGTGGGAGGCAGGTGTGTGGGGACGGTGCGTTGGGACGGAGAGAGTGGGAGGCAGGTGTGTTGGGACGGTGCGTTGGGATGGAGAGAGTTGGAGGCAGGTGTGTGGGGACGGTGCGTGGGGACAGCAGTCGTGGTGGGACGGAGAGAGTTGGATGCAGGTATGTGGGGATGGAGAGAGTGGGAGGCAGGTGTGTGGGGATGGAGAAAGTGGGAGGTAGGTGTGTGGGGACTGTGCGTGGGGACGGAGATAGTGGGAGGCAGGTGTGTGGGGATGTAGAGAGTGGGAGGTTTGTGTGTGGGGACAGAGACAGTCGGAGGCAGCTGTGTGGGGATGGAGAGAGTGGGAGGCAGATGTGTGGGGACTGTGCGTGGTGACGGAGAGAGTGGGAGTCAGGTGTGTGGTGACGGAGAGAGTGGGAGGCAGGTGTGTGGGGATGGAGAGAGTGGGAGGCAGGTGTGTGGGGATGGAGAGAGTGGGAGACAGGTGTGTGGGGATGGAGAGAATGGGAGACAGGTGTGTGGGGATGGAGAGAATGGGAGGCAGGTGTTGGGACAGAGAGTGGGAGGCAGGTGTGGTGGGACGGAGAGAGTGGGAGGCAGGTGTGTGGGGACGGTGCGTGGGAACGAAGAGAGTGGGCGGCAGGTGTAGGGACAGAGAGTGGGTGGCGGGTGTGTGTTAATGCGAATGTGAATGTGAGTGTGAGTGTGAGTGTGAGTGTGAGTGTGAATGTGAGTGTGAATGTGAGAGTGATGTGGGCGTGAATGTTAAATTGATGTTTGAATGGGAGTGTAAAATTTGAATGTGAATGAAATTGTTAGTGTGAATGTTAATGTGAGTGTGAATGTGAGGGTGACTGTAAGAGTCTGTGTGTACAAATAAATGTAAGTGTGGCTGTGAATGTAGGAATAAGTGTAAGTGTGAGTGCAGGAATAAGTGCAAGTGCGAGTGTAAGTGTGAATGTGAGGGTGACTGTAAGAGTCTGTGTGTACAAATAAATGTAAGTGTGGCTGTGAATGTAGGAATAAGTGTAAGTGTGAGTGTAGGAATAAGTGTAAGTGTAAGTGCAGGTATAAGTGTAAGTGTGAATGTGAGGGTGACTGTAAGAGTCTGTATGTACAAATAAATGTAAGTGTGGCTGTGAATGTAAGAATAAGTGTAAGTGTAAGTGCAGGAATAAGTGTAAGTGTGGGTGTAGGAATAAGTGTAAGTGTGAATGTAGGAATACGTGTAAGTGTGAATGTAGGAATAAGTGTAAGTGTGGGTGTAGGAATAAGTGTAAGTGTGAATGTAGGAATACGTGTAAGTGTGAATGCAGGAATAAGTGTAAGTGTGGGTGTAGGAATAAGTGTAAGTGTGGGTGAAGGAATAAGTGTAAGTGTGAATGTAGGAATACGTGTAAGTGTGAATGTAGGAATAAGTGTAAGTGTAAGTGCAGGAATAAGTGTAAGTGTGAATGTAGGAGTAAGTGTAAGTGTGAATGTAGGAATAAGTGTAAGTGTAAGTGCAGGAATAAGTGCAAGTGTGGGTGTAGGAATAAGTGTGGCTGTGAGTGTAGGAATAAGTGTAAGTGTAAGTGCAGGAATAAGTGTAAGTGTGAGTGTAGGAATAAGTGCAAGTGTGAGTGTAAGTGTGAATGTAAGTGTGAATGTAGGAATACATGTAAGTGTAAGTGCAGGAATAAGTGTAAGTGTGAATGTAGGAATAAGTGTAAGTGTGAATGTAGGAATAAGTGTAAGTGTGAGTGCAGGAATAAGTGTAAGTGTGAGTGTAGGAATAAGTGTAAGTGTGAATGTAGGAATAAGTGTAAGTGTAAGTGTAGGAATAAGTGTAAGTGTGAATGTAGGAATAAGTGTAAGTGTAAGTGCAGGAATAAGTGTAAGTGTGAATGTAGAAATAAGTGTAAGTGTGAATGTAGGAATAAGTGTAAGTGTGAATGTGAGGGTGACTGTAAGAGTCTGTGTGTACAAATAAATGTAAGTGTGGCTGTGAATGTAAGAATAAGTGTAAGTGTAAGTGCAGGAATAAGTGTAAGTGTGGGTGTAGGAATAAGTGTAAGTGTGGGTGTAGGAATAAGTGTAAGTGTGAATGTAGGAATACGTGCAAGTGTGAATGTAGGAATAAGTGTAAGTGTAAGTGCAGGAATAAGTGTAAGTGTGAATGTAGGAATAAGTGTAAGTGTGAATGTAGGAATAAGTGTAAGTGTAAGTGCAGGAATAAGTGCAAGTGTGGGTCTAGGAATAAGTGTGGCTGTGAGTGTAGGAATAAGTGTAAGTGTAAGTGCAGGAATAAGTGCAAGTGTGGGTGTAGGAATAAGTGTAAGTGTAAGTGCAGGAATAAGTGTAAGTGTAAGTGCAGGAATAAGTGTGGCTGTGAGTGTAGGAATAAGTGTAAGTGTAAGTGCAGGAATAAGTGCAAGTGTGGGTGTAGGAATAAGTGTGGCTGTGAGTGTAGGAATAAGTGTAAGTGTAAGTGCAGGAATAAGTGTAAGTGTGAGTGTAGGAATAAGTGCAAGTGTGAGTGTAAGTGTGAATGTAAGTGTAAGTAGAAGTTGAAGTGTTAGTGTAAGGTTGCGTATGAATAATTGTCAGTGTAAGTGTGAGTGTGGGTGTAAGTGCGAGTGTGAGTGCAATTGTGAGTGTGACTGTGAGTGTGAGTGTGCGTGTGAGTGTGATTGTGCGTATGAGTGTGAGTGTAAGTGTAAGTGTGAGTGTGAGTGTAAGTGTGAGTGTGAGTGTAAGTGTGAGTGTGTCTGTGCGTGTGAGTCTGCGTGTGAGTGTGAGTGTGTATGTGAGTGTGAGTGTGTCTGTGAGTGTGTCTGTAAGTGTGAGTGTGAGTGTGCGTGTGAGTGTAAGTGTGAGTGTGAGTGTAAGTGTGCGTGTGAGTGTGAGTGTGTCTGTGAGTGTGAGTGTGTCTGTGAGTGTGTCTGTAAGTGTGAGTGTGTCTGTGAGTGTGTCTGTAAGTGTGAGTGTGCGTGTGAGTGTGTCTGTGAGTGTGAGTGTGTCTGAGTGTGAGTGTGTCTGTGAGTGTGAGTGTGTCTGTGAGTGTGAGTGTCTGTGCGTGTGAGTGTGCGTGTGAGTGTGAGTGTGTCTGTGAATGTGAGTGTGTCTGTGAGTGTGAGTGTGAGTGTGAGTGTGCGTGTGAGTGTGAGTACAGGAATAAGTGTAAGGGTGAGAGTGACTGTGATAAGAAGTTTGAGGGTGAGGGTGAGGTTGAGGGTAAAATGGGAATGAACGCGTGAGGATATGAGGGTGAGGATATGAGGGTGAGGGTGGGGATAATAAGGAAAAGCAAGTTTGATTGAATTTGAACAAATCGTACCCAGTCCACAAAACAATGAGTTCGATTTTCGCCTAGCTGTCCAATCCCGACGGACTCGCGACTTCACCAGGGCAACCAAAGATTCCAATTCTTTAGACGCAAATCAGATCTACTTTAAGTGGATGAAGAAAACTATTTTCATTAATTTTATCTGCGTAAGTGAAATTCATTTTCCAAGGCGAGTGAGACTAATTAATATAGAGCGTAGAATAGCTAGTTACACGGAGTGCACTCTCAGTGTAGGAGGAGCGGCACATGTTTTCTCAAAGAAAAACGTTCAACGTACTGGATGTATGTCCTGTTCGAGAAAAAGCAAACTATCAAGACGCCAAGTTTCATTTTACTGATATATTTACGAGCAGTTTTACATATTTAGATTGTCTCATGTTATAAGTTTCGTACACCGGATCCCAGGTAAATAGCTTTGTAACGACGCTACCAAAAGCTTTAATTTCACAAAGTAAATATTAAAATCGCACCCTGGTATATTCAACTCTTATGATTCCATAAGAACTATAGGCGTTCAAGACGTGTCTATCATCAAAGAACATACACCTCATTTGGGTATATGCTTTGCATTTGCTAATTTACCCTGTGACGTCAGGCTAATTAGCAACAGGCGAGGCTAATGATTTTGTAACGGCTCGGGTTTAGTGTTGTAATTTATCCTTCTACTTGCGCCGCAAGTTATAATTGAGCTGTGCTGGGGTTTGTTTTCAAATAAACGAATTCCATTAAGAAACTTCGTTCTGAAAATGAAAATAGATGAGATTCTGTTCTCACGTCCCTCCTCTGTGCCTTCCATGACGGAAAGTCTCGCGATTAGGTAATCAGTTACACCCCAGGCAGTTGAAACTTACGAACCTTCGATACTGATGTTGAATAACAGTATAAATTTACAGGATTCGAACTCTGAAAATGATCTGATGAGCGAGTGAGTGGGTGGTTTTTACGCTGATTTTAGCATTACTCCAGCAAAATCACGACGGGGGACTAAAATGGGCTTATGTTGGCGTAATTTAATAATGATTGGTAGAGAACCTCCGGTCAGATACATCACGAACGTTTCCCAGACAGGTTTTGTCTCAAACAAATCTAAAGCCCCCGTTACACTATCAAAGACTTTGATAAAAAACTTGGTCAAAGTAAACTTTGACCAAGTTTTCTTGGTCCAAGTTGGGCTGTTTACACTCATCAAAGTTTGGGATAGGCCGTCACCGTTTTGGTGGGAATTATCTTGCCAAGAAGGATGCTACTGACGAAGAATTTATTGTTTTTGTCATATGTATTTATTGTATTGCCATGTTGAGAAGGCGGCGTCATGGTAGGCAAAGGCATATTTGGTCCCGAGAATGGCTGCTCGTTGTTAAACCAAATCAATGAATTCTTCCAACATCTCGTCGGCTCATTTTGACTTGACTATATGCACTTCCGGTTGAAAAGTAAATGTTCCTTGCAATCTGATTGGCTAAATTAAATCAACGTCATCAAACTTTGATCAAAGTTTGACGAGAAATAGGATCGGTTTCTATTCCATCAAAGTCCGTCAAAAACTTTGTCAAAGTTTTTGAAAGCATGTTACACCATCAAAAACTTGGTCAAAATGGACTTTAACCAAGTTTTTTTATCAAAGTTTTTGACAGTGTAACGGGGGCTTCATATAGACACCTTCCCTCATTCACAGAGCTTGAATATGAACATTGTGTCCAGTTAACATTGATTTTAACATACTGTTTGTTTGTTGTTTAACGCCGCACTCAGCAATTATCCAGCTATAAGACGGCGGTCTGTAAATTATCGAGTCTGGACGAGACAATCCAATGATTGACATGCGCATCGATCCACGTAATTAGGATACGATGACATGCATCAACCAACTATTATTACATACATAATGGACCCGTGAAGATCCGGTTTAGAATAGGTCTTCAGCAACCCATGCTTGCCGTAAAAGGTGACTATGCTTGTCGTAAGAGGCGACTAACGGGATCGGGTTGTCAGGCTCGCTGACTTGGTTGATACATGTCATCGTATCCCAATTGCGTGGATCGATGATCATGATATCAATCACTGGCTTGTCTGGTACAGACTCAATTATTCACAACCGCCGTCATATAGCTGGAATATTGCTGAGTGCGATGTTAAACAACAAACAAACAAACAAACAAACAAACATACATAATGGCTTGACAGGTTAACTGTTGTAATATGAAAGAATCCGGCGTTCTTTTCTGAGTCGTATACATGACATGGAGACACGAAAGACTATAAGAGTTTATCAAGTTTGTGAGAGTCGCCCAGTTAGACCAGACACACGACCCAGGCCTGTTCAATAGACATTAGAAAGGTAACCCACTTCATTTACACACGCGACACATTATACACGAGCTTCGACATTGCTGTGGGACTTACTTTGTGTTTTCCCGTCAGTAACCCAAACCTTAGATTAAACTAAATGTCCCCCCCCCCCATTAGACGTTAACCTTGTGAAAAATTCCGTCGATTGTTTGACAGTGAAGGTTGGGAAGCGGTGTAAGTGACTAATGTTGCTGTCGCGGCAGGCAGCCGTGCTGCGTTCTGTGGAGACACTCCATAAACCCGTCCTGGAATTCCAAATGGTTTCAGCTCAGCTGGAGTCGTCGCGGTCTCACCGTTCAGATGTTCGCTGATCATGGGGTCCGGGCTTGTGTTGCGTTTGAAAGTTATGTTTTAAAGTTAGGTAGAAACATTAGTTTTGATAATGGGTATATGATCCGGTGCGACGGGTCGACTGGGCGGAAGCGAAGTATATGTGCCTTGTGATCACTGTGATGCAAATGTTCATTGTACAAGTACCATCGCGTCTTGATTTAGTCAACCAGCGCATCGGGACAAAAGCTCCTTTCCAGCGCGTGACACCTTCGTTACCCTCTTGGTAACATCGCTGCCGTCAGTGTGGGCGCGGCCATTACAAGAATCTTGAAATTTGCCCTCTAACCCCAAATGTAGTAACGATTTACACTTTTGTTTATGTTTTTGGAAATGCCATCCTAGTGAACTTTGAATAGGTTTACGACTGACCATATTTCCCAGATGAAGTTAACTTTTTGTTTGTCTGATCAGATTGGTTCAAGATTGCAGAAAATGGCAGAAAATCATCCAACTTCCCCCTTACATTCTTTCCATACCAATTACATGACAGTTGACATGATATAGAAATTCAAATCGACGAACAAAGAAAGTAATTTTAGTTAGGGTAAGTGTATTCGGCGTCACGACTTTCATCGCTTGTTTGTAAACATAACGGTCAGTCGGTTGCGAGTTCAACTCCAAGCATGGTTGTAGCCACCTATCACAGTGGGGAGCTTTGACTGGTAGCAACGCATTCGTTACCACTCGCCCCTTTCCGTAACCTGCAAGAAGACTCGTCCCCCTATCGATGAATGTTATCTGCGAAAATACGACAAACCAATCAGAATGCACGTATGATTTCAAGTTCTTCGTCAAAGAATCCCTCAGAAATTATTTTGATTTTACAAATGTCTTGCATCTAAAAATATACCAAAGACACCGTTAAAGGTGTTTAATCATACTGTATGATTCTACACGTCCGATGCGCTTTAAATAGCATCTGAAATATATTTAACATATGGGGAAAATGTGTGAGCCATTACGCAACGAGTTGACAATTGTTTTAGGTATGCCCGTTTGCGCTAAGACGGAACCCAGTCGTAAAAATGGCCACGAGAGGGGCACGAGTCGCTATTCGGCTTGTCCCGGAATAACACGAGTTGGTCACGAATGGTAGCAAAGATAGTATAGAGAGCTCCGCGAACGGGATATAGCTGTGAGGAGCTTAATCAGGACATACTCAAGGGAAGCAACTCTTGGGTTACCTGGAGATTAGAACTTACTCCGTCGCACGGGTGACCCATGGGTCTAAGGCCCGTCAATTGAATGATTCGGTCTTGGTCTGTCAGCACCACGCCAGTGCTTGTGGGTTTCACCAAAATGATGAACGTACACGTTGTTTGGGTTTCCTCCAACATAAAGCTGCATTCCGTGTCATTCTGGTCAAACTCAACTCACTCACTCACAATTTATCAAGATCTGCACAAACACCTGCTCATGGGACTCTACGTCCTGAACAGACTCGTGAAGATCCGCGTAGACAATTGGTCTTCAACAACCCACGATTTCCGTGAGAGGCGACTATGCTTGTGGTAAGAGGCGACTGACGGGATCAGGTGGTCAGGCTCGCTGACTTGGTTGATGCATGTCATCGTATCCCAACTGTGTGGATCGATGCTCATGATGTCACTCACTGGATTGTCTGGTTCAGACTCGATTATTTACAGACCGCCGTCATTTCGTTGGAATATTGCTGAGTGCGGCGTTAAACAACAAACAAACTTCTTGAACAACAACTAACTTCATCAATTCCCGGCTAATAACGCTCAGCACTGTAAACTGCTTAAGAGGACATGGTCGACATGCATAGAGATCACTGCTTAAACAATGCTCCTGTCAGTGAAAACATCCCTATCGATACCCAGAAAGAACATGATGCAAAAAGCATGTCGCCAAAACGCAAACATGTACCGTCCACCTGCTCCTTGCTTGACTACGGTCCCGGGCGACTTGGGACGCACATTACTTGTTACGGGCCATCCAGCTTCAATTAGTTCTTGTTTTGTAGACGCAGTAAACTCACTTTTATAGATACGTCAAAGGGACGCAGTTCGACATCCGCATGTCACGTAAGGGTTGGACAACACCCAAGAAAGTAAAAAAAAAATACCCAGAATTGCTAGACATTAATCTGAAACTTTTTATACAAAAATGCGAAAAGATTAACTTGTGTACTTAAACCCTCCGCCTTTAACTGGCGACAATGAAAGGAGAAATTATATTTAAAAGTGAGACCGACAATGAAACTATCAGACGCTGTCCGTGTACCGACAACGGGCGTATATTTCATATTGACACGATTGTTGGAAACTGCTCTCCGGAAAGAGAATCTAATTGTATACGTAGAGGCATATTTTTCTCCATTAATGGCTGCCGATGCATAAGTAACGAGTATTGCCGAGAGAAAGTACAGAATACAAGCGTGCCTGTCCGCCGACGTAAATAAAGTAGAGTTTGAAGACTTCATTGACTGAGTTTCTATAGCGTGCATGCACCTGCCGTCCTAGCCCTGTTGACTGTGGTGTGTTAGCTCTCACGGTATAGTCAGTTACAAGTTGATTGCCATATGTTAGCTCTCGTGGTATAGTCACTTACAGTTAATTGCCATATGTAGCTCTCGTGGTATAGTCACTTACAGTTAATTGCCATATGTAGCTCTCGTGGTATAGTCAGTTACAAGTTAATTGCCATATGTTTGTTCTCATTGTATAATCACTTACAAGTGGACTGTGGTATGTTAGCTCCCGATGGTGGAAACACTTAGAAGTAGACAGGCATGTTAGCATAATGACCACAGCTATTAATATTACAACTACTACTGTTATTACCACCACTGCTAACACAGAAACTACATCAACTGCCACTACAACCACAACTACGGCCACCTAAACTACAACTACTTCCACTACCATCACCATCATCACCACAATCACTACTAGCCCTATTATGATTATTATTATTATTATTATAATTAGTAGTAGTAGTAGTAGTAGTAGTAGTAGTAGTAGTAGTAGTCGTCGTCGTCGTAGCAGTAGTTAAATGTGCATTGCCCCACACAAGCACAAGTACACATGTTGTACAGAAACTGTACACACCCCGCGGCATGTTCACTATCTACGGCGGGAAAGGGCGTGGCTTGAGAGAGGGGAAGGGACCAGTAAGAGGCGTGGCAGCGGAGACAGGAAGCACATGGAACGTCCCCCACAGAGAGTAAATATAACGTATAGCCGACTGTACCACCCCTTTCAACAGTGGGAGTATGGTGGTGCGAGATCAAATTGAATGCTAGCTTATACCCCCACCCCCTCCCTCCGAAACATGTATGTATAGCTCTAAGTATGTGCGTGTCCCCTGATATTCCTCGGACAGGTTTATGTTGCGTAGTAACGGATTTATAGGCCACGGTCGGTTTTATGGTCAATTATACTACTTTATGTGTCATGTTTGTAACCCACTGAGGGGGGAACGCGCATGTGGTGGGGCATTGCTCGTTTGATCCACACGACAAACACTTATGATGTCTCGATAACCATCAGGCTGTAGGTTGTCTCTCTACACGACGTCAGGCACGCCATCATCCGACATATCCATCCACGAAACAGCGAGATTGCGCGTTCTGCCTTAATGTGTTCAGTCGTCAATATTTTCTACGTCGTATATAAGTGTATTTGAAATGTGATTATCCAATTATCTGTTTATTTATGTGGTTAGGTGATCAGTGTGGTCGCCATATATATATTCATAAGACCGGTTTTGAATCCTGAGAAATTAGCTGTTGTCCCCTATCGTGTTGTGACTGCAACGCAAGGTTGGGTTGTATACTTCCTAGGGAGCTGAGAATGATTCTTGAGTGTACACTGATCCAGTGACCGGGGTAATAAAGCGCTTTGAGCATGTCGCAGTGGTGGGGAAATATGCGCAATATAAATAGCCTATTATTATAAACATGTATCCCAATATACACCTCGATTATTTACAGGACGCCGTGATGTAGCTAGAATATTGCTGCATGTAGCGTTAAAAATAAAAACCAGTAACTGCAACACAAATAAACCCCAGGTTCTCTTTTACTGTTGTCCGTCTTTAGACGTCCTCGTTGATGGTTTACTGACGTTACTCCGTTACATAAGCTTGTTATTTCATGGTGAGACCAAGTCACTGTCTAACTCTTTGTTGCTTTTGGGCATATCGCTGGCGTATAATTATTACTGATACAGTCTCCACCTAATTGTTTGTTTGTTTGTTTTTTAAAGCCGCACTCAACAATATTTCGGCTATATGACGGCGGTCTGTAAATAATCGAGTCTGGACCAGACAATTCAGTGATTGACATCATGAGCATCGATCCCCGCCATTGGGATACGATGACATGCACCAGCCAAGTCACCGAGCCTGACCACTCGATCCCATTGGTCGCCTCTTACGACAAGCGTAGTCGCTTTTTACGGCAAGCATGGGTTGCTGAAGACCTATTCTGACCCTGGTCTTCCCTGGTGTGGCATTGTAAAAGTATTAATACAAATTCAAAATTGATACAAAACAGCTGTTCGATTGAGCTGAGGTTAACTTGTGCTACGTTAAGTGACTTCCATTGACTCGGAAAAGGCGTGTGGCTATTGGCTTTGAAGCGGGGTATAGAGGATTTATTCTGCCTCTCAGAAATCCACGTGAAACCTGTATTTGCTCGTGGCGGGGAATAAAAGATTTCTTCCCCTGCTGAAAAATGTATTACCCTCCATTGCGGGTTACACAATATTTTATCAAGATCACGTGGACCAATCAGGTCTCATCATTCTGACATGGAGGTATGATAAATTGTTCTAGTAGCCCGAAGTCATGCAGGTCTCAGACGATTATAATTACCACTTCGGTAAAACCCATGAGCACGGGTATTTTGCTGACAAACCTAGAAACATAATCGGGGCGAACCGGGATTCGAACCCACAATCATAGGTTTCTGGCGTGCCCAAAGGACGCAACTCTGCACAGCAAATCGCTGCGCCTTAGACGACCGGGACCCATAAATTGTTGTACATGATGTAAATACATAAAGTATTATGTATAATGAGTAAGTACTGCGTTCTGATTGGATAATATATACAATGAATATTTGACATTTCATATAATATAGGAAAGCCGACTATGCTTGTCGTAAAAGGCGACTAACGGGATCGGGTGGACAGGTTCGCTGACTTGGTTGATACATATCATCGATCCCAATTGCGTGGATTGAGGCTCATGATATTAATCACTGGATTGTCTGGTCCAGACTCGCCGTCATATAGCCGAAATATTGCTGGGTGCGGCGTTAAACAACAAACCAACCAACCAACCAAATCATATAGAACTATTATTGCCTGACGTCAGTGCGCCTACTGTGCTAGACGATAACGTTTAACTTTAATGATTTAAATTCCAACTTCACATTTATATATGCTTATAAGTTACGGAGATCTGTATGCATATAGTATATATATATATATACACACATAAAAAGTCACTGTCACAAGGAACTTCAAATAAACAGGAGCACTCATTCATCAAACTCAGCTCCAAGATTCCTTTAACAGCACCGGTGGATAAAATGGTGTGATCGCATCCCCTGACTTATGAAGGTTTAGCAAATACTTAACAAAGCGAACGTGAAGTAACGAAAAGAACATAAAGCCATTGCCTGGTACTCAGACTCGCCAATGAGAAGGACCTCTTTGGTCTTTCTGGTAACTCATATTATCTGACAAAACATATCTCTTCAACCTTTCATCTTCGTTAAAAAACTATATATGTTAAACAGATATGGGTGTATGGTAGGAACTTCTCCTTTGCACACATGTTTCTCTGCTTTGCTGAAGATAGGATAGTGACTCAAAGTTTATAATTTATCTACTATTTAGTAGAATATCACACGCTATGAGAATTTGTGCACCTGTTTTTTCCCCCTTTTCTCGTCAACTCCAGCAGGAAGCTAGTGCATGTATCTGCATACGGCCCCTGTTTCTAATGACGAGGGGCATTAGCTCGTCTATGCAATCCAACCTATTATCTGAACCATTAGTTTGTTGCTCAACACCTGTCAAACTGACATAAGTTCCACCGTATGACACGTGATTTACGCCCGGCCAATGATATCCAGGCATGTTTATATCATGCTGAGCAGGTGCGCGCCGCGAGCTGTCAATCAGCGACACATCACCCAAACATGGGTGTTGATTGACAAGTCTTTTATCGGCAATATACAGCCTTCGCGTTATCCACGATCGCTGTTTTATCCAGTTCTGAAATATCTCTGTTTATGTATGTGCCTTGATGGCGGTTTTATCTTTTTTTCTGATCGCGGGGTTTCCTCCGGAACGAGGTTTACGTTGATACACCGTTTTTATTTCTTTCTAGTCAATTTCTTTCCGATGTTGAAGGACGCTGGGAGGTGTGAATGTGTAGGATCCTCATCGGCAGATAAGCTATCGATGATATAGCGCATCTCAACAGTTGAATGATTAAAGCTGTGCTTTCTAAACATTCGTTGGCTCCTTTAGCATTTCAAACATACATGGCAAGAAATAACAAATTACCCAGCTGTTTGTTCTATTTACCGTGGACTCCACCAGATACATTCACTCCGCTTTGGTTATTGTAACGGAGATACAATATTTATGTGCTGCGAGGAACTTGCATATTTACAGCTACATCATGGCGCAGAGCCGTGATAAGACGGACTAGCTAGAACTCGGTGATAGCAGGGAAACAGAGCACGCCGGACGAATGTGGCTGTAAGAATGGCGCACGATCATGACATGGGCGTGTCTGGCGTTTGACTTGCATGTTTCAGAACATACAACTGAAATGTAGAAAGCGATCTTAGCATTAAGTACAACTTATTGGATAACAACTTTTGGTTTATTGCATATAGCGACGTTTCGATGTTGTTTGTTTGTTGTTTAACGCTGCACTCAGCAATGTTCCAGCTATATGATGGTGGCCTGTAAATAATCGAGTCTGAACCAGACAACCTAGTGATTGATTCATGAGCATCGATCCACGCAATTGGAACACGATGACATGCATTAACCAAGTCAGCGAGCCTGACCACCCTACACCGTTAGTCGCCTCTTACGACAGGCATAGTCGCCCTTTATGCCATGAATGACGTTCAATGTGTGTCATATGACTGAATATGTGTGAATAAATATATTATAAGTATAATTGTGTTCAGTGCTCCTTCTCCAATAAACCAGAACCAGCCTGCGCGATAATCCCCATTTTAATCCTTCTATTGTTGAAGGGATTAGCAAGGTAGATTAGCTACATTACCCTAATGTAAACAATAGCTGCCAGCACAGTGCGAACACCCCGTTTCGATGTAGATTCTTACATCGTTATGAAGCTAGAGTGTGGGGGATTGTAGCATTTCGTCTAACTTAACTGCTATACCTATATGTGAGAGTTATGGCTGTCATGTGTTACGATGTGATTTCAAAATTGAAGAGGTGATCTCAGAATTCTATTCTCAAATGATCCATATATATATAAGTTTACACGATGTGTGACTTTTCCATTGGACGAGAGGTCGGTCACATGACCGCGACACTCACGTTCATAAGTGTATGAGCGACACGTTTTGACGTTTATACTTCTTTTCAAGAGATTGTATTCTGGAAATGACGTAAATGCCGACAGACTACTTTCAAATTCCTATGGAAACCCTTGGGAAGTCCCTTGCACGAATACACACAGGAACGTTGTTTCTGATCATTTAGACCCTTTAATCTTGAACTCAGTGTTTTAGCATACATTGAGAAACATCAGAGACTTTGACGGCATGGTGGTACACGAATAACCTCGCTACGACCCATCCTAGTGAACCCAACGAAGAAATGCACATCCAAACTATCGTAGTATTGAATCGACCCCTGTCTAGACTGACAGTGACAGTCCACAGCAATCTTTAAATCTACCTTAGTGTCTACGTGTATTTAACACTTCGTAGTAAACAAATTTCAATGATCGGCCAATTGATGAATGCTAAATATCATATGTAACCGCCACAGGTTCATTAACAACTTCGGAAATCTCTCCCGTCACATTTATCGTGTCGGCCAGTTTGACGTCTTGTAAATGTATTACGACGCGCTGTCATTGTGACTGACTTACGGAGGTAGTTTTTAAGAATCCTTTCTCATCCAATGATGATCTTATTTGAATACATTTGTTGCAAAGACCTTTCTCATCCAATGATGATATTATTTGTATACATTTGTTGTAAAGCAAGTTGAGCATACATACGCTTGTGTCACCTCTCTTTTTAAGAAACAAATTTATTCCGTGACACAGCTGCTTGTTGTATGGCTGTCAGTGTTTTAGGTTTACAATGCACAAGTCAATACACTGGGTCAAATGAGTGGCACTAACAAAACCTAACAGGACCTAGGATTAATGTGAGGCACTCGCGAATGTTCCAAATGTTGTCACTGTTGGATGTCTTGAAAGGGGGTCTCCGTTCTTGAATCCAGAATAGTGTTTGAGCTGGTGTTTTCGAATAGGTATAGAAACCGTTAGTAGATTACAAACACATCAGGTTGAAAAGGCGTCGAATGGCCACTTGTCGTTCTTATATAGGTACAGCCATCCTTCTAGAAACTCTTCCATTATGAAACTAGAAGATCAAGCTTGTTCTGTTCTGGTGCACAACAAGGGCAGGTAACTCTAATTCAAGGACGCAACCATTCTGAGACGCTGCTGTCGCCTCTAGGCTCCTGTTTGCTAGGCTGTTGCTGAAGGTCAATCTCACTCCCTCAAATCTGGCAACGACAGCACTTGATATTTTACAACTAGTAGTCCAATCAGTGGCTGACACCGACAATTACTAAAAATATATTTTCAACAGTTTCCACAACCAGTGGCAGCCACTAATATTACACATCATAGACTTAATACTGCTTTGTGACACGTTTCCAAAGTATCATAATTACTGAAGAAGTCGATGATAGTATTTGGCTGGTCTGGAGCCTGGGATAGAATGGGAAGAATAGGGTCGGTGGTTACAAATGGCCCGCCTGCCGTGTGTGGTATCCAAGAAAAAAGAATCGTTGACAGTTTTTACAACTGGTTTATCTGGTCGACACGCAATTACATACAGGGCCACGTGACCGAATGGTATAATTAGTGGCTAAAACAATCCGCCACCAACAACAGGTTGGGTTAGTTGGACCCTTGAGTATTGTGCTGCAGTGCTGTTGTAGATTCCTACCCCGCTTTAGGGGGCGGGCCACACGTACCGGTCACTATTCAACTAGTCAATGCAAATATGAGCGAAAACTGACCTCTGCGTTCACTTTATCCATTCATTCAGTCTTTTATACAGTTGAAGTTATTGACTGTGTGATTTAAAATAAAACTGCCAATATGTCTATAACGTAACTGTATCATAGACGCTAGGCTTCGTCCTCACTACTATGTACGTCTCTGTCAATCTTCCCACAAGTCACACGTGAAGATCCGGGTTAGAATAGGTCTTCCTATGCGACTACGCTTGTCGTAAGAGGCGGCTAAAGGGACTGGGTAGTCAAACTCGCTGACTTGGTTGATGCATTACATCGGATGCCAATTCTGTAGATCTATGCTCATGATATCATGACTACAACAATATGCATGATAATCAAAAAACTAGTGTTTACAATTTCACTATTACAGAGTATGCCCCCCCCCTTAAAATAATAATAATCAAAATCCCCCCCCCCAAAAAAAAAAAAAAAAAACAACAAAAAAACAAAAAACCAAACAAAAAAACCCCAAACATTTATTTTATGATTCCCTGAGTGAAATCTGTCAATATCATCGTGGTGTTTGTCAAGAATGTCCTGCGCCAATGAATCAGAACTGAGTTCAAACATGAAAATCATGTTTCCTTATGAAATCCACATAAGTGTAATTATGACTGAGAGGCCCAGTCGACGTCTATATCATCTGTACTCATCTTTTGGGTACACCTACATTTTTATTGATTTTAACCTACTTCACATCGTAAATCTCTCATTAGAAAACTACATAACCTTTGAAAGGTACACGCATCAAAGCGTCCTCTTTCATTCTGTATATAGTGGTGTTCACCGATAAGCAGATGGCGCTGTTCCAGGATAACGCTGAGTAGAAGTCTAAGTACTTGATGAAACTGTATTGGTCAGTTTACAAATCCCTCTCCCATGGTAACAGACTTATTACGATTGGTCGTGGTGGTTTAGAGGCGCTGCCCATCCCTGTCTGATTGATAGCATAATTACAGTTGGATATGAAAGGCAGCACTGATTTCCAAATGGTTCCAACCATTTAACACGCTCTATTGGGAGATTGGTAATTTTCAGGAACCAATAACAGCCTGGCACCGAGACACAGGCCGCAGAGAAACCGTGAGTGAGTGAGTGAGTAACGCCGCTTTGAACAGTATTCCAGTTACATCTTGGCGTGCCAGCTTGATGTGGGAGGAAAGACCGATGTGATGCAAGTCTTAGATGTATGCCACTTAGATGTATGCCACTTAGATGTATCCACTTAGATGTATGCCGCTTAGATGTATGCCACTTAGATGTATGCCACTTAGATGTATTCAACTTAGATGTATCCACTTAGATGTATCCACTTAGATGTATGCCACTTAGATGTATCCACTTAGATGTATGCCACTTAGATGTATGCCACTTAGATGTATCCACTTAGATGTATCCACTTAGATGTATGCCACTTAGATGTATGCCACTTAGATGTATCCACTTAGATGTATGCCGCTTAGATGTATCCACTTAGATGTATGCCACTTAGATGTATGCCACTTAGATGTATCCACTTAGATGTATGCCACTTAGATGTATGCCACTTAGATGTATGCCACTTAGATGTATCCACGAACTGAAACATGGTACTCAAAGACTTAAATGTAATCAGGGCAGATGTGGGATCGCAGACCTATAATCTGCGTTCCTGCTACAGCGAAGTGCGGCACCTTAGTCAACTTGACCATGCCACCTGTTGATCTTGAATTGGTGTACGGGCGCAACTGCGATGAATGAATGAACGAACGAACGAACGAACGAACGAACGAACGAACGAACAAACGAATGAATACAAAATCTCTGATATTCTCAGAGCATGGTGCTGGTATTTACAAATATAGGTGCATTATTCACATATGAAATACATATACATGTATATACAAGTGAACACTTTTGCGATAAAACAGCTGAAACTGGGTTCAATCTAATACATTTCTCAAATATAAGATATATTCTCAGAATATTAATGATATGCTTTCCTAAGCATGCTGGTTCAAAATTCCAGATTGTAAGTTTACTGTGCCCAGAATAGTGCGAGCATATCATTCTTTTCCAGAAGTTTAATTTGATCATAACTTTCAACATCAAGTTTATCCATGAGGGTGGAGATGAATTCATTTCGATCATTGATAAAATATTCACAGTGTAAAAGTACATGTCAGTCATAATCAAAGGTGTATCTGTCACATTTAGAACATTCTCCAGATGTATTGTGTCCGGAAGCTATCTTACGAGAGTACTGGATTTTAGAAATATCTAAGATTAGGATAAGTTAGCGCTAATATCTATAATACATGTAGTTTAAGGTTTGAGTGAATTGACCTGTATCTGACCAGATCCTCTCTCAGTGACAGTCTTTTCCTCATCATATAATAGGGATACATTCGTGACCAACTCGTGTTATTCCGGGACAAGCCGAATAGCGACTCGTGCCCCTCTCGTGACCATTTTTACGACCGGGTTCCGTCTTAGCGCAAACGGGCATACCTAAAACAATTGTCAACTCGTTGCGTAATGGTTCACACATTTTCCCCATATATTATATATATTTCAGATACAATTTAAAGCACATCGGGACGTGCGGAATTATACAGTATGATTGAACACATTTAACTGTGTCTTGGGTATTTTTTTAGAAGCAAGACATATGTACAATCACAAATAATTTCTGAGGGATTCTTTGACGAAGAACTTGAAATCATACGCGCATTCTGATTGGTTTGTCGTATTTTCGCACATAACATTCATCGATAGGGGCACGAGTCTTCTTGCAGATGACGGAAAGGGGCGAGTGGTGACGAATGAATAGGGATAGTGATGCTATCATACAAACTATAAATCATCACTTAGAGGAATAGTGTAGTAGAACCATCCCTACCAGAAGTTCACTCCTGTATATTACACACGACGACGCCTCCTCTTTGACGAAGTGTTAAGGTCGTGTGCAGGAACAAAGGTTTTCCCCAAAAGTTTGTATGTTGAAATCTTAAAACATCACTTACATCACAAGCAAATGTGTTATCTTGAAACACATGGGTAGTTTTAGAAGTTCGTTGCTCTGTGAAAGAACTCGCTGCAACTGTAGCCACGGTGTTACTCTACGTGCGTCAACAACACGTCGTAATAAGAAACACGAAATGTGTAAACACATTGTCCAACGTTTACAAAAAGAAAGCTACATATTCCAGCAATGACCAGCTACCCTGCCCAAGACGTGTGTAGCTGCCGCCTCAATGCGAAAACAATACATTATACATCTCATTGTTTCAAGCATGCGTCAAATGCCGGGAAGCCCTTTTCTCGGCGATGCAAAATACAAAGTTGCCCCTTTGTAAATATCAAGTCGCGGATTTGCGGGACGTTTCCTCGTTGTAATAAAAGCAAGCCCGTGAGGCATCTGTAGAATATTAGACTCTAGCGATATCAACCAGCAGCCCGGAGCACGTGGTTACTCTCCTAGCGGGTTTGTTACAACGTTGTTGTGGGCCGCTGTCACGACACCGGTTACATTCATGGGCGTGGGGAACACGTGTAGCCGATCAGCTGCCGATGTGCATGCGGGCAGCGAGTAAGTGTTTCCAATGGCAACCAATGTTACGAGGAAGCAAACCTGTGGTTGATAATATGATAGCGATATGTCGGCAAGTTTTTAGCTGTGCCAGGGCGTTCTGTATAATCAAGGGTCGGGGTAGGACGACAAACACCCGTCCCAGTAACCATCTAATCGTTATTGTCATCACTGCATTATAATGTGCGTCATCCACTGTGTTATACAACACTTAACATCACTACAGTACGTTACGTAACACTACACATGACTACGCCGAACTACACTAAACTACAAGCACTATACTACATGGCCCTGCGCCATGACTGTCGACGACATCTTTCTCTATATAAATAAGGTGGTGAGAATCACTGGTGTACAGTCGAAGAAATTCTCGAAATAATTACACTACACGGATTGTTCTACATATTTCGCCAAAGGGCGGTCGGGTAGCCTAGTGGTTAAAGCGTTCGCTCGTCACGCCGAAGACCCGGGTTCGATTCCCGACATGGGTACAATGTGTGAAGCCCATTTCTGGTGTCCCCCGCCGTGATATTGCTGGAATATTGCTAAAAGCGGCGTAAAACCATACTCACTCTCTCTACATATTTCAGATATAACTTCTTCCTTTAGTTTCATATAGACTTGTCGAGGATTTTAGTAATATATACCAATGGGAACAGCAGGGGAGGAAAGGTTCTCTTGTGAAAAATAAATTACAATAATTTAAAGAAATGTTTTCATAGACAATGTACCACACTAACCACACTAAACTGAGTACTTAACGCAGTGTACAGCGTTAAACGTAACTACACAAGCGAGTGAGTATTGTTTTACGCCGCTTTTAGCAATATTCCAGCAATACGGCGGGGGACAACAGAAATGGGTTGCACACATTGTACCCAAGTGGGGAATCGAACCCCGGGCTTCGGCGTGACGAGCAAACGCTTTTTACCATCAGGCTACCCTACAGCCCCCAGCAGTACGCAATGCTAAATAATACTATACTGTGTTATACATAGCTAGACTCCACTACATACCACTAAACAGCGCTAGACTCAACTACATACCACTAAACAGCACTAGACTCCACTACATACCACTAAACATAGCTAGACTCCACTACATACCACTAAACAGTGCTAGACTCCACTACATACCACTAAAGAGCGCTAGACTCCACTACATACCACTAAGGAGCGCTAGTCTGCACTACATACCACTAAACAACACTTGTCTGCACTACAAACCACTAAACAGCACTACATACCACTAAACAACACTTGTCTGCACTACATACCACTAAATAGCACTAGTCTGCACTACATACCAATCAACAGCGCTAGTCTGCACTACATACCACTAAATAGCACTAGTCTGCACTACATACCAATCAACAGCGCTAGTCTGCACTACATACCACTAAACAGCACTAGTCTGCACTACATACCAATTAACAGCGCTAGTCTGCACTACATACCACTAAACAGCACTAGTCTGCACTACATACCACTAAACAGCGCTAGTCTGCACTACATACCACTAAACAACACTAGTCTGCACTACATACCACTAAACAGCACTAGTCTGCACTACATACCACTAAACAACACTAGTCTGCACTACATACCACTAAACAGCGCTAGTCTGCACTACATACCACTAAACAACACTAGTCTGCACTACATACCACTAAACAACACTAGTCTGCACTACATACCACTAAACAACACTAGTCTGCACTACATACCACTAAACAGCACTAGTCTGCACTACATACCACTAAACAGCGCTAGTCTGCAGTACATACCACTAAATAACACTAGTCTGCACTACATAACACTAAACAGCGCTAGACTGTTCTACATGGAAGGACACCTTGTTACACAATAAACAATACTACATTTATCAACACTAGACAGCACTAAACAACACGCCATTGTACCACATGCCACTAAACAACACTTCACCGTACAACACAACACTAAGCAACACTAAACAGAACTAAACTATACTGAACCGCAACAGATACATCACCATGGATAGATATATGAGAAACCTTATTTGTCCAAACACTGTAAGCATACTTTGAGACATATTAAAAAGATGAAACTTGGCAAAACTGATCATCAAGATTGAAATTAAAGTGTCAAATGTTCTTAAAGTGAAACACAACATTAGTCTCTGAGAAAATGGCATCACAATTCAGTATCTCGTATATCAACCATGTGCATCGATAACTGCTGTGCAACGTCGATACATGGAATGGATGAGGCGGTTGATGAAGGCCATAGGCACTTGAGCCCGCACTCTGGGGAACGCCTGATGCAGTTCAGCTGCAGTTGTCGGCCTTGGTCGGACGTCAATGAGTCGTCTTTGAATCTTGTCCCACAGATGCTCAATCGGGACTGAGGGCAGGCCACCGCATGGTTCTGATGCCATCCTGCTGGAGGAAGTAGCTTGTTGCTCTCGCAGTGTCGGAACGGGCGTTATCATGCTGAAACTCGTGGTTGCGGCGACGTGCCAAATGAGGTATGGCGTGTGGTCTCAAGACTTGATCAATGTATCGAGCTGCTGTGACACCATTGCCTATCCCTGGACCGATGTTCTGGAAGACCACAGGGCCGACCCTCTGTGCAAGACCAATTCCACCCCACACCATGATGCTCGGACCACCCCACGAGTCTCTCTCAACAACACAAGCATCCGAATAACGTTCCCCACGGCGTCGCCAGACTCTCTCTGCCATCTGCTGTTGAGAAAAGGACTCTTCAGGTGGCGCCAATGCTGGTGTTGTGTTGCCCACAGAAGACGGTCCCGGCGATGACGTGGTGTCAGAATGGGTCCTCGGTGTGGCCTGTGACAGTGGGGGTGTCTGCACTAATGTGTCGCTGGCGTGTCCCCATGGACTGTCGAGCAGTTTCTGCAGCAGTAACAAATCGATCTTGAAGATGCTGTCGCACAATCTGACGACCCTGACGTCAGGTTGTGACCCTTGGTCTTCCACTACGTGGTCGGTCATCTGTAGTGTTGGTGGTCTGGTACCGTTGCTGGAGCCTGTATATGGTCCTTACGTGGACTTGAAATGCATTGGCTACTTGGTTTGTCCAGCTTGCAATCGTCCAAGGGCTTGGTGTCGGTGATTTCTTGTCAATCTTGGCATGTGGTAGCAATTCAATAACGAATGAATGTTATCCGATCTGGGTGGATTTTTATAGGACAAGAAATGGGGGAACGCATGTGCATACAATTTGAACGGAACTCACGTGCATGGGGTTACCATGGCCATTGTCTTGATGCGTTTGTGCGATCGGTTTTATTGTCATCTGCTTTGCTTTTTTATCATCAAATTTCATTTTTTCCGAACAAGGTAATGTTAAATTTTAGAAACTTTGACAAAAAATACCCAGATATTTAAATGACAAGTTTTCATGCTTTGTTACTTGGGGTGACGTTTCTTTGGTGGTTCAGTATATATTAAAACAAACCACACGATACTAAACAATACAAAAATGTACTAAACAGCACTAAACTTTGACTTTACTGAACACACAACACTACACTACAGTCTGAAACTAGACCACACAACGAGACAACTAATTGTGACGATATTTGGGGGTGGATATTAATATTGTGGAAGGCATCTCGATAACAGAAGAATTTATCAATATCGTTGTCACAGAGATGAGTTTATAAAACTGGCCGTCGGTGATCTATCTGAAACATATTTTTCGTGTGAACATGTAACGTTCATTTTGTTAATTTCACTGCTGTGTATATAATAATACACGTGAGTTGATGTGAATTCACTAGTATAACTCTCAGAAATTACTGGAGGAAATAAAGATGTAATTATACCACTAAACAACAGTACATTGAACTACACAACACAAAACAACACTTCACTTTACTAAACAACACTAGTGAGTGAGTTGGGTTTAACGACGCTTTTAACAGTATTCCAGTTATATCACGGCTTGTCAGCTTAATGTGGAAGGAAAGCCCGAAGTCATGCAGGTCTCAGACGTTTACCACTTCAGTGAAAGCCACGAGCACGGGTATTTTGCTGACAAACCTAGAAACATAATCGGGGCGACCCGGGATTCGAACCCACAATCATAGGTTTCTGACGTGCGAAGTAACGAAACTCTGCACAACGAACCGCGGCGCCTTAGACGACTGAGCCACCCGTGCCCCCTAAACAACAGTAAACATCGCCAGAATGTACTATACAACACGACATTGTACTACAAGCCACTAAAGAACACTAAACAATATACTGCACTAGGCCGCACTGAAGAACACTACGTATTATACATCACAACACTAAACATTGCTACACTAGATCGTACCACACAGCCCTGCACTACAATCATATAAAACCATACATGTTTGGCACATGCATTATATAGTTGAGTTTCCAGGCGCGGGCCCCGGTGTTCTACCTGTGAATATCTCCGCACATTGTTTGGCTTGTCTTCCCCGTGTGTGCCGTGAACCCATGTGCCTGCCACAACCAATCAACCCGCCCCTAGATCTACATTATCCTTTCAAGCACCGCTGTGTGTTATGAGAATGTTGACTCCATGCCTTTAATTAATACATGTCTAACAAACAGACATTAACGGGACAGAAATACCATCCACACGACCGATTAACACCGTTTATAACCGAATAAATCTTCGGCCATATATCCGTGATGGTAGGTCGGCTGTGCGTTGACGGTGAGAAGGTTGGTTCCTTGTGGAGATTCCGAGGCCGATTAGATTACAAGTACCTCTTGCTTGTCGTAATGCCGACTGATTTGGAGCAGGTGATCAGGTATGCCTACGCTAATAGTGTTCATCATCACCCGAGTGTATCGTTGCTCACGCTATCAACCACTGCCACACTCATACTCGAATTCTTTCAGGTCGACGTGATATGGCTGGATCAGTGCTGTGTAGATTGGTTTGGTTTGTTTGTTGTTTAAACCCGCACTCAGCAATATACCAGCTATATGACTCCGGTCTGTAAATAATCGAGTCTGGACCAGACAATCCAATGAATGATATCGTGAGCATCGACCTACGCATTTGGGATACGATGACATGCATCACCCAGTTCAGCGAGCCTGACCACCCGATCCCGTCAGTGGCCTCTTACGACAAGCACCGCCGTCATAGCTGGACTATTGCAGAGTGCGGCGTTAAACAACAAACAAACTCACGACGAGCATAGTCGCCTCTCACGACGAGCATAGTCGCCTCTCACGACGAGCATAGTCGCCTCTTATGGCAAGCATGGGTCGCTGAGGATCTGTTCTAACCCGGATCTTCACGGAGAGCGCTGTGTAGAATTTCGGTAGAATCGGATCAACATCTCGTATTCGGGTTTGGAACAGAAATTATTCACTTATATATTGTTGATACGAAAAACTATATACGAAAACATATCTATAGCAGTGGAAGTGTTTATTAACGTACAGAATACAGAATACTTTTATATACAGTCAAACCTTTTTAAGTAGAAAACGGAGCGATATACCGGACGGTTTTCTAGTTAACCGACTACGACTTACCTACCATTATTGAATCATATACTTCACATTCTTTATGTACTGTTACCCACACGAACTTTGATATGAGACACAAAACCAGCCACACCTTATATATTTATTACCTCGTTATTCTAACAACAGCTCCTTCTCGTTATTCTAACAACAGCTCCTTAGCGAGATGAACTTAAGGTCAGTTTATTGTGGATGAGGGATTAACAGGGCAATTAGTGTCGGGTGGGGATTAGCACTTGCAATTGTCTGTTAATTACTCAACTGAGTAGTGACGGCTTAGTCAGTAATGCGTTTGCAACCACACTCTTTGTTTGTTGGTTAACGCCGCACTCAGCAATATTCTAGCAGTGGTCTGTAAATAATCGAATCTGGACCAGACAATCCAGTGATTGACATCATGAGTTTGACCACCCGTTCCCGTTAGTCGCCTCTTACGACAAGCATAGTCGTCCTTTACGGCAAGCGCGGGCTGCTGAAGACCTATGCTACACCGGATCTTCACGGGTCTACAACCACACTGACTGCTATTCTACTTTAATGTGTAATATTGAAAGTCAGTTTTACTATGTAACGTATCTGTAAAAATGTATTTGTCGTTCATCAACAGGTGTTCTCGGATTAAACAATGCTGGTTATGGGCTGTGTGGTTTCAAAGCTGTATTAACGGGCCCTATTTGCCCATATTATATGGCAGTGTATTTCATTTTTTAACAGTGATTGTTTCTGGTGGGATTTGGTAGACGCGCATTGCATTGTGTTTGGACAGTGCTCAGTCGTCAGGTAGTTACTATATTAAGATACTAGTTTAGTGTGTAAACTTTCAGTCCGGTATACCGCGGATGGTGATAGTATGTTATGGAAGCTTCTTTAATGTTCTAGTACCCTTAGACTGGTGATGGCACAGTATTGAAATTTCCAGTAGCTTGTTAGACTGTATATATAGTGGGACAAGAGCGTGTTTACGTAGCTCTCAAGCATTTTCATCACATCGGAACCTGCCTTCATGTGAGGATCGCTCATCATCCCTGATTCCCTAGCTAGCTTGGCCGCTGTTGCCTCTGGGTGAATATATATAATTATTCACTGACTTTTGCCTTCACCACTGTATTTTGTGTATTTGATAGGGACTATTGCCATCATATTATATACTATCATTGATTATTGTACTACCACTCTATTGTTTACTGCCATTGTATTGCTGTGCAGTAATTTGTATTGATTTGTAAATTTGGTGAATTTTGTTATACATTTGTTGATTGTATTACGTTTTTAGGTACAGATTTCTGGGTTATCATATTGTTTCAAGTTGGGAATCGTCACGTAACACCCACATACGTTTGTTTCGTTTCAACCTGACTGCGATTTTGTGACATGTTGTGACATAGAGACACGTATTCAGGAGAATGTTATAACATTAATGCCTATACATATGTAAACAATAAACCGCAAGAATTAGACAGTTCTGAACCAAAATGCTCATTTGCACAGACAGCACCGTTGACATGCGTGTGTCTGCTAGCAAACTACACACAGCATTAACCAGATGATTTACGAAAGCACGGAGTCGGTAACAGAGCTTGTTAGAGTTGTTTACAAATAACAAATTATAGGAATTTAGACGTTATCACGAAGAAAATATGTATTTTCGACACGTTATTATTCTATCAACATTTGGCATACATAAAAACGCGAACTTCTTATGACCTACCTGCGAAAGCATGTAACTAAAGAAACATCTCGGCTTAAATACGCGACATCAGTCGAGACGAGCGTCACGAATATGGGCCGACTATTTACAAGCATGTCTCAAGCAGATAAACTTGTCAACGTGTTGAACTCAAGTCATGGACATTATTAAGTTAACATTTCAACACCCACATGCATAGCACGCTCAGAATCACACAAACACACACGCATAACCCCGCTCCAGGAACATCAATAGCGGCACTACCCACGGTGCTTCTTACAGTGTAGTGGTGGAAGAATGCTAACTATTCCAGCTTGCCTTGGTCATAGAGTGGGATTTTCTAACGAGAATTAAAGAGGAGTTTTGTGGGGTTCCCCTTACATGAAACTGCGGTTTATATATAAGTTCTGCCATTTGCGAGGCAAAGCGTTATCTAACTTACGCCGATTCTGAAACGAGGCCATGATGCGTTAGGCCGGGGAGACGTTCTTGGATGTTCCGAGTGCTCCACCCTGTCTTGTAAGCATATTGGCTTGAAGAACTATGTTCAATCCAGAGTCATAGCATTACCTCAATGCGTACCAGTTTAAAGAAATTTAGGGAACTAATTGTGTCACAAAGAGGCGATCGGGACAAAAAATGCTACATTCTATAATGAGGTAACAATTCCGGTGTCAGTGCCAATCAGACTGATGGTTTAGTAAAAGTTTAACTGACAGTTAATCCATATTGTGTCATTAGTTATAGCACCAATGACACAAATTAGTCCGTGGTTATAGTTATAAATTATAAATTCCTTTTCTGATCGGAGTAGTGGGCGTGAGTGTGGGTGAGCAGTCGCCGAACGCAAGGCCATGCACAGTAGAGAGAGGCCATTAAGCGTGCCTTGAACCCTGTGATCGTGTGTTCCAATCCCTTATTCGCATTGAGTATGATTCTTAATTTGTAAGCACCATACCTGTACTTTTGAAAATAGCTGATATCAACATGACGAGTGACAAAGTCAGCGGTTTTTCCTCATCAGCTTACATAGACATACAATATATCTGGACAAATTTCTTATACCTTTGAACCCTTTGCGAGATACAGTTCTGCAGAGTTTAAATATATTTGGCCACAATGGTATATTGGGGAATATAGAGAATTCTTTGTTGGAGTAGAGCTTCGCATCTGAAAAGATAGTGAAACTCATCTCCTCCTGAAAGTGAATCACAGAATTGACAAAGTCTTTCTTTTCTTAGTATATTCTGCCATCGGCCAGTCTCAACGGGCAAGTACGAAATATTAATATCACCATGTACTTGCTCTGAGGGAATAATATATACTTTTCAAAATTTGGGTTTTGCTTATAGTGTTTATAGTATAATCTCTTTGCACTCGACTCCATCGTTTCCCGCCACTTGTCTATCAACTGATCCTTAAATGTCTGTTTGATCGTTGAGACTTGACAATTCATAGAGCATATGGAGGGTTAACGAACTATTTCACTTAGTATCTTTTGAACACAAATAATCCATGGAAAATTAGTTTTGCATTCAGCAGGCTTTGAGATAATATTGCGGTACATAATGTGATATTTATTTCAGCCATTTTGGCAAGTCAGTTTGTGCCAATAAGTTATCATACGTTTAAACAGCTTAATATAAATTGGTTCCCTGTCAAGTTCTCAATATAATATATAATTGGGCGTTGAATTTGTTTATCCGGCGGGAAGTTTCAAGAATTTTAAATGTATATTTTTCTATTACTTCTAACTTTTCATAACCCCATACAATATAAAAGTTTAGGAGCAACCATAATATCTACAGCAGTTAGAAGACAATCGAGCAGTAAGTTTACATTTCGAGCTCTTTTTAGTAAACAGTACATCGCTTTCGTTGCACTTTCAGTCAACGCTTTCATTCCCATAACAAATCTCTCTATGGAATTTTATTTCTAGGTATGTACAAGTATCTACTATTTCCAGGGGCCTTTTATTTAAAGAAAGAATATTTTTGGATGATTTAGCTGGTCGACCTCCAAAAATTAAAACCATGGTTTTGGATAAATTTACGTTCACTTTCCACCTTAAACAATAATTTTGAAATACATCTAGTGACTTTTGTAGAACTTGGGGAGTTTCGCTTAAACTTACATCTGCATATAAGAGTACAATCAAATGTATCCAAGCCCGGGTATCATTCTCCGTTACGCAATCAATATATATTCCCTCGCATTCGTTAACGATTGAAAAAAAATTGAAGGTCATTAAGAAAGACTGAAAACAAAAGGGGTGACAGATGTCCCCCTTGTCGTACACCTAATCCACATGGGAAATACTCAAATGATATATTATTTGATTTACCAATGATTTTATATTCATATGATTAACCAAATTATAAAGAATATTCCCTTTATGCCTGTTTTTAACATTTTGGTCCAAAGACCAGCTTTCCTGACAGTGTCAACTACTTTTTTCTACAAACATTGCAAAGGTGCGTTTTTGATATCTTTGTGTTAACGTGGACAACACATACATTATCTGTCGTTGATAAATTGTTTCTGTAGCCAGCTTGCACTGATGTTATAAGATCGTTTTCTTCTGAAAAGAATTTTAATCGGTCATTTAGAATACTTACCGAAGCAACTCAGCAATACATTTGGTCTATATGAATTTGGGTAAGATGGATCACCATCAAGTTTGTAAATTTGTTTTATTTTTTTTGTAAACCATGATTCAGTGATATTATCAGCGGCGAAAACCAGATTAAAGAATTCAGTTAATAAAGAGGCTAAAATCGAAGCTGTCAATGACATAGTAGACTAGTTTTCTAAGTTATCTAGACTAACTGCTAAGTTCCGTTTAAATTCCTTTGCTGCCTTGTTAATTTCGTCGGTGGTGATATCATCCGTCAAAATACTGCTGTCATATACCTTCCCGTCTAAAATATAATCATCGAAATCACCATCGTCTTGTTTTGGGGTCTATTTTATATTTTTTTTAAATTCAGTGAAGCAGCAATGTCAGGAATATTCTTTTCTGTTGTTTATAAGCATTCGAATGCTGCCAATAGACACTTTTATTTCTTACTGTATTATTTTTTTGAAAACTACTAATAAAACCACACACTCACTCATACATTCAACCATACACTCATTCATTCATACTCGCAATTATACACTCACTCACTCACTCATGCATCCATACATATGACCATCCATTCAGTCATAGATATAACCATCAACTCTTTCATACATTAAACCATAACCTCATTCATACAACCATCCACTCACTCATTCATACACTGAACCATACATTCTTACATACATACAACGATCAACTCATTTCTACGTACAACCATCAACTCATTTATGCATACAACTATCAACTCATTTATGCATACAACTATCAACTCATTTGTGCATACAACCATCAACTCATTTCTACATACAACCATCAACTAATTTCTACATACAACCCTCAACTCATTTATACATACAACTATCAACTCATTTATACATACAACTATCAACTCATTTATGCATACAACTATCAACTCATTTGTGCATACAACCATCAACTCATTTCTACATACAACCATCAACTCATTTCTACATACAACCCTCAACTCATTTCTACATACAACCAGTCGGAGAGCAGAACTACCAACCCTACATGAGCCCGTATACCGTCAGTAAAAATCCAAGATTGTTGTTACTGACCTAATATGAGACCGTATACCGCTTGTAACAGCCATCTTGGATTTTCCGACACCCACTTCACATATTTCACATGAAACTTCTGGTACAAGATTCGTGATTCGACACTGTTTTGGGTTTTATATAATTATTTGTGATGGGCAAGGGACATAATTTTTAAAGAAATCACGTGCGTGACTTTATTCATAAAATTTATAGAGTAGACTATAGGAGGGCTTCTGCAAATGATATTGCCATGAAAAACAACATTACCGTCCTTATAACTAATATAGATAGAATTTGTAACTAACCCCCTAACGAACAAAACAACAAACAGCAGCATACATCTAGTGGCTGTATAAAAAACAACAACTCAGAACGGAGGTCACAGATTTAAAAACAGCAACGTCACAGAACAACTTCATAGGATGATGTCACAAAAAGAAATGTGACGCCAATGACGTCACAAAACAATAGAATATATAGAAAGCAGCCCGTTGTTGGGGAAAAGTGGGCTACTATCAAGTTACAGTGGCCCGCAGATTTCTGATAACATGTATGCATTTTAATGATAATTGTATCCATTTTAGCTATACTACTTGTTCAAACCTTCACATTTAGTGGATTATATATTCCATTGATAACGCTTGTGTTTACATTGAGCGTTGTATCGGAAACATATGTATTGGTCCTGTCATTTATACCGGTTGGAAGTGTCAAGTTTTCATTTTGACATGACATAAACATTTCATTTTGACATGACATAAACATTTTGACATGACATAAACATTTTGACATGACATGTGCGATAAAGATACCAGACAGTGTAAACTTTTCGGCAGGATAAATTCGTTATGGTGTCTTTAGTTGCCGTATACGGTGTCATATTAGGTTAGCAGAAACATATTGATCTCGGCAGACGCCTCGATTAATACTTTTCTGCTAACTTCATATGACACCGCATAAGACACAACTAATATTATTCATACAGCCATGCATTCACTCATATATACAACCATACACTCAGTCATTCATACAACCATACACTCACACTCAGTCATTCATACAACCATACACTCACACTCAATCATTCATACAACCATGCACTCACACTCAATAATTCATACAACCATGCACTCACACTCAATCATTCATACAACCATACACTCACACTCAATCATTCATACAACCATACACTCACACTCAATCATTCATACAACCATTCACTCACACTCAATCATTCATACAACCATACACTCCCACTCAATCATTCATACAACCATACACTCACGCTCAATCATTCATACAACCATACACTCACACTCAATCATTCATACAAACATACACTCACACTCAATCATTCATACAACCATACAGTCAGTCCTGTACACATACATCATCATAATCAACATAACCAACACAGAACTCTCCCTCCCCTTCTCTCTCCCTCCCCCTCTCTCTATCGTCCCCTCCCCCCTCTCTCTGTCCCTCTCTCTCGCCCCTCCCCTTTCTCTCTCTCACTCTCTCTCTCCCCCCCTCTCTCTCGTCCCCTCCCCCTCTCTCTGTCCCTCTCTCTCGCCCCTCCCCCTTTCTCTCTCTCCTCTCTCTAACTCTCTCTCTCCCTCCCCTCTCTCCCACTGTCTCTCCCTCCCCCTCCCTCTCGCCCCTCCCCCCTCTCTCTGCCCCCCCCTCTCTCTCTCGCTCTTGTGATCTAAATGATATCAGTATCCAGACATCTACTATATGTGTCCACGATGGAATGTATTATCACATATCATATTCTGAAACCTGTAACAGGACCGTACCGCCTCAGTGCTAGACGACCTCAGCTACATTCTGCAAGTTAAAGGAAGACGCTAGCTAATGACAAAAACTCTCAAAATTTTCTCAAAACAGCGAGACCCAAGTTTAGTTTCAGATTACAGCTTGCCAATTAACACAGCAGAAAAAGCGAGCAGTTTGCGAGTGAGAGAGCGGGGAACCTGCCGCGCTGTAGATGTGTACACTCGAGTAATGGGAGGCAATCAGACGCTTTGATTCCCCGAGCATGTAGCGATGAAGAGGCTGCACTGCGACATTGACATAACGTGGGGCAGCTGTAGTCGCCGTCAGCGGCGCAGGCCTAGTGCCAACATTAGAATAGACTTGCACATCCCGCTGTTGGCGTGCATGAACGCCAAGTGAATACCACTTGCCACTGCCTTCCTATTGTGACGTATATATAACAATTGCCACTGCCTATGTTAGAGATTCGCTCGGTGCGTTACGTTAAAGCTATGTGTGGATTCAACAGTTTGTAGAAAATAAAAATATATCAAAATATGTTGGCAAACCAAATATCTTGCATCAAATGCAGTCGGCAATATCTCGTTAGGCAGTATTTTACAGCTTATTTGAACATTAAATGTAATTAGAAAGTTATGTGTTATCGCTTCCTCTTCATCTACAAAAAATGAAAGTATGCCTATTATTAAGATACGATCCACTCCCCATTGATTACCGATAGAGTAGAGTCGACGGGAAAATACTAGTATACCAGTGGAGAATTTGTATTCATTGTTACAAGAATGATTGAGCAGACGAATAATATTATTTATTAATGTCTATTTGTTTGATAATCTCCGTAAAAGATCAAAAATACTTTAAAAGGCCACATGTAGACTAATTTTATAAGTTATAAAAATAACAACAATTGCCACTGTCTTCCTATTGTGACGTGAATAACAATTGCCACTGACTTCCTATTGTGACGGGGGCGGTCGGGGTAGCCTTGTGGTTAAAGTGTTTGCTGGTCACGCCGAAGACCCGGGTTCGATTCCCGACATGGGTTCAATATGTGAAGCCCATTTCTGGTGTCCGCCGCTGTGAAATTGCTGGAATATTGCTAAAAGCGGCGTAAAATCAAACTCACTCACTCACTCCTATTGTGAGTGAGTGAGTGAGTTGGGTTTAACGCCGCTTTTAACAGTATTCCAGGCATATCACGGCGTGTCAGCTTAATGTGGGAGGAAAGCCCAAAATGATGCAGGTCTCAGACGTTTACCACTTCGGTGAAACCCTAGAGCACGGGTATGGTGCTGACAAACCTAGAAACATAATTGGGGCACTCCTATTGTTATGTGAAAAACAATTGCCACTATCTTTCCATTGTGACGTGAATAAAAACTGCCACTGTCTCCGAAATGTGACGTGAATAACTATTGCCACTATCTTCCTATTGTGACGTTAATAACAATTGCCACTGTCTTTCTACTGTGACGTGAATAACAATTGCCACTGTCTTTCTATTGTGACGTGAATAACAATTGCCACTGTCTTTCTACTGTGACGTGAATAACAATTGCCACTGTCTTTCTACTGTGACGTGAATAACAATTGCCACTGTCTTTCTACTGTGACGTGAATAACAATTGCCACTGCCTTCTACATTAAAGTGAAAACACTCTGTTTTCGCCTATGGAAGGTTCTCCGAAGAAACATAGGTTATTTTGTCGCTTTTTGGATCAGGCAGAAACAGGTGTTTATGTATACTTGCATTTACGCATTACAATCAATCCCAATAGTAGAATAGTTCTGAATAAGTAAACTCCTTTGTATCGAGACAATGTTAAACATGTAAATAGCGTTATTGATACCGGGGGTTGACACATCCCACATCAGATGTACATGAAGGATGTGACTTGACTCAACGTGTCTCCCGTGACGGCAGCGCACATCCGTTTCAGATGGAGTCGTAACAACAGGCAGCATCAGCCTGTATGAAACACTGCATGGGGATACCAGCTGTTGATGCTGAGGACAGTGATCATTGCCCATCACTACAGCACGACAGTGGCTGACTGACAAATCAGCAATAGGATTCTGAGTGAGTGAGTGAGTGTGTGAGTGAGTGAGTGGGTAGGGGTTTGGGTGGTATTGAGTATTGATTGGTGGAATGGTTGAGTGGGTGTTTGAGTGAATGTTTGAGTGAGTGTTTTAATGAGTGATCGTTTGAGTGAGTGAGTGAGCGACTGACACGGTAGTTGTGTAATTCACTAAAACCAAGAGATTGACGACATGGTAGATGGAAACCAGGAGACTGACGACATGACAGATAAAAACCAGGAGACTGACGACATGGTAGATGGAAACCAGGAGACTGACGACATGGTAGATGGAAACCAGGAGACTGACGGCATGGTAAATGGAAACCAGAAGACTGACGACATGACAGATGGAAACCAGGAGACTGACGACATGGTAGGTGGAAACCAGGAGACTGACGACATGGTAGATGGAAACCAGGAGACTGACGACATGGTAGATGGAAACCAGGAGACTGACAACATGGTAGATGGAAACCAGGAGACTGACGACATGGTAGATGGAAACCAGGAGACTGACGACATGGTAGATGGAAACCAGGAGACTGACGACATGGTAGATGGAAACCAGGTGACTGACGACATGATATATAGAAACCAGGAGACTGACGACATGGTAGATGGAAACCAGGAGCCTGACGACATGGTAGATGGAAACCAGGAGACTGACTACATGGTAGATGGAAACCAGGAGACTGACGACATGACATATAGAAACCAGGAGACTGACGACATGGTAGATGGAAACCAGGAGACTTACGACATGGTAGATGGAAACCAGGTGACTGACGACATGATATATAGAAACCAGGAGACTGACGACATGGTAGATGGAAACCAGGAGACTGATGACATGGTAAATGGAAACCAGGAGACTGACGACATGGTAGATTGAAACCAGGAGACTGACGACATGACAGATAGAAACCAGGAGACTCACAACATGGTAGATGGAAACCAGGAGACTGACGACATGGTAGATGGAAACCAGGAGACTGACGACATGACAGATGGAAACCAGGAGACTGACGACATGGTAGATGGAAACCAGGAGACTGACGACATGGTAGATGGAAACCAGGAGACTGACGACATGGTAGATGGAAACCAGGAGACTGACGACATGGTAGATGGAAACCAGGAGACTGACGACATGGTAGATGGAAACCAGGAGACTGACGACATGGTAGATGGAAACCAGGAGCCTGACGACATGGTAGATGGAAACCAGGAGACTGACGACATGACAGATAGAAACCAGGAGACTGACGACATGGTAGATGGAAACCAGGAGACTGACGACATGGTAGATGGAAACCTGGAGACTGACGACATGGTAGATGGAAGTCAGGAGACTGACGACATGGTAGATGGAAACCAGGAGACTGACGACATGGTAGATGGAAGTCAGGAGACTGACGACATGGTAGATGGAAACCAGGAGACTGACGGCATGACAGATAGAAACCAGGAGACTGACGACATGGTAGATGGAAACCAGGAGACTGACGACATGGTAGGTGGAAACCAGGAGACTGACGACATGACAGATAGAAACCAGGAGACTGACGACATGGTAGATGGAAACCAGGAGACTGACTACATGGTAGATGGAAACCAGGAGACTGACGACATGGTAGATGGAAACAAGGAGACAGACGACATGACAGATGGAAACCAAGAGACTGACGACATGGTAGATGGAAGTCAGGAGACTGACGACATGGTAGATGGAAACCAGGAGACTGACGACATGACAGATAGAAACCAGGAGACTGACGACATGGTAGATGGAAACCAGGAGACTGACGACATGACAGATAGAAACCAGGAGACTGACGACATGGTAGATGGAAACCAGGAGACTGACGACATGGTAGATGGAAACCAGGAGACTGACGACATGGTAGATGGAAACCAGGAGACTGACGACATGGTAGGTGGAAACCATGAGACTGACGACATGATAGATAGAAACCAGGAGACTGACGACATGGTAGATGGAAAACAGGAGACTGACGACATGGTAGATGAAAACCAGGAGACTGACGACATGGTAGATAGAAACCAGGAGACTGACGACATGACAGATGGAAACCAGGAGACTTACGACATGACAGATAGTAACCAGGAGACTGACGACATGGTAGATGGAAACCAGAAGACTGACGACATGGTAGATGGAAACCAGGAGACTGACGACATGACAGATGGAAACCAGGAGACTGACGACATGACAGATAGAAACCAGGAGACTGACGACATGGTAGATGGAAACCAGGAGACTGACGACATGGTAGATGGAAACCAGGTGACTGACGACATGGTAGATGGAAAACCGGGATAGATAGAATGTTGTTCACTTAAACCATGACAATTAAAAACACGTTAATAATATCAATGTTAGCAATTGCAGATTGAGATTTAAGTGCAGATAGGCCACCACAACAACACACGGCACGACTTGTGTGCGTTCTTCCATCTCCTTTATTTGCAGCACCACTGCATCTAAAAATAACTGCTACTTTATTCACACATTTATCTCCTGTATCATTCGTCACAAACCACACGCAACATCTGGCCTGCAGGTATCAATCAGTGTTCAACCACTGGGGCCGTATTTACGCCCAACACTCGCGGTGCGAAGAGGGAGATGAACACACGCTAGCCCTGAGACACTTTATCCATCTGAGATTCATGTTAACCCCTAACAAGGATTCCCTCACAAGTTCCAGTTGGTATGAATGACTTGGAAGTTGAAATTTCTGAAAGATGGAATATCAAGAAGCTACCACCACCACCGCCACTACTGCAACTACAAGGGTGCAAGAATAGGACACTTTCTGACACTTCAGCGATCCTAACAAAAATACTAAATATTAAAAATAATTACGAAATTGTTTACTGAAAGACTAAAATAACAGGTAGAAATATAACGGGATATTTTAGAATGAAGTCAGTGCAAATACACGCCACTTTATATAAACTGTCCACGAAATAACACAATGAGAACAAGTACGAGACCAAACATCTGTCACAGCAATCAATAGAGGTGTTTACCGTCGCTACCATGTTGTCACACGTAGATATGCGTATCCGGATATCCTGAGTTGTACATCACTGCAGCGAGAATCATGGAGGTTGTAAGAGTGTGTGCTCTCCTTGTCTGTGTTTTGACCGTCAAATCCGATGACCCTCCTGGTCATCTGAAACCGTTTGGAAGCCACACCGTCCCGCATGACCTCGAGGTCATGACAGAGTTCCCATCACCCCAGAAGTTCTACGAGAAGTTCCAAGGACCTGGGAAACCAGTAATGTTTAAGTCTGTCCTCAAGGATGTCGTGTTCCCTCCATATCAACTCTGGGATGATGACTACTTACGGACAAAATTCGGCGAAGTCGAGGTGGCGTTTGAAGCAGGAAAGAAGGAGACGAGAAATGGCGACATGGACTCTAAGAGGCTGAGGGAGTTCCTGGAAATATATAAAGACCAGGACATCTACCTCGTTGAGGATCTTAAGAAGACCATGTACGGAGACATGTATATTCCTAGAAGCCTTCAGTGTGGAGGCTATCAGAACCACATAGAGACCATCGTCATCTGGTTCAGCAGCGGGGGAACAAAGTCCGTCATTCACAACGACTCGCAGGACAACATCAACTGTCTACTGGACGGGAAAAAGAATCTGGTGTTTTTCGACCGGAAATATAAGGAGTTGATCGAAGCAGACGGGTTTAAAATGGACGGATCGTACAGTCATGCTGATGTTGATAGTGTTGATATGTACAAATACCCCAGGATCAAAGAAATTCCAACATTCAAAGCAGCGATGGAAGCAGGTGACTGTCTGTATATTCCGTATCAATGGTATCATCAAGTTAATTCCTTTGGTAACAGGAACCTTGCTATAAATTTCTGGTTTACGCATCTACCGTTTTTCAATGATTCTGATTGTCAAAATGTCGAATTAAACGAACAAACAGTTCCGTTTGATAAATACGGTTTTGTAAATAAGTTTCGGAAGGAGAATATCTTTTTCCTCAGCGATCTTCTTGAAATGGCGAATGTTTCCAGAGAAGCGTTCATGGCGTCACTTGTGAAACCAGAAGCAGACGACAAGGACGCCATCTTTGATTTTGTTGACAGAGATGGAGATTCAAGTTTGTCATGGGACGAACTGTTTCAGATTGATGCCAGAGACATTATAAAGCGTTATGGTAGCTCATTGACGACACTGCCAACTTTCTTTGATGACATTCGGGAAGCGTCCTTCGGTCACGATGAGCTTTGATCATGTTCAGCAATGCAGACAAGACGTTTATTCTGTAGCCCGGAGTACGACAGGAAAAAACACCTATCTATTCTTGCGCATTCATAATATCTAGTACATATGAATATTCTAACACTCATGTTTAAAAGGAAAGTTATTGAACAGGTAAAGATGACAACAGTATTCATTTTATTTGACTTCGAAAGTAACGCACGAATGAACTGTTGCTGTGTTCTCACCATGCGCAGTTTTAGAATTATAATGTAATGATTCTCCAAAGTTAATAAACTTATGATCATCATAATTTTCATATACAGGATGTTTATATTGCTTAGAGGTTCCTTACATAATCATCATTACATTAGTAAATATTGGAAAATAAACATACATGTATTTACGGAGAGTGGGATTATTCAGTATATGAGCAATTCATGCCGACGTTAGTTTCAGGCTGCGAAATATCTGATCTGTTTTTTATGCATATGAATCGTAATTTCTACTCGGATTGGCAAAATCAAAACAAGGGAATTTGGCCAAGAAGGTTAACTTCAGCTTCAGGTTTATCGATGATCTGATATCGTCAATGTAGCCAATTCCTTTACATTGATTTACCCACCTGAACTAGAAATAGAAGAGACCAGCCTATGGTGTGTACATTTCACAACTTTTGAGGCACAGTTGAACATGTTCTTCCTGCAAATATTTCAAAGAACGCCACGCGACTCAAAAGTTGTTTGTCCAGAGTAACAACCTAAGTAAGGCTTTCAAAACGTGTTATTCTAGATAAGTGGATGAGAATTTCTTGACTTGCCGCTCCATGTCTTGAGCTGGGCGCCGCCGGGCGCTCACCTTATATGAACACCTGGTGTCATCACTAGTTGATAGTGGTTAAAAAACACATGCTTATGTTAGAGTCGGAGTCTCTAAATTGTCTCTGCTTTTAGCAGAGATTTCGCATGATTATGGAAAGGGTTTAGGCCGGCAATCTAAGGCCTCGCAGTGAGCGGTGTTACGTCCCTTCGTTGTGTGCGAATAAAGCTCCTCACAGCAATATCCCGTTCGTGGAGCACGATGTACGCTGCCTCCAGTCAAAGCCCCTCACTGTGATAGGTGGCCACAACCATGCTTGGAGTTGAACACGCAACCGACAGATCGTCATGTTTACAAACCCGTGACGCCAAATTTACTCTTACCCGTGCTAAATTATTTTCTTTGTTTGTCAATTTGAATTTCAGTTTCATTACAACTATGAAGTCATGTAAGGGGGAAGTTGGTTGATTTTCCGTTCGTCGGCAATCTCGAACCAATCTGATCAAACAGATAAAAGATAAATTAATCTGGGAAATATGGTCAGTCGTAAACCTTTTCAAAATTCACTATGATTGCATTCCCAAAGACATAAACAAAAGTATTTATAAACGTTACTACATTTGGGGTTAGAGGGCAAGTTTCAAGATTCTTGTAATGGCCGCGTCCACACTGACGGCAGCGATGTTACCAACACGCGCTGGGAAGGAGCTTGTGTCAGGATCTGTCGATCGTGTGTTCGACTCCCATAGTCACCCTAATGAGGACCCTCTGTTTGTCAGCCCCACCCCAGCACAAAGTCTAAGACCCGCGTCACATTGAGCAATGTCTACCCGATTCATCCTGGTTACCATATCCATGTCTACCCGATTCATCCTGGTTATCATATCCATGTCTAACCGATTCATCCTGGTTATCATATCCATGTCTACCCGATTCATCCTGGTTACCACAACCATGTCTACCCGATTCATCCTGGTTACCACAACCATGTCTACCCGATTCATCCTGGTTACCACACTCATGTCTACCTGATCCATCCTGGTTACCACACCCATGTCTAACCGATTCATCCTGGCTACCACATCCATGTCTACCTGATTCATCCTGGTTACCACACTCATGTCTACCTGATTCATCCTGGTTACCACACTCATGTCTACCTGATTCATCTTGGTTACCACACTCATGTCTACCTGATTCATCCTGGTTACCACACTCATGTCTACCTGATTCATCCTGGTTACCACATCCATGTCTAGCTGATTCATCCTGGTTACCACATCCATGTCTAGCTGATTCATCCTGGTTACCACACTCATGTCTACCTGATCCATCCTGGTTACCACACTCATGTCTACCTGATCCATCCTGGTTACCACACTCATGTCTAACCGATTCATCCTGGTTACCACACTCATGTCTACCTGATCCATCCTGGTTACCACACCCATGTCTAACCGATTCATCCTGGTTACCATAGCAATGTTTGCCTGATTCATCCTGGTTACCAAAACCCATGTCTACCCGATTCAACCTGGTTACCACAACCATGTCTACCCGATTCATCCTGGTTACCACACTCATGTCTAGCTGATTCATCCTGGTTACCACACTCATGTCTACCCGATTCATCCTGGTTACCACACTCATGTCTACCTGATCCATCCTGGTTACCACACCCATGTCTAACCGATTCATCCTGGTTACCATAGCAATGTTTGCCTGATTCATCCTGGTTACCAAAACCCATGTCTACCCGATTCAACCTGGTTACCACAACCATGTCTACCCGATTCATCCTGGTTACCACACTCATGTCTAGCTGATTCATCCTGGTTACCACACTCATGTCTACCTGATTCATCCTGGTTACCACACTCATGTCTAACTGATTCATCCTGGTTACCACACTCATGTCTAACCGATTCATCCTGGTTACCATAGCAATGTCTGCCTGATTCATCCTGGTTACCATAGCCATGTCTGCCTGATTCATCCTGGTTACCATAGCAATGTCTGCCTGATTCATCCTGGTTACCATAACAATGTCTGCCTGATTCATCCTGGTTACCATGGCAATGTCTGTCTGATTCCTCATGGTTACTACAGCCTATGTACCAAGCTGTAGGACAAAAGGGATGGTTTCGATTTTCCTATGGTGAATTCCCACTTCATGTGGAACAATATACCACCTGCTCTAGCTTATTTCTCCTCAGTTGCTTAGCAACTTTAGTAGAGCATGTACATTTTATTCAAATTTCACGGAAACACACATTTTACTGATGTTTGACTTTCAATCAAGGTCTCGCCATCAAAGGTCTGGGTCCGTCATTGCAGAAGTGTTATGGTAGACATTCGGAGGAATTTACTAAATATGACACGTTGCTTGATGTGCTTCACTTCGCCTGTCAAATATATTCAATACAGCCCATGCAAGTCTATAATAAATGGCAAGTCTAGATTACTGCAGTTTCAGCAACATATGAAAATGAAGAGTGAGTGAGTGAGTGAGTGAGTGAGTTTAACGTCGCTTTAAACAGATATTCAAGTTATATCACGGCGTGTCAGCTTGATGTGGGAGGAAAGCCCGAAGTGATGCAGGTCTCAGACGTTTACCACTTCAGTGACACCCACGAGCCCGTGCCCCCTGGAAATGAATAGAGTGTCTAGGCTCCTCCTTATCATATTGTGTTTAACTTTAATTGAACAACTATTTTTTCTGTAAAATATTTTCATTTCAGAGACAAGATGTTTTCCTACTCCTGATAACTATAGTATACAATGTAGTTATACTACTGTTATACATGGAGTCTTCACACCTCCTTACTCACTGACACTATGAAATTTATGTGAGTGGTGGGTGCTGCCTGTAGAGCAGGATATGCCTTCCCTTTTCGCGAGCACCCGATATTTAGTGATCCATTCAAATAATTTCATCATTATTTTAACCTTTATGCTCTATGGAATCTGTTTCTTTAAATATCCGAGACTGATTATTCTCTGGCGTTGACGTATTGAATTTAGGTGGCGTCATTGAGATCATCTTTGGGATTACACACCCCCATGGTCATTCTGGATCAGAACAGGTCCCCCGCAGTCAATGCTGGTCGTAAGAGGCGATTGATGGATCGGGTGGTCAGGTTCGGTGACTTGGTTGATCGAGTGTCATCATACAAAGACGGCGAATGTCGTTTCTCATAATATCAATCACTGGATTGTGTGTTCGGACTCGACTAGTCCATTCTTGCCGTAAAAGGTGACTATGCTTGTTGTAAGAGGCGCTTAATGGGATCGGGTGGTCAGGCTCGCTGGCTTGGTTGATGCATGTCATCGTATTCCAATTGCGTGGATTCATGCTCATGATGTCAGTCACTGGATTGTCTGGTCCAGACTCGATTAATTACAGACCGCAGTCGTATAGCTGGAATATTGCTGAGTGCGGCGTTAAACAACAAACAAACAGGCTGCCGTCACATATCTGGAATTGCTGACTGCGGCGTTATTCAAAAATCAAGATGGTAATGCACATTACACTGTGATGTAGAATCCCCAAGCATGGTGCCAGTGTTGATCAAATTACCAACCCACCAATATACTTCTTAATAACTTGACATGTTGATTAACAGCCATAATGCAGATTGATATTTCACATCAAGCTAGGCATGGCTAAAATGTAGTCCTCCAAATTACTGTATCACCAGCTGCCACAGACATTAACAAAGAGAAACATGTTTCTTCAGGAAAAATTGAAATATTTATTTCAATACTTAATACTTAATACTTCGAAGTTCGAAGATGAAAACAGTAAGTGTTAATGTTTTTAAAAAAAATAAATCTATAATAAAACTGGAAAAAATGGACATGTATCAATGTTCACTCACTGTTTAAATAAATAAAATATTTCTAATTCCAAACCTACCAGCAAACTTCTAACCTGGCATGCAATACGTACCTAGTTTAAAATATTAGTCACCGATATTGACGGTATTCCACACCGTCACACGCATTCTGATTACATTGTAACGCTCGCCCGGGAACATGAATATCAATGCCGTAAATAAATAAGTGTGCATGAGAATGCGACTTCGGCGCCAGCTGGGATATTAACATTTTCTCAAGCTTTGGCCTTATAAAGTTGCGTTGCATATACGCAGTGATTGCGTTTAAGCATTACAGGATCCTGGATTGTGTTCCAGTGGGAGTGTGTCTCCATACTGATCTCTTGTGGCGTTTCTTTATTTAGAAGACGGGTTTTCATTTTCATTCCGAATGGATCAGTTTTTATACGTCACTTCTATCTTCTTCGTGGCCTCAGCCTCTGATCTTCCGGGACATCTTAAACCATTTGGGTCACATACGACCCCGGCGGACGTAGAGGTAATAACCGAATTTCCAGAACCCAAAGACTTCTATGAAAAGTATCAGAAAGGAGGTGGTAAGCCAGTTCATTTCAAATCCATCCTGAAAAATGTTGATTTCAAGCCTTTCAAAAGATGGACGGACGACTACATGAAGGAGAAGTTCGGCGAAGAGATGGTTCAGGTGGAAAAGTATAAGAAGGAGGTGAGAAATGCCGGGATCAACACGATGTCGCTCAGCAAGTTTCTCAGCGTGTATAAAGACAAGGATATGTATATGGTTCATGATCTTCTCGATGACATGCGTGACGACATGTCCATACCTCGTAGCATCCAATGTGGCGGCTTCCAGAACGTCATGGAAACGGTGGTGCTGTGGTTCAGCAGTGGGGGTACTAAGTCAGTGTTACATTTAGACGAAATGGAGAACTTCAACTGTCTACTAGACGGAACTAAAGATCTTGTGATCGTAGACCGTAAGTTCCAAGCGGAGATAGAAGACAGCGGTTGGATGGCTAAAGGTGTGTACAGCAAGATAGATGTGGATAAGGTCGATATGAAGAAATACCCAAAGGTGCAACAGGTTCCGACGTTTAAAGTGTCAATGGAACCAGGAGACTGTCTGTACATTCCATACAAGTGGTACCACCAGGTAAATTCCTTTGGAAACCGCAATCTGGCTGTGAACATATGGTTTGCACACATTCCTTGGTTCAACTACACCGACTGTGACAATGTGGACACGTCGCATCAGACGGTGCCGTTCAAACAGTTCGGATTCATGTCTGAATTCCGACGGGCAAGTACAACCTTTTTAAGACCCTTGGTTGATTATCCCGAAATGAGCAAAGATATTTTTCTCCGAGAAATGGTAACGAAAGGCGCAGATAATGGGGCCAGGGACGCTATCCTAAACTACATCGATGTGGACAAAGACGGCGTCCTGGCCTGGGATGACCTCTTGAAGTTGGACGTCATGGCCTTCGTGAAGCAGTTTGAGGAACACCTGGATGTAGACCCGGAACTCTTTGAAGCCATGGACGCCAACCCCTATGGAGGACATGACGAACTGTGAGTGCAGTATTGAGCACCAGACACTGGCAGAGCCCATCCATATGGCTACCTCAACTTTCTATGTTTTATAAGTCTAACTGGTGCACCCAAAATATTAAAGATCTTATATATACGACAGAACCCCTTTGGAACTTCTCGGAATCGATAGAATATGTTCAGAACAAAATGTAATGAATCGTCTCCAAAGAAATAAAAATGTTATTTTTTCTTAAGCTTAGTTAATTATTTTTCGGTCATCCATAGGAAAAGGATGTACCCGCGGATATAACCTGAAAAAAAGGTTTTATCCGGCAACTCTTAATTTAATGACTCAATCAACATGGAAATAAATTCTTAAATCAGTTCAAGATATTATTGTCAAAAGCAAAAAAATCGAATAGTTGTAATAATATAAATATATTCTGGATGAAATATTAAAATTGTTGCAATGTTATCCTTAAGCTCAGACACCACATGATCAAGCTTGCGGTTACAGATATTTTAAAAAAATAATTGTACATTTATATTTAACATAAACTTGTTTTAAATTATTCACTAACTGAAACCTGTTTTTCCAGGAGCGGTAATTATATGAGCAATTTTTTTTTTTACGAATCCGGATTTTATTTATGAAATATAAATAAGTTGCTTGTAAATGTGGTTCAATAATTTTCAGCTGGCAACGGTTATCTGTAAACGGAACGTGGGAATCTGCTGTAATGCATCTCTTTATATTTTATTTTGTACATACAACCTTCCTGCTTATAATGCCGCCTTGTGTCCAGTGGAAAATATGGCATTATATCCAGGGAGGACTATCTCTTCATTTCGAACATAATCTTTGTAATTTAATGTTTGGAAAAACGGCGATTGCGGATATTATTTCCGAAAAGGACAGTATCATCGACATCAAATTGATTTGTTATTTTAAGAAAGAAAATTATTCTCTCTGTGAGGATAAGCTGTGAAAACAATTGAGATCAATGAATTTAGCTTGTTATTTCAGAAGAGGGAATTATCTCCAATAGATGAACTACATTGCCATTTTTACGCAAAAATACATTAAAAATTTCATTATAACCATGTAATTGGAACGTTTTTCCTGCAAAATACTGCCATTGGCATTATAACCAGGGGATTTTGCGCTGCAGAAATCCGTTATGATAAAAACATGGCATTATAATCTCGGTGGAAGGAAGGACTTTAGGTTTTCAGTGATTATTGAAATCGCTTTCATATGCGAGTCTTTTCTCGGTAGATTATTCCTTACAATGAGTTCTGTATCAGCCTCCCTCGTCTACCGACCATCTGGGTCGGGGTCGATGTGATCAATAAAGCGCTATAGCAAGCTAACTGTTGAACAGATTCGGTATCCTACTAGAGGGTCATGACAGTAACAGATGTGTGGTGCTACACGTGTGACCACACCACCACATCTGTCCCGTCGCTAGGCATCTCCTCCCACACCTTACCAGTCGCTACTGCTTGGTAAAACTTCAATCTGTGACATCATATCACGCCCCTGCCATATTGGTAGTTCAAATAGAGAGCGACTTGGCTTGGGCAACTTGGCAGCCCCAGCCGATGTGATTAACAGCTTTCAAACATCATACCCTTTCATGATTTGTCAAATTTTATTATCCTTAAAATTTAAAAGCTTCAATTCCATTTTTTACTTCTGAAAATGAATGAAATATTTTGATTGTCATATTGTTGATTTCAGGAGCAATTTTGATTGATTCCTTGTGTAAAAACAGTACACGTATAAATGTTTTACTAATGAAACCAATACAATCGCGTGGCGTGCAATTGTATTCCAAAATAAAGACTGCAAATTATAATTAATGAGACCGTATGGCATCTTTAACTGTTTGCCAATTCAGCTTCACACATTTTGTGAAATAAATATGTTCCAAAATGTCGCCACAAGGTTACCTCACTACCCCCCCTAATACATCTTGTACTCTGCCCTAATACATCTTGAACTCTGCCCTAATGCATCTTGAACTCTGCCCTAATACATCTTGAACTCTGCCCTAATACATCTTGAACTCTGCTCCAATACATCTTGAACTCTGCCCTAATACATCTTGAACTCTGCCCTTATGCATCTTGAACTCTGCCCTAACACATCTTGAGCTCTGCCCTAATACATCTTGAACTCTGCCCTTATGCAACTTGAACTCTGCCCTAATACATCTTGAACTCTGCCCTAATACATCTTGTACTCTGCCCTAATGCATCTTGAACTCCGCCCTAATACATCTTGTACTCTGCCCTAATACATCTTGAACTCTGCCCTAATACATCTTGAACTCTGCCCTAATACATCTTGAACTCTACCCTAATACATCTTGTACTCTGAGGCCTACAATGTTGTAATCTGATTAAACAAATTTTGAGAAAGAGTTGTAAGAAACATGTTTTCCCTTGTCAAAATTGTTAATAATTTTAAGTTTTAAGGGAACACAATCTCATATATCATGATGAATATTTTTAGGCAATTGTAGATTGTTTTTAATAATTGCAACATAGAAACACTTACTCCTTTTTCTAGTTCTTAGTTTATTTGGTTCTAAGTCTTAACAACATCTATTTTGTTCAAAACACAACAAGAGAAACATCATCATTCAAATCTTTATTTACATATTCATGTTTAGGAGCACCACCAGTCCAACAAGTATTTATTCAGCTGTCATGAATCAACACAACAATCAAATCTGAATCATAACAATTTCCTCCAATGTGTCTATTTGTGACTGTCTATTTGTTCAATTAAACAGGAGCTTATGGTCATAACAAACCCAATCATATTTAACTAAATATACACCAATGGAAGAAGATGGACAATGGATATCAGACAAAAAAAGGCTGGCAAGTGTATTTTTTTTCAAAAACATTTGTATAATATTTACAAATGGTTCACTTAATAAATGACAGTGAGTGAGTGAGTGAGTGAGTGAGTGAGTGAGTGAATTTTGTATAACATAACAGAGAAAGAAGTAGTCTGATCAAGCCCATGTATGATACTGGGTTCAAACCCATGGCCTGGAGATCCTGGAATAGTCATGTAAAGGATGACCACTTCCATCATCACTGGAGCCACCAAACCACAAGTATTAGTCAGGACATTCTACATTCTGGACAGAAAAGTGTGTGAGAGTTCAACTCTAAAAACACAAACTTCACTATTTCTTTGTCAAAATGTTTGGCGTTTGTGACTACAGTGTTTCAGCACAAACATGTATGACCAACATTGGCATGGTGCAATTCCCAAACAAGGGGTTTCTACAGAACTCACACACACCTTGAAAATATATATGGGAGATCAAATGTTGATAATGCACAATCAATACTAATAAAAACACCTTTTAAGATCTTGAGCCCCGTGAATTGACCGGGTTAGAATTAACCTTTAGCAACCCATGCTTGTTGTAAGAGGCGACTAACAGTATTGGGTGGTCAAGTTCCCTGACTGGGATCAGTGCTCATGATGTTAATCACTGTATCGTCTAGTCCAGACTTGATTATTTACACACTGCTGTCATATAGTGGGAATATTGCTGAGTGCAGCATTAAACAACAAATAAACATCTTGCCTACAACATTTTTCTGGTGATGGAAGCTATTTCACATTTTCTTAAATAAAAACATGTTTTCTGTGAACATCCTCCTTCACATATTCAACACTCAAGTCATATCACAGATTGGTATAAGCGATGCAAAATATCAAAAGCTTGCATCAATTACATTTGTAATGCTTGCTACAATTCCCAGTGCAAACTTGTACTGTCATCCCGTGTTGTCACCCGTCGGTGTTCATCTTGACGTGAGTACACTACACTTTCTGTGATGAAAGCCCTGTCATGGACAATAGGGGCACATAGATAAGGGTAAACTGTCACATTGACAAGGGTTAACTGTCACACTGACAAGGGTTAACTGTCACATTGACAAGGGTTAACTGTCACACTGACAAGGCTTAACTGTCACACTGACAAGGGTTAACTGTCACACTGACAAGGGTTAACTGTCACACTGACAAGGGTTAACTGTCACACTGACAAGGGTTAACTGTCACATTGACAAGGGTTTACTGTCACACTGACAAGGGTTAACTGTCACACTGACAAGGGTTAACTGTCACACTGACAAGGGTTAACTGTCACATTGACAAGGGTTAACTGTCACATTGACAAGGGTTAACTGTCACACTGACAAGGGTTAACTGTCACATTGACAAGGGTTAACTGTACAGCTTCAAAAGTCGAAATGATACACTTAGCTTCAACGAGTACGAAAAATATAACAAATCTGAGCTCTGTGACAACTCCTGCAAACATATTATTATAATTATACAAATATGTCAATAGTCTGTGACAGATTTTCCAACATGGACATCAAGTCCTGCAAACATGTATACACCGGGGTAAGAATACATACATGTCACTACAGTTCTACCATGGGCAACTTTGTGCACACATGTAGCTAGTTTTCTCTCTCACATCACATTCAAAGAGCCAGCTGCTGGCAAACTCCCATCAAGAGTGACATCAGGCTGTATACCTTGATGGGTAGGGGATATACAAGTTATCACACAATGTTTTAACAATCATTTTCCAGCACCACGAACTTGGTTATAACAAACTAATATTAGTAGTCCCTTTGAGTTCGTTATAACCATAGTTTACTGTATGTGAAATAAATTGACAAGAAACATACCAAGGGTAGTCAATAGAAACAATGTCACATGCCAAATTCATGCATAATGAGTTGGTGGGACATTGATTAGAACAACATTTGTATCGCTGTTTGGAGTGAGTGAGTGAGTGAGTGAGTTGGGTTTAACGCCGCTTTCAACAGTATTCCAGTTATATCACATTGTGTCAGCTTAATGGGAGGAAAGCCCGCAGGTCTCAGACGTTTACCACTTCGGTGAAACCCAAGAGCACGGGTATGGTGCTGACAAACCTAGAAACATAATCGGGACGAACCCACAATCATAGGTTTCTGGCATGCCCAAGGGACGCGACTCTGCACAGCTAATCGCGGCGCTGTGTGGAAGTCCTGGAAGGACAGCTGATGTGATGCATGAAGCAAACAGTCTCAACTCTGGGGGAACTCACAAGCATGGTATGGGGATGTGCTGCTTGAAACTAAGAATGAGAGTGAGTATGGTTTTACACACTTTTATTAGCAATATTCCAGCAATATCATGGCAGGGGACACCAGAAATGGACTTCACATATTCTACCCATGTAGGGAATGGGACCCGATCTTTGGCAAATGCTTTAACCACAAGGCCCGAAACTAAGACTAAAAGTAAAGGGGTTCATGTCATAACCCTAATGCTAAAGTTAACAACTTAGGGGTCCATATGTTCAAATTCTACAGGACCTGAGACCACAACACACACACACTAATTTCTAACACTGGTGAGAAAATCAAAGATCACAATCCAGGTAAATCTGAGAAGCTGGATTCTGGTCTCCGCCACACTGCACAGGTAACTGCAAGGTCTTCAGCCACAGCGCCACCAGTGCCTCCTATTGCTAGCTAAATACTGCATCTAATATTCCGTTTTACCAAATAATCAATATATACTGAAATATATTTCATGTTAAGCTGAAACAAATAGCATTTGCAATATTTGCAATCGGAACAGGATTATGCACAGGAAGACATTAACCTTTAGCCTCATTCTATGTATAAGCCCTGTATATAATCTTAGAAATACAACTCGGCTTTCCATAAGGATATATGCAAAACCCAACCAACTACTATGGAAATCACATGGGGCTGTCCCCATCCTCCAACACATGTGTTCATGTGCCAGGGGTGTTCTGTTTTAGTTCAAACTAGAACAGCTGTGCAAGGATAACAATATTCTTTTATAAGGCCAGTTTATTTCAAATTTTACAGACTCAAATATTGAATCAACTAAAACGTGTTTGAATTGAAATATGCTTTTTATCATCTTCATGTTTGTGTTTTATAAGAAAAAAACATCTTCCCGAGGCAAGGGAGTTACCTGACTATAAAAGTCAAGTTTCCACCCTTGCCGAATTTGGCTAGAATTTCCAGGCTCGATCAGAGCGCCACCAGTGACTATTGCGAGTTATGTACCTCCTATGCCCCTCCTATGGACCAATCAGATTCCATCTCACATATACCTTTTATTTGGTTCAAACAAAATGGGGGCACCCAGTCAAGACGATTTTATTGATAATCAAGATCTATAGTGTAATAAAATGGGGTTTTTTCCCCGCAAAGCACATCGAATCACTTGAGCACCTTGATTAAAAACATGAAAAGATTTTCAAAATATTTATCGACGCCCAATTGATGGTACACATGCTTTGCAAATCCTGTAGTCGACCGAAATCTGCACATTGAAATCCATGTTATTTACCAACCGGATGGCATGTTCGTTACGCAATTTTGATTGGACTACGCATAGACTCGTTAGTCCAGCCAAAATGTAACTCCATAATCCCAGCCTAGTTCGGCAAGGGTGGAAACTGGACTTTCATAGTCAGTTAATGCCCTTGCCTTGGGAAGATGGAAATAAACAGCCTCTATATTTCATGACTTTCTTTATAGAAACCACTTCACATCCACACTGAAAACATTACTTTCTTATTGTCTCCTGTCAATGACCAAGAAAGTAAGTGAAACAAGACAATATGTTCCTCTGGCTGCAGTATACACAATAACAACTCATTTATTCACTGTTCAGTCTAGATACTTTACAAAAGTTGAGTAGTATATACATGGCACAGAATTATGCCCGATAGCATGATTGAAGCTATGAAGCAGTACAGCTGACATGACTGGAGCTCTCCGTGATGTGGGATGTGTGGTCAGCTGCTACTGGACACAGCAGCACAGCTGACATGACTGGAGCTCTCTGTGATGTGGGATGTGTGGTCAGCTGCTACTGGACACAGCAGCACAGCTGACATGACTGGAGCTCTCTGTGATGTGGGATGTGTGGTCAGCTGCTACTGGACACAGCAGTACAGCTGACATGACTGGAGCTCTCTGTGATGTGGGATGTGTGGTCAGCTGCTACTGGACACAGCAGGAGGCTGAAAAGGAAACATTGAGAGTGGTTAATGAGAATATTCCCTTGAAGCCATACACTATAATGAACTATTCCTTTGCAAAGCCATTGTTATTAATTCAATATCGTTTAGCCATTCTTCAGATGAACAATGGGCAGTTTTCTTAAAGTGATGATTTAATTCAATATATAGCGGCATTGGAAGTAAAAGTTCAATTCCTCAAGCAACCTCTTTCAGACTATTCCTTCAAGATGTCAAAGCCACGAGATCTAAGTCAACATAATCTATGTCACTATGCTCTATGATCTTAGCCATTATGCTCTATGAACTAAGTCACTATGCTCTACGATCTAAGCAAATATGCTCTATGTCACTATGCTCTATGCTCCAAGTCACTATAATCTATGTCACTATGATCTTTGATGTAAGTCACTATGCTCTATGTTCCAAGTCACTATGCTCTACGTCACTATGCTACATGATGTAAGTCACGATGCTCTATGATGTAAGTCACTATGCTCTATGATCTAAGCCAATATGCTCTATGGCACTATGCTCCAAGTCACTATGCTCTATGTCACTATGCTCCAAGTCACTATGCTCTACGTCACTATGCTCCATGATGTAAGTCACGATGCTCTATGCTCCAAGTCACTATAATCTATGTCACTATGATCTTTGATGTAAGTCACTATGCTCTATGTTCCAAGTCACTATGCTCTACGTCACTATGCTACATGATGTAAGTCACGATGCTCTATGATGTAAGTCACTATGCTCTATGTTCCAAGTCACTATGCTCTACGTCACTATGCTCCATGATGTAAGTCACGATGCTCTATGCTCCAAGTCACTATAATCTATGTCACTATGATCTTTGATGTAAGTCACTATGGTCTATGTTCCAAATCACTATGCTCTATGTCACTATGCTCCATGCTACAAGTCCTTTTGCTCTATGATGTAAGTCACTATGCTCTACGATCTAAGCCAATATGCTCTATGACACTATGCTCCAAGTCACTATGCTCTATGTCACTATGCTCCAAGTCACTATGGTCTATGTCACTATGCTCCATGATGTAAGTCACTATGCTCAATGTCACTATGCTCCAAGTCACTATGCTCTATGTCACTATGCTCCAAGATGTAAGTCACTATGCTCTATGTCACTATGCTCCAAGTCACTATGCTCTATGTCACTATGCTCTATGCTCCAAGTCACTATGCTCTATGTCACTATGCTCTATAATTTATGTCAGGCAATATGCATTTAACCACAAATAACTGAAAAAGAAGTTATGCTATTTTCAAATACATACTTGCACCTTATCAACTCTGTACATGTTTTTCGTATGAAGCACATATGATAAAGCTCTGTTAATTGTTCATGTGTCTGTACTCATTAAAACCCTGACATGTACCACTGACTTCTTAAACATGGGACATGAGTAATGCTGGAAGGGTGTGAGCTAACATTCTCCCAGTCTGATGGGTGTAGGACACATTGTGGCCATCAAGCATCGGTCCACAGACCACTGCTGGCTTCCTCATGCTCTGGCTGCATCTCAGCTCAGCAATATAACTACACCATGTACCACTGCTGACCTCCATACAACATGTACCACTGCTGTCCCCCCATACAACATGTACCACTGCTGTCCCCCCATACAACATGTACCACTGCTGACCTCCATACAACACGTACCACTGCTGACCTCCATACAACATGTACCACTGCTGACCTCCATACAACATGTACCACTGCTGTCCTCCATACAACATGTACCACTGCTGTCCTCCATACAACATGTACCACTGCTGTCCTCCATACAACATGTACCACTGCTGTCCTCCATACAACATGTACCACTGCTGACCTCCATACAACATGTACCACTGCTGTCCTCCATACAACATGTACCACTGCTAACCTCCATACAACATGTACCACTGCTGTCCTCCATACAACATGTACCACTGCTGTCCTCCATACAACATGTACCACTGCTGACCTCCATACAACATGTACCACTGCTGACCTCCATACAACATGTACCACTGCTGTCCCCCCATACAACATGTACCACTGCTGACCTCCATACAACATGTACCACTGCTGTCCCCCCATACAACATGTACCACTGCTGTCCTCCATACAACATGTACCACTGCTGTCCTCCATACAACATGTACCACTGCTGACCTCCATACAACATGTACCACTGCTGACCTCCATACAACATGTACCACTGCTGACCTCCATACAACATGTACCACTGCTGTCCCCCCATACAACATGTACCACTGCTGACCTCCATACAACACGTACCACTGCTGACCTCCATACAACATGTACCACTGCTGTCCTCCATATAACATGTACCACTGCTAACCTCCATACAACATGTACCACTGCTAACCTCCATACAACATGTACCACTGCTGACCTCCATACAACATGTACCACTGCTGTCTTCCATACAACATATACCACTGCTGTCCTTCATACAACATCTACCACTGCTGACCTCCATACAACATGTACCACTGCTGTCCCCCATACAACATGTACCACTGCTGACCTCCATACAACATGTACCACTGCTGTCCTCCATACAACATGTACCACTGCTGTCCTCCATACAACATGTACCACTGCTGTCCCCCCATACAACATGTACCACTGCTGACCTCCATACACAACTATGTACAACATGTACCAATGCTGTCCTCCATACACAACTATGTACAACATGTACCAATGCTGTCCTCCATACACAACTATGTACAACATGTACCACTGCTGTCCTACATACACAACTATGTACAACATCTACCACTGCTGTCCTCCATACACAACTATGTACAGCATCTACCAATGCTGTCCTCCATACACAACTATGTACAAGATGTACCAATGCTGTCCTACATACACAACTATGTACAGCATCTACCACTGCTGTCCTCCATACACAACTATGTACAACATCTACCACTGCTGTCCTCCATACACAACTATGTACAGCATCTACCAATGCTGTCCTCCATACACAACTATGTACAAGATGTACCAATGCTGTCCTACATACACAACTATGTACAAGATGTACCAATGCTGTCCTACATACACAACTATGTACAGCATCTACCACTGCTGTCCTACATACACAACTATGTACAGCATCTACCACTGCTGTCCTCCATACACAACTATGTACAACATCTACCACTGCTGTCCTCCATACACAACTATGTACAACATGTACCAATGCTGTCCTCCATACACAACTATGTACAACATGTACCAATGCTGTCCTACATACACAACTATGTACAACATGTACCAATGCTGTCCTACATACACAACTATGTACAACATGTACCAATGCTGTCCTCCATACACAACTATGTACAGCATCTACCACTGCTGTCCTACATACACAACTATGTACAACATCTACCACTGCTGTCCTCCATACACAACTATGTACAACATCTACCACTGCTGTCCTCCATACACAACTATGTACAACATGTACCAATGCTGTCCTCCATACACAACTATGTACAACATGTACCAATGCTGTCCTACATACACAACTATGTACAACATGTACCAATGCTGTCCTCCATACACAACTATGTACAACATCTACCACTGCTGTCCTCCATACACAACTATGTACATCTACCACTGCTGTCCTCCATACACAACTATGTACATCTACCACTGCTGTCCTCCATACACAACTATGTACATCTACCACTGCTGTCCTCCATACACAACTATGTACAACATCTACCACTGCTGTCCTCCATACAACATCTACCACTGCTGTTCTCCATACACAACTATGTACAACATCTACAACTGCTGTCCTCCATACACAACTATGTACAGCATCTACCACTGCTGTCCTCTGTACACAACTATGTACAACATCTACCACTGCTGTTCTCCATACACAACTATGTACAGCATCTACCACTGCTGTCCTCCATACACAACTATGTACAACATCTACCACTGCTGTCCTCCATACACAACTATGTACAGCATCTACCACTGCTGTCCTCCATACACAACTATGTACAACATCTACCACTGCTGTCCTCCATACACAACTATGTACAACATCTACCACTGCTGTCCTCCATACACAACTATGTACAGCATCTACCACTGCTGTCCTCCATACACAACTATGTACAACATCTACCACTGCTGTCCTACATACAACATCTACCACTGCTGTCCTCCATACACAACTATGTACATCTACCACTGCTGTCCTCCATACACAACTATGTACAACATGCACCATGTGTACCACTGATCTACTTCCAGTAATCTATCGTGTACTAAAATTAACATAGAAAGTTTAGGAACATAAAATTACAAAATATAGTTTGGAATGTACAGTAAACTAAGATGCATTACCTAAACACTGACCAGAACTCGTTAAAAAATGTTCTATGATAAAAATATGCCTCTCACAGATAACGTCGATGTATATGTACTCTTAACTTTAAAGAGGTCTTGTATGATAATACTGAATCATAGAAATTACTTACAAATTACCATTTCAATTTAAAATTCTCATTTACTTTTGAACATCATCCCCTATATCAAGCCACCACAAGCACACCAAAAGTGATGAATTCATTACACTCTGGGCTAAAACCCTTCATGTCTTCAGGAATTCATATGATCAAAGATATTCTCAAAAGTCATAAGCGCCAAGAAAAGCCACGGAAACCCATTGGCAGGGAGTCTGCAGTGCATTCTCTTTATAAACATATCCCCTTAGATGTAGCCTTCATTACACTGCAAACATCACTACTTGACCCTTACCCTTGGCTTAAGCTGAAAGGACTTGATGAGTACAGTTTGGGATATATCTTTGTAGATATAATTACTACTTCTGCGTTAGGGTCTCCTCCAGCTAATGAGCTTACATGGATACCATTTCCTGGTGCTACTTCTGCACAACTAGTTGTAATAGTCGTCTTGTCATAGCTGCAATGTTATTTTGATGTCAATCAGGGACAGAAGGATGGACTGCAGGAGTTCATTCACAACTGTGCAGACAAGTCATGAATGACTAATAAAGCTAAACACAATAAAGCAGAAGTTTTTATCCATAAAATTGTATGTTTTCTTATTTACTCACCAACTTCTAGAATGCCAATCAAGCACTAAGTATATTACTCCCACAGTACAGCGAATAGCTGCAAAATTGCTGTTCAGCATTGCACAATAATCACACACTTACTCCTAGACTACCTGTCTTGTCACAAGGAATGACACACCTCCTATAGATCCATATTCTGGATTATAACATGTGGACAAGTTTCATTATCCTTTTGATAAGTTCCATGTGAGAAATAACATTAGTGAGTTTCAGTTAATATCCATTGGACAGACACATTATAGAGCAGCCTAACAGGTGTTCGAGAACATGCTCTGTACTTGTATTGTACTGTATCAGAACAAGGGCATCTAACAGTGATGATAGCCATACACCTCACATTGTGTTTCCACTCGTGTGTGGCACTGCTAAACAACCAATGATATTTGGACATGTCATTGTGATGGGACAAGTTATTCCAAATTATTCCTTTCGATGGAAAACAAAGCGGTTTTGTCAGCGCAGTATTCACTGGAGAAGTGATGGATGCACGCATACAGCACATGCCAGGGCAGATGCCAAAAAGGGCAGGGGAAACAGGAAAAAAAGCATCTGAAATTTGTTGTGCTTTTCAATGTCAGTTTTGAGATGTTCATCCATGTTTTTGAAAAGCAAGAATGCTGAGAAGATGATAAAAAGTGAGTATGTCTGGATTTCCTCGTGGCGTCAGACGATAGGCGATGACGGAGTACATTGTTCCAGTGATGGGAGGGAGCAAGGAGGAGGGGCAAAGGGGAAAGAGAGCTCAAGGGTCATGAGAGGGGTACGGAGAGGTGGAGGGTAATGGGGGGCAGAAGTGAGGGGATGACAACTGAGGGTAAGTGAGAAGGGGAGAGGGCGGGGAGGGGGGGAGAGACCAATGGAATGGAAAACAAGTGGTAAACAGGGAAAGAATGAGATGGTAGAAAACAGCAAACAAGATGGAGGCTGTGGTGACAGTGGACAGACGCAGTAGCGTGGTCATTGGACGGCAGGTGTAGTGAGAAGGATGGAGGGGTGGTACAAGATGGAAGCTGTGGTGACAGTGGACAGACCCAGTAGTGTGGACATTTGAGGGCAGGTGTAGTGGGGGGATGGAGAGGTAGAACAAGATGGAAGCTGTGGTGACAGTGGACAGACCCAGTAGCGTGGTCATTGGACGGCAGGTGTAGTGAGAAGGATGGAGGGGTGGTACAAGATGGAGGCTGTGGTGACAGTGGACAGACCCAGTAGCGTGGTCATTGGACGGCAGGTGTAGTGAGAAGGAGGGAGGGGTAGAACAAGATGGAAGCTGTGGTGACAGTGGACAGACGCAGTAGCGTGGTCATTGGACGGCAGGTCTAGTGAAAAGGAGGGAGGGGTAGAACAAGATGGAGGCTGTGGTGACAGTGGACAGACCCAGTAGCGTGGTCATTGGACGGCAGGTGTAGTGGGGGGATGGAGGGGTGGTACAAGATGGAGGCTGTGGTGACAGTGGACAGACCCAGTAGCGTGGTCATTGGACGGCAGGTGTAGTGGGGGGATGGAGGGGTGGTACAAGATGGAAGCTGTGGTGACAGTGGACAGACCCAGTAGCGTGGTCATTGGACGGCAGGTGTAGTGAGAAGGAGGGAGGGGTAGAACAAGATGGAAGCTGTGGTGACAGTGGACAGACCCAGTAGCGTGGTCATTGGAGGGCATGTGTAGTGGGGGGATGGAGGGGTGGTACAAGATGGAGGCTGTGGTGACAGTGGACAGACCCAGTAGTGTGGACATTTGAGGGCAGGTGTAGTGAGAAGGAGGGAGGGGTGGTACAAGATGGAGGCTGTGGTGACAGTGGACAGACCCAGTAGCGTGGTCATTGGAGGGCATGTGTAGTGGGGGGATGGAGGGGTGGTACAAGATGGAGGCTGTGGTGACAGTGGACAGACCCAGTAGTGTGGACATTTGAGGGCAGGTGTAGTGAGAAGGAGGGAGGGGTGGTACAAGATGGAGGCTGTGGTGACAGTGGACAGACCCAGTAGCGTGGTCATTGGAGGGCATGTGTAGTGGGGGGATGGAGGGGTGGTACAAGATGGAGGCTGTGGTGACAGTGGACAGACCCAGTAGTGTGGACATTTGAGGGCAGGTGTAGTGAGAAGGAGGGAGGGGTGGTACAAGATGGAAGCTGTGGTGACAGTGGACAGACCCAGTAGTGTGGACATTTGAGGGCAGGTGTAGTGAGAAGGAGGGAGGGGTGGTACAAGATGGAGGCTGTGGTGACAGTGGACAGACCCAGTAGCGTGGTCATTGGAGGGCATGTGTAGTGGGGGGATGGAGGGGTGGTACAAGATGGAGGCTGTGGTGACAGTGGACAGACCCAGTAGTGTGGACATTTGAGGGCAGGTGTAGTGAGAAGGAGGGAGGGGTGGTACAAGATGGAAGCTGTGGTGACAGTGGACAGACCCAGTAGTGTGGACATTTGAGGGCAGGTGTAGTGAGAAGGAGGGAGGGGTGGTACAAGATGGAGGCTGTGGTGACAGTGGACAGACGCAGTAGTGTGGTCATTGGACGGCAGGTGTAGTGGGGGGATGGAGAGGTAGAACAAGATGGAGGCTGTGGTGACAGTGGACAGACGCAGTAGCGTGGTCATTGGACGGCAGGTGTAGTGAGAAGGAGGGAGGGGTAGAACAAGATGGAAGCTGTGGTGACAGTGGACAGACCCAGTAGTGTGGACATTGGACGGCAGGTGTAGTGGGGGGAGGGAGGGGTGGTACAAGATGGAAGCTGTGGTGACAGTGGACAGACCCAGTAGTGTGGACATTGGACGGCAGGTGTAGTGGGGGGATGGAGGGGTGGTACAAGATGGAAGCTGTGGTGACAGTGGACATTGAAGAGCATATCGAGTGGAGGAGGAGAGATGAAAGCTGAGAGAGTGACTGAGTCAGGTTCAATCACAGCGTGTCAACTTAATGAGGTAGGAAAGCCGTAAGTGATGCAGGTCATAGACATTTACCGCAGACAACCCACAAGCAAACAAACCAAGAATCATAATCAGGGTGAATCTGAAATTCGTGTGTGTGATCATAGGATTCTGGCATGGCTTCAGGGAGGCAACTCTGCACAGAGAATTGTGGTGACAGGGCCACCTCAGGGAAGCTTCGGGCAAGGGAAGGGAATGGACATTGCTGAAAAGCATGATGAGAAGGTTGGGCTAAGTGTATTGTGTGAGAAGGGTATGGTAGATGGATTAATTTTGTGTTTAGCAATATTCCAGCCATGAAGTCAGGGGACACCAAGAATTGGCTCCACACTTAAAACCCATTTGGAGAATCCAACCCATCTTTGACATAATGAGCGAATGCTTTAACTATTAGACTATTGAAAAAACAAAGTGATGACAGTAAAACAAAATGAAGTGGAAACATGAAGATAGGGATACAGGAAAGGATGAGGAAGGATGCAGGAAGCTAAAAGTACCATAAAGAGGTTCAACTGCAGATATGTCTATGGTTGACCCTTCGCTCTTAGGCCTAAATCCATTCACATTCACCTGTCCTCCAACACAATTCCTCAAGCGGCTGATTTTGGTAACAAATTGAGAACTGCAGGGGAAAACTTTAGTCAAATTCAATCAATAAATGTCAAAGTTATCGTCCAGAACTGGGATGCATGAAACAATGTTGCAATTCACAAAAAGATGGATAAGGAGAACTAACGTGTAAACCATTACTATTGTTCTTACAGTCGATTCGGAGCCAGGAATTCAATGGCCATCCCAAACGTGCATTTTAAACACATAAAACTTACTAACTATGGGTCATTATGCAAAATTTTAAAGAAATTTTACACCAACCATAACATGTAGACTAACACTTAATCCCTAAAAATATATAAATGTGATGGAATCAAATAACTACATTTAAATAGAAACAAAGCCCCAGTGGAATGTGAGATTCAGTACCAGAGGAAATATAGACTTGGCTTCATTTAGAGTTTTTGCATTACAGGACTGTCCAGAAGCAAAAATAATATGGTTCTGGGACTGTGAGACAGACTACATACCGTGGTTTTAAGTCAGAGAAACCGCTCGAATCTGTCAATTCCTAAAGTAGAATCAAGTCACCCCTTCAGGCTTGTTTCTACTTTCAGAAGCAGCAGATTCTCATGATATTTTCGTTACTTCTGAAGTGGGACAGCGAATTCAGGGAAACTCATAGCAATTAAACTTGATCAAAACAATGAAATTTGAGATAAAATATCACTCGACATGATGATTTAATTACCGATTAAATTGTATTTCCTGCTCGGCACTGTTTTACATGCAGAGATTAAGATTACCGTAAAACTAAGCCGGAAGCAGCCATCAGCTTTACACACGTTTTCCCGGAATCTACCGGTAATTTGGTTAAAAATTCCCCAATAATATAACTTTTAAGAACTTTGATACAATGATCATAAGAATTTTATCTGAAACTATTAATATTATCTGGAATAATTTATTCCAATATCATGTTATTTTAGTTGCAGCTGTACTATATATATTTGAAATAAATTAATAACCGTAAGTGTAGCACTTTGGTTCAGCGATATATGGTAACTCAAAGAAAGCAATTGGATTAGGCGTATCGACATCCATCTTTCAATACCTTTCGGAAAATATTCTCTGTTCCTGCACTGACTACACACATAAGACATGCTTATGTTGTGTCATCCCCTAGCGCCACAAGAAGACTACTCTACATGAGACATGCTTGTGTTGTGTCATCCCCTAGCGCCACAAGAAGACTACTCTACATGAGACATGCTTGTGTTGTCCGCCCCTAGCACCACAAGAAGACTACACACATAAGACATGCTTGTGTTGTCCGCCCCTAGCACCACAAGAAGACTACTCTACATGAGACATGCTTGTGTTGTCCGCCCCTAGCACCACAAGAAGACTACACACATAAGACATGCTTGTGTTGTGTCCGCCCCTAGCACCACAAGAAGACTACACACATAAGACATGCTTGTGTTGTCCGCCCCTAGCACCACAAGAAGACTACTCTACATGAGACATGCTTGTGTTGTCCGCCCCTAGCACCACAAGAAGACTACACACATAAGACATGCTTGTGTTGTCAGCCCCTAGCGCTACAAGAAGACTACTCTACATGAGACATGCTTGTGTTGTCAGCCCCTAGCGCCACAAGAAGACTGCTCTACATGAGACATGCTTGTGTTGTCCGCCCCTAGCACCACAAGAAGACTACTCTACATGAGACATGCTTGTGTTGTCCGCCCCTAGCACCACAAGAAGACTACACACATAAGACATGCTTGTGTTGTCAGCCCCTAGCGCTACAAGAAGACTACTCTACATGAGACATGCTTGTGTTGTCCGCCCCTAGCACCACAAGAAGACTACACACATAAGACATGCTTGTGTTGTCAGCCCCTAGCGCTACAAGAAGACTACTCTACATGAGACATGCTTGTGTTGTGTCATCCCCTAGCGCCACAAGAAGACTACTCTACATGAGACATGCTTGTGTTGTCCGCCCCTAGCGCCACAAGAAGACTACACACATAAGACATGCTTGTGTTGTCAGCCCCTAGCACCACAAGAAGACTACACACATAAGACATGCTTGTGTTGTCAGCCCCTAGCGCCACAAGAAGACTACTCTACATGAGACATGCTTGTGTTGTCAGCCCCTAGCGCCACAAGAAGACTACACACATAAGACATGCTTGTGTTGTCAGCCCCTAGCGCTACAAGAAGACTACTCTACATGAGACATGCTTGTGTTGTCAGCCCCTAGCGCCACAAGAAGACTACTCTACATGAGACATGCTTGTGTTGTCAGCCCCTCGCGCCACAAGAAGACCCATGCCATTTCCCATTCTCTGCATTCTGAGCTTTTTAATTCTTGTCAGACATCTTTTTTCCTTCACCTTTCATTTCATGCTCTCCTTCCTCTCAGTAAGCTCCAAACACCATCATCTCTACAGAAGCAATTATGCAATTTACATGCATGTCAAAATATAGAATGAGTACTGGGTCAGGAGGACTATGTTTTTTGTATTGTCTAAACAAGAACCATGGGCTCTGTGGTTGGCCTGGCTCTTCACTTAGTTAATACACAGAGGCTGTAGAGGGCTGAACAGGCTGACTTAACCTACCAATGACAGAAGCATCTCATTCACGGAAATGATCACAAAATATCTGAAAGTTAACAGCAAATCTCCACATGCTTCAGGCCATGTAACACTGTAACAATTACATGAACCAAAGTAACACTTACATGACACATTATCTACTAGACTCTGATTGGTTAAGGAGGTGGCACTTATTTTCCATGTAGCCCGCTCATGTACCCTACTGAGCAATCAATCGGAACACACCATACGTTTTACTCAATATTCTGGGTTTGTAGAAATGGATGTTGGTGAGACAGAAAGGTTATCAACTGATCCCTTGGGACGTGTAGTGTGATGTACCCTGTGTGTGAGCCTATGTACCCTGAGCAATAGTGCGAGGGGGACATAGGCTCATACACAGGGTACATCACACCATATACCCATGAGATAGGTTGACAACGTAACAATTACACCAAACAGTCTATTACGCCAAACAATTCAACAATTACATGAAACAATGTCACAAGTACACCAAACAATCTAACAATTACACCAAACAATCTGACAATTTACACCAAACAATCTAACAATTACAACCAAACAAACAAACAATTTACACCAAACAATCTGACAATTTACACCAAATAATCTAACAATTTCAACCAAACAATCTAACAATTTCAAGCAAACAATCTGACAATTTACACCAAATAATCTAACAATTTCAAGCAAACAACCTAACAATTAAATCCAAACAATCTGACAATTACAACCAAACAATATGACAATTACAACCAAACAAACTGACAATTACAACCAAACGATCTAACAATTACAACCAAATATATTTCTGTTGCAGAGATTTTCCTAATACTTATGGAAATACTGGATGCAAAATCTAAAAAACAAACCAAACCAAAATATATAAATAAAATAAATATTTTCATTATACAATAAAAAATAAAGAGGTGAAAATGGAAACTGGCATTGTTTAAGGATGAATTCATGCCTAAAACAAGACAATAAGAAAAGGGGTTTTTATATTAATGTTTGCTGTGATTTCATAAATTCTCCTGTATGCCCAATCAATTTTATATGGTAGCCATTCATGCTCGTACATTTGTCACTATCTTCAGCCTCCCCCCAGCCGGCCCCGCTCCCCCCTGCCAGCCCCACCCCCGCCAGCCAGCCCCGTCCTCTCCTGCCAGCCCCACCCCCGCCAGCCTTCACAGACCCCCGATGTGCAGCATCAATCATATCCCAGCTGGACCCCGGTACTGCAGTTTCAGCTATAATGTACTTGTCAAGTGCTCTGTGGAACATCATTAATTAATAGACATGTGATTCTCATCGAGAGGAGATAGGCTTCTATTTCCATCCCATGTCAGCCCAAGTCTTCAACTTAAAACATATTAACATATTTAACAGAGTATGTTTGGCAACCAGTCTGCCCTCAGCGTAAAGGATATCAGCTTTATAGGTAGTGCACATAAACAGACTGCCTTTTCTTACCGCTTACTGGCACCGAAGCTCTTAGGAGTCCGATTTCTAATGTTACTCTTTCTAGTGTTTATTACATTCTATATAATGGTACATGAAAAGACTGCATTTCTCATGTGTTCATTTATATAATTACCTTCCCCTCAAAATAATCTCGTACAAGATTAGTTATTTTTTAAGCCTCATTCTAACCATAAGCATGATCCCAGAATGCCAGTTATTGCATACGCAGGGAACATTAGCAGATTATGAGCAGGAGATATATTACAACACAATTTACTGAGCGAAACCCAGGGGATAATTTACACAATTATTCTGATCCCACACTAAATTGTGTTCTGGTAGTTAAATAAAGTAGGTTTCATGGTTTAGCATTGTTGGACTTTTTAAACAAGACCGATATGGCTGCAATATTGCCGATGCGATGTCAGATTACAATTCACTCACTAAACAAGACCCCTAAGCAGAAAACTAATAATTTTGACTGAGTGCGCACCTTGTGTATGTACAATCCCCTGGGGCTGGTGATGGGAAGGTAGGAACCCTTCCATGTTACAGGGAGTGAGTGAGTTGGGTTAATCACCGCTTTTAACAGTATTCCAGTTATATCGCGGCGTGTCAGCTTAATGGGGGAGGAAAGCCCGAAGTGATGGAGGTCTCAGATGTTTACCACTTCTGTGAAGCCGCTCTCAGCAATATTCTAGCTATATGACAACGGTCTGTAAATAATTGAGTCTGGTCTTGACAATCCAGTGATTGACATCATGAGCACTGATCTAAGCAATTGGGATACGATGACATGCATCAACCAAGTCAGCGAAGCTGACCACGCGATTCCCGTTAGTCACCTCTTTCGACAAGCAATTGCATTGCTGATGACCTATTCTACGCTGGATATTCACAGTTGTATTGTGTGTTGGACATTGTTTATACATTGATCACAAGGTCTTAGCAGCTGGGACTTGCAGTGTTTGTGGCATGTTGTAATTCTAGTGCAGGGATTTATCTAGACCTGCACAGAGGCTGACATTCAGCCCCAAGTCTGCAGCAAATGTCATTGAACATTCCCTAACCGGAATAAAAAATCCCAATTCGTGTAAATATATTTAACTAAAAACTGATGCTGTGGCTTTGTAGTGGTAACCTGTATTTCACTGATAACAAGCCCAATTAAGAAGAAAAGGTTTTAATGTATAATGTCATATTATTGCATTGAATGCAATCTCAAAATAAAATGTTAAAATACCTCGAAATATAAAACAAAAAAGAATTTAAATTGAATCCCAATTTTTAAATAACTGACTGCCTTCCAGGGCCACTTAGCTCACAATCCTGGATAAACCCCTGTAGTACTGTGGTACCTGTATGGTACCCAGCATGTAACACTTGTGTCCAGCGGCCACGATTACTACTCCACTGTCAAAAACAGTCCAGTCTGACATCATGATTTTCAGTGATGCATTCATATCATTTTCATTGCTATTTTGCCTTTACTTCCAATGGAATCTGACTGCTTATTCATTGGCGTTGACGTTTACATTTTTTTATTTTTACACTCTGGAAACAATAAACCTGCTCAGATTACACTCCATCTTCCAATTGGTGAGTGAGTGAGTATGGTTTTATGCTGCTTTTAAGAATATCCCAGCAATATTACGGTGGGGGACACCAGAATTGGACTTCAGAGTGACGAGCGAACGCTTTAACCACTAGACTACCCCACCGCTCATTGGGTGAGTCAATGTTGCTCAAAGGAAGGCAGCTGCTGACTATTCCACCTACCGTATTCTACGTAATAAGCGCCCAGGATGCACTCAAAATTAGAAATAGGGGGCTCTTATTAGAATATTGTTTTGGTGAAAAAAAAACAGAGTGTAAAGATAAATTTCGTGGTTTATGCTGAAAGCCTGAAATGTTTATATAAGACAGATATATTTTTCAAGAATGTAATTGCCAATAATTAAGGGTGCATGTAGCACACGAGTGCATATTTTACACGAATAAATAAGTCTTATGTACATTGATCAATCGGAAGGGGTGCTTCACTAGCCAATATATAAGCAAATATCACAGTGGGCGCTTATAAGAGCGGGGCGCTTATTACGTCGAATACGGTACGTCACAACAAGCTGATAATCAGACAACCAGTAGCTGAAATCATGAGCAGTTCCTCGATCCACGCTATTACGCTATGGGCACAGTGCCATATGACAAGGCAGCGGCAGCTCCAACAACATTTAGCATGGGATACCAGAGTCCTCGTCTTCCTGGAAGCCCTGTGGGTTATCTTCAACATCAACCATATATGTTACTATATGTGAAGTTGGGTGTTTTTAATGCCTCAGTTAATATTCCTCTGTAATGGCTTCCTGTGAATAAGGAAGTCATAAATGTATACTCTTAAATATCACAGGGCACACTTCGGTGACGCATATGATCATGAAGAATGTCTAACAAATGACACACACTGCTGAAGAAAGCTGTGGCAATGTTATTATACACGTCTATTATGACATGTAGCTGGTGCGGCACATGTTTCACTGTACATCATAACTACTTTGACATGTTGGTAGTAGTAGCCTCACAACTAATTAAAGACTGTACTCAAATAGGCATCTGACCCAGAAGAACAGCTTTTTAGTTGGAAATACACCAAGATAAATGGAAGTCATTAGTCTTAATGGACACATTTATCAGTGGAGCATGTAATACTGTAATTTGTGTGCCATAAATCTCACTTTTCAGGTATATTAAATACATAATATGATTAGCTGCACCCAATATATGACAGTTTTGTTACCAGCTAAAGATAATGTTTCCCTAACTACATGCAGTTTCGGAGATTACATTGAATTTCTTGGAACATGTAGCCCCATGTATATCAAAGTAGTTTTTTACAAGTTGGCCATAAAATTACTTTTATTTGTAGGTATCTTGCTGTAATACTCACCATCTGCTTACAATATTTCATAATGCTTGGCTCGCCATCTGGTTCTGACAATTCAGTGTTAGGTCAGCGTTGGTTGAACTGCAGCTATTTGAGTTAGGGTGGTGATATGATTGAGACACATTTAATAGCTAGCATATTTTGTCTTTGGGGCACAACTGTTGTAATAGTTCAAGGCACTACAGCAACAGCATCGAAGTATTTGGATGATCTCCTAAATCAGGTTCCTAAGTTCTCTATTTGAGTCCTTAAATCAGGTCCCAAAGTTCTCTAGGTGAATCCCTAAATCAGGTCCCTAAGTTCTCTAGGTGGGTCACTAAACCAGGTCCTTAAGTTCTCTTGGTGGGTCCCAAAACCAGGTCCCTAAGTTCTCTTGGTGGGTCTCTAAATCAGATCCCTAAGTTCTCTAGGTGGGTCACTAAACCAGGTGCCTAAGTTCTCTATTTGAGTCCTTAAATCAGGTCCCAAAGTTCTCTAGGTGAGTCACTAAATCAGGTCCCTAAGTTCTCAAGGTGCGTCCATAAATCAGGTCCCTAAGTTGTTCTCTATTAGAGTCCTTAAACCAGGTCCTTAAGGTCTCTTGGTGGGTCCCCAAACCAGGTCCCTAAGTTCTCTTGGTGGGTCCCTAAATCAGATCCCTAAGTTCTCTATTTGAGTCCCTAAATCAGGTCCTTAAGTTCTCTAGGTGTTGTCCCCAAACCAGGTCCCTAAGTTCTCTAGGTGGGTCAATAAATCAGGTCCCTAAGTTCTCAAGGTGGGTCCATAAATCAGGTCCCTAAGTTCTCTAGATGAGTCCCTAAACCAGGTCCCTAAGTTCTCTATTTGAGTCCTTAAATCAGGTCCCAAAGTTCTCTAGGTGAGTCACTAAATCAGGTCCCTAAGTTCTCAAGGTGGGTCCATAAATAAGGTCCCTAAGTTCTCTAGATGAGTCCCTAAATCAGGTCCCTAAGTTCTCTATTTGAGTCCTTAAATCAGGTCCCAAAGTTCTCAAGGTGAGTCCCTAAATCAGGTCCCTAAGTTCTCTTGGTGGGTCCCCAAATCAGGTCCCTAAGTTCTGTAGGTGGGTCACTAAATCAGGTCCCTAAGTTCTCTAGAAGGCCCCTAAATCGGGTTCCTGAGTTCTCTAGGTGAGTCCCTACATCAGGTCCATAAGTTCTCCAGGTGGGTCCCTAAATCAGGTCCTTCAGTTCTCTAGGTGAGTCGCTAGATCAGGTCCCTAAGTTCTCTAGGTGGGTCCCCAAATCAGGTCCCTCAGTTCTCTAGGTGAGTCCCTAAATCAGGTCCCTATGTTTTCTAGGTGGGTCTCTAAATCATGTCCCTAAGTTCTCTAGAAGGTCCCTAAATCAGGTTTGTGAGTTCTCTAAGTGAGTCCCTACATCAGGTCCCAAAGTTCTCCAGGTGGATCCCTAAATCAGGTCCCTCAGTTCTCAGGTTGGTCCCTAAATCAGGTTCTCTAGGCGAGTCCCTAAATCAGGTCCCTAAGTTCTCTTGGTGATTCCCCAAAACAGGTCCCTAAGTTCTCTTGGTGAGTCCCCAAAACAGGTCCCTAAGTTCCCTTGGTGAGTCCCCAAAACAGGTCCCTAACTTCCCTTGGTGAGTCCCCAAAACAGGTCCCTAAGTTCCCTTGGTGAGTCCCCAAAACAGGTCCCTAAGTTCCCTTGGTGAGTCCCTAAGTTCCCTTGGTGAATCCCCAAAAACAGGTCCCTAAGTTCCCTTGGTGAGTCCCTAAATCAGGTCCCTAAGTTCTCTTGGTGAGTCCCCAAAACAGGTCCCTAAGTTCCCTTGGTTAGTCCCTAAAACAGGTCCCTAAGTTCCCTTGGTGAATCCCTTAATAAAATCTCTAGATGAGTTCCTAAACCAGGTCCCTCAGCTCCCTCGGTGAGTCCCTAATCGATTAGTAAGTATCCTAGGTATGTTCCCTAAACCAGATCCCTAAGTATCCAAGGAGAATCAGTAAGCCAGATCCCTAACATTCCTACATGAGTTCCCAAAGTGAGATCCCAATGCCATATCAGTAAGTCCCCTAAAAGAGATCCCTCAGCCAGATCACTTTGTTCTGTAAGTGAGATCCCTAAGGTACTGAGTTTCATGACTACTTACTACTGGGTATTACAGTGGACAATAATAACGCCCATCTCAGAGAGCGGTGAGCCAGAAATGACCTGCCGCAATCAGCATCCTCCCACAGTCCCGCAAAACAATTGGTTCAGGTATGGTGGGGCAATCTTCTCCTGATTAGTACAACACCCTGCTATCAATTATCTCCTTGTTCTCCTGGCACTACAAAGGAAGAAGATCTGCTTAAGGCTTCACTAACTCCCCAGGGCTTGAAGAGATACTTGCGAATACACAACAAATGAAGTGTGAGCTATGGCTCATCGCAAACACCAGAATCAGGTGTTGACAGACGCCAAGACAGCTACATGCAGAATATACCAGACCGTAGGCCTGATACAGACTGCAGCTTTCAAGGAGGCTCTGGATGGGTATGCCTAACTGTAGGCCAGTTAGGAGTCCACATTTTTCTAGAAGGGTCTGAATGGGTATGCCTAACTGTGGGCCACAAAGGCGTCCACAGTTTTCTAGAAGGGTCTGGATGGGTATGCCTAACTGTGGGCCACAAAGGCGTCCACAGTTTACTAGAAGGGTCTGGATGGGTATGCCTAACTGTGGGCCACAAAGGCATCCACAGTTTTCTAGAAGGGTCTGGATGGGTATGCCTAACTGTGGGCCACAAAGGCGTCCACAGTTTTCTAGAAGGGTCTGGATGGGTATGCCTAACTGTGGGCCACAAAGGCGTCCAGAGTTTACTAGAAGGGTCTGGATGGGTATGCCTAACTGTGAGCCACAAAGGCGTCCACTGTTTACTAGAAGGGTCTGGATGGGTATGCCTAACTGTGGGCCAGTAAGGAGTTCACAACTTTCCATAAGGTTCTGGTTGAATCTGCCCATCTATCACTGTAAAATAACTCTTCAACGCGGTGTTAAAACCCAACTCACTCACTCAATCACTCACTACTGCTAACTTGATGTAAACTTTTCCCCCAAAGGGGATTCCATGGCAATAACCCAATGATTATCGCAGGATCCTACATAAACGGTTTCTGGCATGCCTAAGGGACACAACTCTGCACAGCGAATCGCGGCGCCTTAGACGACTGGGCCACCCGTGCCCCCTGCCGATTAGTTTGGAGCTCTAGAGGAAGGGGTACGCGTTACCACTAACTTTTAACAAACTGTCCAAGTTTTCTTATAGGATGTAGATGGGGTATATATGCTTGTTTGATATACCATGGAGGGTTGCGAGGGGTGGGTAGGGCAGGCATAATACATGATATGACATGTATCACAATACAGGACACTTGGGATAGATGGTGTGTACAAGATGTAGGATAGATAGACATAACAGCTTCATAAGAGGGTTATTAGGATCTGCTTCTTAAACCTTCCTGAAAAGTGTAATTGAAGGATACATATTCTCTGGCGAACCAAACATTCAATTTGACCATAATAGATGCCTTAGGGTCACTAAAACTAAACTTGTCTGTGGAAAGAATTTACATTATTTGTGTATTAGGTGTAGATACAAAACTGTTGCTGTGTTCAGTATCAGCAATACTTTGTTGATGTCCTGGGGTGTGGTTTACCACCTACCAACACTGCTGTCATACAACACTGACAAGCATGAAATTAGCTGGATGAAACATCTTGGCATTGAACATGGACAGATAAAAATCACAGCTTTATGGGAGTGAATTATGAGCAAAATGAGCTTAACTCTGCTTTTAACACTCATATCATATCATGTCGGCTTTATCTTACTGTGGTAGGAAAGCCTAAAGTGATGCAGGTCTTCGACATTTACCGTCTTCGTGAACCAAGTAAAATGTGGGTATGGTGATGACAATCCTACAATCATCATTCGGGCGAATCTGGGATTCAACCATAACAGATTCCTGGCACACTTACTTGCTGCACCTTGGATGACCTGGCCACACATGCATCCATGCTGGGTGACATATTAAATGTTGTTGGTTGGTTGGTTTGTTGTTTAATGCCGAACTCAGATATATTTCAGCTATATGACAACGGTCTGTAAATAATCGAGTCTGGACCAGACAGTCTAGTGATTAATATCATGAGCATCGATCCACGCAATTGGGATCGATGACATGCATGAACCAAGTCAGCAAGCCTGACCACCTGATCCCGTTAGTCGCCTTTTACGACAAGCATAGTCGCTTTTTCGGCAAGCATGGGTTGCTGAAGACCTATTCTACCCCAGATTTTCACGGGTGACATATTAAAGATAAGTCACCCATGTAGGAATAAATTGGGGTCATCAATCTAATTTCGACCTGAATGTGTACCTGTACTGAACATCAGTAAGACTGCCTGAAAGGTTTCCCAGCAGAGATCATCTCTCATTAAATTTTGTTCTTCAGTTCGGATTTGTTGACTTATATTTCAGGTGTTACGTGATCGCCACGATCAGCTGATAATGTTTTCTGAGATGGGGGAAAACATCGTGTCATTGGAAAACTTGAGTTTACTAAAAATGTTAGTAAATTTTGGGAGCCATGCTTTACCACGCACTATAACCGAAGTGCTCAATAACAAGGGAACACTGTACGTAACAACTTGTAATGTGTGTGAAAAGTCGTACGAAAATACGCTATTTGAAGGAGGCGTGGCCTAAATGCAAATGTCTGATTGGGTTTTTAAATTTTCCGACCCCTGCAGAGATGACAGAGCTTGGTGTTTGTCCCGCTAACTCCATGGCACGATGTGGAATTTTGTTGTTTTACGCCGCACTCAGCAATGTTCCAGCTACATGACTGCGGTCTGTAAATAATCGAGTCCGGACCAGACAATCCAGCGACTGATATCATGAGCATTGATCTACACAGTTGGGATACAATGACATGTATAAACCATGTGAGTGAGTCTGACCACCCAATCCTGTTAGTTGCCTCTTATGACAATCATAGTTGCCTATTATGGCAAGCATGGGTCGCTTAAGACCTTGGATCTTTACAGGTTGTAAGTACAGAATACAGAAAAACAAGGGACATAACTTTAATCATTCTGATCCAGTAATCATTAATTTCAAATTGATGTGTATTCTTTATCTTTTGACAATAATTCGGAACAATATTACCACCTGTTTTTCCTTCATCCTGTAAGAGTTTGATTGGACAGAACATTGATGGACAGAACCCATTCATATATTTCCTTGGTTAATTTACTTTTCACCTCACTATCCAACAGAAACCATGCTATGGCAAGTTCCTTGATCACTTATACACAAGAAGACATGATAAGGCATGAAGCTTAAGTATGTTTTAGCAATAGTTATACATCAGAAACAAAGTCTGCTGAAGAATCCTTACAGACTTTTGTTGAATGCTTTTCTCTTCTAGCATACAAAGCTATGTGCATGTTTGTACAGAAAATGTCTAAAAAAAAGTCATTGAATTGTGAATAAGTTGTATACATCATGTTTATATGTCATGAAAGTGACACTTGAATTTAGTAATATTAAAATGAGTGAGTGAGTGAGTATGGTTTTACGCCGCTTTTAGCAATATTCCAGCAATATCACGGCGGGGGACACCAGAAATGGGCTTCACACATTGTACCCATGTCAGGATTTGAACCCAGGTCTTCGGCGTGATGAGCGAACGCTTTAACCACAAGGCTACATGACCGCCCCTATATTCAAATGAGGTGAGTGTGATAAAAAAAAATTCCAATTGACAAAAAATGTTCAAACTGATTTATCAACATGGTTGGCAGAGTACCCCTGTGAAGACCCTCTTGTATAATGTTGCCACTATCAAACGTGCACAATACCGGCATGCGTCTATACACCAGATCTGTTTATGCAACTGCTGTTAACGCAGAAGCAATGTGGTCTCTCTCAGTCCCCCCATCAAATTGCCAGCATTTTTGTATATTTATTGTTTATAAATTTACTGCCAGAAAATTGTCAGTTTATTTACTCAGATGCTGTTAACATCATTAAGTAGGCATTATATGGGCAGGGATGGGAAAACCTGGTGTACTGTTACAAGGGGAATAACTCTGTACTGCATGGGATATTTCTTCATCAATACGGCCATACAGCCTTGTGGGATGGCGGTTCTATACTTGCAAAGTAACCATGGTACTTCGAGAGTTAAGGTTCAACAGTTACATCTTTCCTATTGTCACTTATATTTTGCATATTCTAAGTGTAGGAAAAACCATATCTCCGAGGGATAACTAGAGATTGTAAATCCTCATATGAGGGAACGTTCCCGAATGTGAGGGTTCACAATCTCTAGTAACCTCGAGGAGACATGGTTTGTCCAACTTATAAACCGACTCATCGCATAGACAATGTTTTTAATTAAATAACTGTAATAAAAACTCTCAAATGTATAACCTGTATCGGAGATGAAATATCGCCTGCAGTCGTGAACTTGGGTCAATGAAACCGGCGACCTCAGCACGTGGGTTTTGCAACGGTGCGAAATCTGCACATGCGTCTCGCAATGGCACGAAATCTGCACGTGCGTCTTGTAGGCTGTTCGTAGTTTTTGTTCTATCAAGGGTTTACAATGATTGTAAGCCCTCCTGCGAGGTGTTACAATCATTGTCATACCTCCTACCAGGTGTAACCACAATTTCAAAAACTCCATATTGAGTTACACAAACAGCCGGTAGATTAATAATAAATAAAAATAAAAATCAGATTTATGTCTACAGTCAACTTTACTTATATCTTTTTTCAACCACCCTGACCTGATCAAAGTGTCAATGAGTTGTTTACAAATCTCTCCACAGTTCTCGATTATCTCCTTCGTAGTAAGACCACAAAGAACATGTATGGCGCCACAGACAAACCCTTTTTACACAGACTGGCATTATGAAGTGAGAGAAGAGTCATGCTGTTGAACTTATTTATAGGTGACAATGCTCTTGGGAATCCCTTTCGTTCCATGCAGGAATTTCTGTACAGTGCAGAGTAATAAACGCCAGTTTGAGATTTGTTATGACAGATAAAATTTAAGTGAAAAAGAGGACAACTAGTAAATCGGATCTTGCACCTTCAATGATGACAGACTTGCTACATCACTTTTATCACAGGCTGATCAGAAAACAACACAGAAAATTTATCGAGGGGGAAAATAAACGTTTTCGTTCACTACAGCTGCATGGAGGATAAATCATCTTTTTTGTAAATCTTCAGATTAAGTTCAAAGTCTGAGTTGTGTCTCAGGGCAGGTGGATGTCAGCAATGTGACGGCTGTAACACAGCGGCGTGGGACGAACCCCATCTGGACCATCTGGACCTCATAAATGATCCAGGCTGTTGGGGTACATGACACCTGGTCACAAGAGTCTTAGACTTAGCCACTTGTCCCATCGTCTTAGACTAAAATTCCAGGACAAATTATTTCCTCCCAAAATCTAATTTGTATATGTCACTGTTCAGAAAAGTGCTGTGGACTTAATTCATGCAGTGATACATTGCATACAAGTCTGTGACCATCAGAACCTTAATCAATCACAATAAAATCAGATCTTTGTGCTTGTTACTGCTACAATTAAATTGGAGGACGTCCCAGAAACGTTAGAACGACCGTTCGCAAACTTTGACTGACCAATGAAATAACTAATAGGAAGTCAACATTATACAATCAGAAAGCAGCTTTCTCGAACTTGACGGCACTGGTATCATAATGGCGTCTTCACTTCGAAACTACACTTTGAAAAATATTTTGACAAATTTATTGATTCAAAATTTGGAAACTAAACAAATGAAAATTCAGGAATGTTTAATAGACGGCCATGATTGTATGTCAGATCTTCTGATGGTCTATGAAAAGTCTCTTTCATTTCAAATGTTTATTCCATTGAAGCGAGAGATAGACTTGGATTTCGACAGACGCATTTGTACAGCCCGTAACTGTCACATGGTAATATTCCAGGCAAATCACAGCTCCACACATTGTACTCAGGAGAGGAATAGAACCACTGCCTCTGGAAGTGACTAGGACAGGATCATATGGATGTCAACATCCGAATCCCTTCTTAACAGCTTCTTGCTCCGTCAGTCACCTGGATCACCAGTCAGTGAGTTGAAGTTATTTCCGTTCTAACATGGCATGTCAACTCATGGCGTGTCATATATCACTGACACTTATCACATTGCTGAAATCCACAAGCAGGATAAAAGGCAAACCAGAAGGGGAAATCTGGGATTCACATCAATAACCAGCAACTAAGGAAAATGAAGCAATCATTCGAACAACAGATGATTCTTCATCACCACTATGAGATAACAATGGGTAAGTGACTGCAAAATGCCATCAAAAATGAAAAACAAAACATATCACTGTACTGAACAAGCATATAAGTCAAGGGGTCCTTGTCATGACTACAGTATTAAAAGTTAAAGTTTCAATTACTATGGAATATCAGCAACCCTTTCATTTTGGATTTAGATTGTGTATGAAGTTTCAATTACTATGGAATATCATGAACCCTTTCATTTTGGATTTAGATTATGTATGAAGTTTTAATTACTATGGAATATCAGGAACCCTTTCATTTTGGATTTAGATTATTTATGAAGGAACATGCATTCATGCTTAGGTGATGCATGATAAGCCAAGTACACCCATATGGCAGGACAACTCAGGCCTCCCAACCACCCACCACACACACACAGACTCCCTGCACCTCATCGTGTGCTGGGACATGCGGGATGACACTGAACTCAAGCCACCTTTACAGGAGGCGTTTCCCCTCTGTAGCTCCCCGTTCCTGGGGCACAAAACAACTACTACAGCAGCTTCCCACAAGACGACCACAAAAACACTGGTGGCATGGAGAGTGAACTAGCCACCCTCCCATTCCACCGCTAGGTGCATCCAGGAGTAGAATATGTCAATGCTACAAGACGACTATCTACTAAGATGACTACACAGGGTATCGGGTGGACACAATGTCTGGTGAGTACAGACAGCACATGGATACCAGATCAACTTTCTTCTGTATCATAGCTGTTGATGGCTATACAGCACATTATCACTGGGATCTAGCTGTAACAAACGAGGATACAGCCTTTTTGAAAAGGAACGGTACAATTTGTAATCAAACAAGTGCAAGATGAATGCAAACCTGCAAATAGTAGCTTAATAACGTTATTTAAGTTGAAAATATGTCGCCAAATAAGTGTCTGTGTGATATTGCTGACTGAAGCGTATGACTCCCTTCCCTTGTGCCACCTACTGTGAACACCCAAGCCTACATCCATACCTAGATACTGATAGTTCTCCTCCTCGTCCTGCTTCGTGACTGTCTCCGTCGACAGGGACTTCACTGACAGATATGACTTGATCTCCTCTGCTTTGCCCATCCACTTCTCCAGCTGCAGTGAAATGATCAGAGTTTTATCAGGAATAGGATGACACTTAGATCTGGTTCAACACATTTACCCATCATGGTGCAATGACTAATGGCAGACCATGGGACAAACAGTGGCTACCATAAACATAAGCATGCTGCCATTATAGAGTGAGTGAGTGAGTGAGTTGGGTTAAAGCTGCTTTAAACAGTATTCCAGTTGTATCACGGCATGCCAGATTAACGTGGGACGACATCCCGAAGTAATGCATGTCTCAGACGTTTAACACTTTGGTGACCCCCACAAGCACGGGTATGGTGCTGACAAACCTAGAAACATAATTGGGGCAAACCATGATTCAAATCCAGGCGACGAAATGAGGAGCCTTAGACAACTGGGCTACCAGTGCACCCTCCAACAAAAGGCATTTATCTTCTCTATTTTCTATTGCAAACCATCATCATGATTTGATTGCCAGGAGAGTATGGCCTGTACTGATGACAAGACTCTGTTGTAACCCTAGAAGCACTAACCAAATGGTTCCCAATTATGGCCATTGAATATCCAGTATTGGCACACTTGTCATCTGTGAAATTATGTTGTAACGTTCCCCTACAGTGTTTGACATTGACCACATTATGTCAAAAATCTGCTGGTCCTGTTGGATCTCCACTAGACACAATGGTCCTGACCAAATGGGGTTTTGAAAGGTATTACTTCTTTATGCAGTTAGAAGAAGAACCCAGCCAAGACGGTAACCACTGTACCATACAGGGTTGTTTTGGTTGCTTTCTTTGCTAATAATTTAGAGCTGAACTATTGCTAATTTCAAAAGTCATCAAAACTGAAATTACTTTTTTTATCCCCCAAATAACACGAGTCCACCAGACCAGCATTTATTTAATTTTACTGGTCCTTAAGGAAATATACTAGACTTGGACCAGTGGACCAGTGTTAGTGTCGAACACTGCCTTATGATGTCACAGACTGGCAGTATTTCTCAACAGATTAAAGTCTTGACACATTTACCATTTTGTACAAGACATTATACATTCTACCATTGCATTTTTAACTATGAAAACTTTTACATGCAATATAGGTAGTAACCTCTGTCTTTTGATATGAAATAGACCTGTGAAGATCCGGGGTAGAATACCGGTAGGTCTTCACCAACCTATGCTTGCTGTAAAGACGACTATGCTTGTTGTAAGAGGCAACTAACGGGATCGGGTGGTCAGGCTCACTGACTTGGTTGATGCATGTCATTGTATCCCAATTGCATGGATCGATGCTCATGATATCAGTCGATGGATTGTCTAGTCTAGACTCGATTATTTACAGACCGCAGTCATATAGCTGGAATATTGCTGAGTGCAGCATTAAACAACAAACAAACAAACAATTAATAACAAATATTTCAAGACCTGTCAATGCAAGGAGCAATCTTCTCAGGCAAGCCTTGATGTTTCGCTACTTTAATCAACATGAGTTTGATGTCAAAAGACACATTATGACTCTCTACAAAGTTTGTATTTATTTATACTTTTATGAACAGATCTGGGTATCACAGACATTTATGCACTCAAAATGTAGCTGGGTTCCATTTGAGACATTATTTGGTTATAGACAATAGAGGTTAAGGCAAAATATTCCATAAAAGCAGCTAGTGTTGGATATTAGTTAAAATAACAAGATAACTCATTGATTCACAAAGGTAAATCACGATCAATTAATGGTTGATAAAGGGGAAGAGACAAATCTGTCATTCATAGCATTCTTCCTGACTATCAATCATGTAAAACATCCCAACAGCAATACAACTTAAAATCTTCTCTGTTGACACATGGAGCTTTACCTTGTTTAAACTCAGCCTTATTATTACAAACCAAGCTATTACAATGTCTGCTTGTTGTTTAACGCCAACCTCAGCAATATTCCAGCGGTATGAGAGTGGTCAGTAAATAATCTAGTCTGGACCAGACAATACAGTGACTGATATCATGAGCATTGGGCTAAGCAATTGGAACACGATGACATGCATCAGTCAAGCCAGTGAGTCTGACCACCCGTCTCCATTTATCGCTCTTATGACAAGTTGGGTTTCTGAAGACCCATTTTAACCTGGATCTTCATGGATCAGCTATTCCAAAAATAAACTAAAATAATTGGAAATTGATTGACCAGTGATGCAATACACCTCTGATGAAATCAATATATTGGAATAGCACTAACTTCATCAAGAGATGGATATAACTCACATGACACACAAGACTGGCAGATTTAGAATAATAACATGTAAAAAAATATCTCAAATAAACTCAAACAAGCAAACAAACAACCCAAAAAAATTGAAACATTTTTTTTTTTTTAACCATGAGGTTTTTCTGCATTCGGAACACACCAGGAAGGTGGACAAAATATAAATGGAGTTTTTTATATTGGAAAGAGCTTACAGCTTGCAAAGACAAAATAGCTCAATACATTTTTTTTCAGTTATCACTTACCTCTTTTTTCAACAAATCTTTCCTTCTTCCCTTGGGTTCCTCTGTTAAAAGAAGAGAACAGCATAGAGAGCCCATGGTGGTGTAGTTGTGTGTGTCACTCCATCAGTAGCAGGCACATACACATTCACTCATGTTGCTCTAGCAGCACAGATTTCAACTTAAGGTGTTCATTGTTGTTATTGTTTTGTCTTAAGTAGAGTGTTTATATATATTTGTGCCTTAAGATAATTGAAATACCAACATTTCGATTTTTAAGTATGTTTAAAAATACATTACAGCAACCAAATGATTCTATTAATCATATCATATACTGAATTTACACTGTTGAACGCCCATGTTTCCGTTTCTACTGATGGGTTTATAATCATTTTTTAACAGATAATGTATTTATTTAGTCATTTAGAGTATATATTTCATGGTAACGCCCTTAGCTAAATTTTCACTGCCACAGCTATGGAATTGTTAAATATTAGTAGCACTGGATATTATACATATACTACCAATGACATATAAGGGAACTGATGAAATGATTGCGAAGGTGTTATGACGATACATGTCTGTAAAATTAGTTTCGGGTGTGAAGATCAATATCTGGTGTGTCCACCATGTTGGGCGATACCTGCGTGACATCTTGCAGCATAATGTTGATTAACTTGTGCATGTTTGTCTTTGGTGTTGCCCACCGTTCTGCCTGAGAGCTACCTCTAACTGGGCCACCTTGACAGGGGCTCAATCTCATTAAAATCAGATCTTAGTTCTCGCTGCCACTAAACAAAGATCTGAGGACATCCCATTACGGGTCACGTCAGACTGATCTTTCGCAAACTCTGACCGACTAATGGAATTACTGACAAGAAGTCGACATTAGCCAATCAGAAGGCAGCTTTCTCGTGCTTTACGGCACTAATTTCAAATTGGCGACTACGCTTCGAAACATATATTTTGACAAATTCTCGCTTTAAAATTTGAAACCTGAACAAAAGAACGTTCTAGAATGGCTAATATATTGTCTAGATTGTATAGATTCAGTCGTTAAGCCCGTAACTATCGTTCAGAATACCCTGTTTTAATGTTTTCGAGGCTGCATGATTAGAAATCACATTCCAACTGTCAATTTCATGATCTGGTTCAGCGATTGGTGGGATGAAAGGTTGTTCTGACATGACTCCTAATGGGATGTCCTCAGATCTTTGTATAGCTGTAGCAAGAACTAAGATCTGATTTTAATGAGATTGATGGGGGCTTGGATTCTGGCGTACACTCCAGAACATACCACAGATGCTCTGTGTCAGGGGACTTAGTGTGCCGGTCCAATGTCCGTATGCCTTCTCATCAGAGATATTCAGTGGTGACCTGGGCACGATGTGGTCTGGCATTGTCATCTTGCAGTTCAAAATTTCTGAAGATAATTGTAGCGAATGGAACATTGACAGTACGCATCATTTCCTCAACCTCTTGCTGGCCAGTGTCCATTCACAATAACACATTCAGTTTGACTATCATGTGTGATACTACCCCACACAATGACACTACAGCCCCAGACTGATCATGGTCAAGAATTGTTGCCCTGGCATACTGCTCACTGCTATGTCACCAACAAACTTTTTCTGTCATCTGTGATTTTGAGGCAAAACCTTAATTCGTCTGTAAACATGGTGCCATTGGCGAATACGGTAGCCAGTTTTTAATGGTGAATGTTGAAATTCGCCTTCCTGTTATTGTCCGGAATTGACAACAGGACCAGATTTGAATCCATTGTGTAGTGCAATTAATATAAAAAGATGATCTTGTCTGGGTGTGGAAGTTTAGGCCTGCCACACCCTGGTCTCAATGCAACCCCATCCGCTTGTTCCACAGTTAAGAAATTACTCTTTTTGACTTGCCAACATTTGGGCCAATTGGGATGTTGACGTCCCCCTCAATCACACCCCACACCCTCAATTCACAATTTTGTCTATCGGCATATTAAACGTGTGCATAGCTCAGTTACATTAGTGATTATTTCTACCACCACCACACTGTTTGGTTTCTGTGTGCACATGAACATGCTGTTCATGAACGATGTGAAATTTCAAAAATGTACACCTGAACAATAGCAACATTCAAATCATTAGTTCCCTTATTTTTTGTTGTTAGTATATTTCCACATACCTGACATCGATGTTATAAAGACAAACATGTGTTTGGTGATGTCAATGGCTCGATATTCCAATAAGGAGAGGACCTTGTAAGTGGATCATTTTTGTTCAGTCCTATTGTGTTTTGTCAATAAAATATGTTTAAACTGAATACACTTTTCCAGATCTTGAAGCGATTACTGTTATTCGGGTTGTTATTCAGCTTTGGGGCAAACAATGTTCACAGGTTCTTACAGTGTTGTCACTACCCCTAGTGTACAGTACATACACCCTGTGCACTCAAAACCACTCACCCGATGGTAGACGACCAGATGGTGGAAACACGAATACGTACACACACCCGAAACACAAGTGTCAAAACTTGTGGTGTCACCCTGGGCAAGTGACTCAGTTCAAATGTGCCTCTGTTCACTCAGCAGGGAATGGTTACCCAATATGTGAGGTGGATTTAAAAACCTTCTAGCACCCCTAGGCAGCATGGGTTGTATACTACCCAGGGAGTTGAGAATGATAACTTGAATGATAACAGATCCACTGGTCAGGGTACAAATAAAACCGCATTTGAGCAGATATTAGTACCTGGATACCCGTGGTATATAAATGTATAGTATAATAATAACACTGTCTGCTGCACTTACCTGGGAGATGTTGGACTAGAGGTGCAAGAGCCAACTCATAATGATGCAAGGCCTGCTCAAACTGTTCTTTGTCTGACTGTAACCATAATAATAACAGTTTTCATTCATACTAAATTTCTCATCTGAAAAATACAAACTTGAAGCATCTGTTACAAGAACAGAAATGATCTCAATCAAGGGGGGCAACTCTTGAGGGTATGTTCACAACACAATACAATAACCTGGTCAAAATCAAGCAGAGGGTTATTAAGCTATACTGTTTTCAAGTCTTCGTGTTTTGTGGTTCAGTTCAGATGACTCTAACTGCCTTTGTTTCTGTATGAGACAACATGAAATCCTAAATATTTGCCGCTACATTTATTTGTCAATTGTAAATATAGGGTTTATGTCATCCCCTTTTCATTTAACAAAAATGTTCCTCCCAAATCAGTTCTTATCATAAATCCCACATCACCCGCCACAACATTAATTGCTCATACTGTGTGCATGTCAACTAGTGCTGAGTTTCTGAAAATGTATAATTGTGATAGAAACAAACAACTCCATTTAAATTGAAAAGGAGCCCAGTGAGATGGGAGAATAACAACCTGTGTAAAATCTAGACTTGCTTCATTTAGAGTTATAGCATTATAGTATGGGTTGGGCAGAAGGGGAAATAATATGGTTCTGTGATACTGTGTGTATGATGCATGTATTGTATATGTGTGTATTAAGTTACGTAACAAGCAGAAGAAACAAGAATGTGATTTTTGGAAGGGCAAGCTTTCTATATTTAGAATGAGCCTGTACACTTCACCTCAACAACAAACTGACCGCCTCCATGGCCACATGGTTTAGCGCCGCCTGGAGAGAGGAAGGTCTGGAGTTCTATCCCCGGCCGCATCATACCGAAGGAAGTCAAAAGATGGTACCTCTTGTTACCCTGCCTTGTGCATGGCACTGAGGGGCTAAAACAAGGACTGGTCGGCTTGGAGTCAGTATACTGTGTATGAGTGGGGTATTCATGTTCAACTGGGACATGGTATCTCAGTGGGCGAGCACCATAATCGGCACTATATTCAGCATTAGTCCGGACTAATACACGCACCCACCCCACCACACACACACATGCATGCACGTCGCTATATAAGTGCAATAAATTTTGGATGTGACGTTAAACCCCATTTCACCTCACCTCAACAACAAACAAAATTAAAGACTGATGTTTCAGCTTTCAAATACAAATTAAGTAAAATTATTTGTACACGCCACATGAAAACAGGACCTCATAATACATAACTGAAGTCTACAGAACTAATGTATTTATCATTATATTTCTTTACATTTTTCTCGTTCATATCAGTTAGCTTAATTGGACTTTTCATCACAGTGCAATGAATAAAATATCTTGCGAACATTGTCAGTTGGACATCAGTAAAACCAAGTTATTGTGGACACTACCTTACTGATTATAACTGTTGGGTACTTGGAACATCTACACATAACCAAAGGGAAATTAGATTAAAACTTATCCTCAATACAGTAATCTAAATATTTATAATTTTTAAATTTGAAGTTTACATGATATACATCTTTTCTATTGGACGAGAGGTCGGTCACATGACTGCGAAATTGATGATCAAAAATGAATAAACGACACAATTTGACGTTCATACGTTTTTCACGAGACCGTGTTCTTCAAGTGACACTGTAAACACTGACGGACTACTTCCACATCCCTGATGAAAAAAATGGGAATTCCCTAGCATGCATACATACAAAAGCGTAGTTTCTGATCATTTTGAACTTAGCGTTTTAGCATACATTGGGATAAGTTAGACAGTGTGATTGCATGTCCGTTCAAGGATATCCTCGCTACAACCTATCGTAGAGAACAAAACGAAGAAAAGCACATCCAAACTACGGTAGTATCGACTCGATCCGTGTCCTAACTACAGTGACAGCAATATATGAATGTACCTTAGTATCTATTTGACACATCTTTACAATGACCTTTCAGTGATCAACCTTTCTCATCTCATGAGGATATTATTTGAGTACATTTGTTGTACAGAAACTACAAAAGTTGTTCCTGTGGAGCATGTTGAGCAGACCTATGTTCATGTCACCTATTGTTTTAAGGAACTATTTTATTCTGCGATACAGCTGGTTGTTGTATGGCTGTCAGAGCAAACATGAAGTCCACAGTTGCCAAAACTTGTAAACCGCCTTAGCTACGTCACAGTTAGAAACTGATTATCAGTATTTTAGATTATTATTTTGATAATAAGAGCAATTATCCCAATGGTTTCTCCAGATTCCCGATGGTTAATTCTGACTCAATCGCCGAATGACAAAGGCTATGCCATGTTTAAAAATTGAAAGTAGTTCCTACTTGACCTTTGATATTTGGATCTCTATCCTCATATGACCCAACGGATATCTTTTTTATCCCTTGGCTTTATCCTGACGAGATACCTACCCATTATGCGATAAACAGGGAATCTGAACTTGCCCTGTTTTCATTACAATCCACATCACGACCATATCCCTACCTCAGATTCTGCAGCTTTGATCAGTCGCAGGGCAGCCTGCAGCTCCGGCTTCCCGATACAAAGATCAGCTGGAACAGATTCACACAACCTTCAGGACATAAGTAATGGATAACAACTTTTTCAATACATCATGATAGCAACTTTCTGGTATAAACTTCCTCGACAATATCCTTGATATAAGGATCTTTACCGAAATGTTGCTATAATACAACATTAAAGAAGTTGTTATACATAAATTGTGTCTACTTTCCAATCTCATTAAAATCAGATCCTAGTTCGCGCTATTGCTAAACAAAGATCTGAGGACATCCCATTACGGGTCACTTCAGAACGACCTTTCATCCGACCAATCAAAGCGTCGCTTACCAGATCATGAAAGTGACAGTCGGAATGTGTTTTCTAATCATGCAACCTCGAAAACATCAACACAGGGTATTCCGAACGACAGTTACGACCCGTACGACTGATTCCATCAAAATTATTGTCTATCTCTCGCTTCAGTGGGATAAACGTTTGAACGGAGGAGGCATTGAACAGTACGTGGGAAGCATTGCTATACAATCTCAGCCATATATTAGACATTCGGGAATGTTCGTTTGTTCAGTTTTCAAAATTTTAATCGAGAACTGTGTCAATATATTTTTCAAGCGTAATCTGAAATGGAAGTCGCCAGGTTGAAATGAGTACCGTAAAGCTCGAGAAAGCTGCTTTCTAATTGGCTGATGTCAACTTCTTGTTGGTAATTTCAGTGGTCGGTCAAAGTTCGCGAAAGGTCGTTCTGACTTGGACCGTAATGGGATGTCCTCAGATCTTTGTTTCACGGCAGCGAGAACTCAGATCTGATTTTAATGAGATTGGTCTACTTTCTCATCTGTCAACTTCTAAGAAATGCTTATGAAACAATTCAGGTTGCATATGAAGCTGATAAGATTATTGTTGTTGAGGGTGGTCAGACTTATTCTTATTGTAGTTGCATCCTTGCTTTGTGTCCCAAGAATCAAGTCACCTAGATACCTTCATATTGGGTATTTGCTGATGCTGTCAGTGCCTCATCTTCCCAAGGCAAGGGCATTAACTGACCATAAAAGTCTAGTTTCCATCCATGCCAAACTAGGCTGGAATTCCGGAGTTACATTTTGACTGAACTAACAGGTCTACGTCTAGTCCAATCAAAATCGCGTAATGAACTAGACATCTGGTTCGTAAAAAACATGGATTTCAACATGCAGATTTCTGTAGACTGCAGGATTTGCAAAACATGTGAACCGTCAACTGGGCGTCTACAGATATTTTGCACATTTTTCATATTTTTAATCAAGGTGCTCAAGTGATTTGGGGTAAGACCCGTTTTATTACAATATAGATCTTGATTATCGATCAGATCATCTTGACTGAGCGTGCCATTGTGTTTGAAGCAAATGTAAGTGATATAAGAGATAGAGTCAGATTGGTCAATAGGAGGGGCATAGAAGAGACATAACTCATAATAGTCACTGGTAGCGCTATGATAGAGTCTGGAAATTCCAGCCTATTTCGGCAAGGGTGGAAGCTGAACTTAATAGTCAGTTAACGCCCTTGCCTCGGGAAGATGTCAGTGCCTGTCAAATTAGATTTCCTTGTGTTTATAGCGCGAGATATTTCCAGGCCTTCCAGTGGAAGCTACTGTTACCAGACTCACTCAGTTCTTCGTATTCGTTGAGAGACAGGGATCGACTGAGGGAGTCTTCAGGCTTCTGTGGTTTGAGTAACGTCTTCAACACTTCAGCCCTGTCCATGTACTCCTTCACCTGAAGAACAGCAGTGTTTATTGAAACTTGTTTGTTGTTGAACCCTGCACTGAGTAATATTCCAGCTATGAGAAGACAGATTGTACACTATTGAGACAATAAAGTGAATTACACAGCATCGATCAACACAACAGTGATAGCATCAACCACGTCAGCAAGCCAACTTGCAACAAGCATGGGTTGCTGAAGACCAATTTGAACCCAGATACACTCGGTGGTTTGACCAGATTAGTCAGCAATAATTCAGCAATAGCATAGCATTCCATAACCAGACCAGTCAGCAGATGGCCAAACAATGATCTACTACACAGACACACTGTAACCAACTAACGCCAGCAAGCTTGGGGTAAGTAGGGTCAACTTTGACAAATGAGCCCAAAGGGGGTCAAATATTGTCAATTGAGTGAGTGAGTGAGTTGGGTTTAACACTGCTTTTAACAGTATTCCAGTTATATCACGGAGTGTCAACTTATGTGGGAGGAAAGCCCGAAATGATGCAGGTCTCATATGTTTACCACTTCGGTGAAACCCACGAGCACGGGTATGGTGCTGACAAACCTAGAAACATAATCAGGGCGAACTGGGATTCGAACCCACAATCATAGGTTTCTGGCATGCCCAAGGGATGCAACTCTGCACAGCAAATTGTGGCGCCTAGACGACTGGGCCACCAGTGCCCCCAATTTTCATTGACCAGCATACTGATGTAGTGGCGGGTATGGGGTAGATGTTGGTGGCGCCTACACAACATGAAGCTACTTGTAGATTCAGGTAACAGTCATGTCTATTCAGAGTTCACAATAAAGAATCATGATACTAAGCCCTGAAAATGGCTTCAGCTTGAACCGACGAGTTAATCTGAGTTTCACATCCTTGGATTTAGCATATCCTGAACAGCCCTCTAACCCTTCTAGTACTCAAGACTTGGTCTTCCTCAAAATACACACCTTCTTCCTCATGGCCTCTTTCTTGTTGGGATTTTTTTCATCTACAACAGAAAAAAACATGTTTCAACAAAACTGAAATAGTAAGGATTCATCAATCTGGTGTTATCAATCATCCAGGGCTCTCTGGCTTCATCAGCTTCTCAGTGGGGAGATCTGGACCGTCACGGGGACTGATGAACTGTTCACTGCATCACAACTACCTTCTGGAGCTCACATCAGTGTTGAGTATTTGCTGCGAACACCTTAAGTTTGTTGGTTTTTTGTTTAACACTGCACTCAGCAATATTCCAGCTACATGACGGCGGTCTGTAAATAATCGAGTCTGGGCCAGACAATCCAGTGATTGACATCATTACATCAACCCACGCAATTGGGATACGATGACATGCATCAACCAAGTCGGCGAGCCTGACCATGATGACACCTTAAGAAGTTAGTTAAGTTACCTGTATCACAACAGGGTTTTACCTTGACCTTAAAAACTAGGGGTCCAGGGGACTTTAATGATTAATTTCAAGGGTTCTTACAAGAAGGTTGAGGGTCCTGTAAAGTCATGTAGTGTACTCTAAGATTTGATATTTACTTTCATTTATTCAGAACTTTTATATTCATTGTCAAGAATATTGTACGGTGAATATTATTGTGTATCCCCCAGATGCAATATAGGATTTTTCTGCATCCATTCTGAACATTTGTGCATACTGGACACACTTTTGTGAGTCATGTAAAACGTGTCACAACAAACCGTGAAACATGTTAATTGTACAGTTATCCATGTGAAGCCTCAGTTCCATCTACTTCACCACCAGAACAAGCATGAAATACTCATATCCCCTGCTATACCGCCAATGGAACAATGGAAACTGGAAAAAAAATTTCCCAAAATATCAAAAGGCACCAGTTCACCACTAGACCTATCTATGTGCCAAATTTGGTTAAGATATCACTCATGGTTTATGAGTTCTGCTCCGGAAACAAAACGTGACGGACGGATGAACAGATGGGAGGACGGACAGACAGCACCCATTCCTTTATCCCTCCTCCACTTCGTGGTGGGTGATAATGTTGCACAGTAGTTCCCAACTTCACATGCATCAAACTCCTCAAAGGTGAATAGTTCAGAAAGAATTCATGACCGTTTGGATCCTATTATATCATATCCTTTCGTTTTTGGATAATAATCCACAAGGTATGAGGAATTCCGTGACTTGTGTAAGCCCAAACCCATTGGCAAGAGACTTACAGCTGTAAAAGAGGAAGAATGTATCCTGTGTTGGTCTTGTCCTATTGGCACATTTTAAGATCTGTCACTGAAGTCAACCTGTTGTTTTGATGACATAAAGGCACAAATAATGACATCATATCATACTGTTTTCAACTGGGGCAGTGAGGGGAACATAGTTTCAACATTAGGCATTGGGAATCTATACCCCTATAGGTCTAAGTGCAATGACTATAAATGGTTGCACCTTCTTAGAAGCTTTATCTCACCTCATTAAAATACTAGTTTTTGATTGGCTAAGGAGTTTTTCAGTTATTTTCCATGTATCCTGCTGAGAAATAAACCGAACACACCTTAGGTAACTTGCTTATCTCACATAAGTATAGTTGAGCTGAAATGAACCAGTGTATCACCGAATACATTAGGTAAAGAGAAGTATCTATGTTCATTTGTGTTGTCTGCTAGGGTAATAAACTTCTCAGCAGGAGAATAAATCCCTTTTATCCCGCCACGAGCAAGTCAGGCTGCATATATATTTCTGAAGGGCAGAATAAATCTCTTATACCCCACTTTGAAGCAAAAAGTTGCACGCTTTTTCCGAGTCAATGAAAGTCACGTGACATAGCACAGTAACCTAACACGGACGCATAAAACTCCATGTACCCTGACTGAGTGGAGCGATCCTGCTACAACTTGTATTGACTCACAATGTACAGCCGCCACGAAGTAGTCGAGAGCTTCAGTGTATAACCTGATGGCTGCCTTGTAGTTCCGCTCGTTGTCTTTCTTCACAGCCTGTGTGACCAGCTCAATCTACACAAGATAGCAACATCATCAACAATGGTATGTCAACAAAACAAGAATGTATCAGGATGGCGTACATTCATTTTACAAAATGTTAACTGAAAAAGTTGTCATCAGATCAGCAACCCGAACCTCTGTATAACTTGTGTATAACACACACCGAACCGTTTTACTTGTGCATAACACTCACCCCACTATATAACTTGTATATAACACTCACCCCACTGTAGAACTATCTTACTGTCTGCTCTCTGTTGTATATACAGTAAACTATGTTTATAACAAACACGCTTATAACCAAGTGAAGGATATAGCAAACTGTTGTTTTCGGTCCCGGACATTTGCAACAACCTTGAGTTGAAACGCTTATAACAAACTACGGATATAAAGAAAAAAAAATATTGGTCCCTTTGAGTTTGTTATAACCGTTGTTTACTGTATGTATTTATGCAGAATCTGCACATTGAACATGTCCCTCAGCGATGAGGAAATTGCTCTATACAAATATCCTATTATTTTTGTTGACTTGTATATATAACCCACCCACTTATATAACCCGTATATAACACTCACACTCTGTATAACTTGTATATAAAACCCACCCCATTGTAAAACTTGTATATAAAACCCACCCCATTGTAAAACTTGTATTTAAAACCCACCCTATTGTATAACGTGTATATAACACTCACCCCACTGCATAACTTGTATATAAAACCACCCGATTGTATAACTTGTATATAACACTCACCCCACTGTATAACTTGTATATAAAACACACCCCATTGTATAACTTGTTTACAACACCCACCCCACTGTATAACTTGTATATAAAACCCTCCCCATTGTATAACTTGTATATAACACTCACCCTACTGTATAACTTATATATAAAACCCATTCTATTGTATAACTTGTATATCACACTCACCCTCTGTATAACTTGTATTTCAAACCAACCCCAGTGAATAACTTGTATATAACACTCACCTTCTGTAAACCTTGTATATAAAACCCAAACCATTGTATAACTTGTATATAACACTCACCCCACTGTATAACTTGTATATAAAACCCAGCCCAGTGAATAACTTGTATATAACACTCAGCCTCTGTATAACTTGTATATAAAACCCACCCGATTGTATAACTTGTTTATAACACTCACCCTACTGTAAAACTTGTATATAAAGCCCATCCCATTGTATAACTTATATATAACACTCACCCAACTGTATAACTTGTACAGAACACTCACCCCACAGTATAACTTGTATATAAACCACCCACCATTGTATAACTTGTATATAAGACTCACCCACTGTATAACTTGTATATAAAGCCCACCCCATTGTATAACTTGTACATAACACTCACTCTGTATATCTTGTATATAACACTCACCCACTGTACAACTTGTATATAAAGCCCACCCCATTGTATAACTTGTATATAAAACCCACCCCATTGTATAACTTGTATGTAAAACCCACCCCATTGTATAACTTGTATATAAAGCCCACCCCACTGTATAACTTGTATATAAAGCCCACCCCATTGTATAACTTGTATATAACACTCACCCCGTTGTATAAGTTGTATATAAAGCCCAAACCATTGTATAACTTGTATATAAGACTCACTGCATGACTCAGACTGTCATGTGATGGCACATGGGTCATATCCACAAATGGGTGAGCAAAGAATTCTTCAAATGTAATTCTCTCATCTGGTTTCCTCTTCAGCAGCCGAAGAAGAAGGTCTCTGGCATCTTCTGTAATGTCCACCCCATAAGGTAACTGAAACAGGGATCAGTCATCACACAGTCGCCTGCTAATTAGAGTTTGTGATTGTCTTGGTTTAATGTTTAACGCCTCACTCAGCAATGTTCCAGCTATATGACAGCGGCCTGTAAATAGTAGTCTGGACCAGACAATCATGTGTTTGACATTATGAGCTGTCATCTGGGCACATTCATCTGGGTGGTGTGAATGGTGTCTTACACCACAGTTCACAGACTGAGAACATAAAATCTCAAACATGATCAATATCCTCAACCAGTATTTTAGCATAGCTTCCATGTCTCTTGTCAGTTCCTTCCCAAATAATTTCCCCTGCAGATGTCTGCTGTTTGACAGGATGTATCAGACCAACATGACAGAGACATTATACACTTGAAAATTGAGGAGGATCAAAGATATTTTTGGCTTCAGAATAAAGGTTCTTACCTTAACTAAAACCTACCTCTACTGGTTTAACATCCTGTATCTGGAGTCACATATCTATTCTGCCCTTACACAGGTTAACTGACCCCCTAACTCTTTGACGTCACACAGCTATTCTGCCCTTTCTTCAGCTACAACCTACCTCTACTGGTTTATCATCCCATATCTTAGACCCTAACTCCTTAAAGCTCTGTGAGGCAAACGGGGCTCTCCCAAACAGACATTCTGAAACAAAAAGTAGAAAATACATGAGGGCATAAAGACATCAAATAACAGTTAGCTGATATGAGTATGTTGAGCAAATAAATAATAGACCACAGATAATCCTACCATACAGTATAACACCTATAGACCACAGATCCACCTACCATACAGTATAACACCTATAGACCACAGATCAACCTCCCATACAGTATAACACCTATAGACCACAGATCCACCCACCATACAGTATAACACCTTTAGACCACAGATCAACCTCCCATACAGTATAACACCTATAGACCACAGATCCACCTACCATACAGTATAACACCTATAGACCACAGATCAACCTCCCATACAGTATAACACCTATAGACCACAGATCCACCTACCATACAGTATAACACCTATAGACCACAGATCCACCCACCATACAGTATGACACCTATAGACCACAGATCCACCTACCATACAGTATAACACCTATAGACCACAGATCCACCCACCATACAGTATGACACCTATAGACCACATATCCACCTACCATACAGTATAACACCTATAGACCACAGATCCACCTACCATACAGTATGACACCTATAGACCACAGATCCACCTACCATACAGTATAACACCTATAGACCACAGATCCACCCACCATACAGTATAACACCTATAGACCACATATCCACCCACCATACAGTATAACACCTATAGACCACATATCCACCTACCATACAGTATAACACCTATAGACCACAGATCCACTCTTGCATCATATTCCCCTCTACAGATGATCTCCGGCGCCATGTACAGAGGGGATCCTCTCATCACATTCATGGCATCACCATCAAACAAGTGCTTCGCAAACCCAAAATCTGAAAGAAGAAGTATGTTTCTTGTGGATGAGAATAAACAATACAGACTTGCCGGTCTGTGTTTCATCTTTCAGAACATCTTTGTGAAAGGTTTATCAATGAACTAGTTTGTATGCTTGTAAAGGCATAACACATTAAATATGGCTGCTATACCACTGAGCTCAGGCTACCAAAGTTAAAACTGGGTTTAAAGGAGTGAACCATATCTCACCACTCTTGTCCCACCGATTCAAATTCTTACCATCAGTTTGGGAATATAATTTCTTGGCTGATGCATGCATTCTATTTGTTACAGCACTGACACTGACTACACATGTACCTGCTACCTTGACAGTGGGGTGAGTGACACACGTACCTGCTATCTTGATGGTGGGGTGAGTGACTCTGACACCACACGTACCTGCTATCTTGACAGTGGGGTGTGTGACACTGACACCACACGTACCTGCTATCTTGACAGTGGGGTGAGTGACACTGACACCACACGTACCTGCTATCTTGATGGTGGGGTGCGTGACACTGACACCACACATACAAGCTATCTTGACAGTGGGGTGAGTGACACTGACTACACATGTACCTGCTACCTTGACAGTGGGGTGAGTGACACACATACCTGCTATCTTGATGGTGGGGTGAGTGACTCTGACACCACACGTACCTGCTATCTTGACAGTGGGGTGTGTGACACTGACACCACACGTACCTGCTATCTTGACAGTGGGGTGAGTGGCACTGACACCACACGTACCTGCTATCTTGATGGTGGGGTGCGTGACACTGACACCACACATACAAGCTATCTTGACAGTGGGGTGAGTGACACTGACTACACATGTACCTGCTACCTTGACAGTGGGGTGCGTGACACTGACACCACATGTATGTAGGATTATGGGCTACATATATCATATAATATGTAACGATACACCACACGTACCTGCTATTTTGACAGTGGGGTGTGTGACACTGACACCACATGTACCTGCTATCTTGATGGTGGGGTGTGTGACACTGACACCACAAGTACCTGCTATCTTGACAGTGGGCTGAGTGACAGATGTACCTGCGATCTTGACAGTGGGGTGCGTGACACTCACACCACACATACCTGCTATCTTGACAGTGGGGTGTCTGACACTGACTACACATGTACCTGCTACCTTGACAATGGGGTGAGTGACATACGTACCTGCTATCTTGATGGTGGGGTGAGCGACAGATGTCAGGAGGATGTTCTGAGGTTTGAGGTCCATGTGGGCCACATTCTTGTTCCAGAGGAACATCATGGCACCGGCTGAGGGCAGAAGGATTATGGGACACATATAACATATGATATGTAACAATACATGTAGACACTATGACTGCCTAGCATGTTGGAAAATATTTCTTCCTTAATATTTTCAGATTTTAACTATTACCGAAACTAACAAAAATGTGGAATTAAATCATGTTTTGAAGAGCATTCTTCACCAATTGTTTTCCAACAATGTGTATGACCTACATATCTCTGAAGACTATAGCTATGGGAAGGGAAGTAATTCATTCCTAGAAGCACATTTCTTTCATTCTGTTTCACTCTACTGACTACTAGAAGACCACTTAAATTCTTGATTTATTTACAGAAAGCACACCAGTTTAGCATGGGTACATCACTTCCATCCAATAGTTTTAGCTTCATCAATGTTTGAACTATGTTTGTCATCTACTGCAATATCTCAAGTTAGACGTAGTCTACGCTTATAAGCATGCTTGTACAAACACACGCATAAGCACAGACACTCACAAAGAAATTATGTTTCTAACCAACCAGAGTGCTAATTCTGGCCCATTACTTGTGACCTTGTCACAAGTATTGCTTTGTACATACTCTCAGATCAAGCTATCAATTCAGACTGAATGCTACTATTTCAACAGATCTCAAACATTTGCTCGTCTCTGCCGACCTGTGGAATTCCCTATCAGTGTATGTGAGCTTTCCTACATCACTACTTTAGTCCAAGTGACTCTTTAAAACTCTGGACTGAAGACTGTGCATGTTTGTTTTTTTCTGTTGTGCTTTGAGCACACATTATTCTTATTACTGTGAATATGGTACTGTATTTGCCTAGGCACTTAGGAAATGGACAAAGAGGTGAGCTTATTTGAATGCTACACATTACACTTCAAGTTAAACTTGTCAGAGACAGAGTGTGAGATACAAACTTCAGGATGAGAATTTATGGATGTCAACTTCTTTACTATGAGGAACACAATGTTTCAGAGTATATACTTATATATCAGCCGATGAAGGAGTAAGTATATACTTATATATCAGCCGATGAAGGAGTAAGGATGTACTTCGAAATGTTGTGGTCCTCATAATAAAGAAGTTGACATCCATAAATTCTCTTCCTTATGTGTATCACTTCTAAATGCCTTTCAAAGACTTGATGACAACTCTAGTTCAGGTGTTGATGCCACTACAACATAAGGGATAGAAGGTTCCTGGACAAGGTGATTCACAACTATATTTGTATTTCGTGTTACAATAAACTTTTTATAAACACCAAAATCAATATTGTCATGTGCTATTTTCTTGTATTATAATCTGGAAATGCCAAAAATGACTTTCTCATGTTTTCCCCATTTGCGCCCTTGCTTTCGTGGCTGACCTCAATGATAACAAGTGAAAACATCAGATGTAAATTGTGATGAGTGAGTATGGATTGTTTGATAGGCATTACTTAGAAGTTGATGGATGACAAAGTAGACACAATTTATGGATAACAACTTCTTCAATACTGTAGAGGCAACGTTTACGTATAGATCCTTATACCGTTGTCATGCAAGACTGAATGAGGAACATGGTACAGAATATATATAGACCTACTTAGTGAATGAGTATGGTTTTATGCAGCTTTTATCAATATTCCAGCAAAATCACGGTGTGGGACACCAGAAACTGACTTCACACTCAGAAGTAATCAATATGTAACCATTGTTACTGAGCCACAATACAAATTTTCATTATCTCGTTATTCTGGTTGTTTTGACTGCGATATGTATAAGTAACATAAACATATCCAGTGTAGCGGCTTGGTATGTCAAAAGTTACTCGGGTAAGATTCTCTCTATATTCCCCAATCATAACATCTTAAATGCCACAATGTACTGCAAGCAAGATCATCCATATTTAGATATACATTGTCCAATAAATTGAGCAACGCCTACATCAGAATGAGAAAAGAATAGAGACGGGTTAAGCTGACTGAACTGCACTTTACATGTCATGTGTACTCTTCGTCTTTCATTAAGTCATCACATTGATCAACAATCAATACTGAAGAACAAGGGTAAACATGCATGACATGCAACAGGGATAGACATGTGTTGCTAACAACAGACAGAATCATTCTCTGGGGCTCATTATGTAACCAACGTCCACAGCCAATTGACATGTCAGTTTAATAGAGCTCATCATTGATCTGTGACAACCATGGAAGGTCACTGAGACAAGTTGTGACAGTATTGAGTGGCAACATAATTACACACCGAGAGGCACACCACGAAGTATTGATACTGTGCGCTGGACAATTGAGACATATATAGAGAATACTACACTCATTCTCGTTAGATACCATTTTTACGAAACGAGTGGACTTTCTATGGTATCTGACCAAGCGAAAGCGAGGTCAGATACCATAGAAAGTTCACGAGTTTCGTAAAAATGGTATCTAACGAGAATGAGTGTGGTATTTTATTTATTACCCACGTTAAATATATATTTAAGTGTAAATACATAACAACTTTCGTTCATTGACAGACCAAACTGAAACCGGTTGCAAAATCTGGTTGCGCATGAATATTGATATATGACCAAATATGGGCATTGTTGACATGTTTATGCATACGCATTAACAACATGCGCCTGCTGTTCTGTTTGCAAACAAACCAGCACCGACGCTCAAGATCCTTTTGGAAGAAAGTCTTCAACTTATGGTAATTCAAACGCCATGTTGTTAGAACGCAGGACACCGAAAAGAAAATTTGAAATGTAACATTAGCGCCGCGCTTTGAATATCGGATCAACAGTCACACGCATCACACTGCCTGGGTCCCGTCTGTGCATTCAAAATGGTTCGGTTTCCTTGATCTATCAGCTGAATTTATCTCATATCCGTACCATTTTGGAAGAGGGAAATCAGACTGTTCGCCAAAGACATTCATGTTAACTGTACCACCCTATATACTGAAAACGTGAAAATCAACAAACCCAAATCTGCTTGCATGTCAGTGACAGCTTCGAACGATCGAAGGGCAAGGTCGCCAGCGGAATAAGAAAAGACAACCGCGATCCACTCACAGCGTTTTACGCTAGAGATAGGGAATGTTACTGTTCACATTTGGGATGTTTGGGGCCACAAAATTTGAAGTCAAGCACACTTCCACGGAGTTTTCCAGTGATTTGTATCGGAACTGTGAACTGTAAGTGATCTGGTCGTGCTGTCGTGTTCGTTCATTCATGAACAACACCTCCCGAAACAGCGCCATAAAATACGCTTCAAAGGGGACACTGATGGCACAACCGGATCATCCCAAGTAAGTCTAGATATCTGTCCAGATAGTTTAAACAGACTTCATTTCACCATGCTTATCCTTTTACGTTAAATCAAATTGAAAGTTGCGAAAATGGTCGGGTGCGTCACGCTCAAGGGACGCGCTCGATCGGCAGTCGTACATTGTAAATCGATTTATAGATCTAGCTCGATTATATGTCTGTAGGAGCTCTATGCATGACTTATATAGAATGCAAACCGAATGTGATGCGTGTGACTATCTTGTTTGGTTTAATAAAGTGTTTGTAAATATCTCTCGTTCTCATGAATTTCTTCAGTTCTGCCTTGTAATCGCAAAATGAATGACGTCTCGCGATTTTTTATGAATGAAAAAAGTAGTCCCGGTGTGACAGAGGTCACGGTTATCCAATCAAAACGAATAAAACAAGGTCAACCTTGTACAACACACGTGTGACGTACGGATTTAGTATCTTACCACCTGTATCTTCACCACGTGGGTAATAAATATTTAATCTCTGTGACTGTTTGATATTTCATTTCTAAACCTGTTTGTTATGAGCTAGCCATGACCTGTATGTTAGGGTTGGGTGAGATCAAGTGATATCTACACTGTAGACAGGATACTGGTTACCATGACGTCACAATCAAATGACATCACTAATGGCGCTGCTACTGAAGCTGTTACTTTTTACACTTAAGACACTGCTTATTGACCTTTTTCACACTTCGCTACTTCCGGTTTGAAAGCGAGGCTTGGAGAGCAGAAGGTGAAGGCTGGATAGCACATGAAACACACGGAGATGTCAACAAGGCACTCAATCGGGACAAACTGTGACAATTTAACCATCCCGATACATTTATCATAAGTATTGAACATTATTCTTATTGACAAACTATTCTACTGTTATCTGGTCTCCTTACCGATATAAATTTGAATCTGGCCGTTCTGTTGTGATTTCAATTTAAAATATCCATGACCACCTGGTAACTCCCAGTGCAGTTTATGGTAGCTGAACAGACTTAATACAGAAGAAGAAGAAGAAGAATATTTTATTATAGTGTCACCCGCTGTACATATAAAATGACAAGGCAAGAATGTAAAAATTCAGCGGCCGGCCAAAATGGCCTACGAGACACTAAAAGACTCATAAAAACACTATTTTATATATGTACACACCACATTTAATAGCAGTTATGAAAATAACATTCATAATATTATCCCCCATACAAACATCCTATATACACACAACCACATCCATTCCCACATCCAGGTCTTCACTCACAGCAGCTTACGCAAACCACGCAAACACACCCGCACATTCAGACACACCCAAACCCTCATTGACATCACTTCAATCACATTCGAACCCTCGCTCGAACCCTCACCGTCACACATCACTCTCACACACACCCTATTTCTTAAACACACCCTCACCTGTATCCGTTCCCGCATCCACACCAACTCCCTCATCCGCACCCATCAACCACGTCCTCACTCGCATCCACATCCCTCCCCGTCTCCACAAAAAAGAAGCACCAACCACGCACAAAGACACCAACAAAGTAACAATCTACCGCCGCATACACACACTCCCTCCCAACAACGCCCCCGGCCCCCCCCCCCCCCACACACACACACACACACACACACCCACACCCGCGACAACATGAAACAAGCACCCATCACAACCCCTCGGGCCAGCCACCCATCACAACCCCTCGGGCCAGCCACCCATCACAACCCACAGCACCCCCACACATCAACCCTACAACACAGCAAAACATGATAGATGATAAGAATTATCACACGCACACAACTACCCAGTTTATTGTTTTATATATTTTCTTCTCCGATACATTGTGAAGATTAATGCAGCAAGTGGTTTAACCAGTTCGTCGCACTGCATTAAGAATACGGTTTGGTCTGCCGGAGACATGGTAATAAACGAGGGGTTAATAAGGGATACTTTCTGCCAAACATTAAGTCTTAGATCTCTATAACAGTCACACGTTACCAAAAAGTGAACTTCATCTTCAACAGTTTGGCCGTTACATAATTTACAGACGCGTTCAGAAACAGGGGTTTTCGGGCGTGTATAACGACCTCTTTCTAATTCTAAGGGTAAAGTTCCACAGCGAAGTTTAGCTAAAGTGCTTCGTTGTGATCTATCCAGAATATGGCGTACATAAAATGAAACATTCAGTGTATTTTTAAACAATCTAAACGTTCTAAGCTTATTGCCTGTAGTATGGCCAGTGTCATTCCAAACTCCACGCAACCAGTTTTCTCTGTCAAGTTCTATCAGTTTTGATTTCAAAATTTGGAAATCTATATTACCAATATTATAGAGATCCAAAAATGGTAGATCAAAAGAACCAAACATTCTTACAACTCTGCTGTCCCAGGACTTTCGGTATGACAGAGACCAATTTCTGATACGAGCTATAATTCTCTGCGGGGGAGCTGAATTCAACTTCTTCCAGAAACGCACAACTTCGATTTTATGTTTAGTGATAATCAATGACCAACCCATCTCCCCTCTTACGGCCAAATTAGGAGTAGTTTTTCCTACACCCAAGAAAAAGCGGCACGCTCTATTTTGGATGGCATTTATGCAACTAAATTCTCTGGTTCCCCAAATTGCTGCACCATACGTTAAGATAGGTTGTACAAGATTGTCATACAAAGTACTGAAAACATCATAGGTCATTCCTTAAACTAATTTAAATTTACTAATAATTACACTGAGGGCTCTTCCAGCAGATTTAGCAATTTGTTTAGCTGTGAAATTTAAATCTAGGTGTTCCTGGAGCCAAAGTCCCAAATATTTATATGCATTACAAATTTCAATATTCTCTCCTCCACGGTGAAAACTGACACTGGAACGCGTAACAGACTGCTGTCTGTAATGGACAATTTTAGTTTTTTTGGTATTAATTTGAAGATGCCATCGTCTGCACCAATTATCAACGCAATTTAACATTCGTTGTAATGAGTGCTCGTCGCCGGCTATAAGGGGAATATCGTCGGCGTATAAGAGTAAACTAAGCATAGAATCATCGCCGATGTCAACACCACAGTGCAGGTCATTAATTTCCTCAACCAAGTCGTTAATGAACACGGAAAAAAGTGTCGGTGATAACACACAGCCCTGCTTCACTCCACTGTACACAGGGAAATCCTCTGTCAAGTATCCGTTAAGGGACACACAGGATCGAGTGCCATCATATAACGACTTCACTGCAGAAAAATATTTTCCGTTAACACCAAGTTTAAGTTTTTTGTACCAGAGACAATCCCTGTTTACTCTGTCAAACGCCTTCATTGCGTCTATATAGCATACAAATGTAGAGCGTTTTTGAGATTTCCTATTATTAATAACAGAATATAAAGAGTATATATGTTCTACAGTGTTCCGCTTTCTACGGAATCCATTCTGCTCATCGGCCAAAATAGTATTACGTTCAAGCCACTTTGTAAACCGTGTGTTTAAAATGTCAGAATAGACTTTACAAGGTACTGATATTAAGGAGATCCCACGGTATCCAAGTGGGTCTCGGGGATCGGCATCTGGTTTCAGGATTGGTGAAATAATACTATGGCGCCAAACATCAGGACAGGTATTATATTCAAAACAAAAAGTAAAAAGCCTCAGTAAAATGTCCACGCAGGAACTATTTTTGAGCGCTTCTGCAGGTATAAGATCGGATCCCGCCGCTTTGCCGCATTTAACACGGGCGAGTGCATTTACAACCTCTTCACGAGATATTGGTACATTTAGGTGACTAGCATCGAAGGGGGGATATTCTACTGTGTCACTGTTAATTTCAGATTTAATTTTCTGAAAATGAGCATCATCAAAGGTATTTAATGGATCAGCATTATATAAACTGCTGTACTTTAAATTCCAAATATTAAGAACATCCTCCTTGTTTGTGATCACACTTCCGTCACGAATTACCTCCCATGGGATAGAGTTTCGCCTATCACTAGCAATACCTATTTTGCCAATAACTTTCCAAAATTCGCGGCTATCATGATGTTTATATTTGTCAAGCAAGCGCTGTTGTTCTTGTAACTGGTACGAGCGTTTATAGTTACGATGCAGTTTATCAAAATCTTTCCGTTCAGACACAAACTTCTGTTTTAACATTTTCTTTCTTAAAGAAGATTTACTTTTCAACCAATCCTGCTCGGATAAACAAACAGAATCCCATTTGGATTGGAGGGCCTCACACCAATAAGGTTTATACATGGATTTACCTTTTGTTTTACTGATATTGCTGTGAGAGACAACATCAACATTCCTGTCCAGTTCAGAATATAAGCATGACAAAAACTCAGTAAAAGCAGCATTTACATCCCGCTGAACAGACAACTGTGTCTCTATCTTATGTATTGTCTCTGTTAATACAAATGCTACTGAAATCTTTTAAAGAATATTTCATTGTTTACACACCATTAAGCCAAACTATTTATTGTGAGTTTAAATAACTTTGTGGGTTGTATTAATTTTGAAGTCGAAATATTGACCTTTTGACCATATCTAGATATATGTCAGAAACTAACTAAATTGATATGTTGATATAATGTATCAAATTGTAACCTACTGTGAATTTACAATTGTAACAAATCAGAAGTTTGCATCAGTTGCTTATTTGATGTAAATTGTAATGGACTCAAATGCATTCCAATAAATATTAGACCTCTCGATCTACTTGTGCTGTTGTAATTGTGAACAGTTGTTATTTTGATTGTCAATGTTGACAGATTAGATAGCATGAGGTGTAATATTTCAACTGAATTATTACATAAAGGGTGTGTAAATATTTAAAGTAAAGTACAGTTTGATCTGCAATTTTGGTAACAATTGATATTTTTACCAAAATGATATTTACTTTACTGTACCAATTTAATCATGTCATGAAATGAACAAAAACCCAACTAATTAATGTCCAGTAGATGTTCAATCTACATGTGATCTTTATATAATTTACAGAAACAGATAACTCTTTAATAGTTTGTATTCAAATATTTCAAATGCATAAATTGATATTGACATTACTAAAAACTTAAAGTATAAAAAGAATTATTTTTAATTCCCATGCATATTGCAATCATAACTCATTTATTCCCTTTGTTTAATTGTGAAACCCATCTGGTTTTATGTCCACAAACATGTTTTGAAACTTTTAAAACAAAAAGATTTCTTTTGTGCAAGCAATTGCCATGTATTATTGATTATTAATCATATCAATTTATATATAAGAATATAGTTGTGCTTACTGTGTCATTTTGCAATAATTATATTGTTATGATGTAATATTTTACTTTTGTTAACAATCTTTAGAACTTTAGTTTATTTCAATCAAGTCAAGTGGTGTGATCATTTTGATATTTTTTTTATAATTCAATCAAAACGAGAAAAATAAAAAAAATATAAATACATAGAAGAAATTTGTTTTCCTTGTCAAATAAAGGTTGATAGCATGAATTTATCTCATGCTCCTTGTATAGCATGCTCCTTGTGAAAATTCATTCTATTTCTTCTTCGAATGTACCTTATATGATGATTTTAGGGAAACATTACTGACAGCTTACTAATCTTGGAGGACAAAATACTTCACATAGTATTCTTTTTGGTGATACAAACTTAGATGTTTTCCTGAATACAAAAATATTCTTGTCTGTACACAAATTTATAGAAACGACTAACAGATTCAGTAGCTAGCATATTATTGTTTCCAAACTGTTATTCATTAATATTGTTAAATCTATATTCAACACTAAAATGTATAATATTAGGATATGTATGAGATGCACACTGTCTTCACTTTCCAACACATTGCACATATCCTTCATATGAGCACTGTATGTATATTGCGCACTATGTTTCCACAATGGGAAGCTTCAACTGTAAATTGTTCATTTTCATCATGCAATATTATGTATAACTGTATATAGGGAGAAGGCGGTAATAAGTGCTGCCCTTTGTCTTTTTGGACAATAAAATATGTTTAATAATATTTCATCTTGTGATCTGACAAAGTTAATATTTTCAAGTCAAGATATCAACTTTAGTAAACCACATGAAGGGATAAACATTGCATTTGACAAAATAAATTCAAGTCTTATATTTTCTTTGTGATCTTCATGACCTTACTCCGAAAACCATAGTGTCAATGAGGCAGACTGACTGTAGGTGTGACAAAACGTGATATTTCACCTGATTTTCACTCCAGCGAAAGGATGTTTTCAACATGGTCAGACTAAACAAAGTATTTCATGATTAAATACATACCGGTAATACAAATATCAAAACGTGTTTCATTAAAACAAGAGTGAATTTCAGTGTGACATTGATATAATGAGCTTTAGTACACTGTCATTAAATTGATGCATCTGTTGAGTTTACTGTTTACAAAGAATAAACTGTTTGAGTTTTCGACATATCAGATGAACTGATGCCTTCAAGATTGTTCTTAAGTAGCATGTAATGTTACACACTGTGATTAAATTTCCTTAAACTTCTCTATTTCAGAAGAATGTTGTTCTCTAAATAAGAAATATTTTGAGAGAAGGTGAATATGCATTGTTTATAAAAAATGTTATTGAAGTAGGAATATTATTACAATATTATTGAATTATTCATTTCAGGACAGCGGGTCAACACAATGAAGTACTAGTATCCGGTGACAGATGTCTGGAGGACCTTATGCTGACAGTAACACAATGGTTACAATGTGCGTCTTGTCAAAGGACGAGGAAGTTAAAAGCCATAATCATTTAATCAACAAATGTGCTTCCTGTCATATTTCACTTAAATAGGACGAGGAAGTGAAAAGCCTTATTCACTCACAAATCAACATTGCCAATATTTATCGGACACTGAAAAAGCACATTGTACCATTTGTTTACAAGCAAGAAAATTATTTTCTCCTGGAATTTAATTAGGTGCTTTTGACTGACAAAGACAACCAGTCCATGTTAAGTTTTGAAAACTTATATTGTGAGAAATAAAGATATGAAAATATTGGTTTGTTTTTCTTTGTTAAATATGAGAAATCCAGATTGTTCCATCAACATAATTTGTACCGATACATATATTTTATCTTGGCTTGATTACCAATTGAAGTTGATTCCTTTATATCTTTTGTTATTTTATCTGTACTCATATCTGATCAAGACATTTTCGAACTATTCAGGATAAATGTATTAGTAGCTTCCTTTTGAAATACAATTACCTATCATCATACAGGATTAGGTGAGGGTGTTCAAGAAGTTGGTAGTTGTATCAATTCTTATATTTCTTCAATTTCATACATTATTTATATTCATCAAATTTTAGTTTCCCTTTAACATATTTTAAACAGTTCACACATTATTACTTATGTCGTGCACGGTGCAATCTCAATCGGCAATAATCAGTTAAGTAAGTGATGTTTGAAAGTATCATCTGTCATTGTACACACTGAATAGAGTTATCGCCCCCTCTGAATATTTATTTTGACACACGAATTATTTTCATAATTAACATTGTAATATGTTAAAATGAAAATCTTAGCAGAAAAAGTGGCTTTTATCAACTGGACTCATGGCAAAACGATAGTGCGTTGTGCAGCAAACACCACTATGAAACGTGAAATAAACATGATCTCAATCTTGATCTAGAGTTCGCCAAGCCACGCATTGACTGAGCAAGTTTGCAAGAGTACACTGACGTGTTTCATGTCATGCGGTTTATTTACGATACAAAACTTCTGGCATTGAATGTACTGTCACATTGTATCTATATGCCGACGAGGTTATGATAAAACGATCTATTTCTGAAATACGTATCTCGAAATGCACCTTTCGATTCACTTCCGGGATCCTGACAGCAAAATGCTAATTCCAGTGTATTACAGGCATATTTTAGTTGGACCTTATGATTTAATGTGAAATATCTTCTGTATTAGATACAGAGGATACCATTTTTTGTTTGTTTAAAATGTCCATCAGTGAAATGCACAACATGCTGTCTGTTCCCTGTGAGCTGATGCGACTCTCACTGCATGGAGCTATGCTCTCCAAGCCTCGTTTTCGATCCAAGATGGCAAAAGTGTGAAAAAGGTCAATTACTGTCTACAAACTGAAAAAGATGGAAGAATGATGTTGGATGATAAATAAACTTGTTGATAAAAATGGAAAAAACTCCTCGGCTGCCTCGGAGTATTTCCACTTTTATCAACTTGTGTCATTATATTTGATATCAAAAGACACTTGGGTGAGATGCTCTATATGTAACACAGGATAACTAAACAGCTCACAGGGATGATGTCCATGTTTAGTGAATTTGGCATTTGGTGAATAAGGAACACATTTTCTCACAGTACTAGAGCATAAACAGAAAACATTGCACACATCCTTCCTTCCTTCCTTCCTTCCTTCCTTCCTGAGTGTAGGTGAGTGTAGGAGTGAAGGTGTGAGAGTTGGAGTGGTTATGTGCCACTTTCAGTTGAGTGGGTGGGTTGAGTGTGGATCTTTATGGGTGGGTGAAGGTGAGTGGTTGAGTGGTTGAGTGAGTGAGTGAGTGAGTGAGTGAGTGAGTGAGTGAGTGAGTGAGTGAGTGAGAGTTGGAGTGGTCATTTGCCACTTTCAGTGGTGGGTGGAGTGTGGATCTTTGTGGGTGGGTGAAGGTGATTGAGTGAAGGAATGAATGAAGGAGTGAGTGAAGGTGTGAGAGCTGGAGTGGATTTATGCCACTTTCAGTTATATCACGGAGTGGGTGAGAGGGGGGGTTGGAGGGTGGATCTTGGAGGGTGGGTGAAGTGAGTGAGTGAGTGAAGGAGGACAGCATTTCAATCATATCACAGTATATCAGCTGAAAATGGGAGGAAAGCCTGAAGTAATGTAGGTCCTATATGTTTACCACAGTAGCAAAACCCACAAGCCAACAAGTGAAGACTCACTACTAGTGCGAATCAGAGTTGTCAAAATAACGAACCTAGTTGCTGCAGGAACCTTTTGACCAGATGTTCAGGAAGACGGCGACGTTTACGGATGAAGTGTGAGAAGTCCCCACCGCTGCAGTGTTCCATGATGAGGTAGATGTAGGCGTCGTCCCACTGGAGGAGGGAGGGGCAGTGTTACAAGGGATGCTGATAATATTCTCCTGACACTCACACATTAAACCCCCTTTATTGCGAAAGTGCTTAATATACATACTACCCAACAAAGGTTTAGACTTACCAGTGTAACTGTAGCCACTCACTATACTCAACTGTTCCAAACCAGATAATGCCAAATATTCTAAAGGTCTTACAGGTACTGTTAACACATGAACTGATGCGGCGTAAAACTCTAATCTTTTCACAGTTACAGATTTGAGTTGTGTTTTTTACCAAATCTGTAACGGTGAAAAGATTAGAGTTTTGAGTTCATTAATTGATAAAACTCAGTGAAATGTCGCAAATTTAAACAAAACTTGGCTCCTCTGAGTTAGGGGAGAAATTCTTCTGTGATGCAAGCATGGGTAGAGGGAGAAATCTCCGTATTGAGCAACAACATCAAGCCTTGGCACTGCTACAAGATGGCAGATCACAACGGTATGTTGCCAGACGTCTTGGCGTATCCCAAAAGGCAGTTTCAAACCTCTGGGTACGCTTTCAATAGACCAACTCTGTCCAGGATCAACCCAGGTCGGGTAGGCCCAGGGTAACATCACAGCAAGATGACCGAAGCATCTGTTTGCTGGTTCTCAGGGGCAGACACATTACAGCCACAGTAGCCAATAATGCTTTCCAACAAGCTACAGGACAATGTGTATCTGTATCAACAATACGCCGCCGATTACGTCACTACGGACTGCGGGCACGTAGTCCAGCTGTAAGACCCCCTCTTACACCATGCAACTGTCAGAACAGACTGAATTGGGCAAATGGACATTTACGCTGTGGTCTTCGTAGATGGGCAAGGGTACTCTTCTCCGACAAATCAAGGTTCAATCTGCATTTCAACGATGGTTGGATCCCTGTCTACAGACGTCGGGGAGAGCGGTACGCTGACGTTGCTGTTGTGGAGCACGATCGGTTTGGAGGTGGATCCGTTATGGTCTGGGGAAGTATCACCAGGACTGGAAGAACTGATTTACTGGTACAGGAAGGAAATCTGACTGAGCAGAGATACAGGGACGAGATCATCATTCCCATTGTGCTTCCATTCTTAAGGGCCACGTGGTTTTCTAAGATGATAATCCCAGGCCTCACAGAGCTTGCATCGTGACAGATTGTTTACAACAAAATGGGGTGAATCGAATGGATTGGCCAGAATTATCGCCCGATATGAACCCAATTGAGCATGTTTGGGATCTGCTGGGACGGCGTGTTTAAGCCAGAGTTCCTCCCCCTGGTAACCTTCGCCAACTTCGCAATGCATTGTTAGAGGAGTGGCAAAACATTTCCCAGCGGCAGATTGGACTGTTCATTCGTGGTATGCAACGTCGATGCAATGCCTGTGTTAGAGCCAGGGGTGGTCATACCCGTTATTAACTTTTGCAATTTCACTTTTGTATGGTTCAGCCAATACGGCATTCTGGTTCACTAATCATCAATGCACACGTCCTTCTGAACATGTTATTTTTTATTGTTAGCTTTCACAAATACGATTTTCCTACGAGATATAGTGAGTGGTTTCAGTGAGTCTAAACTTTTGATGGGTAGTATATATAAACCAGTTAAATGTTCATTTCAAATAACACGTTTATCTCATGGAGTGACTTGACCAACTGGACACAGTCGTTCCTCGCAATTACGCCCTTCACGATACAGCTGACTCAGTTAAACTAAACACACAACGTATGTTCTCCATATCTAATTAGGATACAGTATATGACTTCCAACTTTGTCAATTTAACTTTAATTGTTATCATGGTGATACAAATATTTACCTTCTTAGTAAGTTGTTACCCTTTCACATGTAGCAACAGTGAGTAATTAATGAGATCAGAGCTAGTTCATAAGTTTGCAAGTAAAATGTTGTCAGATGAGCTGAACATGTTTATTTCCATAATCTTGGCAATCTGTCTCTGCAGCCCATAGTGTCATTGAGGCAGACTGACAGTTTCAAAGCAAATGTTAACTCAGTCGAATTAAATGTCAATTTTATATTTTCAGATAAATACAGTATTTCGTCACTATACACATGTAAATATAAATCGGGATATTCATACATTATATTCTCTTTTTATTATACACAATACTTCACAATAACCTAACCTATATAAGCATGTGGTTATATTCTGTGTAGTATGAAACATGACATACAACAGTCCTGTTATCCAAACAAAAGATATTGCGGATCCCACTGAACACAGTATATTCAAGTACTACGTACTATTCATGACCTACCTGGAAGTCTCTCAGTTCTACAATATTTGGATGCTTCAGCTTCTTCAGGAGCTCAATCTCAGTGAGGAGATTCTCTGTTGAGGCCTTGTTTAAACTGGACTTTAACACACATTTTATGGCCACAACTTCCCGAACACCGGTCTGAAACAGGAATTACTCCGAATACTAGCATCAGCAAATCACTGTAAATATCATCTATGTGTAGTGGAAATAAGATTTCCAAGTCCTGTGATGGGATTCGAACCACAGTCCTGATCTGAGGTCAGACGCATTGTCCACATGACCAAAGAGGTTCAACCCGTCAGCAAGCTGACAAGGTAAGGATGTCATCTGTGGGATAACTCCACGCCCTGGTCCATTTGGATATTAGGTCATGGTGAGATGCTCGATATTACACCTGAAAACTCAACACTTGTCTGAGTCTGTGCCATGTTTTTTGTGCGTGAAAGCCCAAGTTTGTTTTTGGTGCCATTTCTGTAAATTTCCGTGATAGCGTATGGACCATGATGAGCTGTTCCTACCAGAGTCTGGCTTTGGACTAGTTACAGACTGTTGTCATGCTGGTGTAGCGGCCATAAAATTTCCGAGTCCAGTAATGGGATTCGAACCCCGGACCTTCTGATCAGAGGTCGGATGCCTTGTCCACATGACCAAAGAGGTTTACCCCTTCAGCAAGCTGACAAGGTAAGGATGTCATCTGTGGGATGACTCCACGCCCTGCTACACTGACAAGGTAAGGATGTCATCTGTGGGATGACTCCACGCCCTGCTACACTGACAAGGTAAGGATGTCATCTGTGGGATGACTCCACGCCCTGCTACACTGACAAGGTAAGGATGTCACCTGTGGGATGACTCCACGCCCTGGTACACTGGGATACATTTTCCATCATCACAGAGAATGAAGTGAATGAGTGAGTTTAACAGCATTCCAGTTTGTATCACAGCGTGTCAGCTTACTGTGGGAGGAGTGTCCAATTGACTCAAGTCTCACATGTTTACCACTTTGGTGAAACCCATGAGCATGGGTATGGTGCTGACAAAACCAGAAACCTAATAGTAACAATAGTAAGGGATGAGTGACTTGCTGGTGGCACAAACTAGGCACGAACATTGATCAACCCATTTGACTGTTAACAGGTGTGCACTGACTTAAAACAGACATTTATTTTTCAAAACTCCACAATGCAGTCCAAATCTCAGCTATGTTCATCCGTACTCCAACTATACTTCTCCTTACAGTTAGTTATTAATTCACTTAGTTCTTAATTGAAAAAAATGAAATTAATCTTATCCCATTACTAAATGTTTGAATCTATTATCTCGCATAATTCTCTATATCGTCAAACTGTCTTAGCTTACTTGCATTCCCTAATAGAAAAAAACAACTTTAATAAATCGTATCCAATCACTAAGTATTTGAATAAATACACTGCTAGTCATCTCTATGTTGCAGTACTGTCTTAAGTTGTCCCAACCCGAACACCCCTGTGTGTAAACAACAGATTCCACTGAGCCATGGTGAAACCACTCATGCATGGTTCGATGACCTAGGCACATGGCAGAGTCTACTATGCCTACAGCAACAGACACCTACAGTGTGATATAAGCATCTTTATGCATCAGTGACGGTCTCAGCTACTGCCTTCAACCTCAAAACAAAGTGGTATATCCCTTCATGTTATTATGGTCAAATGTCTGCACAAACAAAACATATCAATACATTTCATTAAATTTGTTTTCAAACATTCAGTAAATAATCTATACATTTTGCAACATTTCAAATTGTTATGGCTCTCACTATTAAGTTATTGTCACAATTTAAAAATGTAGACATTATTTTCAGTCGCCTCTGTATTCCGCGCCCAAGATAAAATAGAAATTCTGCAGTAACTTTTTTGTAAATTCTGCAACCAATTTTTTATAATTCTGAACACAATTCTGTAAACTTTTAACCTCATTTTTCTGAAACACTTGTCCATGGCTAGAATAGCTTGAGTGTTTCTGGTGATGATTAGTGTAAACAATCAGACATGCACTTTCGATAAGAAATATTAAAAAAGTCAACTTCACTTCAAACGAAAATCAGTGTATTTATTTCATTATTACACCATTTCTCAAACATACCGGTACATGGAAAATGTTTGCATATTTTTTTTCTTCATTTTTTGCATTTAACACAAACACTTATTTGGAATGGTTGGTTATTTGTCTGAGGTCTAGTGTTTTTCACAAAAACTTATGAAACTCAAACTTGACTCTAAACTGCCGTGAAAATACTGGAGATGCAAAAGAAGGGAAGTGCAACCAAAACAACATAATCTGTACCTTTCATTTTTAAATTTTATATCTGTATATTTCTGTACACTGGACATGCTATAGTCAGAACATATAGTAAAGTATGATTATGACGAACCCAAAGGGATTACTAATTTAAGTTCATTATAACCATAGTTTGTTATAAGCATATATACAGCAAATGGCCAGGGTCCCGTTCCACAAAGCGATCGTAACTGCAATCAATCTTAGAGACTTACTTCGATTTTAAAATCGTCTTAGCTAAAGTCTACGCCCGTTCGACAAAGCGATCTTAGGGCGATTGTAACTTTACAAGTTCTTAAGTAGCCGATCTTAACAAAGATAGGAATCTTCAGCCATGAAGATACGAAAGTTTCCCTTAGAGTGGCCTCCCTTGGTCATGCAGACGACGCATTGTCGAAATATGGCCGAATCGCAGACCTCTGTTGACGTCAAACGCGTTCGTCGCAGCAATTTTACAGCAAGCGAGATCGCTGTCCTTGTTTATAATTTGGCTGTTCACCACATGACACTGAATTCTTCATTCAGCTCTACTGTCACCAATAAGCTGGAAGGTAGCATATGGGAGGACATCTCTAACAAGTAAGTGAGCTGTGGACTGTCAGAATATTATCTGATATAATAATATAACGCACATACAGTTCATCGTCAGATAACGTATCCAGCTGCCAGGTGCCGTCTCTAAAAACCCTTTCTTTGTGTAAGACACAGTCCATTTCCTTGCACATCATAATAAAAGTCGCCATCTTTGTTGTTATGGTACAATATTTAAGATCGATATTAGCGATCCTAAGTTGGTCCGCAGCAAATTAGCATTTTGATCTTAACTTACAACTCTCTTAGTTAAGACTGCTTTGTGGAACTGGCAAAAATATAAGATCGTGTACTTAGTGAATTACAATCAACTTAGCCCTAAGATCGCTTTGTGGAATGGGATCCAGGACCAAAAAATTAATTTGTTATATCTGTCATATCGCTATAAGCGTGTTTGTTATAAACATTGTTTACTGTAAACAGTAAATCTGTTTCAACACTGTAGGCATTAGTGAACAGTGAATGGAACAGCCCATCTATGAACAGGGATGTGCAACACAATCACTGCACTAAAACAACATACTCTGTAGGTATTATTCCCTGTAGGCGTGTGTAGGTAAGATCAGAATGGTTTCTTTGGGGGCTAAACTCTTATCAGGAAAATCATCAAAATTATCTTTACTCATTTACAAGCTATTATTTAATGATAACCTATTTGAAAGATGCAAACGTACATGGATAACCTTTGTAAAACAAATCTTCGACGATCTTGGCCTAAGTTTCATTTGGCAATCACAAAGTTTTCAAAGCCGAAATCATCTAAAAATATTGTTAAAAACAAATTAAATGATATTAATTTACAATGCTGGAAAGCCACCTGTGATAAATCTTCCAAAGGAGCCAGGTACAGTAAACTATGGTTATAACAAACTCAAAGGGGTCGCTAATTTTAGTTCATTATAACCGTTGTTCTTTATAAGCATATATGCAACGTATATACAGCAAATGGCCAGGACCAAAAAGACCAGTTTGTTATAACCATCAGTTCGTTATAAGCGTATTTGTTATAAACGTAGTTTACTGTATACCATAGTTAGAACTGAATCCCTGATTTTCGAAGATTATTTAAACATGAAAGTAAGTATTTGGTGAGACTTATTACAATTTATTACCTACAATCACAATCTCCTAATTGAAACTGGAAGTTGGAAAAAAAATAACTTTAACTGAATGAAAATGTCCATTTTGTAAATCATTTGATTTAGGTGATTACTTCCACTATCTATTTATCTGTCCACTATTTCAAAATAGGAAAACAGCTAATTAGAAAATATTTTACATTTCACCCCATATGTACTAAATGAATTTGCTTTTTATTATTAAATGATAAGAAACACTTAGAAAATTATCAAAATTTTGTAAAATATTAATGCTGCTATTTAACCCTATCAATATGTCTCACAACTGAACCCTTTTCTGTATCTTTATTTACTGAAGCCACTGCTCGGTAAATCTGTTGATATATATTGTATATTTGTATATATAGCGGCCTAAGTGTAATAAAGTTCATTTCAGTCACAGTAGGCACTAGTAGACCGAACCAGGCAAAGTGAAGCTCTAAAATTAAGACAACCAAGGTTGTAATCGAAGTGTCCGTTCATTGCATTAAACAGGATGCTCGTAATAAAATGCTAGTTACAGATTGTTCAATGTTATTTTAATTATTCACAATTTCAAGATCAAAGGTGATGTTTATGTACTTTAGTATACAGTGCCTCTCATCTATATTATCTGTTGTATTTAATGTATGTTCATATTGTATTCAGTACGGCTCCTGTATGGTTGTATGTGTGTATGTATATATGGACTGAGGTGTGAATGGATGGATATAGGTATGGATGGACCTGTGTATGTATAATACGGATTGATTTATGTTTGATGGATATAGGTATGTATGTAGGTTGGTATGTTAGTATGTATGCTGGTTATACATGTAGGTGAGTATACACGATTGATGAATTAATTTGTCCGTATATGGACACATATGTGTATAGATGTATGACATGTATGAGATTACCGTGAGTGTTTTGTATGAGATTGCTGCGAGGGTTCTGTATGAGATTGTTGTGAGTATTCTGTATGAGATTGCTGTGAGTGTTCTGAATGAGATTGCTGTGAGTGTTCTGTATGAGATTGCTGTGAGTGTTTTGTATGAGACTGCTGTGAATGTTCTGCATGAGATTGCTGTGAGCGTCCTGTATGCTTACCTGTTTGTACGCTTTGAGGAGGATTTTAATGCGGATGTGTATGTGGGTGTATGGGTGCGGGTCCGGGTGTGGGTGTGGGTGTGGGTGTGGGTGTGGGTGTGGGTGTAGTAATATACAAAGTAACAACTAATTTTTCTTTTCTTTTTTTTATATTTTAAATGTACCATTATGTAATTAGTGTCTCGTTGGACAACTGGCCGGGTGCTGTTTTTTAATGAAATGTTTATATGTCCATATATTTTGTACTGCAGCATGTGACACTCTAATAAAACAATTTTCTTCTTCTTCTTCTTCTTCATTTTTTCTTCTTCTTTCACCCATTCAACAATGTATGCAATGTTGTTATTTTTGTAGAATTAACAGAAATTGCAGAAAGAGTACATATAAAGCTTCTAAGAATCACATATCAGCCAATGAAAATGTTTGTCATATCCCGCTGCAGCGGTACCTTTAGGCCATGGCCCAAATATGTTTGTTTTGGAAGCAGATTACGAGGCATGTGATTTCAGCACTTTCGCTTGGACATTTAAATACTTTCTACAAATGTTATGAATTTTTCTCTAAATGTATCTAGGCAAATTGATATTTGCAACAAAATTGCAATCATTATTTTCAGTTTACTTGCACTTTGAAATGTCTGAGAATGTGTAATGATATGACATCAATAGAATTCTTTTAAATTGTTTGATAGGCATTACTTAGAAGTTGACGGATGACAAGATAGACACAATTTTTATGGATAACTTCTTTAATACTGTGAAAGCGACGTTTCGGTATAGATCCTTATACCGTTGTCAAGCGAGACTGCATGAGGGACATAGTGCAGAATATATATAGTAGGTGGAGGATTAACAGTAGAGGATTAACATTAACAACAATAGCATACATGAGTGGGATAACATTGGTAGGTGTGACAGGATTAACAGTAACAACAAAAGCATACAGGAGTGGGATAACATTGGTAGGTGTGACACCTACCAATGTTATCCCACTCCTGTATGCTTTTGTTGTTACTGTTAATCCTCCACCTACTGCACTATGTCCCTCATTCAATCTAGCTTGACAACGGTATAAGGATCTATACCGAAACGTCACTTTTCACAGTATTAAAGAAGTTGTTATCCATAAAAATTGTGTCTATCTTGTCAATAGAATTCTTGGAAATCAAGAAAAGCGTTACACAGATAACCTGCTTGGATGCCCTATCTTCATGACTTGGACCCTCTAAACTTGTTACTGAAAGTCCCCTGAACTTGAAAATAGATATACCTAAGTAAATCCCTGATTATAGTGAGCGTATTGTTCAAAATAACACAAAAATCCCATCAAAACTCACCATTCACAGTTCATTCTCAAAATAGTAAAAATTCAATGATTCACTACTTCACCAATTGTTTTGATCCATGCCCAGATAAGATCCCCAGCGCCCCAAGCGTGTCATTATGTACTTAAGTCTGCAGTCTGGCTATAAGTATATTCAAGGAGATCTACATCACCAGCACTGCACATGACTAAGTGCCATTGAGATTTGTGTGTATATATGTAGCGCCATAAGTAGCCACTTTTTGAATGGATATTAGGCGCATTATCATTTTTATTACAGAGACAGCTAAAACGAGGACATCCTCTTTACCTCCAGGGCTAGCATTTTGGTAAACCTACACTAACCTCTGTACCCATCCCCGTGGTTCTCACAATCTAAAATTACCTGCCCTTGATTTCCTTTAGCCAATTTGATTGGCTACGCTACAAGGTCTATCATACCAATCAGAATACAAGTTACAAACCAGCCTCTATGTTGGGTTGGCGATATCATCACCATAGCGGCAATTCCCACTGATTATGATTGTGTTTGTGAGAAATTCAGTGTTGAAAAACTTTATTGTCATGCCAAAAAAATCTTTTTGATGTGGGGTTAATTCAAATATTTATATATTTACAGCGGGTGGGTTATATTAAGGGGATTGGGGCAGGTGACACAGTACCTATCTTCGTAGGCCTTTTTGTAGAAGCTTATGCCCACGTAGACATAGTGATTGGGAAGACGTGACGAGGGCATGCTCCTTGCATGTTCGGCTAGGCGAAAGCCATGATTGAGAGAGCCAATTGTAAGGAGGGTGTTCATTGGTTTTGTCCGTTTTCCTGGTCACATGGTCTGTGCGTCGTCTATATAAACCTACCCTGAGTAGGCAATCGTGTGCGAAATACGCTACAGTCGGAAAGCGCACGTTAAATCTCCTATATCAGTCAGTCAGGCAATGGTCAGTCGTCCTTTCACCAGCATCGGGGAAAAGTATGTGTTTGACCCCCGCGTCTCGAACCAAGACCTCTCTTTTTGTTACCTTTTTTCTCTGTGGATTAGCAGTTAGTTTTCTTTTGTTTGGGATAATGTTTTTCTTAGGTTAGCGTTAGTTATGGGTGGGGGAGAAAAAGAGTAGGAATTGAAAAGGTTTGTTTGGGGACATTATATTTTGGGGAGTTAGGTTAGAAGGGCGGAATTAAGACTACGTGAATGATGTAGTTTTGAATAGTATTACATAGGTATGGAAGTGGGGAAAGTAGGAAGGATATTAAGTATGTAGGTTTGCCCTCTGTTATTGATTTTGTTAAAATAAACTTTACATTCAACTTCATTCCTATTTTGTATTTTTTCCCTATAATCAGAATTGATAACCTGGCCAGGGGCCTTACAGAACATTTAGGCAAAACATACTGTGTGGGGAGTAGAAAACACAACGCAAGCCACTGCAGTAAACATCTGACATTTGCCCTACATCTATATTGTTCTGCTGTCACTGGGCACCTATTAGAGGGCACCTACTTCAATCAAAACTGGTGGTGGCTTTGGTTTCTAGTCAATATGAGTTACCTCCCTTACCTATTTGCTTTTTCCTTATCTCAATGTTTTATTGGTGTCGGTAAAATGTCAATGAAAATCAAGGGCAGGTAATTTAAGATTGCGAGCCACAGGGGTCCAGGGGTTAGTGTCGGTTTACCGAAATCAGAGACCTGGAGAAAGAGAGGATGAAACATGGATGTGTTCACAAGCTCTGACTTGACTGTGGTCATTGTAACTGTGTTGGGTAGCACAGATCACACACTCTTTCCATCCCATGGCAAGTTGGCAACAGTGTATTTATCTAATGGAATGACTAAAATGCTCCCAATTACCAGTTGAAGATTAAATATTTTAGGTTTTCATAAAAAAAACCTCATAACATTCCAAACACCTGTTGTACAAGTGGACCCATGATCCACCCATTGGATTAACTTCATCTGCTTGTGACCTGTGCATGATGTACAGTCCCTGAGCAGGGCCAACAATCTAAAGCAATGCATTGAATCAAGCAGAGCTGTTTGTACAGCATAGTAAAGTGACATATTATTTTCGAGTTTAGCTGTTTAAAATTTTGATATTTTGAAAAAACACTCAAAGACAACCTTTGAAATTCATGCTAGTCTGCTTAAGCCCAAGTCAAGTAAATTGTGAGAGGGTACCAGGGTTTTAGTTTGACTTTAAGGGTCCTTGCAGGCAAATATGAGGGTCCTCAAAATTAATAAAATGGTGTAGTGTACTGTACGTTTAGATAATTACTTAAGAGCCTGGAATGAATCAATGATCATGTGGACAGTGGTCATGATTGATGGGTGAAATAACAGACACTCATACTTGCTCTTAAGGCGCTGTAGGTACAATGTTATTGTGTGCCCTCGGGATGCAGCATCATTTTTTCTGCATCCATTCTCTACATTTGTGCATGCTGGATGCACATCTTTTCGTCACATATTTTTTAACCCTGGGGTACAGAGTTTGGGCTGCCAACGCTGAGCGCAATGGCAGATATAAAATCTTTACCAGTCGGATTCCAAATTGCTAAGAAAATATGTTGTACTCATATATGAAGGCAATTGTCTAAGGAAGTGAATCATGTGGCATTTGTCGATGGACCAAGATGCATGCACTTTGCCGAAGCACATAAACTGCAACACAAATTTGGATTGGGGATCTATTAGGAAAAATACTATTGGATAGCTTGTAGCTCTGTGTAGCAACAAGTTAATATCGAAATCGCTTATAGGGAGCAACACAGATAAGTTACCCTACCTATACGATACTGTACTGAATGAAACGCAGTTAGTGTTCGAAAACCCATGAATGATAATTCTCTCTTGGGAAGATATTATTGTATTCAAATTACAATTTAATATAGTTTAAGTTTCCTCAGTCAGACACTGAGATATAGCACCACAAGATAACATTGTACTAGTGATGCATGTGATAATGACACCAAACAACTACTACACTCCATGCATTGTCCTTGATGATCATAACTAATCGTATTGATAACAAAGTTTTAAGAAAAGCGCTGTCCAGAGTTTTCAAAACTTACAGGTGCCCGGTCCGATTAATTACAATAGACACAAACAACTAAACAATAAGGGAATTGTGATCGATACCTTTCTGTAGGCTTTGTACACCGTGGCGTAGGTTCCACTGCCAAGTTTCTCTGTAAAAACATAATCTCTTAAGTTAGGAATCACGATGCTAGCAGACGAAGATTTAGCCATTTCCGTGTTGCATTTTCTTACCTCCGGAAATAAAAGATCTCTGTCAACTGGTGGTTTAGTTCAGAAGCGTAACGCAATATAATATTGATATAGATGGAAACAAGTTTCTGATTGATATTTTGGATTATTCTGTTTACTATTTCATCAAATATCTGGGGTCAAGTACTTCTTTGCCTTTGGGATTGGTGCATTCTCAAAACGGAACAGTGCTATGTCGGGCTGAAATATATCGGTATTTTTATAAATAGCACCACTACGGCGCCTTGTCACGTGATTTTATAGAACTAACATGGCGGCCGACGTAACCAGGGAAGATGTTTACATGGGATACAAATATTTTGACGGTTTTACTGTCAATAGATACCGTTAGCAATATGTGGGCATAACATAATCTGTGGCATCGATTTACACCTTAGGTGTGAGGCGTTAACGGCTTGCGTGATACATATCTGACAGGATACAAAATACTAGGCCTTGTAGATCCCATATCACACGGAGTTCAAATTGGTGGCAAGTCTCCGGAGTTGCCAGGACGTGAGCGATTCACGATGGGCGTCCGGCGTAGATGACATTTTGGGGATTATGGTTTGGAGGCTGCATGGAGGGATTTAAACAGTACATGTGTAGACAGGTAATGTTACGTTATATTTAGCCTTGGAGTGTTATTTAATTACATAGCTTTGGGTAACGTAATGTTGTTTAGAGTCAAGCTATAAATGTATCAATTGGGGTTTTAATCACATGAGAACATTTCTTACATTTTGATTTTTTACTGTCTGCCCCTCCAAAAAACCTAGTCTATCAGATTTCTATGTGGATCAGAATGTCTTTTCAAATAGATCTAATAAGTAAATAAAGCTAGGTCAACATTTTACCACATAATTGGTTGGGTGGCGTTAAAATCCTTTTATTCTAACTAATAGTCTAACATACATGGGACAATAGGCTTAAAAAAATAAAAGAATTGATTCTCAGGCAATGACTTTTGAAAATATAGTGCAAGCGGCGGTGGTATTATTTTTTCTGCTTGTTCAAACTAGTATACATGTAACCAAATAAACAGTTGTGTACAATGAACATGGGAAATGGCCTCCCTACATAAACAAGCATACAAACTCCTGTTGCCACCATGAGAATGAGACGAAATGCGCAGTGAAGTATTTTTTTAAAAATGGAAACAAAAATGAAATGTGTGGCAGACTTTATGATGATGCGGGCGGTGCCTGAGAACCAAGACTATTATTTTTTTTAGCCATATGTAGAATGACAATATGTTGCTGTAAGTGTCAAATGCCAAGAATAAAGGTTTGGTTTGGATCCATGTCTCTCTTTCCCTCTGTGCTTTTGTTTTTACCAAGACGCCTTATGTTATATACAGTCAAGTCTCGTTAATCTAACAATCAGCTTTATCTGACACTAATGATGGGAACCGATTAAATCAGTGCTATTTAGACCCATTAATCTGACAGTCTCGCACTCTGACACAACTAATTTGCAACGAATTACCGAAATCACTCATTAATCAGTCTCATTAATCCGGCACAGTGATCAGGGTGCCTCCGTGGTCATCTACCTGAGAGTACACAGTCCGTGTTTTGATGTGAGACGAGTCGGCTGGTAGCTGCATAGCTGCAGAGATAAACTTGCTTAACAATAAACAATTAATGTTTTGAATAAAGAAACAACCTTTTGCGACCTATGACCTACCAATGAAATGACTAACAGGAAGTCAACGTTAGCCACTTAGAAAGCAGCTTTCTAAGCTTTGCGGTACCAGTTTCAAAGTTGCGACTTCCATTCCAGACTGTGCTTTTTAAAGTATTTTGAATAAGTCATACAGTCCGTAACAGTTGTTTTGTGTTTAACTTTAGAGGTTGCATGATTAGAAAACATATTCTGCTAACAATGTAACATAAAAATATGAATATTTATTTTATGTTTTTTTATTACGTGTTTGAATTGTTATCTATCGATCACGAATGTTGATACTGCTTAATTTCGTTTATCCGACATACTCGTTAATCCAACATAATCATATGCAACCATCGATGTCGGATTAACGGGACTTGACTGTATATAGCTTGAAAGTAATCTTTAGGATTAAGTAATTTGAATAAAGATCCCTAACAAAGAATGACATGGTTCATTAATCTAGTACTTAGGAGGGATTAATGCAAAAACATTTTGGGATTAGCCACATGATGTATTTAAGAACAATAGGATAATTATCAGTAATAGAAAAATAGGTTTACTCTAATACAATAATTCTCTTCAGGACAAAATAATTCTTTTCCAGAAGTAATAGGTTGAATAGTTGTCAATGTCATTAATTTGTCATTATGACTTTTGATTTCTAATCCTTTCCAGATAGCTGTAGAGACAATACTTTATGATGGCAAAGAGACCGACCACAGTAGTGTGCTATATCTGTGGCCGAGAGTTTGGGTCTAAATCTGTTTCTATTCATGAACCACAGTGCTTAAAGAAGTGGCACAATGAGAATAACAATTTACCCAAACACATGAGAAGGAAACCTCCTCAGAAACCAGAGATCTTTCCTACTATAGGTGGCAGTGGAAAATATGATGCAGAGCGTTTCAATGAAATGGCATGGCAGAGTGCACAGTCAAATCTAGCTGAGTGTGAAAATTGTGGGAGAACATTTAATCCAGACAGACTTCCAGTCCACCAGAGGAGCTGTAAACCTGGTAAACCAATGATGCCACTGAAGAAGAAGGGAGGAGAAGGAACAGGGGGAAATGACCAAGGGTCAAGGCCAGGAACCGCTACCCTGTCAAGTCCAAATGTCATCAATATGAACAGCTCAGTAGATCTTGAAGGGAGCCAGCGCCCGAAAACCCCTGCCTCCAGGTTAACAAGCAGATCACAGTTGGGCTCTCAACCAAATGTTGGAAACCGACAAACCACTTTTACTTCTGACAAGAAGAAACCACAGGCAGCCAACCCTCCTGCTTCCAAAGGACCCAGGTTTGTTTTGTGTTATATATGTGGCCGTCAGTTTGGAACATCCTCAGTGGGAATTCATGAACCAAAATGTTTGGAAAAATGGAAAATTGAAAATGACAAACTTCCAAGGGAACAACGTCGACCAGAGCCAAAGAAACCGGAAATACTACAAGCGGGAGGTAAAATGGATGCTGAGGCAATGAATGAGGCTGCCTGGAAGAGTGCCCAGTCTAACCTGGTTCCCTGCCCAAACTGTGCAAGGACATTCAATCCAGACAGGCTTCAAGTTCATCTCCGAGCCTGCAAACCTAAGGATGGAGGTCCGAACGTGTCGTCCCATACTCTGAATGGGCCGAGTGGTTCCCCGTCTGAAGGTGGACCCCCAGCCAGTAAGAGTGGATTCAGTGGCAAGCCCCCAGCTCAGAGGGGCCCTCGGACAGTTGTCTGCTATATCTGTGGAAGGGAGTTTGGATCCAAGTCTCTTCCCATACATGAACCTCAGTGCCTTGAAAAATGGAAAATCGAAAACCAAAAACTGCCCAAAGAATTGCGGCGACCACTCCCCAAGAAACCACAAGCAGTTGGAGGTGGCGGACTCACTAGGTGAGCAGATGATAATCATAATAACCATAATAATACTTGTTAAGATGAATTAGAAGAACTGACATGATGACGAGTACAAAGGGTGTATGTGGTCCAAATGTTTCATGAAGGTTAAATCAGTAATTCTAAGTTTTAAGACAAATAACACACACACACACACCCCACCCCAAATACTTGCCATCCTGAAAGTGATTCTATTGTCAAAGAGATTCTTTATTCAAGCAAGCAGGTAAGGTTTGTCACTCAGCTCATTTGTATTTCAATTGTGAAAACATGACAATTCCACTGCTATTCATTGACTGAAAAAGTTCATACTTATGGAATTGAGATTTTTTTTTACATTTAACTTTTGCACACTGCACACTCACCACTATCTATGATAAATGCTCTGAAATATACTCTTCAGTTGTGAACAAGAGTATGAGTGAATTTGAAAATGAGAAGAAAACAATTCACAATGTTTCAGACAATCTGCAAATTAAGTGGCTTAAAATGGAGGTTGATAACCTATATGCAATCAGCTAGCTTGTGTTCTTGAATAGCCACACATACATACCATATTAGTTGCAAATGTTTTATTAAGGTCACCAAGCAGTATTTTCTGTTTTTACCCTTTAAACCTGATCACTACGTTTATGTGTGGCACATCTATTCATGGAGATTAACCATATATACCAAAGTTGACAATTAATTTGCAAGTAACCGTGGTAACTGTGATATTCCAGGGATCAGATGAACGAAGCTGCATGGGAGGCTTCCAAGGCTCAGCTGATTCCGTGTCCGAACTGCGGCCGAACATTCGCTCCGGACCGACTGTCTGTCCACCAGAGGGCGTGCCGACCAAAGACCGCAACCATTAGGAAGGGAGGCGGGCCAGGCATGAAAAGGTCAAATGCTGCTAATGAGGTACTACGCTGATTCACCAATGCACATACTTTTTTTATCCTCTGAAAAAAATAACAAAAAATTCACTGGGATATCAATAGTGATTGTGGTGTGTCGTTCCAGCATTTAGTAAAAATACTGGACAGGAACTGTCTCTCTTTTCATATGTCTGACAATAAAAATAATTGCAATAAAAATGTAACTAATGCAAATAATATTTCCAAAAATAGGTAAAAAATAAAAGAGACAGAAACTATACAGAAAAAATGATCTCATTGATTCAGAAAACACACTTGCTGACTGCTGGATGGTTTTTCTTGTAATTCTGCTTTTGTATTTTATTTTTAAGCAGTTCATTTGGTGCAGGGAATTTGTGCAAAATTTGTGAATATGTTCTATCCAGTATGAAGAAGATCTCTTTCCTTTGCGAAAAAACTATACCCTGGTTGATGTGTTTTATTGGCTTCAAGGTTTTACCCTCAGTCATTTTCTTCCAGCCTCCTCCCATCTCCAAGCCAGCTGTGATACAGAAACCTCGCACAGTTGTGTGTTACATTTGTGGCCGGGAATTCGGAACCAAGTCAATATCCATCCATGAACCTCAGTGCATCAAGAAATGGCACATTGAGAATGACAAACTGCCACGGAACATGAGACGCCCTGAGCCTAAGAAACCGGAAGTTAGAAGTATTGGAGGTGAGTTTCACACAATCTGCATCTGTAATAATTGTACTTCAAAATTCCCCTCCTGTAGAGAATCTGTGCAGATTAAAGTCGTCATTATTATCTTGTAAATTTGACCTTATCCTAACTCAAACTAATTTTCTGATCTCTTCTGATTCCCGAAAGGTCGTGGAAAGTTCCTGTGCTGTGTTCCCAGAGAACATCTCACCTCTCTCACACACAGGCACACCGGAACTTATTTTCGCGTGAACTTGCTAGTGAAATGTTAGCTAGTTTCTAATCCATACAATCCTGTCAAAATTGTCCATCCCCTTTAAATATTTTGGGTTTGGATTACCCTTTTCTATCATCCCTTCATCATATTCATCGTATATTTTCTGAATGTAGCAGGTAATGTATTCTTAGCGGCTCTGTGAAATCCTGTCTATTTTCATCATGAAGAAATGTACCTTGTGTCGGCTACTTAACTCCAATCGTGATCCTCACCCCCGTCTGTTCTACTTGCACGACACTGCACTGTCCTGCAGATAACAATTGCAAATTCTGCTCACCATAAGAGGATGAAGAATTTGCTGAATATATATATGTAGTGTAGAGGAAGAAAATTGACAGAGAGAGAAGAGATTCTTCACGATCTACGTTGTCATCTGAGACTATATCTAAGAAGAAGAAGAAGAAGGCAGTAGAGCGTCTGACTACATCATCCCCACTTTCAGATGAAGAGATTGGGTTCGTCTCAGCGCAGACTTTTTCCCTTGGTAGTAGGAGTATTCACTCCTTACAGAAGAGCTCTTTCAAATCTAAGAAGAAGTCACCAGTTGCATCTTCTGACTCTTGCAAACATCTTCATGCCTTAGCGAAGAAGTAATGTTCTTCGTCCTCTTTGAAGCTGTCTCCCTCCTCAAAGACACATGCCTTCGTGAAGGCTCACCTCCAAAAAGGCGAAAATTATCATCCTCCACAAAGTCTTCCTCCTCTGGGAAAGAAGACAACTATGCGCAACCCTTCATCTCCGCGTTGTATCACACGTTCGCCAAACCTCCGACATTTTCACAGACACAGACCTTCATGCAGCCCTCGATCTTCGTGCAACAGCCTGCCATCACGCAGCCTTCATCGTTCGCACAGCCTGACCTTTTTCATGAGGGTTCTGTACTTGCTTCTTCTGCAATGCCCCGAATTTTTTCTTCTTCTATTAGCCATCCACATATGGTCCCTGCTTGAATCCCAGTTGATCGGCTAATGCTAGCTTGCAATTCACCCTCTCTCACCTGCCTCACACTCTCCTACTTGTTGTCAACACAACACTTAATTATTACTGATAATAGAACAAAATATATCTCTCATCAACTCAAATCTACGTTTGTTGATTTTTATAAATTGTTCAAATAACCGTGTAGTTACACACATAATGTCAATGTACATAAAGTGCAAACAGAGAGCCGACAGTGTCCGGGTTTTCCACAACTTTGACACGTCATCATTTATTCACCAATCACAGCCTTGGCCTCACATTAGTTTGGTTACAAGGCTTGTTTGGCTTTGTAATGCACTGTCATCGATCAATAATGTGAGTAGGTTGGCGATCGGACCACGTTTCTTCAGACAAACTAGAATATAACAACAGTTTGTTTCCTTATTTAGAATCTACATGTATAACATCCAGTTGTAAAATAATACACTGTACTTTGATTAATTTACTCTAAAAAGTATTTATATTTTTTTATGCATGCATTTTGAATCATCGTCCAAGATCAGTGTTACATATAGAGCTACATGTCCCATGCCACTGTGAAATAAGTGCGCCACTGTTCTATTCACTACCATCATTACGTAATGTGAACATCAGCAATGATAACTGTAGAACGCTCTTTCCTAGAATGCGGGTTTGGGATAGTGGACCCCGATCTGCAATGATTGCACAAAAAAAGAATCAAGAATATTTTTCTAATCATGTCAGTTCAGTTCAGCTGGACTCATTCTTCTTTGTTGCCAGGGCTTGATAGCCAAGTCCCATTGGTCTGACTTTTATACCAAGCCTCTTCTGCGTCAGACTTGGGACTCCTCTAGCATCTTTGGTGGTCGCACTCCTATATATAGCTAGTGGTCCAAGAGACTCCAAGGACCAGATGCTCATCAAATCAGTTCAGACTGTGGACTCTCTGTGCAGACAATCAACGCAGAAGACACAAATCAGTAGTTGCATCTCTGGTATCTAAAAAGCGAAGAGCAAGTGCTCCACCAGCTATCGAGAAGGCAAGACCACAGCCTTCTGAAGACTCCAGGACAAACCACGTGATTAGTCCAGCCGATTGTGGGGCTCCAGAGGATCACATGCTCATCGTTGAATGACTGGGACCTTCTACCACCTTATATGTTATGGTCATGCACTTTTCTGCAGCCAAATACAAATTATGTAAAAGAACTTGTCGCAGCCACCAAGTGCAGCAGTCTGAGAGGGCTGTGGTAAAGCCAGTGGGTGGCACCAATGGCTGATGATACAGTCCCACTTCACACTCACAGCCATGTGCATGCAGTACAGTCTTGTTGATGAAGTGTTACCGGTACATTTCCCATAGAATATGTTCACAGGAACTTATTTCCTGAATTATTTATATTTGTCAGGAGTTATGTCCCTTGGACTAAAACTACCAACCACCCACAGTTATAAGTGATGACTGATGTCGCATCAGTTTAGTGTTATATTTCAGGAGGGGGAGTGGTTACATTTGTCCTAATCCAAGTAGATCAGTTATACTGTAAACATTATGTTGGGCATGCTCTGTAATAATGAGACCAATCTGCTGTTTAGTTCTGAATTTCACATCTCTATATTATGATAGTTCTTAGTGACTCCAGGAAGTTACAGTATTGTGTCACAGCTAACTTGATGTCAGTTTAGTTCTCTTGACTGAATGGGGCGGTCAGGTAGCCTAGTGGTTAAAGCGTTGGCTCATCACGCCGAAGACCTGGGTTCAATTCCCGACATTGGTACAATGTGTGAAGCCCGTTTCTGGTGTCCCCCGCCGTGATATTGCTGGAATATTGCTAAAAGCGGCGTAAAAACATACTCACTCACTCTTGACTGAATTTTGTCAAACACATTTTTGCCGTTGATTTTTTTTTCAAAAGAGATAGCCCTGTTTTCCTAAAACATGCAAGCTGCAATGCAAGTATTTAGCAGTAATTGCCCACCCATTAGGTTTGAGGGTCACGGGCTGATGTATGTCATGGTTATTAACAAACTCATTGTTCCTCTTAGATTTGAAAGTCCAGACAGATCTTGGGTTCATTGGATGATATTTCTAAGATGCTTCTGTTTGTATTTGCAGGAAAGGGCACCTATGACATTGAAGCAATGAATCAGGCAGCATGGGAGAGCGCGCAGGCTGCCCTTGTTCCGTGTGACAACTGTGGGCGCACGTTCAACCCTGACAGACTCTTTGTCCATCAACGGAGTTGCCGTCCCAAGCCTGCCAAACAAGGGTAGAATCTGAGAGTGTGTGTGACTGAAAGTTACCCAACCTCTGCTTATCTGATACCTTTGAGTGTACAGTGGGATCATTCTTATTTAAAAAGATTGATTGCCAGACAATGTCATATTAGCATGATTAGAGAAGATGGTAAATACAACAGAGATCAAAATCAGTTTCAACATTTGATCTTAATCTTTTAGTGCAAAACTGGGTGATTTATAATATCTGAGCTTATGTGCACAACTGTCATCTAAATTTAAAATGAAATGAAAATGTGTTTTGAAAGATGAGTCTTAGAGTTTTGAAAGTCAAATCAAAGGAATTATAACTTTCCAATATTTTTTTGTTAACAGACTTGCCAGAAAATAAACAAGGTCTTTTCCTAATTTCAATTTCCTTCCACTTCTATAAATTATTGGTCCAGCAGATCAGTAGACCCAGTTATCAAGAAACACTGAGCTGGCAATTCCTAGCTGGGATGTCTTTCTGCCTGGTCTGTCTGAACACAACACAATACGTTCCTGCAATGGCCACCATCTTTCTTTTTGACACTTTGCTTATTTTTGTATTATTGTTTTTATTTGCGTTTTGAGTTTGATATTCAGGAAGGAAGGTGGCATTATATGAAAAAACTCCACACAATATAAATAATGTTATCATGAGTGCTGTATGTATATAGTCATAGAAGTTTGTCTCAAGATGATGCAACATTTAATGTGTTATTGTAAACCATAATCCTGACACCTGTGATACATAATAAATGTTGGGGACATGTTGCTGAATATGGAAATATTACATGTAGTTGGCTGTATCCATTGTAGTTATTGTACAGTGTTTGTCACTGGGTGTTACAAACCAGTGTGTTTACTAGTTGTAATAGTTTTATTTAGTTTTGTATTTTCTGTTTTTTGTATTTACTTTACAATTTGGATCTCTTAGTTACCAGTTACCATTATCTTCTTTGAATTGTGGATCTGCCAGTTCTATGAAACAATATATAGAGGTCAATTTTTATATGAATATATGAAGTCAGTCACTGGATTGTCTGTTCCAGACTCGATTATTTACAGACCACCATCATGTAGTTGGAAACTTGCTAGGTGCGGCGTTAAACAAAAAACAAACAAACAAACAAAACAAACATTCTATTATCAACCAATCAGGAAACAGTAGACTGTTGATGTGCGTGGCCTAATTTATTTTGGGTTTATTATTTGGTCCCTCTGGATTTTCACTAGTCTCGGACTAACAGACCAGCGACCAAGTCTCACCTTGCTTTCCCGATGTGAAGATAAAATGATCACTTGCTTGGACAAAGTATCCCATTTTCTTTTATAATTATAAAACACAAAACACAAAAATGTAAATTTGAAACCTTGGAATCATTACAGAAATATTGACATACAGAAAATCTTGAATACCATCATCTCGATATATCATCTTAGATGCTACTTTCTTGTCCTCTTAATGCCTTATACTCATGGTAGTTCACTAGTCTAGAACTACTGATACCTCGATAGGTTTGTTTTATTCCCTAGGAGTTAATGAGGTCACAGTGTATCTGTAAATACAATGTGTTTTGTATATGTATATATGGATTATAGCTTTGATAATATTTATTGACATATAACAGTGATTTGGGGACAGGTATATACTTACAAGGTAGATGGTATCTGTGGTCATGATGGTTGACTGCTGTGTAACGATTAGCAATTAGAAGAGTGAATGAAAGGGCATTTGTTGATGGCTTGCTTAGTTGTAATGCAGAATGTTTTCTCTGAATACTTTTGAATTAAATAACAGCTGTAAGTGTTTAACATTTACAGTTTTTAAGCATACATTTCAGTCTAATTTCCAAATAATTACATAGATATGGAAAATTGTTTAAAAACTTAATAATGTTTTTATGAAATATAAGCTTTTGTTCAGTTTTATTAAACTGATTATCAATAAAAGCACCTATCTGCTAGAGAGATCTCTCATAGTGGCAGTGAAGATTTTGTAGATATTGTGTGAAATAGCTTTTCTGTATTTGTGAATCAGTTATAGATCAAATATGCAAATGATATTATTGTACCATGTGTTATATCTGCTTGTCGAGACAATACGAAATGTACACTCGTGTGATGATGTTCTTAATTCTTTATATGCAATGATGAATGTATTATCACATACGGCTGAAATGTATTTTTGTTTCACAGGACACATCAGTTGAACACATTACTTATACTTGGTGATAACGCCTCAGTGACAACCTAACCCCTGTATTACATTGTTTCAACTGTAAACAAGAGGCCGGGGTAATGTTCACTGGTGAACACAGGTTTTGGAATATGTTTTGTAACGATGTCCATGTCTGTGTTGAGATTTGTTATGAGTGTCCACTTGTGTCCGCCCTGTGATGTCAACACAGAGTGCCTCAGAGTGCCTTATAGAGTGCAATCCCACATATCTCTTTACTTACAATATGGGGACCAGTCATACATGTGCGCAACTTTGTCATCTAGTAGCACTGTTTGACAGAACCTGCAGTTGCCATTGGTTACCATTGCATTCCCTCATCTCTACTGTGTCCTTGTAACTCATAGCAGAGAGAGCATTGTTACTGCTGCTGTCTCAGATGAATCACTGTGAAATGCCTGTTGTAAGATTCATAATATAGGATTTATTTGACTCCTTGTTTAAGAAATAAAGTTTGCTCTACCCCATAGTGTAATAAGGTATAGTTCTGCCCTGAACTATTATAGATAAAGCTCAAGGACGCTTGCATCTGAAGGGTTTGACCTTATATACGTTTAATCAGGGGGGAGGATACTCTAGATCATGGGGGAGGTAATTTGAACAGCGCCATGACGTCAGTCCTTTATGACGTAACTCAAAAAGCGTACTTTATTGCAGGAAAAAGTACAGTCGTCAGAGGGAGAGAGGGAGCGGGGTGTCTGATGTGTTTAATGTGTTTATTCTGGTGTTAGCAATATTCCTGCATTATGACTACCATGTCACATCCAATGGAATCAAACCCAGGTTTACAGGGTGATGAGTGAACACTTGCCCTGCTGTGCCACCTCCGTGTGATGAGGTTCTGTGGTCAGTTTCAGATGACAAGGTTTCAGTGCATGTACAGCAAGTCAGCATGGACATATGTATATAGCTTCCATGATGTGTTTGAGAGAATTTCTCAGGCTTTATCTGTTTGTGTAACCAGTGTGGCCATTGTACATAATGCAGCGTTCCCTGTGATAATGTTGAGTATGTCTTGAACTGTTATGTTAGAAATACAAAGTCTATTTATTGTTTTTTTATAAACAGTTCCATCATTGTCATATATGATTGTTACAATATCCGTCCAGTAGAGAATATCTATTCAATACGTATATATTATATATATGCTAAAATAATATGTACAGGTTTTACATTTTTTTTCCCATCACAGATTTATCAATTTTTTCTCATGCTCACTCTTAATCGGCCTTTCCTCTGTGTGGCTTATTGACTCTGAGGGGACATAGTGTTGTGAGTCATGTTGGGATGTGGAGTTAGTGTGTTTATAAGCAATTCTTGAACATTTGATAATTTAAGAGTGATAAGGCCGTCCAATCAACTTTATGAACTATTTGCAACCTGTAAACTGTGATGGTCATAGCTTATGTGTATCATTTCCTGCCTCTGAATCTGAATGTATGTTTGTTTTTGGTCTATCATGTTCACGTAAACCACATTGTCTGGTGATCCGACTGAGTGCACACTACCTCCGCCGCCAGATTCATGCTGTCGGTGCAGCCAAGCAGAAAAAGGCAGCAAGAAGTACAGAAAAAAATATAGATGAAATCTTATTATTTTAAGAAACATTGCAAATTACAGAATTGTATGTTGCCCTGCAGGCAGTTGTTAATCCCACCACCTCGTAAACAAAAACCCACAGCCTGTGTGTCTCTCCCTGTGGTGTTATTGCATTGTTCTAGATATTGAATCCTTCACTGTAGACAGTTAATACCCCAACCACCTGGTAAACAATAACCCACAGCCTGTGTCTCTCCCTGTGGTGTTATTGCATTGTTCTAGATTCTGAATCCTTCACTGTAGACAGTTAATACCCCAACCACCTGGTAAACAATAACCCACAGCCTGTGTGTCTCTCCCTGTGGTGTTATTGCATTGTTCTAGATATTGAATCCTTCACTGTAGACAGTTAATACCCCAACCACCTGGTAAACAATAACCCACAGCCTGTGTGTCTCTCCCTGTGGTGTTTATTGCATTGTTCTAGATTCTGAATCCTTCACTGTAGACAGTTAATACCCCAACCACCTGGTAAACAATAACCCACAGCCTGTGTGTCTCTCCCTGTGGTGTTATTGCATTGTTCTAGTTATTGAATCCTTCACTGTAGACAGTTAATACCCCAACCACCTGGTAAACAATAACCCACAGCCTGTGTGTCTCTCCCTGTGGTGTTATTGCATTGTTCTAGATATTGAATCCTTCACTGTAGACAGTTAATACCCCAACCACCTGGTAAACAATAACCCACAGCCTGTGTGTCTCTCCCTGTGGTGTTATTGCATTGTTCTAGATTCTGAATCCTTCACTGTAGACAGTTAATACCCCAACCACCTGGTAAACAATAACCCACAGCCTGTGTGTCTCTCCCTGTGGTGTTATTGCATTGTTCTAGATATTGCTCCTTCACTGTAGACAGTTAATACCCCAACCACCTGGTAAACAATAACCCACAGCCTGTGTGTCTCTCCCTGTGGTATTTATTGCATTGTTCTAGATATTGCTCCTTCACTGTAGACAGTTAATACCCCAACCACCTGGTTAACATTAACCCACAGCCTGTGTGTCTCTCCCTGTGGTATTTATTGCATTGTTCTAGATATTGCTCCTTTACTGTAGACAGTTAATACCCCAACCACCTGGTAAACAATAACCCACAGCCTGTGTGTCTCTCCCTGTGGTATTTATTGCATTGTTCTAGATACTGAATCCTTCACTGTAGGCAGTTATTATCCCACCATCTAGTGAACAGTAACCCACAGCCTATTTAAGTGTGTCTGCCCCTGTAGTATTATTGCATTGTTCTAGATTCCGAATCCTTCACTGTAGGCAGTTATTATCCCTCCATCTAGTGAATAGTAACCCACAGCCTATTTAAGTGCCTCTTCCTGTAGTATTATTGCATTGTTCTAGGTATAGAATCCTCCACATGCATCCTACCTTCTTATAGTGAAGGTGGCCAAGTGGTCTGATGAACAGTGCAGAGCTGGGCCCAAACCCAGGATCCGATGGTCCTGAGTTTGAATATCAGATTTGCTAACATAGTGACTCTTGGTCTGTCTGTGCCACACACGTTTACTTTGGACTTTTTCCCATATTAACCTACCAGTAACACAATGCGAACTACTCTTGAGATCAACTCACTCACTCACTCACTCACTCACCTGCCTGCCTTTATTAAGACCTAATGACAAGCCCTTGTGTGAAATATCTGGGTTCACTCACAGGTGCCGTTCATGTATCTTAGAATGAAATATGTAAATGGTCACCTAATTGTTGATATAATAATAATAATAATAATAATAATAATAATAATGATAATTCAGGAAGAAAGGTATTCCCTTAGAATCATGATAGTAATATTTGGTTTGTGGCTTTACCTGGGAGTTAAATATTTCTTGATTTAAATTAATACAAACATATGTTTCAATGTCAAAGAAATATCAGAACAATATGTATGCTTTGACTTTATGTATGTGGTTATCATTGATTTTTATTGGCACATGTTTATTTATTGTTTGTTAATATTCAAAATGTTATTTACACAGATATGTCTTTCAATAGTCTGGCTTTCTACTTGTTGAGCTGAGTGTGATGGCAGTATAGAAATATGCTTGTATCTTGCATCAGCATGTAGGTCATGTAGTCACCACATATTTATTATATAGTCTTTGAATGCCTAAAATGGGAATACAAGGGGATCACACTTAGCATTGTTGAATCACAGATTAATAAACAGTAAAAGTATGAACAGCTTGAGTTTTTAATGTGACTGGCAGCTCACGGGAGCTGTAGAGAACGTTTTGGACCGGCAAGAAAGAGAAGGACTTTAACGAAACTGGGATAAAATCCTCCCTAACACCGTTGGCAAAGGGTATCAATTCGGAAGGCGGTCTGTAAGTAATCGAGTCTGGACCAGACAATTCAATGATTGAGCATCGGTCCACGCATTTGGGATACGATGACATGCATCAACCAAGTCAGCGAGCCTGACCACCCGATCCCGTTAGTCGCCTCTTATCGTCTTTTACGGCAAGCATGGGTTGCTGAAGACCTATTCTTTCCCCGGATCTTCACTGGTAGATTGTCATGGACCCCATACAGTCCAGGCCAAATAAGGATTCACTTGGAACAAATTGCAACAGAATTTATTTCATAACAATGCATTTCCACAAGGTCCCAAGAATAACATACTAAAAGTCTCAAGCAATCCCAGTTTAGGAAATATGTCTTATTCGCATAATCCAATCTGGCCACCAATTATTAATCTTCCTTATTTTAGATGAGGTTAAATCTTTTGATGAAAAAGGCATGGAGCCATATTATGTTTCTAACAACATATTCACAATTACTGAACTTTTTCGACTATTGATAAATCTACAAAAATTCAAGATGGTCGTCAAGTACTAGTCAGCACTAAAGCACAATAGTGTTATCAGGGCAATATTACTTTTGAGCAGGAACCCGGCCCTGTAACTGAAATAAATGAGACACGATGATCAACATTCATCTCCAAGGTGGTTCAAACCTTGTTTTGTCCAATTCAAAGAACCTGGTGGTAAAAACAACACCAAATTGAACATGATCCAAAACACAAACACTTTGGACAAGACCGTGGAGACCCGAGGTGGAATAGGTCTTCAGCAACCCATGCTTGCTGTAAAAGGCGACTATGCTTGTAAGAGGCGACTAATGGGATCGTGTGGTCAGTCTCGTTGACTTGGTTGAGTCAGGACCATATCAATCGGTTTCACCAAAGCGATAAACGTCTTTGGCGTACATCTCTTCAGGCTTTCCTTCCACATCCAGATGACACCCGTGATGTGAATGAAGTACGCGTTCAACTCAGTGATAATCACTGCCAGGTGAGGTTAGGTGAGGTAGGGTGAGGTGAAATGGGGTTTAACGTCGCGTCCAAAATTATTACGTGCATACACGTGTGTGTGGCTGCGTGTAGTCCGGTAATCAAAGGTTTATATATTCTTCAAAAAAGAAACTTGACACCGACTTTCAAAATGTAATATAATGCGATTGTTTCAAAATAGGACACAGAAACCATAATTGATACACTGTTTGGAGGTCAATGTACACAATGTTCAAAACATTAATCGTGTCACCTAGACAGACACACGTACACAATACAGTTAATGTCACAGGGGTACAGAAAATGTCAGAATCGGTTGTGCCCACCACGTCAATCACCGCTTGACACCGGCGACCCATAGATGCAATCAAGCTGTCAATAACACGCTGTTGGATGTGCTACCATTCATGCTGAAGTGCACCAAGAAGCGCCGGAAGTGTTTGGGTCGGTGGATTCCTTCTGCGAACGCGTCGATCCAACTCGTCCCGCAGATGCTCAATCGGGGACAAATCTGGTGACCCGGCTGGCCACGGTAATGTCTGGATGTTGTTGTGCTGTAAGAAGTCCTGACAAACACGTGTAATATGCGGTCGAGCGTTGTCCTGCTGGAACTGTCCGCCATGAACGTTAACATGAGGAAGAACGTAATGCTGTAGGATCAAGTCTCTGTAACGCACACCTGTCAATGCACCTGCCACATGCGAGAGAGGCGTCCTACCGCCGTGATGAATTCCGGCCCATACCATGACACTCCCGCCGGCAAATAGGACAACCTGCTGCACACATTTGGGGGCGTAACGTTCATCCCGACGTATGTAGATACGTGCGCGCCAATCAGCACGTGTGAGTAGGAAACGGGACTCGTCAGAAAACAGGACATTTCTCCACCTTGCACATGCCCATCTAACCCTCTGTTAGACGGTCCGCCAGATTACGTTGGGTCAATACATGACGTCGAACAGGTCTTTGTGCAAAAAGTCTAGCCTCCCCCAGTCTGTTGCGTACCGTTTGATCTGATATTCGGCGTACCCCAGGGATCTGTGTGGTTGTAGACGTGGCTGTGGTAGTGCGGTCTCAGAGGTGTCGCAGCCGGATGTATCGCTCTTGTGCTTGGGTTGTCACCCTTGGTCTGTCGTCAACTCTATTGGTGTTGTTGTATCGGATCCACAGTGCGGAGATTGTCTTTCTGGATACGCCAAAGTTCTTGGCCACTTCTTGCTGAGTTGCTCCAGCTTGTAATCTCCCAATGGCGTTGTTCCGTTGAGCTGCATTCAGTCTTAGCATTCGGTCACCGCCTCTACTGCCGTTATAAGGACTGTATGAACAGCCGTTGATGTGGATTTTTATACCCATTCAGCAGGGGGACTGCATGCCTAAATGCAGGATCCTGTGCTGCACGTTTTTTACAGGCGGTTGCGTTTGGATGAAGCTGTAACATTGATCCCCAAACGCTACGTTTATGTGCTTTGCATGTGTTTTCGCGAATTATAGACACATCGTCTTTCTGTTTGACTTATATTTGGTTCTCATTTAATGTAATTATTTTAGATATTTGGCAAAAAGTGGTTTTACATCTATGTCAAGTTTCTATTTTTGAAGAGTATATTCAAGAAGGTTCAACAAAATTGACGGAAAAGTTTTTTCAATTCGTTTCAGTTCAGGTCTACTTTCAAGAAAACAAATAGTTTACCAAAGCTTGACTTGGGGAAACACCCAAAATAGGCCAAATGCAAGATGGCCGCCATTAAAACAAACCAAAATCGAAAAAGTAAGAAAACATGGAATCAATCAAAATCTAAACATGAATGATGAGTCTATTTATAATCAACTTATCCGGACTGATGCCGATTTATAGTGCTAGTCCACTTAGATACCATGCCGCAGTTTAAAATGAATACCCCACTCAGACACAGAATACTGACTCCGAACAGACCAGTCCTTGTTTAAGCCCTTTAATGCCGAGCGCCAGACAGGGTAACAACAAGTACCATCTCTTAACGTCTTTTGGTATGACGCTGCCGGGGATCGAATGCAGGACCTGCCGCTCTCCGGGCGGTCGCTCTACTACAAGACCACAAGACCACGCTGGGTTATTAGTCAGTCTTACGCGAGCAGAAGAGGACACAGAGGAACACCGAAACATCAGTCTTTCAGAATGTATTAACTCTTTGATGATAAAAGCCATCATCATGCTGAATTCAGACCAGGGTCATTGACACTTTAAATTACCTCAACTTGTAAATTCGCAGCAAATGTAAAATATTTTTAAACAAGTTTCACAAAGATATACATTTCGTTTTACTTTTGATAGAGAATACGTGGTTAAGGCTGGCTAAACGTAGAATTAATATTAAACTCTTCATAAAATGTAAGTTAAAAGCTAGGACATCCTTATTGCGGTTGGGAAATAGATAAATATTGTGTTGTCAGGTGTAAGAGCCATAGGGAGACAATCCAGATTGTCAAACGGTACACGCAAAGGTACCATTCCTTTTTCAGATGGTGTTCAAACGGAAAAATGGATAAGGAAGACGGTTGATAAGACAACCGAAATGACTACAGAGAGAATCAGGAAGAATCTGTCAAGGATAGATGCAATGGTTAGCCAGTCCTGATATTCGGCAGTGTCGTCTGTTGCCCCCTCCCCTTTATGGAGTTTCAGCAGCTGCTCGAGGCCCGTCAGTATCTCCCGGAAAGCCCCATACTCCCTAGGTAATGTTGACGGTGCTGGTGCATCTGATGTTTCTGCTGTTGGAGTTTTCTGAATACCGACGGTGTTGCCCCCTCTCTCTGCTTCAAGGTCCTCCTGGATATACAACACCCAAACTTCAGAACATGGAATGGTTAAAACTTAAAACATATCTTGATCAAAGGAACTAAACATCCAATACATTTTAAAGCCAAACTATTAATAATTTTCAGTTCTGTAGCTTTGACTTTGATACCAAGGATAAAAAATAAATAAATTGTAGACTTGTTGGTTGAACTCTCGTACATCTGTATGTTTCCTGCGAACGTGTGGCCTCTTCATCAGCAACAGACGACCAAGCCAGTGGATGATGACAGTTCGTGCCAGAGGAGGAACCTTCCAGCCTTGTTTGCTTTTCAGGTGAATTTTCTGAACAATAACAGCGAGGACGCAAGACGTGGTTGCAAGCATGATCACCAACACGAAGTACACGCCTGCAATATAAAATACACGATACCTGTCATTAAGGTGTATAAAATGCCAGAGTCCACCCGCTAATATGAATAATTTGTAACATAAGTGTTGTTTTACGCCGGGGCAACGCTGTTACAACTTTATCACTGCAACCTGAAAGTAATCGTCTGGTCCAGACAAACAAGTGATTGACAGCATAAACAAAAACCCGCATCGTAAGCGGCCAAATACCCAGGCCACATAAGCACTCCTCATTGGTCGGCTATTACGACAAGCAATGGGTTCTTGGGCCCTGACCGACTTAGTGGTCCATTCGTGACCAACTCGTGTTATTCGGGGACAAGCCGAATACTGACTCGTGCCCCTCTCGTGGCCATTTTAGCGACCAGGTTCCGTCTAAGCGCAAAGGGGCATAGCTAAAAGAATTGTCTACTCGTTGAGCAATGATTCACGTATATATCCCCAAAAATATTATAATTTCGGATTCAATTTAAAGCACATCGGGACATGCGGTATTATACAGCATGATTGAACACATATAACTGTATCTTTGGTATATTTTTAGATGCAAGACATATGTAAAATCAAAAATTATTCCCGAGGGTTTCTTTGACCGAAGAACTTGAAGTCAAATGCGGATTTTTGATTTTGTCGTATTTTCGCACATGACAATCATCGATAGGGGGACGAGTCTTTTTGCAGGTTACAGAAAGGGGCGAGTGTTGACGAATGCTAGTGGTCTAGTGGTGGATCTTCAAGTGACATGTCCAGTCACTATTTCTGTACTTACACATAAGTGGCAATGGTTCGGAGTTTGGTGGCAGCGTATCTATGGTGAGGAACAGGAACACTGTCAGGGACAGCAGCAGGGTGACCTGCAGCGCGACCTTCTCCCCTGAAGTTGGCGGGAGGAAGAACCCGAGGATGGACATACTACTGAGGAGAAAACATGGGAAGAACAACGTCAGCATGAAGAACGCCGGTCGTCTTTGTATGGACACACTGTACGTGATAGTGCTGTAGACTAAACCATTGTACAAATATGGCTTCTTCTCTGCATCGATTCCGGTGAGGAACCATTCAGCATTCTCGAGATACGACGTGGTGTCCCCTGTCTGGTCGCTTGTCAAGGTCACCATGTCGTCATCGTGAAGCCACAAGCCAAACTTGAGTGGACATCGCTGTTTGTCAAAGGGGAAGTAGGTGGTGTCGACACCGCAGATGCTGCTGAGGACGGTGGGGAATCTCTGCGTTACTCTGCCTTCATTGGTTACTTTTAGTTTGTGGAACTTCCTTTCCGACAGAGCGACGTTACTGCCAAATGCTGTGCTACAAATAGAATACAGACTTGTGCAATCTGTTCCTTAGCTCATCACTGAGTGAATGTCTTCATAAGGCGCAACAGTACCTAGTGTCTGCTAGGAACTGGGGACGACAAGCATGGGCTACTATAGGGGACCACAAGCATGGGCTACTATAGGGGACGACAAGCATGGGCTAATATGGGGCGACAAGCATGGGCTACTATAGGGAACGACAAGCATGGGCTTCTATAGGGGGCGACAAGCATGGGCTACTATAGACGGCGACAAGAATGGGCTACTATAGGGGACGATAAGCATGGGCTATTATAGGGGGTGACAAGCATGGGCTACTATAGGGGACCACAAGCATGGGCTACTACAGGGGACGACAAGCATGGGGTACTATAGGGGACGACAAACATGGTCTACTATAGGGGACGACTAGCATGGGCTACTATAGGGGACGACAAACATGGGCTACTATAGGGGGCGAGAATCATGGACTACTACAGGGGACGACTAGCATGGGCTACTATAGGGGACGACAAGCATGGGCTACTATAGGGGACGACAAGCAAAGGATACCATAGGGGACGACAAGCATGGGCTACTATAGGGGACAAGCATAGGATACTATAGGAGCGACAAGCATGGGCTACTATAGGGTACGACAAGCATGGGCTACTATAGGGGGCGACAAGCATGGGCTACTATAGGGATGACAAGCATAGGCTACTATAGGGGGCGACAGACATGGGATACTGTAGGGGGCGACAAGCATGGGCTACCATAGGGGTGAGAAGCATGGGGTGCTATAGGGGGCGACAAGCATAGGTTACTATAGGGGACAACACGCATAGGCTACTATAGGGGGACAACAAGCATCGGCTACTATAGTGGATGACAAGCATGGGCTACTATAAGGGGCCATATGCATGGGCTACTATAAGGGGCCATATGCATGGGCTACTATGGGGGCGACAAGCATGGACTACCATAGGGCCGACAAGCATGGGCTACTATAGGGGACGACACGCATTGGCTACTATAGGGGATGGCAAGCAAAGGCTACTATAGGGGGCGACAAGCATGGGCTACTATAGGGGACGACAAGCATTGGTCCTGTGATTACTGTGAATTACTAGGATCAACTCATGTCCTCATGGCTAAATAATTAATAACAGTCAGCCAATACACTTACTCATCGTAAAGGGTGACGTCGGGTGTCCAGATACTGTCCAAAGGTACATAAATGGTGTCAATTCCATCGAAACTTGATGGGTTCCATGTGAGTCTGTGGTCGGTCCAATTCTGCAGAATAAATCATATTGTAACCATTTCATATTCTTGTTAGAATGTTACTTTTTAGTTCCCTGCCACAAGACATGTGTTTTTGGAGGACCCCAACGATGTGCTCCGACACACAACTGACCTTTTCCAACCATATCAACATGTTCGATGAACGATAATTTTTTTCGGTTAAACCTCGGGCAATATTATTTATTTAATATTTGTATTTTCGTGAAAATAAAGATCTTACCATGCGGATCCACAGATTGGTTGTCAGAATCTGCTTTGTCTCGGCCTAGAAATGTAGACAAGGAGTAAGTTGAGTCGTCAGAAGATGACACATCACTAGGTTCATTGTAAAACAACGTCATACGTATTGAAAAGGGTCGGAACCGGTCAATTAAGAAAGAACACCCATCACTGCTCTGCCCCCAAGCCATCCCATTGTCCCGCCCCTGTACCACCCTGCTGTCCATCCGACCCACCATCCCTTCCATTCTGCCATTAACCAACATCATCATCCCACCACTCAACCACCCACTACCCTCGCTAGGATGCCCCATCACCACGCCACCCTCCCACACCACTACACTGCCCCGATACCACCACATCACCACGCCACCCTCCCACCCCACTACACTGCCACCCATCCATCCCACTACACTGCCCCCCTACCACCCCACTACACTGCCACCCATCCATACCACCCCACTACACTGCCACCCTCCCACCCCACTACACTGCCCCCCTACCACCCCACTACACTGCCACCCATCCATACCACCCCACTACACTGCCACCCTACCACCCCACTACACTGCCACCCTCCCACCCCACTACACTGCCACCCTACCACCCCACTACACTGCCACCCTACCACCCCATCATCACGCCACCCTCCCATCCCACTACACTGCCACCCTCCCACCCCACTACACTGCCACCCTACCACCCCACTACACTGCCCCCCTCCCACCCCACTACACTGCCACCCATCCATCCCATCACACTACACTGCCCCCCTACCACCCCACTACACTGCCACCCTCCCACCCCACTACACTGCCACCCATCCATACCACCCCACTACACTGCCACCCTACCACCCCACTACACTGCCACCCTCCCACCCCACTACACTGCCACCCTACCACCCCACTACACTGCCCCCCTACCAACCCATCATCACGCCGACCTCCCACCCCACTACACTGCCACCCAGCCATCCCATCATCACGCCACCCTCCCACCCCACTACAATACCCCCCTACCACCCCATCATCACGCCACCCTCCCACCCCACTACAATCCCCCCTACCACCCCATCATCACGCCGACCTCCCACCCCACTACTCTGCCACCCAGCCATCCCATCATCACGCCACCCTCCCACCCCACTACAATACCCCCCTACCACCCCATCATCACGCAACCCTCCCACCCCACTACAATCCCCCCTACCACCCCACTACACTGCCGACCTCCCACCCCACTACTCTGCCACCCTCCCACCCCACTACACTGCCACCCTCCCACCCCACTACACTGCCCCCTCCCATCCCATCATCACGCCACCCTCCCACCCCACTACAATACCCCCCTACCACCCCATCATCACGCCACCCTCCCACCCCACTACAATACCCCCCTACCACCCCATCATCACGCCGACCTCCCATCCCACTACTCTGCCACCCTCCCACCCCACTACACTGCCACCCTCCCATCCCACTACTCTGCCACCCAGCCATCCCATCATCACGCCACCCTCCCACCCCACTACAATACCCCCCTACCACCCCATCATCACGCCACCCTCCCATCCCACTACAATACCCCCCTACCACCCCATCATCACGCCGACCTCCCACCCCACTACACTGCCACCCTCCCATCCCACTACACTGCCACCCAGCCATCCCATCATCACGCCACCCTTCCACCCCACTACAATACCCCACTACCACCCCATCATCACGCCACCCTCCCACCCCACTACAATACCCCCCTACCACCCCATCATCACGCCGACCTCCCACCCCACTACTCTGCCACCCTCCCACCCCTCTACACTGCCACCCTCCCACCCCAATACTCTGCCACCCAGCCATCCCATCATCACGTCACCCTCCCACCCCACTACACTGCCACCCAGCCACCCTATCATCACGCCGACCTCCCACCCCACTACAATACCCCCTACCACCCCATCACCACGCCACCCTCCCACCCGACTACACTGCCGCCCAGCCACCCCATCATCACGCCGACCTCCCTCCCCACTACACTGCCACCCAGCCATCCCATCAACACGCCACCCTCCCACCCCACTACACTGCCACCCAGCCACCCCATCATCACGCCGACCTCCCACCCCACTACACTGCCCCCTCCCATCCCATCATCACGCCACCCTCCCACCCCACTACTCTGCCACCCAGCCACCCCATCATCACGCCGACTTCCCACCCCACTACAATACCCCCCTACCACCCCATCATCACGCCACCCTCCCACCCCACTACAATACCCCCCTACCACCCCATCATCACGCCGACCTCCCACCCCACTACTCTACCACCCTCCCACCCCACTACACTGCCACCCTCCCACCCCACTACACTGCCACCCAGCCATCCCATCATCACGCCACCCTCCCACCCCACTACAATACCCCCCTACCACCCCATCATCACGCCGACCTCCCATCCCACTACTCTGCCACCCTCCCACCCCACTACACTGCCACCCTCCCATCCCACTACTCTGCCACCCAGCCATCCCATCATCACGCCACCCTCCCACCCCACTACAATACCCCCCTACCACCCCATCATCACGCCACCCTCCCACCCCACTACAATACCCCCCTACCACCCCATCACCACGCCACCCTCCCACCCGACTACACTGCCCCCTACCACCCCATCATCACGCCACCCTCCCACCCCACTACTCTGCCACCCAGCCACCCCATCATAACGCCGACCTCCCACCCCACTACACTGCCACCCAGCCATTCCATCATCACGCTGACCTCCCACCCCATCACATTGCCACCCAGCCACCCCATCATCACGCCACCCTCCCACCCAACTACACTGCCACCCAGCCACCCCATCATGATGTCGACCTCCCACCCCACTACACTGCCACCCAGCCATCCCATCATCACGCCGACCTCCCACCCCACTAAAATACCCCCCTACCACAACTTCGCCCTAAGGCTGCAAGCCAAATATCCCGCTATCCTGCCACCATGCCACCCTGCGATGACACTATGCACAGCATTGATCCATTACAAAACATTGCTCCGACTTTCATAATGTTTCTTCATAAAGCATTCACAAGAAGGCGTCAGCTTACCAGATCTACAACTTGTCTGATCGCCAGATCCAGCGTCACGTACACACTCTGGTTGTCCTCAGTTCGGGGATGGACTTCCTTCTGGTAGGATCCAAGTAGTGTGTCCACCATGCCACCTGCACAGAACAACTGACATAATCACCATGTTGTCATCGTAAGTTGTGTATTCTAGAATGTTATCTGTCAAGAAAGACGAGTGATTAGGAGGCTAACCTTTTTATATCTTAACTGAAATCTACAAAAGCAAGTGAGGTCTACATCTATTATTATATATCTCTCCTCTGCTCAACCTGATTAGAAGTCTATAAACTTCCTGTACTGCGGTTAACCAGACCCTACATTTGTAAACGTGTGACAATTTATAACCGGAATTCAGGTCAAGTATCTTGTTACTGTATGTATTACAGCACATTTGAAACTTCCCTATTCCGATGATATTATTCAAGAATTCAAAATTCAGCCTAAACTAACAATTGTTGCAAACAGGAAGAAAGTAAAGTGCGTCACACCATTGATGGATCTGCCCATCGACCCCCAAACTCATAGTAAACTTCACTCACTGTTCTTGTTTCGATGTGTCTTAATAAAACATACCACTAATTCGGGATAAGATGCCCCGTATCTAGTGCTTGTCGTCCCCAATGTCTCATGCTAACCGTCCCCAGTACTCATGCTTGTCCCCAGTACCCCATGCCAACCGTCCCCAATATCCATGATTGTCCCCAGTCCCCCATGCTAACCGTCCCCAATACCCATGCTTGTCCCCAGTACCTCATGCTAACCGTACCCAATATCCATGATTGTCCCCAGTACCCCATGCTAACCGTCCCCAATATCCATGATTGTCCCCACTTCCCCATGCTAACCGTCCCCAATATCCATGATTGTCCCCACTTCCCCATGCTAACCGTCCCCAATATCCATGATTGTCCCCAGTACCCCATGCTAACCGTCCCCAATATCCATGATTGTCCCCACTTCCCCATGCTAACCGTCCCCAATATCCATGATTGTCCCCAGTACCCCAAGCTAACAGTCCCCAATATCCATGATTGTCCCCACTTCCCCATGCTAACCGTCCCCAATACCCATGATTTTCCCCACTACTCCATGCTAACCGTCCCCAATACCCATGATTGTCCCCACTTCCCCATGCTAACCGTCCCCAATACCCATGCTTGTCCCCACTTCCCCATGCTAACCGTCCCCAATACCCATGATTTTCCCCACTACTCCATGTCGTTTCCAGTAGCCATGCTTGTTCGCCGTTTATAGCTAATTATTGTTTGTGAAATATGCACAAATGGAAATGCATCGACTATACATTGATTTATAACATGACAATTAGGCAGGTATCATTCGTAGATTAAAAACGTCACGTCCGTATGGATACTCGTATGTCTGTCCCTAGAAACAAAAGCCCATACATAAAGGAATCAACACCATTCAAGAAAATGCCTCGCACGAATGCCAAGACATTAACCGTTATACCCCCAATCAACGTACCCGTGCTTGTGTCGGTTCGGGAGACAAGGACCAGAAGGACGCTGAGGGGGTAGGCCAGCAGAGACAGCATCGCGGTTGATGAAGCTTTCTTTGGTGTCAGCTATTGCTCTGTCTTGCACAAGGACGTAATTCTTATTGTATGTAATCGGATGGGCAGATGGACTGCTATTGGTTGCACACATGCGCATGACGGTCAAAAGGGCAGTGTTTCTGGTGGAGTGGCGCATCTCTATTAAAGGCATCGTATAATTAGTGTTTCTGTGATCCGTTCATTGATACACTACATTGATGATACGTAAGTCAATACCTTGTCACAACCTCTGTTGAAAAGATCAGTTATTAGTTGACATTTATTCTGGTATTTATTTTGAGTTTATTTAAATAATTGTTTCAACAATTAGTTCTTTGTGTGCAGCCTAATATCAGGCGCTTATATTCGTACACACACAAGATCTAAAAATATTGAAGAATATGAGAGTCCAGTAAGATGCTTTCCTTGTGTATCTGGTTGGGTCTGAGGCTAGCGCGTGTAGGGTCAGTACATGCTTAACAGGTTGCCGAGCAGAAACACGAGTGAAGGTAAAAATGGAGTTTAATGTCGCGTCCAAGATTATTATTGCACTTATATTAGCGAGATACCATGCCGCAGTTTAACATGAATACCCTACTCAGACACAGTATACTGACTCCGAGCCGACCAGTCCTTGTTTAACACCCTTAATGCGGAGCCGAGCGCCAGACAGGGTAAGAACAAGTACCATCTTCTAGTGACGAGTCCGGGGATCAGAAACACAAAGTGTGATGGTTCTGGTCATAGCCATTTACAGGTTCAAGACGGCATCAGTGAGAGGCATGGGGTATTCTAGGGAGGGTTTAAGGTCATATACATACAGTAAGACAGCATGTGAGAGCAAGGGCTATTGTCATGAAGACTATTGAATGGATAGATTCAATACTCGGTTTGGGATGAAGAATTAATGTGTGCTACATATTACTTGTCTTTGATGAATGAATGCCATTCACAAATCATAAAGACCCCAGTTACGTTATGGAGAAATTATGAGATTCTGTTGATTCTACTTCCGGGATCAAAAGGTTCAAGTGATTATTCCGACTTAATCATGCATCATGCGACTTTAATGACACTGATCAAAGTAAAACATTCAACAGTTAAATCTTTATGATGACGTCACGCTATTGTCACGCTAAAAGCTTTTCCCTCGCTCGCTATTTTACAATTTCAACCAAAACCTCGGAGGCGTGTTTTATCGTATAAATAGTTCACCAAAATTATTTCCTTATGGAATATATAAATTCTAATAGTAACTGTAAGCGAAATATGGCCGCGGATATAATTTCGGTCGTCGGTTTCAATGACTCTTTGTCTGTAAAATACAATATTTGCCTCCATGGCGGGAGTGACACTGGTCCCGAGAGGCCTTACAATAGGACGGAATGTTACAGAAAATATTTGCATGTGACGCATCTTCTATAAAGACCCACAAAGTTGTGTCGTTATCTCCTCAAGCTGTTTATGTTCCTCTGTTTCATTAAGAAAGGCTAGCCATTTGATGGTACGGTAGCTCACCCTGCGTGATGTGTGTTCATCACTTCAGCTAAGATTCAACCCAAAATATCCGACTCGTGGAAAATACGTGGAAAATACGCAAACAATGCGATTGCGCAGATAAAAGACAAATATTATTTTTCATATCTATTATAAAGTAAAAGAAAGTCACCATATGGTTACAAACAATGGTCTGACATGAAAATCGCCAGCACACAAAGACAAAGAGATGCCCTTGTATAGGCAGAACGTGAGGAAGTACATGGCACAACGATACTTGAAGTCTCACGGCATCACAGACACGTTATAGGATTTCCTTCCTTTCATATCCGAGCACTTGCATCAAAGAACGGGGAAATCCGGTTCGTTTAGTTTTGGAAAATAAACATTTTAACAGAATATAGATTATTATTATGTACAGATTAAAATAAAAAAAAGCTAAGAAGGCTTGGGTGATCCTGGCACAGTCAGGCTGGTTAAGCTCATCGTCAGCTCAGGACCCTTGACCCGCTACACGCAGCCCAGGCAGCGAATGGGACTTCACCCAGGAAGTGCTGCCTCGTCAAACCCACCTGGAACTTTTCGGAGAATGTGAAGACTCCCCAACACTGCAGCCTTCGGCATTACCCCGGTTGTCAGAAGGGCTATATACCTGGTAGCAAACCCGGGTACTCTCCCAATGACAGTCAACTTGGGATTCAAGCGTGACATTTCGAAAGCGAGGTCCGCATATTTGCCATGTTCGTCCTGAATCTTGTCATTCACATTTGTGTCAAAGGGGACAGAATATCAATAATATAAATGATTTCGTTGGATTTATCGAAAAGGACAAGATCGGGTTTTTTTTTAGCCCTGGGTAGGTCTGGGTCTGTATACGGGCCTATTCAAAAACATTTTTTATTTATCATTTTTCATGACGCCCTCTACATATTCTAGGTCGTTCCATGGATGTACGTCTGTGTCAAAAACACAAGGATGGCGAAGACGGTAATAAAAGGACCGAGCCACTCCATCATGTCGCTTATGAGATACTGTGTTGTGCCAAAGCTGGGCATCCACTGACAATGTGTTGGACAGTCTTGTTATATTCATTGCATAATCTACATTTCGAGTGGGACGCCTTCTGTTTCACTGCTCAGGCAAGCCGACTTCATCCAAACGAAATACTAGTACTCTGCTGGTTTGTTGTTCTTCTGAACACCCTGCACACAAACTCGCTGAAGTGGTCGTTCAGATAGCCTCTCGTTGAAAAACTGACCCTGGGCCCATTTGATATGGCACTTCGCTTGGTTGACACTAATTTCTGTACCGTCCAGCAGTACAGAACTATCAACAAAATCAACATTGACAGTGAGATTATGTCCCCCATCTTTGGCTCGTTTAAAGAAACTGTGGGATGCCTTGTTTTCATCATGGGTCTTGACATGTTTCACAAGAGGATCATAAGACAAATAAATGTGTGCAAAAGTGCACAATACAATTCTATCATGAAGAGCCTTCACGTTAATCAAACCACGCCCTCCCATTAATATTGGTAAACATAAGCGATTGAGGTAAGAACGAGGGTGGTGGGATCTACTGTCTGACATGATTCTTCGTGTGAGGGTGTCAATGCCCTGAATTTCTTGTTTCGCCCAATCAACAGCAAGAGAATTTGAAAGAAAGGGTACAGCGTAAGTATTTGCGTGCGTTGAGCTCTGAACTCTAGATTTTCTTAAGTCTACATTTGTACTCTGCCCGAAGTTTTTCCTTCATATGGGCATTCTGGAGTTTGTTCCTAACTTGCATCACTTAGTACGTATGGGCCCGACCTTCCACGAGATGGTCAATATACCATCAAACGGTTAAATCTATTTTCAAGATATGTGTCTCTCTGTTGCAGTCAGTGTGTAAAATCGGTCAATGTGTAAAATACTTAACTATTCACTCAGCAATTTATAAAACGCCTAAATATTTCAGTTATTTTACAAATAGAGAAACAGATCAATTTATTTTATATGATAACGAATTGAAATTTGAATTTGTGATCTTAAATTTCATCACCCAGAGACTGAAAATGTTAGGATTGAAAGAAAACGAAAGTCAATGGATATTTTTTTATTTATTTGAGGCTTCTAATCCCAGCATTATGGTGTCCATGGTGATGTTTTTAAAACCTACCATATAAATGGACTGATTTTTCAGACAATTTGTAAAATGATTGAAATATATAGGCATTTTATAAATGGCCGAAACGAATAATTTACACATAGACTTTAACATAATACAACTCCGTAAAAGAACCTTCAATCTCAGTACAGGTACAGACGCTTGTATCTTGTACTGGACTACTGTTGTCTTTCTACATATCACACTTAATTATGTGTAGGGTTGTCGGTCCTGTGCTTTATGCGGGAAATTGTTAATATACATTAGTGCCACGGCACTTAGCTCACCTGGATATGCAGTTACCAGCTTAAAATGTTTGCAAAAACACTAAACGCAGTGATATGAACATTTTTTCTGCATTAGTACTTAGCAATAAAAAGAAAAACACCTTAAACAACAGATCAAGTCATCATTAGGAAATTATACAGACCAAAGATTAGCTGTCTCATGGTGGCAATTTAGTGGGAGAAAAACGCGTAATTTAGTCATCTCTGAAACTCGAAAATGCAAATCTGCATTTAATTCCAAAATTGACGATATTGTAAATACTACACAAGGTAAGAACACTTGGTGGCGACTCCAAGAACAGGACGAAGTTCTACATGAGGACGATATTGATAAAGCTAATGTTCTTAATGATTACTTCGTAGAGCAAATATGTTTATCTGAGAAAGAAAAAGAGGATATATTATTGTCGATTGACGTATCGAAATCTACTGGTCCTGATATGATAAGTAATCGCATATTAAAGACCTTGGCTATTGTTTTATCGAAACCACTTGTAAAGTTATTTCATTTAACCCTGTCCCAACATATCTTTCCTATGCCATGGAAACAGTCGTCAGTAACCCCAATTTATATAAGAAAAATGACATCCATGCTTGTTGCAACTACAGACCGATCGCGCTCACAAGTTGCCTATCGAAAGTATTTGAGAAATGTGTCCTAAAACTTGTTTACAATCAGGGTTTACCGCCCGTGACTCAACTGCTTACCAACTGACCAATCTTTATGATTTCATAGGCAAGGCCTTAGATGATGGAAGGGAAGTAATGGCAATATTCTGTGACATGAGTAAAGCTGTCGATCGTGTTTGGCACAAAGAATTGTTGCATAAATTAAGCAAGTGTGGGATAAAAGGGACTCTCTTAAAATGGTTCCAAAGTTACTTAACTGGTAGAAAGCAACATACAGTTATTAATGGACACAAATGTTAAACCTGTACCTGCTGGTGTTCCTCAAGGTTCAGTGTTAGGACCCTTATTATTTTTAGTATTCATTAATGATATCGTCTGTGACATCCAATGTAATGTAAAATTGTTTGCTGACGATACTTCGCTATATGTCATTATTGATGATCCATTATCAACAAGTATTTCAATTAATCATGATTTGGAACGTATTTCTCAATGGACTAAAACTTGGAAAGTAAAATATAATCCCGATCAAGCAGAAGCAATTCAATTTTCAAGAAAACGTAACGTCACTGTCCTGCCTGATCTGTTTATGAATGATGTACCCAGATGTCAAAATAAAGAATGTTAATAGCTACATAACTTTACAAAGTGAATGGCATTGGCATAGCCATATTGAAAATCTAACTGCCAAGGTTAGCCCATTGATAAATTGCTTTCGTAGTCTGAAATATCGTTTGAACAGACAGTCAACATACGCTCCATTGTTCATTCATATTAGCCTTGTTTGATTACTGCGACCATATATGGAATAAATTGCATCAAGGGTCAAGAATTGTCCCTAGAAATGTTACATCTAGATGCACTCAGGACAATATGTGGTGCCGTGAGGGGCACACGTCATACAAAATTAAATAACGAAACCGGTCTATCCTCCTTGGCTAAAAGACGACGCTTTCACAAATTATGCATTTTTTATAAAATGAAAGGTGTGACAGCGCCAAGTTATTTATGTGATATGGTACCTGTAACAACCTTGGATCGCCCACATTATGAAACACGTAACACAAACAAATACTATGAGCCTAATTGCCGAACTGAATTATCTAACAAATCATTGTTACCTTCCAGTCTCCGCCTGGAATGTACTAGATTCTACTCTGAGAGAAGCCGCTCCTTTAAAAGACTGTATAAGTGTATTAAATCAGAAGTGCCTGATATTTAAAAATATTGATTCACGCATAAATCAGATAATCCACTTTAAGTTAAGACTAGGATGTAGTGATCTGAACGGTCACAAACTTTGAAAGATTTATTTGCGATAATGCTCAATGTTCATGTTTTTTTCAACGAAAGTGCTTTACACTGCCTATTAACTTGCCCAAATTATACTGAGATTAGATCCGAAAGCTATCATTGTGTTCATGGATATAACCTCAGAACCGTCCTGTTTGGTACCGTCAGCCTAGATAAAGAAATACTGCTGAATATCGTTGACACTGTATATCATTACTTCTCTATGAGCAAAAGATTTGTCTGAACACACACTCTTATATAAACCTCACTAACAACTGTTTACCCTTGATGTACCACATATGACTTAATACCAAGTCTATACTACTGTATTATTAAACTACTGCTGCTTGTTCGAATTTTGTCGGGGAGAGATATTTATGTAAGCTCTGCCTGTTTATCAATGTCCCTTCACTGTACCAAGTGGAATTAATATTGTTTTTTAAAAAGAAGATGTTTTATGATAATTAATAGTATTGTAAGAAAACAGAACACATGAGCTGAGTGATGAGTCTATGATGACTTTGCACAGATCAAATAATATTCCATTTTCATAGTGAATCCAGAAATGTTTGTTTTGTGAATACAGAGTAGTTAGTTTTGTGAATACCGAGTAATTTTTTGTGAATACAGAGTAGTTTGTTTTGTGAATACAGAATAGTTTGTTTAAAGAAAACAGAATAGTTTGTTTTGTGAATACAGAATAGTTTGTTTTGTGAATACAGAGTAGTTTGTTTTGTGAATACAGAGTAGTTTGTTTTGTGAATACAGAATAGTTTGTTTTGTGAATACAGAAGAGTTTGTTTAGTGAATACAGAAGAGTTTGTTTTGTGAATACAGAGTAGTTTGTTTTGTGAATACAGAATAGTTTGTTTTGTGAATACAGAATAGTATGATTTTTCAGCCTAGTATTTTGCACTGTTTACATACAGTAAGAGCAGTGGCTGTGATACCTCTGTCTGTACAAAACACATTCACTTGAATAAAAGTTTATTTGTTTGATTTGTCATACATTTTATGCAAAAGAAACACATGCTGACATGATCTGATATGGGTAGACATTGACATTTTGATGACCAACAAGGAGGGTTGTCATAACAGGGACACTAGTCAGCCTTACAGGGGACTGAAGCACACTCTTGCAAACTTAACTGAGTGGTCTTAAACACAATGTGGGTGCAACGAGGGTAATGTAATGACTAATATCTTAAAGGCCTAAATGCCAAATTATATCCTTCGGTGAGTTGAAACTTTGCCTCCTGCGATAGGTCATCCAAATCCAAACAATGCCATTACAAGAGATTATTGATTTACATATCTAAAGACCTGTGAAGACACGGGGGAGAACAGGTCTTCAACAACCCATGCTTGCTGTAAAAGGTGACTATGCTTGCCATAAAAGGCGACTATGCTTGTCATAAGAGGCGACTAACAGGTTCAAGTGGTCAGACTCGCTGACTTGGAAGATGCATGTCATTGCACCCAAATTGCATGGACCGATGCTCATGATGTAAATCACTTCATTGTCTAGTCCAGTCTCAATTATTTACAGACCGCTGTCATATAGCTGGAATATTGCTTAGTGCGGTGTTAAACAACAAACAAACAAAACACATCTAAAACATACAGACAATTTGAGTAAGGCCATGAAGAAGGGAAATGCAGAACTTAACATGGAACACTGGGAAAGAAGCCAATTGCATGCATGACTCATTTGATTGTGGTGAACAAGCCTGCCACAGTGAGGTTAATGATGTAGATGTTCTATTGACTTCAGTTTCAAGGTGTATACTGTAAATATTCATACTCTAGCTTGTAACAGTCCACACCGAAGACAGTATTACACCTAACACAAGAATTTCACAGACATACCACAGCTGAATCATTTATCTCATCACTGCCATTGTTGTAATGTCTGTTAACATTATGCAACTATACTGAATCGCAAACCGGCAGTCAGTAGCAACATCCACAGCCAGGTCACACACATCATCATCCCCTTCCACAAGCATGGGGCAGTGGGTGTCTCAAGTGCAAGGCACAGGAACATCAAGTACAACACACTTTGAGCATGACGGATGTAAGCACCACCTAACATGCGATACAGATAGATAGGGGGAATCCCATTAAGAGTGGCACAACCAGGAGATGAGATGAGATGAATTCTGGTTATAGCATCACTAGGCAGATATAAAGTAGTTCAGACATCAAGTGTTGCATCACTAGAGTGAGATATTGATTTGATACTTTCAGACCCAGGCAAATACAGTCCTTCATCATAACAAGTATATAACAAAACAGACTATTTACAAGCATAGAGCCAATAACAGTAATCATCCTACTAGCCATGATGTACAGTCAACTTGCATGCTGTTGAGAAAGAGTGAGTGAGCTGGGTTTAACGCCGCTTTTAACAATATTCCAGTTATATCGCGGCGTGTCAGCTTAATGTGGGAGGAAAGCCCGAAGTGATGCAAGTCTCAGACGTTTACCATATCGGTGAAACCGACTAGAACGAGTATGGTGCTGACAAACCTAGAAACATAATCGGGGCTAACCGGGATTCGAACTCACAATCATAGGTTTCTGGCGTGCCCAAGGGGCGCAACTCCTTGCACAGCGAATCACAGTGCTTAAGACGACTGGGCCACCCCGTGCCCCCTGTTGAGAAAGAGACCAGGATGGCCTACCAGTTTCAGCATGTACTAAACCAGCAGTAATTAGCACAAATCAAAAGAAAACAATAGATATCTTGTAAGGTCAGTGCTTAGGGAAATATGATTCCTCAAATAGAAAGGGTGCTATCTTGTTTGTTTCCTTAGGTGTATTGATGAACATTACATTTGTCATACATCATGTACATTAAAAATGTTTCTAATTTGGATTTGAATTTTCTGATCTTGTTTTCAACAGCTTATGCTAAAATTTGAAAATCCTTATGTTTAAAAATATTTCTTGGATATGCAAAATATGAGGAGAGGAACCACAGTGCATCAATCACTCTGAACACTGAATGTCAACATAGTGATGAAATCATGCTCTGAAGAGTTTTCTCCCCTGAATAAAATAATGATCACAATAATAATTCAGATTTTTAAAGCTAAGAATGAGCTTCATATACACCAAATGCCAAATGTAATTACAGTATCCGTGAGCCCGACAGTATGGAGACGTTACATGCGTATCAGTATTAATGCAGCCCCTTGACAGACAAGGTCTGCCATTTACTCATACACAGGATAGCATGCATTGGTAAAGTAAAGTTTCTGCTTCATCATAGACAGTTGAAGGACAATACTATGCTAGAGCTGTCTGTGCTGCCTCCAGGATCTTCTTGGCTTGGCCGAATTCCTCTGCTTCTGACAGATCACTTTCTCTTTGCTGTAAGGATAAACATACAAAACTCATTGTTTGACATGATAATCATCTGCAAATAATCCTATTATTTTGTCAGCCTGGATACAAGATGGTGTCCGATCTTATTTTGACAAAATCAAATCTAATCTTGTGACAACAGTATTTCAGATCAAGTGTCATTATGCCCTAGTTCAGAATCTTTCAGCATTACCTTGTGTTCTGTTTGTTTATAACGCTGCAATCAGCAATATTCCAGCTGTATGATGGTGGTGTGTAAATAATCAAATCTGGACCAGACAATCCAGTTATTGACATCATGAGCATCGATCCACACAATTGGAATACGATGACATGCATGCACGATGACAAGTCCAAATTGTTTCCATGGAAATCAAGAAAAATAAAAATGCCAAAAATCTGCAAAAACCAAACGCACAACATCAGGATCTGTTTGATATATCTGCCAAGTTTTGATGAAAAATATACAACGGTTATTATCCAGAAACTCAAACAAGTCACACAAAATTATCTGTGAAACAAATATCGTGATACATATCAGATCGCACAGTTGGTGTATCATCCCAGCCCTAGGGTCCATGGATCAACATTTCTAGATCTGATACCAGGCCCATCATTTTCCCAGCCATATATAAATCATAATCATGATAATGAGTTTACTGTATTCCTACTGATTGTTACAGATGTACGTACCAGTGTCTGTTCCAGCTCATCGTACGCTGTCCTCAGCCTCTTCTTGGTGTCCGGGATCATGACGCGTGACTCCTGCAGCACCTCCATCTGTAACAACCATCACCGTCACACACATCCCACAATGTCTGTCAAGTCTGGAGTGAGTCAGTGAGCGAGTGTGGCTATGCTGCTGTTAGCAATATTCCAGCAATAGCATGGTGGGGGGACACCTGAAATGGGCTTCACACATTGTACCCATGGCGGAAATCGAACCCGGGTCTTCGTCGTGGCAAACGAACGCTTTAACCACTAGGCTACCCGACCGCCCCCAGTCAAGTTTGGAAAGGTAAGGGTATTGTTGTTTTGCTATTCAACGTCCCACTCAGCAATGTTCCAACTATAGGACAGCAGTCTGTGCATAATCATGCCTGGAACAGGCAATCCAGTGATTGATATTACGAGCCATGATTCATGCCAATGGGGCACAATGATACAATATCAACCAATCACTGAGCATGACCATTTGGTTGCCTCAGTTGACCAGAACAGGATGCTGGGGACATTCTAACACAGGATACATTGAATCAAAGACTTATAGACAGACAATGCTTAATGATTTATATGTACATAAATAAATGAGTGAGTATGGTTTTACGCCGCTTTAAGCAATATTCCAGCAACATCACAGCGGGGGACACCACAAATGGGCTTAACACATTGTACCCATGTCGGGAATCGAACCCGGGTCTTCGGCATGACAGCGAACACTTTAACCACTAGGCTACGCGATCGCCCCCCATAAATTAATGACAGAACAAGCATGAAATACTCATATCTCCCGCCAATATGACATGTCCGGTTGTCTGCAAGGCAAGAAATATTGTATGGTTATCAAGATCTGCACCGGAAATGAGCACTACTGACATTTTCAGTCTAAGTCAAAGTTGTTGCCATGGAAACTCGAAAAATACTTTTTTTTAAAAAATCCCAAACTATCAAAAGGCACCAGTTCACCACTAGAGCTATCCATGTGCCAAGTCTGGTTAAGATGTCTCTCATGGGTTTGAGTTCTGCTCCGGAAACGAAATATGACGGACAAACATGACCCATTCCTATATCCCACTTCCACTTTATAGCAGGGGATAACAACTCCACCCCCACTGCAAACTAACTACTACCCCAGGACTCTTACCAGTGAATACCAAACAGGGTATCAAAGCCTGTGAAACATATTTAGTTGGAGACACGGTTAGCAATGAAGGAGCTTCCTAGGGTCTCTGAGTACCCTCAAATTTCCTAAGTTCATCATATTTCCATGGTAACGACAAAAATAAAAAATTCTTAAAATCTCTAAATAGCAAAAGGCACTACTACTGAGCCTGATTGGTAAGTGTACCCAGTTTTGTGAAGCTAGCTTGTACGGTTTAGGAAATATGCTCCGGACAAACAATGATTACAGACAGACGGACAGACATACTGATGGCTATATCCCCCCGTCATTATATATAAAAAGGAAATTTATTCATCCGTTTGTACTCATGGTACTTGGGAACAATAAAGTGATGAGAGGCAGGCAGAGTTGAAAATCTTTCAATTGTCATTGCCGGTAGGGGCAAGCCATCGTATTCCTCAGAATGGCCTGGGATGCAACTTCACCTGTTTCCTGACATCATGCTCATCGACCCCTTCGGCCTTCATCTTGTTGACCCGAGCTTCCTGCGTCTCCACCTCCTTCTCGTACATCGACTTCTCTTTTGTCAGTCTGTATCGGAAACCACAGTATTAATCACAAATACAACATCAAACACAACACACTCATTGCTTACTACTAGTTCGATGAGTGTGCACCAACTGTTACGTGTTTGCCAATTCAGCAATAGGTGGTTGCATTATGGCTGAATGGGTCATAGTTAGCACTGGTACTACATAAATGTACCCCAGGTAGGTTTCTGTATCCAAAAATGTTCCCAAGCCAAAATTAGAATGCACCAACGCACTTGGTACCCCAAACAGCGGACGAGTCCATATTCCCCAGCCCAAAACAGAAACTGGTTCTTGTTGTAGTTCCGGTTTGCCTGAATACGTGTGCATCAAGGAATATTAGATTATTGTACGTATGTCACTGTGTATGATCGTTTCTTGTATGATACGCTGGAATGAATCTCATAAGTACTGCCATGTCAAATTTAATTGCGGTTTGTTACAAAGGAAGTGATGAATACCTAAAGAACTGTTTTTGCTCATTGGTTAGGGAACATTTTTGTATACAGAAAAGTACCTGTGCCGACAATGACTCCTTCAGCTGTATTATGTGTATCTTCTGACTTGGGAAGAAAACAGGGAGTGTTCTTAGATATTCTCTTCTCTCAGGACTAGGCCATGTCTAGCCATGTGAATCTATAATCCATACTTCATGTACTATGTCACATTCTGCAAGTTCACAGTTCAGGGGTTTGTCATGTTTGTGTGGTCCTTGAAGCTGTCTGCTGGCGTCATGGATTTATCTAGGATTCCAAACTAAGTACCCATGGCATGCAAAATGGACAAACATAATTACTTTGTGCAAAAGTGGGATTGTTTTACTGGGGCAGTATGTCGATGGTTCTGTGCGTTATAAAATCTTTAAGAGTGTTACGTCACATGCCCGATTCAATTCTCAAGCCAAAACAAAGAGAGCTCCGCACAGGAAAGTCGACAACGCAAGTGCTGCACAGAGCATCATTCATTTGTTAAAAGGTTTAGGTTTTATTATGGCCGAGTTACAAAATACAAATTGCCAGCTAGATTAGATAAGAAGCCAGTGATTATCAAAGCCTACATCACAATATAAATATGCCTTGGTTGTATCATGTGTATAATCCCAATCACTCTCCTACCCAGAGTTCCTTGCGGCCAGTCAATTCATGTGTTTCTGTTTTATTTCGGACGAGTCTACACATTTATATATACATATGACATGAAAAGTTTATCTTTCATTGAGAAAATATCCTAAAAAGTGGAAAACTATTTCCTCTTGCGCATTCATCTTCCATGTGCTGTGGAAGCTCAACGGACAGCTGGCGATACAGTCACTTTGATGTGTGAAGCTATATTGTCATGCATCTCATTGTCACAGTTGTAGTAGCACATCCGTACAATGATGCAGGACAACATGTAAACTGTAAAGTGCAACGAAGGCTTGCATAAGGCCTAACTGTTCTTATTTCAGAGTAAGTTTGTTTACAACCAAGAGAAAAGTCTGGTCACATGATAAGCCTACACCCATGGAGTGGTCACTGGGTCAGATTTGGTTGGTTTGTTGTTTTACCCCGCATTCAGCAATATTCCAGCCATATGACGGCGGTCTGTAAATAATCGAGTCATGACCAGACAATCCAGTGATTAATATCATGAGCATCGATCCACGCAATTGGGATCGATGACATGCTTCAACCAAGTCAGCGAGCCTGACCACCCAGTCAGAAACGGAAAAAGGCGAGCTGAGGCAAGTAAGCTTGGGGGTCATCTGGTATTACTTTCTGATGTATAGAGGTATTTTAACATTGCATTCAATACAATAAGGGCACTTTCTCTTTATTGGTCCTGTCATCAGTGAAATATAAGTCAACCTCATAAAGCAAATTATTTCTTATAACTATATTAACATGAAGTGGGAAAAATTAATTCCAATTAAGGTATTTTTACTGAAATTCGCCGCAAAGTTGTGGCCTAATATCAGTGCCTACATATTCAGCCTCTGGGTAGGTCTAGGTAAATGCCTGCAAGTATTCCCATACCATGTACACAGCATGCCCATATCTAAATATATCTACAACTTTGCTCCTCGCACCACTATGAGAGCAATCATCTTGAAAAAATCTGCAAATTTTATTTCAGCAGCCATTATAGGAGATTTTGATATTAGCCTAATTATGTGATATGCACTGTTGGAAAGAAATGAGTGAGTGAGTGAGTATGGTTTTGTGCCGCTTTTAGTAATATTCCAGCAATATTAGGCAGGGGACGCCAGAAATGGGTTTCACATATTGTACCCATGTCGGGAATCTACCCCCGGTTTTCGGCTTGACGAGCGAATGCTTTAACCACTAGGCTACCCGACCGCCCCTGGAAAGCAATGATGAAGAAGTGGGAAAGCACTTATGGTCCAGTGGTAGAGCTTTGGCTAAATTACCGCATTAATTAGACGAGCCGGCAAAATGCACTCGAGTCCCTACAGTGCTAGATCTAACTGGATCTGAAAAAGTGCACCTGGTAAAGTGCACTCCTGATGCCTTTGCCTTGGAGTGACATTTGGGTTGAGCTGGGGTCAGATATTTATCAGGTTGGATAGCTTGTACCAGCCCCTCGCCTTATATATAAGAAAGTTAATTCATATCAGACTACATGGTAACCATGGCAATCACTCAACTTTGTAAAGCCTCTGAATATAAAAAACAATGATTAGAATACACTGTCATGCTAAGCAGATTGAACCATTTTTATATTTAGACATGCATCATTTTGATTCTAGATAAGGTAGATGGATGGATGAGTCAGAAGCTGCCAGAGAGACGCGTCACCAGGTCATACTTTCTGCATGTAGATTGTAGAGGGACTGAGACTGAGTGACAGTAAAATCACACAAACATAATGAACAGCAGGAAAATGGCTGTAATTAATAGTTGTCATGGAGACCTACAAAACAGACTTGATCAGAATGACTTGAATCAAACTTGCTACGTTGGAGATCATCTACTAGTGTTGTCGTAGATACGGTCTGCATCCGATCTCACACATCGCTACGGCCAATGACACTATCACAAACAGGACGGAAAATAAAACAGAAATCACCAACATTCTCCTGACAGTGAGCCTCGGGTATACACAAGCATGCGCGGGTCCCCAGGCGAGTGTCATGTGTAAACACGCGCGACATTTCACATCTGAATCATGCTGCATAGATAAGAAAAGAACGATAACATGTTAATACTCGCCTTTTCACGACTCCAGTCTTGATTTTGATTTGCCTTATTCTCGGGTCAGCCATCGTGTCTTATATTTATTGAGTTGTCAGTTAAGTTATTCAAAATGCACGCTCGAATGTTATTCGCGACCGGCAATGCTGAGAAATGTGACTGGGCTGTTTCCTTTCCACGGAAATAGCTCTTCATAGTCAGAGGCGCCGGTCACGGACAGAAATCTAGCCAATCAGCGTTGAAATTCGTCGCGTACTTGGTTTAACCGGTTATGTTTTTTCTCCGCGCTATCATCTATGCGCTTTTACAGATATTAATAGACAGGATTCCGGTGTAGCAAATGTGATGACATTTTGACTCGATGCACGGCAGCGTTTGTTAGTGTGTCAACATAGTCAAAGAACAATAACACCACTTTTGTAATGGCACATCTTTTAAAAACAAATTGTAGCAAATGATTTAAATTTAGATTTGGTTTTAGTATCTTGTTCAAACAACAAAATGTACATAATTTCGCCACCTCTAGGCAACGAAAGCCTGCATGTTGGCAACGAAAACCTTCATGGAAATATTGTACAGAGACCATGTATCAAATATTCTGCCTATGTATATAGTGTATTTTTTGTATACGTGTAAGTTACCATCTATAAAGCCTGATGACTCATTAGACATTTACTCATATATATATTTAAATCTTCCCGTTGATACCAAAATGACCAACCGAGCCAGAAAATATGGAAACCAGTCTACGATGTCACGCATGCGCAGTGCGGTTCGCGGGTAACTAAGGTATACTTCCGGCATGTGCTTGTTGGACGAGAAGTGAGCTCTCCACACATCTGTTTTGATTGTTCAATAGGAAGGACATGAAAAACACCTGTCTCTTCATTTCTCCTGTATTATCCTAACCAATGTCATCAGGTGTGCATATTCGACAATGGACAGAAAAAGACGCTTCAGGCACATGGGAGGTGTTAAAAGAGGCAAGCTTCAGTAATCTTTACCCTTCTTTTAAGATCGCTATTTCTCGACCTGCGTCAATCAAACTCGCTTCTGCTGTTGCCCTTGTTGCGGGAGTTGTTTTACATTCCTTCCTAGCGGTAACAATATCTCTTATTATCTATGGGTGTGCCGTGTATGGGTTCAGCTTTATTGGCACACTGTACTACCTGTATGGCCCGACCCATGACGACATGAAAAATGCACGACAGAATTACTTCCGTGACGAAGACGACAATTTTTGGATTGCCGAGGTTAACGGCGAGATTGCAGGAACTGTTGGGATTGTGAAGAAAACGGCTGGTGACGCAGAACGTAAAGTAGCATGGCTGAGACGAATGGCAGTGAAAAGGAACTTCAGACGCTTAGGTATTGCCAAGAAGCTGGTTTCAACGGCGATATCATTTTGTAAACAACGTCACTACGACAAGATAGAGCTGATAACGACGGAGGTTCATCAGCCTGCGAGGAATCTCTACACGAGACTGGGCTTTATAATGGTGGACTATAGACCGTATAAATATCTCCTGGGGTTGATATCGGTGTGGACATATGAGTTTGAATACGAACTGAATGATAACTGAACCCCACAGCAATACTGAATTGATTACACAGACACCATCAGCTACATATGGATGCGTTTGTATTGTGTGGACGTACGTTTTTGTTTGAATGATAACATGGCATTGTATTTAATTCAAAACCTTTATTTATCATTTCATAATGTTTATGTACTATGTATCAATGTGGACGTATGGCTTGTTACTTATCACTGTATCTGCAATCACATTTACAGGGTTGCATGCAATGAGTGAAATATGGGTTAAACTTGAGGCAGGACACGTCCTGGTAATATGTACCTCATTTGTGATTAAAAGAGAGTTTGTGTGAGTGAGTGAGTGAGTGTGAGAGAGAGAGAGTATATATGGCAGACGAACGTTGTTGTCAGTTGAGATTACATCAAACTCAACTTCTTCGATACTGTAATGTTGACATTGCCATGCTGTGTTCATATTGCCTTCCTGTATGTCAATGGTGCTGTCGTATATAAACCATGGCATTATTCAATACATGTATGACATTTGTGTATTTTAGTCAATGAATTTTACAGCCCACTGGTTGCAACCTGTTCATTTTATTGAGGTGCCAGGTCTTAGTTGTCACCAAAGCAGCTCAATGTCTTCCTGTGATGAATACCATGTACAAAGGGGCCATGCTTTAACACCATGTTGTTTTATTAATCCACACGACCATCAACTACACTGCATGTCATTTTATGTGCAGCATGTGCTTTTACACACTGTGAGGCTTTAGCACACTTGTTGAGTTCATCTACATGTATTGCATCTGACAAGAGAGAACTGTTTTAACTGTTAAAGTGTGGTTGTTATTGTAAGCGATGTGTATTTTTGTTACCTTCAACTATTTATGTATTGGAAACTATGAGACGGCAGATGTTTGGAAGCCTCTGTTGCTATAAAATGAGAAGATGGCTTGATTTCTGGTGTTTGTCTATGTGTTTTTGATATATTGGGACACGGCACTGGAACCATTCTGCACTGACCCTTGCTGATGATGCGCAGTTTAAGATTCACGCCCATTGCGATCCTTGGTCTGCCCGTACGCTGGGTTCTAAATGGCAGGCGACTACATGGGCCAGTATTCCCCCAATTAAGCTGCCACATTCATATAAAAAAGAAAAAAAAATCTGTTCAAGGAGATGTTTTACTAAATTCACAATAACAGATGTGCAGTGTCAATAGAATAGAAACCCACCAGCATGCAGCAGTGTTAAGGGCGTTGGCATAGCGTTCTGTGTTCTGTGTGTGAATCCCATTCCTTGTGTTCACAGAAGTTTCATGTCCGTGGTAATGCCAAAAGAGGCGTGAGGCCAGGTTGGTGTCGATGAACCTTTACATCACAGTATGTTCCCGTGTAGAATAGCTTCCCAATATACAAATGCTTGTACAAGAAGGAAATTGGGACATGTCACTTTGGCTGCCGAGTAGGACTTACTTCCACAGATGGACTGCTTGGTGTGTTCAATTGTGACACGACCGCAAAGACACACTGGGGTTTGATCACGATAAGCCATCTTCCCTAGGCAAGAGAGTTAACTGACTTTAAAAGTCCAGTTACCACGCTTGCCGAACTTGGCTTGAATTCCCGGACTCGATCGTAGCGCCACCAGTCGTTATTAGAGTTATGTCCCTTCTAAGCCTCTCCTGTGGACCAATCACATTCCATCACTTGCATTTGTTTCGAACGAAACGGTGGCGCCCAGTCAAGACGATCTGATCCATAATCAAGGTCTATATTGTGATAAACGGGTCTTACATCGCTAAGTGCATCAAATCACGCGAGCACCTTTATTAAAAACATAAACATGTTTGGAAAATATCTGTTGACAACGATTTGGCTGTGCACATGTTTTGCAAATCCTGCAATCGACCGAAATCTTCGCGACAGTTTACGAACCGGATTTCGATTTCGTTGCGCGATTTTGATTGGACTATGCATAGACTCGTTAGTCCAGCCAAAATGTAACTCCATAATACCAGCCTAGTTCGGCAAGGGTGGAAACTGGACTTTTACAGTCAGTTCACTCTCTTGCCTCGGGAAGATGATGATAATCAGGATAGATCAGATCTTTCATTGTCACTGCCAACATTATACACATCTGCATATTTGTCAGAACTGCTGCCATTCATTGAGATCACTAAATATTCAACTGACTTTATGGCGTAGTTGATGTAAAGTCTTCAAGGCAAGATACATGTTTTTTGAAAATCTCTCCGTGAATTTTATTATCGCCTTATATAAGATAACTACGCTATATATCGCAAAGAACAATGAAGAACAAAGGGTGGTTTATTTCAAGATAAAGCATGGTTCTGTCATGACGTCATTTCTCGAGATTCGAACATGCGTTCGCAACTTGAAGACGTGGTATTTTGGACGAGGTTATTTTTGAGAGGGGAGTGTCTAGTGAGTTATTGCCCATGGATGTAGCTGGGCAAGGCAGATAAACACGGCGACCGAACGATCGCATCCAGCGGGAGAGGTATGACAATCGGTATTGGGAGAAAAGGTACAGGTAATCGACATGAGGATTGTGAGAATATGCGGGAAAAATTCACCTGTGCCTAAATTGGACTTCTCGGATTCTACTGAGAGAGTCATCAATATTTATATAAGGGTAACTATTTTTAAAGCTTGTACATTTTATCATCATCCTTAAAGAGGCCGTAAACAACGTTGATATCTCATAAAAGAAACAAGCGACTTGTGGTCGTTGTTTATCGTACAATAAAACACTGCCAGGTGAATAAACCACTCGGGACTGCTCCCATGTAGTGTTTTATTGGAAAAACAACTCCCACTCGTTTATTTCTTAAATACAGCAATATTAATATTTCAGGTGTATCACTAGCGACTTGTGAATAATAATCACAGACAAACCCGTGACCCAAAGTCCAACCAACGATTCTCATTGATCAGCTCTTTACAAGCTCAGGATGCTGCAGTCCTGTTTTTCCCTTGGAGCTTCTGAAGTGACATAACGGTTAAACATTTCTGCAACCATTCAAAAAACGTTCTGCTTGATTTCAGTTTGAAGACATGTCAGTGTCACAGTGCCCTGACCCAAATGTTTGTTTGTTTGCTGTTTAACGCCCTGCTCAGTAATATTCCAGCTATATGACGGCGGTCTGTAAGTAATCGACTCTGGACCAGACAATCCAGTGATTGACAACATGAGCATCGATCCATGCACGCGCTTGGAATCGATGACATGCATCAACCAAGTCAGAGAGCCTGACCACCCGATCCCGTTAGTCGCCTCTTACGACAAGCATAGTTGCCTTTTACGGCAAGCATCGGTTGCTGAAGACCTTTTCTACCCCGGATCTTCACGGGTCTGACTCTAATGTGTATGTATCGCGCAGCGTGGTTACATAATTAAGGCGTGTTTCTCCCATTTACTGCGGAATCTAGTAGCGTTAACCCAACTACCTGTGTAGGTACACGAATCGATAACCTTATATATATATATATATACACAATACTATATTATTGAAGAGAGGATGTCAGTTCAGCAGATCACACTCATTAATCGGTAACCATGGTGATTTAGACAATCATTGATATTGGGACAAACTGAACGAATGTATGTTAACTCGATAATAATACACTAAAACACAAAACTGTTTCTTGCATAGTATTAAGACAGTGTCGATGTTGATGAGTGATGATTCCTTAACGTACCATCAGCTATTCGCGGCTAGCTTTTGTTGTCGTTTTGTTTGTTGTTTAACGCCGCACTCAACAATATTCCAGCTGTATGACGGCAGTCTGTAAATAATCGAATCTGGACCAGACAATCCAGTGATTGATATCATGAGCATCGATCCATGCAATTAGGATACGATGACATGCATCAACCAAGTCAGCGAGCCTGACCACTCGATCCCGTTAGTCGCCTCTGACGACAAGTATAGGCTGCTGAAGACCAATTCTAACCCGGATCTTCACGGGGTTTTGTTGGGAACCCGACACTCATAATATTTGGAGCTACATGGGCATATACCAAGGACATCTTAAATGGAGACGGTACTGTCGCAATGAATGTCTCATCGCCATTCAGTCCTGCTCGGCATACTCCTTTAACTACATAATATTCGCAACTGCGATTCAGCATGGATTTACATAATACAGTAGTTCGTTTAATTTGTTGTTGAACGCCGCACTTGGCAATATTCCAGATATATGATGGCGGTCTGTAAATAATCTGGGCCAGACAATCCTGTGATTGACACCATGAGCATCAATCATCGCAATTTGATTTCGAGGACATGCATCAACCATAACATGGGTCACTGAAGACCTATTCTAAACCGGATGTTCACGGGCAAGCTGCACAATGACCCGGTTATCGACTTAGTGGTGATACTGTATAGGTTCACTGTAAACCGTATATGGTATAAACCGGTTTTGATGGAAAACAACACCTTTGTTTTCATGGTTAGTGATAGTTAGGTACACAGTTTGACATGGAGCAATATTTGTAGTCAAAACACTGTCGTTTCCTGCCCAGGACATCACACCCCTACACGCTAAGGTCGGTGAGAAGCATTCTAATCAAAGAATACACACAGTCAAGACACTGACTTTTCTACTAGACTCACGGTATGTAGTAATAATCATCAGTTTATTACATTGTTGAAGGTGCATTGTTATTCAAACTCAATTAAATGAGCAAAACTATACGTTTGTGGACATTTGAGATCTGCCTAGATATGCGCGTTTCGTTTTATTATTCTGCAATCCATTTTTAGTATTACCCGCTGACCCGGCCCGGCCCGACTTTTCTTGGCCCGACTTTTAGGCAATCCCAATATTTATGGGGTTCGAGCCGGCGCCGGATTGTGTCAAAGAAACTCTAGTAGGAAAGCCCCCTAATGCTAGTCCCGTGGGACTGAGGTGATCAGAGAGATATCAACGTATCTGTATTTGTTGCCCAGTAACTCAACCAATCCCATCTCCCATAAAAAAACATACTTACTTGTATAATGCGACAAAGTTGAAGCAAGCGACCGGACTTGGTTGATTGCGTATCATCGTTTTCGCCAGTGGCTTGTAACGTTGCTCTTATCATTAAGCACTGGTTTGTATGGCTGGATCAATTATGAAAGGGGCGTCTGGAATTGCTGGCGTATAAAACAATGCTTTAAACAAGAGCGTGTACTGACCCTGGGTGAATGACATGATAATCCTTCTTACAAGAGATGCGTCCCATAGGTTAGCGTTACAAATCCTGTGATCGTCGGTCCCCGATTGGCTCTGATTGTGATTCTTAGTTTGTCAGCAAGCTGTGCTCGCTAGTTTCCCCACAGTTCTGCTTCACATGGGACTCCCCCCCCCCCCCCCCATCAAGCCGTGCTCACTAGTGTCCCCACAGTCCTTCATCACATGGGACTCCCCCCCCCCCATCAAGCCGTGCTCGCTAGTTTCCCCACAGTCCTGCATCACATTGGATTCCCACCCCCCACCCCATTTAGATATATGACTTTCCAAAATTCATAGTGAGATTTGGCCACCCCAGGTGGTACCAATATCTGGTCTGACGCATGGACTATGTGTTATATTACTTTAGATATACGTTATACGTATATAACACACAGATTGCATAATTGCATAAAAAATACATGTGCAAATCAATAAACAGTTGCACCACTCCGCAAGGAAGCAAGGATCAGACAGATCGTTCTGGCGACGTGGTCCAGTTCCGGAACCACGATGTTGACATGGTAACAAAGACAAACTCTTTAATGGCCGAAGATGTCTTTATTTTATTTCATATACTCTATTTGTACACCATATCACGGTTTCACAATCTAACAAAAGTCAGTTAAAATACAATATCACACAGGCGATACTTTAGCCTATATGAATAATTCAAGTCACGACAGCATCGACGATGGAGATAAGTCACCAAGAGGAGGTTCCCGATTAACTATCCCAGGTCCCAGGATTGTGAATGGTCAAGTGTTGGTGAATGTTGTTTTATGAGGAACTGTAGTTTAGAGCATCTATATCGTGGCATCTTGTAAGTACCCGGATCTGGACCAGACACACCAGTAGCTGATCGCGTGAACAACGAACAACGTTGTCGGAGTACAGTGACGTCGATACAGCCCAGAACGCCAACATGTTGTTTATGTGAACGGGTTGATGCTCATGAAATGCTTGTGTTTTCGTTTACGCTTTTGCGGTCGATCCCACGTCGGCATACTTTCCAGTTTTTTCTGTCAACGACATAACACTTGCATAAAATCAGTTCACGGAAGATTACAAGGCCAAACCAACATCAATAATCAATTCGGCTAATAAAATATCCCAAATCCAACCTAGCAACACATCTGACAAGGGTTGGACAAACTAGCCCTTACCCCCAACGCACACTGAGGGTATGGAATGGTAAAAAACTGCCGGTCGAAAGAACACACTTGAAAATGGGATTTGATCAAAATATTACAAACGCTATCAAAACGTTACCAGACTGAAAACAGTCACCGAAACACTGCAAACATAAGGTACAAAACACAACTATAACACCCGTATCAAATACATCACCATCGAATATCCATTTCTTGTTGGTTTCATTTTAGCCCATACCAAACAGGGGTGTATACATTTCCCCCGGCTGTTTATATACAATGACGTCACGCTGTGCTGTAATGTCCCCGTTGTATAATCATATTAACAGATAATCCCCTGATCTCGCAAGTTTAGCCCTAAATAAAGAATATACACATGACTGACCTGGTATTCTTCCTCCATACGTTCTTTTTGTCTTTTTTTCAACACGAACTGAAAATGGTATTCAAAGGGAGTTTTGTTATTTGATAATTAAAGATAAACAAAATAAATTCCCTGGATTTGTTGACAATAACCATGTAAGATGGCTACCACTGCCACTCGAGTTTGGTGGAGGAGGGTGCGTGTGTCCCGAAACACCTTGAACAAAATAACTCCTTTCTGCACGAATCACGTGCTGTTACACGTGCGGTATTGCACGGATTTAATAATAGTTTTGTTTGTTTGCTGCTTAAGGCCGCACTCGTACTCAACAATAAAATATTTCAGCTATATGACGGCGAATATTCGAGTCTGGACCAGACAATCCAGTCATCGATATTGTGAGAAACGTTGTATTGTAGTCAGTAATTATTGTAGGCACATAGAAATAGAAACCAGTAAAGTCTTCTCATTTTATTGTATTGTGGAACTTTTGGGCTTAAATACTATGGCAAACTGACGTGACCTTCACCTTAACTGCTGCAGCCTCAAAGGATGGCCGTCTCCCGAACACCTGATACGTACATGAGTCGGCCCTTCTATTCCACTTAAATACAAATCTGAATTACTCTACGTTGGTGTATTTAATTATATACAGCGAAACCCTTTTCATAGGGGGGTACACTTCTAAGCGATGTCATACTTCTGTATTATCTGCGTGCAGTCTACTCCATGTGACGTCGTCTAACTCACCTTGGTCCCCACGATGCTCACAAACATCAGCTGCCCGACCAGATAAAGGCAAGCAAATGTGATGAAAGCGTAGTAGTCCATGAGGCCAGCCGTGGCGTCGTCACTTTTATACAACGCTATGACAGCGTGCCAACCGCAGACCAGGAACAGGAACGACATCGACAAAAGGATGTAACGGTCCTGGGACAGAATGGAACGTTATGTGATTACAATACAATTGGAGTAGAAATCCCAAACATTGACGTCTCTTCGGTCTGAGGCATTTATTACAGTGTTGGATGGAACAGACATATTTTAAAAGTAATTTACCAAAATGTATGACCCTCTCGAAGCCTTTATCTATCGTCATCGTAACCCTCCAAAAGGTTCACTACCCTAAAAACGCTGTCATGATTTTGTTAAGACATTTCCCCGATTTTCTCGACTACCTACTTGAGTTTGAGCGAGTGAGTGAGTTGAGTTCGTCTCCGCTTTGAACAGAGGTACAGTTATATCACGGCGTTTCCCCTTATAGTGGGAGCATAGCCTGAAGTGATGCAGGTCTCAGACGTTTAACGCTTTGGTGAAACCCACGAGCACGGACGAGGACCCACGAGTGCTGACAAACCTAGAAACATAATCGGGTCGAACCTGGATTCGAGCCCATAATCATAGGTTTCTGGCGTGCCCAACGGACGCAACTCTGCTCGTGTCTCCTCCTTGACTATTGATCATACCCATCAACTAAACTTAAAACTGCCAATATAGTGCGGGACGCCTTGTGAATGTCTTCTCTCAAGAATTAATTGAAAAAAGTTCAGCTTTACGGTCTTAAAAATTTCAAGGACCACTTGAAATCAAGCGATTAAACTTCCAAACTAGTTTACCAGTAAGTGCTGAAATATGCCACTTACACTACTGACTGAGACATCATCATGACTGTATCAATATTATTGTGGCATTGGCCTCTATTAGGTGTACACAGTTTGGTGATGACCGTTGCCTTATCCGAGACGAGACAACGAGAGCGTCATTCATTAGAATCATGGTTGTTCACTTGATTAAATTGTTACTAAAGTTGCCTTTGGTAGGTATTGTATCAAATCTACTCCAACTGATTGATTCATACTATGCCAAAGACTTGAATCAGCGTTTTGAATCATGTACACCGACGCCAAAATTTACCTTCCAGATATGTCTGAATGAACTTGTTTTTTTTCAATTGTCAATAACTGTGTATATGTGCTTCAAGCTATTGCTTTAAAATTCTCTAAACAACTGAAACAGTACTCGCACGCAGGTTCTGAACAGAACAGTAAACAGAGACGCCATGTTCCACCTACCAGATACGTCAGATAGGAGAGCTTGGGTACTGACTGCGAGGCCACGAACTTGAAGGTCACCATGGTGAGGATCAAGGTGAAGGACAGCTGAAGACGCCTCTGGGGCAGTTCGCGGTCAACGGAGAAGGCGGCAAATGACAGAGAACTTATCATAGCCTGGAAATGGGACACGTGTAATGTAAAACAATGTCGGTAGTTCATATATTAATGACAATGATGCCATGAAAAATGGAACTTGCTTGCCAAAACGACTGATGAAAGATCCTCCTAGGGTCCACGTCACTGCTGATGAGGATGCACCCACTGACATGAGCTGACCGACTGATTAAATGATTATATCTCCAACAAACTTATAACAGAATCTATTTCGACGTGGTGTCCTCTGACCAAAGTAAAATGTTGAAAGCATAGGTGTAATGGTTCTACAGAAAAGCTAAATTGCTTTTACTGACTCACCCTGAGAAACACACGTGTCATTTCAGAACATGTACAGTTACCCATAATTGAAACCAAATAATTGTTTTGGCGGACATGTAGACTTCCATGGGTTTACCCTGGGCATCGGGTTACGTGGTGTTCACGTGCTTGAAATAGCCTTGTCTTTGGGGTAATCGTGTATAGATGTCGAGAACTATCTCTATGCTTACAATGACCAACATGATGTTCCACGTGAAGTAGCCGACCCTCCTGACTGCACAGCACCGGAAGATGAAGCCAGGACGCTTGTACTTGACGCTGCTGTATTCATTGGGCGTGAGACGCTGCTCGCCCACCACGAAGTCGTACAACCCCCACTCCTGCTGATCAACAAAGCTGTCCACGTTGACGTGGCTGATGGACGAGTTGAACTCCATAAGCTCCACATCAGTGGGCGGGGATTCGCTGGTGATGAGGATGGAGAGATCCTGTGGAGAGAACGAGGACTGTTGACAGACAGACAAGATGAGATGTCATATAATGTTCACCGTTATTTAGCCTTTACGCCAAATGGAATCTTTTTCGGTGCATAACCGAGAATGGTTAATAATTGGCGTCTTTGTTCTGTATGTTAAGATGGGGTATTATTTTGATATGTATAGATGCAAGTTCATGTGTTTTCCATGGTTGACAAAAATCCACAGGACTCTTTCAGACCTACTTGGATGTCAAAGGGAAAGTCCTGCAGTTCCAGCTTCTCGAAGAACTTGCCCTTGATGCGGCGTCTCTCCATCACATACGTCTCCCCTCCCGCCTCCGTCTGCAACTCCCGCCATGTCGTCTGCTTCAACTCCCCGATGTTGTTCTGGATGTTGAGCTTGGGGTCGAAGTACGACTCCCAGTTGATTTTCTTGGTCTGCCAACAATGGAAATTATGTCTAATACCCCCTTCCACAATACTACTTCTCCTTCTCTGTACAATATAGTGCTGATCAATGGGTAAACACGTTGATTTGTTGATAGAAAGGCAATGACAAACGTATTCCTTCCAATCTAGTCCCAGTGAGGGTCGCGGACAGAGCACGAGCTGACAAATGACGATCAGGTTGTTCCAATGTATTACCTCCCCATGTCCCGACATAGAGGAACATATTTTTCAATGGCTGAGAGGTAGATGTCTGCCGAGTACTTAACCTCCTTTTAGTAGCTGTCTCGTGCAGGTTCCCTCCATCTGGCTGAGAGAAGGATGTCTGCCGAGTACTAACCTTTTGTTGGTTCTGTCTCGTGCAGGTTCCCTCCATCTGGTTGAGGGGAAGATGTCTGCCGAGTACTAACCTCCTTTTTGGTGCTGTCTCGTGCAGGTTCCCTCCATCTGGCTGAGAGGAAGATGCCTGCCGAGGACTAACCTTTTGTTGGTGCTGTCTCGTGCAGGCTCCCTCCATCTGGCTAAGAGGAAGATGATTGCTGTGTACTAACCTCCTTGTTGGTTCTGTCTAGTGCAGGTTCCCGCCATCTGGCTGAGAGGAAAATGTCTGCCGAGTACTCCTCCTTGATGGTGTCGATGTTGCTGATCTTCAGAAACACGATCTTCAACGAGACATGCCTCTGTGGTGGAAGACATAAATGTATGTATAGTGGCATCTGTATAAACTGGTTTTGTGTGAGAACAAACGTTTTTTCAGTTGAAGACAGATCCGGATGGGGGAGATTTACGTGAAAGTCTTTGGAAACCTTAGATAAAAAACGGATCCAATCATTTTGACCAATGCCTTTTCAAAAACAAAAGCCTTATGCATAACCACAGACACGGTTTCGTAGCGACATAGTGACACTAAATATTGCGTACTTGTATTTTAGATAGAATTTAATTTCAGTCTGTATTTCGAATTAATAGCCAATTGTTTAAGAAGTATTTTAAGATTACATATATATTTACAGAAACACAGATATAAGCAGCTGGGATATTGGGCTTGATGTGTTTTTGGTTGATAACATATCTGTTTTGAATGTAGGCAGCTTTTTGAAGCCATAGTTGCTGGAAATAGTCTGTCTCTTGGACCCACAGAGAATACGGTAAAAACGACAACTCAAGTCGACAGTGATTTGACAAGTCTAGATTTACTTGACTCCTAAATACCATATACATAATAGTTCGTTCTTTGTCCTTTCTGCCAATCTGATTTGATTTACATCAAAGTTTGGTTCATAGAATCGGTCTTCAGCAACCAATGCTTGTCGTAAGAGACGACTAACGGGATGGAGAGTCAGACTCGTTGGTTGCTGCGGCTCTAAACAGCAACAAAGACAACCAAGCAAAATGAACAATGTCTCAGCTATTGAAGCTCATCTTTGTACTAGATGACAGTTTAAGTGTACATACCATTCATCCAGAAGGACCCCAGAACACCTTATAAATACAATGAAACGTCCTTGACACTTAGGTTACCGTTTCAAAAGTACATGTCCGCATTAACATTATTCCGGACTGACGAACCTTAGGTGTTACCAAACATTAATCGGTCGGAAGGCGGAGTGTCTGTGTTAACGAGGTTTCACTGTACCACACTACTCACAATAAAGTCATCAGTCTCATTGCCATCTAACGCCATTTTACCTCAGACGAGGAGGTTATGTTCAGTGGCTCAGAGGACCGGACACAATACACGACATTCGCTGCCCGCCATTAATCACGTGTCACAACAAGGTCGTTAAGGCGCCAACAAATGATTAGGATCTGTAAGAGGCTCAGGGAGTAGCTGGGGGTTATGTATCATTGTCAAATAAATCTTTTGTCCATAGTTATTATGCCAGAAATGATCTTATGATATAAGGTCACTGTGTTGCGTATAGCGTGTTTATATGTTATGATATGGGTGGATGGTTAAACCGCACAGTGAGGAGCTTCCAGGTACGATTATCGTCCCACCTGGACAGAAAGGTAATGCTTTCAAATCTTATTTCTGGGATCCATTTTCACAGTAAGGTAAAATTCTAGGACTTATTTTGGGTGACGTCTGTCCCACCAATACCAATACTCTCCGAGTAAGGCACCTATTCACCAGCACACCAAGTCAGCGACCTAACCCACTCAGCCACCGGACATTTACCAAATGGAAGCCTGACAACTGGTAGTCTAGATCACGTACTTTGTGTACCCCTCTGTTACTTAAATTGGCACGGATCCCATAGCCGAAAGCTATGAATAAACAATGCCTTTTAGAAAGGGGAAAGGGGTCGAGAGGAATGTATGGGATAACACTTTCTTAGTAACTTGTCTATTCAATGCCTTTATCGTTTTGACATGTATTTGTATATATTGACATCTACATATCCTCAACATTCTATGTCTTGTAGCGTTGAGCGAAACAAAGTTCAGTTCCGCTCAGACTCAAGTTAAACAACATACCAGGGATTGTAAGGGCCCTATTAATGGCGTGTTTCTGTTTATTCTAAATTGTCAAACAGTCCTCATATTTGCTTCCCTGGTAGGTTCAATGTATGCAATTATCTGTATGCCTGTGTATGACAATGTTTGCAAATATATATTCAACCGTTGTCACAACTATTTGGATATGTTTACAGGGTAAATGACCATGACACATTTTGATCCACGGGGGAAGTGGTACGTCATAATTCTATACATGGATGACTACGATGTAAAAACCTGCCTACGACCAACTCATCTACCCTATTTAGCCAGTACTGAATGTATGTTGTATTACATCGATTACATTTCATATGAAAGCCCAAATCAATAAACCGTTGTATCCCTCCCCAAGGAATCAAGGGATCAATAAACCGTTGTATCCCTCCCCAAGGAAGCAAAGAATCAATAAACCGTTGTATCACTCCCCAAGGAATCAAGGGATCAATAAACCGTTGTATCCCTCCCCAAGGAATCAAGGGATCAATAAACCGTTGTATCCCTCCCCAAGGAATCAAGGGATCAATAAACCGTTGTATCCCTCCCCAAGGAACCAAGGGATCAATAAACCGTTGTATCACTCCCCAAGGAAGCAAAGAATCAATAAACCGTTGTATCACTCCCCAAGGCATCAAGGGATCAATAAACCGTTGTATCTCTCCCCAAGGAATCAAGGGATCAATAAACCGTTGTATCACTCCCCAAGGAATCAAGGGATCAATAAACCGTTGTATCACTCCCCAAGGCATCAAGGGATCAATAAACAGTTGTATCACTCCCCAAGGAATCAAGGGATCAATAAACCGTTGTATCACTCCCCAAGGAATCAAGGGATCAACAAATCACTGTACAACTCCTCAAGGAAGCAAAGAATCAATATACCTCGATATCTCCTTCGAAGGAATCGAATTGTATCACAGCCCAAGGAGCAAGAAAGCAATAAACCGTTGTATCACTCCCGAAGGAATGAATGAATCAATAAACCTCTGTCATAAAACCGTTGTATCACACCCCAAGGAAGCAAAGAATCAATAAACCGTTGTAAACTTTCCCAAAGAAGCAGGGAATTAATAAACCTTTGTATCCCTCCCCAAGGAAGCAAACAAAAACGTTGCATCACTCGGGCGAAGTATTCCATATCCTGAAGTTGTTGACGTGGTAACAAAGACAAACTCAAAGGTCTTTATAAGAAGTGTTTATTATAGTTCATATGCTATACAGATATGTACACTATATTACAGTTTTACTATCTAACAGAAGCTGTCAATTAAAAACAGAATATCACGCAGTTTGGATTTCTTCAGGCTTTGTTATTGATGTTACAGCAGGTCACGGCTGCATCGGTGATGGAGACAAAAGACGATGTGGTGGTCTGTATTAGATCTCCAATGCACCAGTGGAGAGGTAACTAACAGCGGAAAATAGTGTTGCCACGGTGTGTCGGTGAATGTTGGAGGGAACTCACTTGTGACCTATAACGGGGATCGTGTAGCCACTGTGGCTGGTGATTGTGGCTACAGAGTGGCTCAATGAAGGGTCAGCATTAACGTGCAGTTGAATATTGACCTGCAAGGGCTTGAATCTAAACACACTAGTGGGTGATTGCATGAGCAGCAATCCACGATGTAGGAATACGGTGATATCTAGTCATACGTTGTAATCACCCAAAGATCCTGTTATTCTTACGACACAATTTTGTTGTACTCCTGAGACTCGGTCATGAACTGAGAAAGTCACATTTCAGATGATACCTGGCTGTTGTGTTGTGTGATCGTACACCGCTCGAACGGAGGCCGACCAACTGACCGATCACATTCCATGTTCCATGGTACACTCACTCACTCACTCACTCACTCTCACCAACTCAATCAACCTCTCACTCGCTCAATCACTCATTCCCAATACCAAACAGAAATCCACTTTGATACACATTCTAGTGTCTGTCTAAATCACTTGGTTAAGTTCAAATGTGTATATTGGGATAAGGAGAGCGAGATGACTCAGACATTCCGCACACACGGCACCATCCCAAACGTCACCAAACTAGGTGGTTGACAACGCCGACATGTTTATGTGAACGGGGTGATCTTCATCAGATGCTTACGTCTTCGTTTCCGCTTTTGTGGTCGCTCCTCCATGGGCATACTTTCAACTTTTTTCTGTAAAAAACAAAGTAATCAAACAATTCATTAGATTACGGAAGCGTACAGGGACATGTAGATACCTGAGGGAGAGAATTACAGCTGATGAGAGTTTTCATCACGCTGATTGGCTAATTCAAACATGATCTATTTCCATTCTTTTTCACTGTGGGCAGACCGTCATCACAGTGTGACATCATACCAGTGCATTCATAAGTAAGGAGACTCGTGAAGATCCGGTGTAGAATGGGTCTTCAGCAACCCATGCTTGCCGTAAAAGGCGACTATACTTGTCGTGAAAGGCGACTAACGGGATCGGGTGGTCGGGCTCGCTGACTTGGTTGATGCATGTCATCGATCCCAATTGCGGCGATCGATACTCATAATATCAATCACTGGATTGTCTGGTCCAGATTCGATTATTTACAGACCGCCTTCACATAACTGGAATATTGCTGAGTGCGGCGTTAACCAACAAACAAACACACATAAGTAAGTAAGTAAGTAAAGATCACCTCCCATGTCTGAAAGGAACGTATGTAATTTACTGACACTAGGTCCATCAGCTGAAAGATTAATGCTCGGTATTGACAAAACAACACACAATTCTTCGCAGCTTGCCCGTTATTCTCTAAATTCTGAATATAAACGAAACTTACCTGATATTCTTCCTCAGTGCGTTCCTTCTGTTTCTTTTTTATCAGAAACTGAAAGCGATATTCAGAGTTACTGGTATTGTGTTATTTAACCTTAAACATTCTTACTCCAAAATGCTGCATATAAATGTCATCTTTATCTCCCTTTACATATGCATGTGTAATATATTAATGACGAAAAATATAACATTTACTCTTCTTAAGTTACTTCAGGATGAATTCTGGTTGTTCAGTAAAACACAATGGAATTCCCAACGATTACCATCATGAGCGAGTGATAGAGCGAGTAAGTGAGTGAGAACATTTTACGCCGCTTACGGCACATATCACGACAGGAGACGCCAAAAACTTGTATATAGGGTAGTTGAACTCGGCCTTCGACTCTACGAGTCTCCGGTTTAACGACTAGGCTGAACCACCGACCATCAGACCACCGACCAAGAGATTCAACAAATCAAAATGTTTTACATCGGGCGAACAATTAAACGGACGTCGGCCAATCATTTGGATTAAGTGTTTATCAGGATATATGCATAACCCTACTAACTGACAATGATACAGAAAGATAGGTGAATGATGGCGCCTTTATCATCCACTGCGCCCCTTATGGACATACGATCTTTCTGCCCCAAAATGGTTTCCGTATCACGTAGCACCACGACAGTCGGGGTCGAGGTGATCGTTGTATTGCGGACATTGGAGGTTTTAGGATCTTTACCCTCCGGCTCATAAAAATAAACTAGCAAACGTTTGCTTTATTTCTTAGAGACCCACCTTTAAATACATATGTTGATGCTATGAAAGGTGGGGCCGATCAATTTAGTTATTCACAATACTTTTTCAGGACTGTTTCTGGAACACATTATCCTTTTTATTTGTTTGGCTGTTCGAATGTTATTGGGACGGTGTGGTAACCTGGTGCTCATGGATTTAGCTCGTGTGAAGACCATTCTAGTGTCTCCCGTCGTGATTCTGCTGGAATATTGCTAAAAGTGGCGTAGAACCATACTCACTCAGTCACTCATTCATTTTAACACTGTGTCTACCTTCATTAGCGACGCCCACACAAACAGAGCATTATTTGTCCATCCATACACACACCCGATCCTTCAGCGTGATTGGATTTGTTGTCATAGTTTGTTGAACATATCCCCCCCCCCCCCCCCCCTCCCCAGCGCTAGTACAATAAAATAAAAAAGTCTGTCTCTTAAACTGTATAGAGAGGCTTTCCTGAAATCAGTTGTCCGAATATTGGTTTTCCAGGTTGTTATTCTACATGATGTCATCCAACTCACCTTTGTCCCCACGATGAGAAGAAAAGTCAGCTGCCCGAACAGATACACACCAACGAAGGTGAAGAAAGCGTAGTAGTCCATCAGGCCAGCGATGGCGTCGTCGTGATTGTACAATGTCACGACGGCGTGCCAACAGCAGACCAGGAACAGGAACGACATCGACAGAAGGATGTAACGGTCCTGGGGCAGAATGGAAGGTCGCACATTGATGTGAATAACAATAAAATAGAAGAAGATTAGACTTCCGTCATCTCGAAACTGACATCCGAAGAGGTGTATTGCGTATGTGTGTATGCAGTGCATTGCAACATAGCTGGACATTTGTAGTGGTTCCAAGTTGTTCATATGCATTGTGGTAAGATCAAGTCTCATTGCTTCCTTTTGGGAACGTTCGTCGATCACCCATGGCCTAAATGTGTATCAGGATTGTGTTGCTCAACGTTTTTAACACAATTATTACATCCAAATTGATTTTGATGTGACAGTGATGCCAATACAAATATCTCCATTGTCCTTAATTTAGTGGTGTCAGCTTCACATAGTACCATTATATTCAGCATCAGATATCATGTTGAGTATCGGATAGTGTGTTAGTGTGTTAGTGTGTGTGTGTTAGTATGGGTGTGTATGTGTGTGTGTGTGGTGTGTGTTAGTGTTTGTGTGTCTGTGTGTGTTAGTATGCTTTTTTGTGTCTGTGTGTGTTAATTAGTGTGTTAGTGTCTGTGTATGTAAGTGTGTGTCTGTGTGTGTGTGTGTGTAGTGTGGTGTGTGTTTGTGTTTAAGTCTGTGTGCGTGGTGTGGTGTGTATGTGTGTGGTGCTGTGTGTGTAAGCGTGTCTCTGTGTGTATGTGTGTGTATGTAGTGTGGTGTGTGTTTGTGTTTAAGTGTGTGTGTGGTGTGTGGTGTGGTGTGGTGTGTGGTGTGGTGTAGTAGGGTGTGTCTAAGTGTGTGTGGTGTGTGTCTTAGTGTGTGTGTGTGTTAGTGTGTGTGTGTTAGTGTGTGTGGTGTGTGTCAGTGTGTGTGTGTGGTGTTAGTGTGTGTGGTGTTGTGTGTGTGTGTACATGTGTGTATGTGTGCTGCTGTTGTGTCAGTGTGTGTGGTGTGTCAGTGTGTGTGTGTGGTGTTAGTGTTAGTGTGAGTGTGTTAGTGTGTGTGTGTATGTGTGTGTGTGGTGTGTGTGTGAGTGTGTCAGTGTGTGTGGTGAGTATGTGTGTGTGTGTGGTGCTGTGTTAGTGTGTGGTGTGTGTGTTAGTGTGAGTGTGTTATGTGTGTAGTGTGGTGTGTATGTGTATGTGTGCTTGATGTGCTTCTAGATATTGCTTAATAATACCCAAAGCAACTGAAACAGTATTCCTACGTGTACACAGACACCTTGTTTCACCTACCAGATACGTCAGATAGGAGAGCTTGGGAACTGATTGCGAGGCCACGAACTTGAAGGTCACCATGGTGAGGACCAAGGTGAAGGTCAGTTGGAGGCGGTTCTGGGGCAGCTTGCGGTCAACGGAGAAGGTGGCAAATGCCAGGGAACTTATCATCGCCTGGAAAGGAGACATATTTACAAATGAATTTACTGTCAGATGAAAGTTGTTTTTCACCTGATGAATGACCCCCGTATATTCTACGCCTACGTGCAGACACATGACACTCGCTGACCAAATGTTTTCACATATGATTATCCGTCAAACTTATATAACAGTATCGAGTTCGATACGTTATGTAAAACATGTTTATTTGTTTGTTTGTTGTTTAACGCCGCACTCAACAATGTTCCAGCTACAAGACGAGGGTCTGTAAATAATCAAGCCTAAACCAGACAATCCAGTGATTGACATCATGAGCATTGCTCCACGCAATTGGGATACGATGAAATGCATCAACCAAGTCAGCGAGCCTGACCACCTGATCCCGTTAGTCGCCTCTTACGACAAGCATAGTCGTCTTTTACGGGAAGCATGGGTTGCTGAAGGCTTATTCTAACCCGGATCTTCACGGGTCTGATGTAAAAGACGTGTATGCACTGCAAAAAGCTATCTGATTCCAACGAGGATATAAACAGGTGTGGCCTAAGTATATGCTCAGCGTGCCATCTGTTCACGTCGTTGTCGTTGAGATTGCCGTGTCTTTGGGGTAATCGTGTATAGATGCCGAGAACTATCTCTATGCTCACAATGACCAGCATGATGTTCCACGTGAAGTAGCCGACCCTCCTGACTGCGCAGCACCGGAAGACGAAGCCAGGACGCTTGTACTTGACGCTGCTGTATTCATTGGGCGTGAGACGCTGCTCGCCCACCACGAAGTCGTACAACCCCCACTCTTGCTGATCAACAAAGCTGTCCACGTTGACGTGGCTGACGGTCGAGTTGAACTCCATAAGCTCCACATCAGTCGGTGGGGATTCACTGGTGATGAGGATGGAGAGATCCTGTTGACAGACAGACAAGATGAGATGTCATATAATGTTCACCGTTATTTAGCCTTTACGCCAAATGGAATCTTTTCGGCGCATAACCGAGATTGGTTAATAATTGGTGTCGTTGTTCTGTATGTTAAGATGGGGTATTATTTTGATATGCAAGTTCATGTGTTTTCCATGGTTGACAACTCTGAAGATTTTCTACAAAAATCCACAGGACTCTTTCAGACCTACTTGGATGTCAAAGGGAAAGTCCTGCAGTTCCAGCTTCTCGAAGAACTTGCCCTTGACGCGGCGTCTCTCAATCACATACGTCTCCCCTCCCGCCTCCGTCTGCAGCTCCCGCCATGTCGTCTGCTTCAACTCCCCGATGTTGTTCTGGATGTTGAGCATGGGGTCGAAGTACGACTCCCATTTGATTTTCTGCGTGTCAAGGATGTTTGTATTAATATACACCAGCGTAAGAAAATAAGTAACCAAACACTTTGGACAAGAAAAGAACGATGGGCCCTTATGTCCCCAGTACCGTCTCCTTGTGTGGAATATATCATATTAAATGAGTCAGTGTCTTGGTTCACCACAATGATGCATTTTCAAAGAAAGATGTCTGCCGAGAACTAACCTCCTTGTTGGTGCTATCTCGTGCAGGTACCCTCCATCTGGCTGAGGGGAAGATGTCTGCTGAGTACTTACCTCCTTGTTGGTGCTGTCTCGTGCAGGTTCCCTCTATCTGGTTGAGAGGAAGATGTCTGCCGAGTACTAACCTCCTTTTTGGTGCTGTCTCGAGCAGGTTCCCTCCATCTGGTTGAGAGGAAGATGTCTGCCGAGTACTAACCTCCTTTGTGGTGCTGTCTCGAGCAGGTTCCCTCCATCTGGTTGAGAGGAAGATGTCTGCCGAGTACTAACCTCCTTTTAGTAGCTGTCTCGTGCAGGTTCCCGCCATCTGACTGAGAGGAAGATGCCTGCCGAGTACTAACCCCCCGGGTGCTGTCTCGAGCAGGTTCCCTCCATCTGGTTGAGAGGAAGATGCCTGCCGAGTACTAATCTCCTTTGTGGTGCTGTCTCGTACAGGTTCCCGCCATCTGGTTGAGAGGAAGATGTCTGCCGAGTACTAACCTCCTTGTTGGTTCTGTCTAGTGCAGGTTCCCGCCATCTGGCTGAGAGGAAGATGTCTGCCGAGTACTCCTCCTTGATGGTGTCGATGTTGCTGATCTTCAGAAACACGATCTTCAAAGAGACATGCCTCTGTGGTGGAAGAAAAAAGAGAATTATAGGTGTCTTTTTTGCACTTCTCTGAAGTCTCCAATATTCAAGTTACACCGGTGTTGACCTCGGCATAGTTCTTACCAGACAGACACATGCCTGACACATTATGGACGAGCCAAGCATGATGACACAACTCTAATCTTGTCGACTCTAGCAAGCATGCTAGCTGGGCACCACCTCTTCTCGGAATCTCCACGACGTCACTGTCTCAGTCATATACTACTCAGAGAAAGTTAAGGACTACCTGATTCTTTCATATTACAGTAAACTACGGTTATAACGAACACGCTTAAAACGAACTGACGGATATAACGAACTTACTTTTTGGTCCCGACTATTTGCTGTAGTTATGCTGTATATATGCTTATAACGAACTACGGTTATAACGAACTAAAATTAGTAGTCCCTCTGAGTTCGTTATAGCCGTAGTTTACTGTACTATAGTTAATCTGTCATGGCATAACAGATTAACGCAAGTAATATGAAAGAATCGGGTGGTCCTTAACTTCGTTTGAGTAAGTATATGCCTGAGACAGTGACCTCGTTGAGTAGTATATGCCTGAGACAGTGACCTCGTTGAGTAGTATATGCCTGAGAAAGTGACCTCGTTGAGTAGTATATGCTTGAGACAGTGACCTCGTTGAGTAGTATATGCCTGAGACAGTGACCTCGTTGAGTAGTATATGCCTGAGACAGTGACCTCGTTGAGTAGTATATGCCTGAGACAGTGACCTCGTTGAGTAGTATATGCCTGAGACAGTGACCTCGTTGAGTAGTATATGCTTGAGACAGTGACCTCGCTGAGTAGTATATGCCTGAGACAGTGACCTCGTTGAGTAGTATATGCCTGAGACAGTGACCTCGTTGAGTAGTATATGCCTGAGAAAGTGACCTCGTTGAGTAGTATATGCCTGAGACAGTGACCTCGTTCAGTAGTATATGCCTGAGACAGTGACCTCGTTGAGTAGTATATGCCTGAGACAGTGACCTCGTTCAGTAGTATATGCCTGAGACAGTGACCTCGTTGAGGAGTATATGCCTGAGACAGTGACCTCGTTGAGGAGTATATGCCTGAGACAGTGACCTCGTTGAGTAGTATATGTTTCGGATATGACTGCAAATGGAGAAGCACATTGTCCACACATTATTGATACTATACCCACATGACCCTGTTTAGTCTGTAGACGTGGGGCAGTGGGTATCATGTTCCACTGTTATGATATTTCTACTGAACTCTCATCCTTTGAAGGATCTCAAGACACATATAAGCGAAACCTCGTTAATCCGGACGCACCGATCCCGTTAAATTATCTGGATTAGCAAGTTACCTCATTAGCGAATATTGGGTAGAGAGTGTATATATAGACGTTACCAGCAGACGGAAGACGGGGTGTCCGTATTAACCAGGTTTCATTGTCTCACATTACTCACAACAATGGCATCTATCCCGTCACCAACTAAAGCCATGTTTCCACAGACAGACGAGCAAGTCTCTTGGTCAAAGAGGAGTTTTAGAGTATTCGAATCAACACGCTACATTCGTTGGCCGCCATTAATCACGTGTCACAACAGTGTCGTTATGGTAACCACAAATCTTACAAGAAAATCAGACAGTAGCGAGATGTTCATATTATTTTCGACAAACACAAGTTGGACACATGAAATAAAGACTAAAAAAACAGAATCAAGAGTCTGCGTGAAAGTAAAGAAGATATGGTGGAATGTCAGTGGCGACATTGCATCATGCATAGGCTGTATATTTCTTCATACAACATGGCGGACAGGACTTCTCTTGTCCGTGTTCATTATACCAGAAATGACCTGCTATGATATAAGATCAGCAGATTACACATATCCCACGGTGACCTGTTTTGATCGATTGATTTTGTATGGTGACGAAGCTCAGTCATATTCCCGCAGGCATGCTACAGGTTAGGCTTTCATCGCTCCGGACCAGAAAGGTAGGGTGTTTTAGTCTCGGTTTTGACACCCCTTTTAAAGACAACACTGGAATGTATATTTCCGATTTGATTTAACAAAATAGCAGGTTGTTCGTGGTGTTCTCACCAGTAGTTGTTGTAATTCGTTGCCATGTTCTCACTATCAATCAGTGTTTATTCATAACGCTGAGAGTACAAGGGGCTAAAGTATTTCTTATATGGGTGTTTATGAGATATATCCTCTTGAAAAGGTTAGGTGATCATGAAATATAAATGCTAAGACCAAGTGTTAGAACAAAGATTCGTGTTGATGACAAACATCCCAAGCAAGAATGTTTATGCCTGGAAAACGTAACAACAAAACACATCCTGTAGTTTGCACGTGCCTCGCGCAGAAGCGCCACACACGTCCGAAGGGCGTCATTCCTGATCTTCACACTTTCAAGGAAGGTCGATTAATCTCTGTGGGCCATTATTTCTTTCAATCTTATTGGTTCTGCTTATCATACAGTTGTCATTTACTTGATTTCATTCATTGTTTATGTGTGAACTAGCGATGCGGCGTCTAAAACGCGCGGAGCGTCTTCGACTATTGGCATGATAGAAACTTGCAGAAGTCAACGTGCAGTGGCCAATATATTCAATGTTTCAGTCTGGGATTAGCAGACCATGGAGCAAGTACCAACAAACCTAAAATGTTGACTATCGGTCCTGTTCAGGGCGTCCCAGGTCAACGACAAGAGTACAGGATCGACTGATTCGAAACCACGCTCTACTCAATCGAGCTCAAACGGCGAATCAAATTGTTGTAAACTTTCATCAGGCATCTGGAGTGCGAGTTACGGGTCAGACGATTAGGAGACGTCAACATGCAGCTTGTATCTCCATGTTCGACGACCACGTGTTGTGCCGCCCCTTACAAATCGTCATATTGCCAACAGACGTCACTAGTGTGCACAACGTCGAAAGTGGGGTAATCGTCGCTGGTGAAGTGTCATGTTTTCAGATGAGCCCCGATTCGTTTTGCGCTTCCTTGATAGGCGTGGCTGTCTATGGCAACTTAGAAATGAAAGTCAAGCCAATGTTAACCTGAGACCTGATGACAGATTGGGCGTCGGGTCGGTTACGGTGCAGTGCCTCCTTATAACTGGGAGAATCCCTCTCCATATTGTGCAGTGAAGGGTCACTGGACAGTACTATGGGAACAACAGACACAGTGGCGGGTCCAGGATGGGGGTTGGAGTGGGTGTGACCACCCCCCTTGACCATGAAAACAAAAAAGCTCTTTTTTCATCAAAATCGGTTGTTATGATATAGGAATGCGGTTTACAGTGAACCTATGCTGTATCGCTATTAAGTCGCTATCCGGATCATTGCGCAGCTTACCCATGAACATCCAGGTTACATTAGGTCTCCAGCAACCTTTGCTTGTCGTAAGAGGCAACTAACGGCATCGGGTGGTCAGACTCGGTTGATGCATGTCATCGTATCCCAATTGCATGGATCTATGCTCACGATATCAATCACTGGATTGTTCGGCCCTGAGTCGATTATTTACAGACCGCCGTCATACAGCTGGGATATTGCTGAATGTGGCGTTAAAAAACAAACAAACAAAACAACAAAACATATACGTCAACGTCACAGGCCGACGACGAGGTTATAATACCTGAGTGAGTGAGTATGGTTTTACGCCGCTTTTAGCAATATTCAAGCAATATCACGGCGGAGGACACCAGAAATGGGCTTCACACATTGTACCCGTGTCGGGAATCGAACCCGGGTCTTCGGCGTGACGAGCGAACGCTTTAACCACTAGGCTACCCAACAGCCCTATAATACCTGAACCTGGCTGGGCGCTGCAAGAGGAGTGGAACAGGCTCATCTCGGTCGTTGGCAGTCATTTCATCAACTGTCATTCTTCACTACCGCTTGTGATGTGTCCCCAATTCGTTCATTATCATACAACTATTGCTAGAAACTAATATCTCTGACAATTTTTGATTTTGAAAGTTATTTTCGAGTTTCACCTACTTTTTTTAAGAGCACATTTGGAACTTCTTAGATTCACAGTATGCAATGTACACATTGGGTATTCTTTTGCTATTACTACATTGTTACTTGACATCAACCAAACAAATTTCTGCATACTCGGATATATTATATATCAGTGAACTGTTTTCTAAGTTCGTACTGACTAAAGGTTTAGTCTTTCTCCACTAGCGTCTAACACGACAAGGAGTCGACAGGTCAGGGAGTATGATGCAGTCTTTCCATTACTGAGTTTTAATGTGGGAGGAAAGTCCGAAGCGATGCAGGTCGTTTAGCTCTTTGGTGAAATCCAGGAACACAGGTATGGTGCTGACAAACCTAAAAACAAGTGGGATTCGATTCCACAATCATAGGTTTCTGGCGCAACTTTGTCCAAGGAATATCGGCGACTTATGCCACTGTGCCACCAGTGCCCCTAAAATTAGAAAGTTTCTAAAGGACTATCGTGCTATAAAATATGATCGATGGACTTGTCTGTATTTAATACGATAGCGATACCTGCGACATCACTCATAAATCACACTACAGTCCGTTTGACCCCAAATGAGAATGATGAATTGCCAAATAACTCGAAATCCAGAAAAGTGTATGAAACATACATACGGCACTTGGCCATGAATACCCTGTACCCAACAAAATCTGAATTTTGTTTATTTTAAGACCCATGACGGATGAAGTTCTTTAAGAAACTATCGTGTAATTTTGTATAGAAATGTGAACATGTCACGTAGGGGGGGGGACAAACCGTGGAAGGAACAGCGCAAGCACGGTCTGCACGTGCTACACAGTGACCGTGTTCATTCAATGACAAGATGCGCTACTCAGCAGATGTTAAACAGTTGATGTTGAATGTGTATGATTTCTTTAAAAGTGAAGCAGAAAGAGCAAAGCCTTTTTTAGCAATTAATAAATTCTTTAAACGAGCTTCAAAAGCTCTTTGTGTGTCCCCCCAGAAACTTTAAAATGTTGTTAGTCGACAAGATACAAATAGTCAGCCCAAAGGAGGTAGGGAACATGTCAAAACCACGCAAGGTTGATAAATTAGACAGTTTTCAGAGGGATCAAGTCAGACGTGCAATTGTTAAACTGAACTCAGAAAATAAGTACCTGTCCCTAAGAATTTTGAAGAAACACCTTGAAACTGACCATGATTTACGTGTTACAAAGTACAAACTATGGCAGCTGTTGCATACATTTGGTTACAAATACAAAAAGATAACTGGAGAAAATAGGGCTGTGTTGTGTGAACGGTCTGACATTGTTCGTCTCCGAAATCATTACCTTCGTACCATCAAGCAGAAACGTGAAGAAGGATATGAGCCTGTCTTCTTAGATGAGACATGGGTCAATGCGTCACGCACAGCCAGCAGTCAGTGGGTACCCAGTGGTGACTGTAAGGAGTCTGGTAGAAAGTTACCAATGGGAAAGGGTGAAAGACTCATAGTTCTCCATGCTGGTTCTGCTTGTCTGGGTTTTCTCCCAGACTGTGACCTCGTCTTTAGAGCCAAGGCCAAAGACAACAGGGACTACAACACAGAAATGAACGGCAATGTATTTCTGGAGTGGGTGAAAGATAAATTAGTCCCTGCTTTGCCTACCAAGTCTCTCATTGGCATGGACAATGCACCGTATCATAGTGTGCAGGATCCAGAAAGCAAGACTCCAACCTCTGATTACCGTAAAGGAGACATGGTTACTTGGCTGCAACGGAGGAACATTGCCTTTCCTTCTCGAGCGACGAAACCACAGCTCTATGAAATCATCAAAAGTGTGAAACGTTACCCCGTGTATAAAGTTGACAGTTACATCAAGGGTCAGGGTCACGCTGTCTTACGACTGCCACCTTATCACTGCGACCTGAATCCAATCGAGTTGGTATGGGGCATCGTCAAGGGTGACGTTGGACGATCGAACACAACGTTCAAATTACGAGACGTTGAACAACTCGTAAAGGAAACCCTTGGTCGGGTAACAGTAGAAACATGGAGGCGTTGTTTGGCCACAGTCGTTGACGAGAAAGAGCCACGTTATTGGTCACGAGATGGACTACGGCCAGCAAAAGTCCAACCTATAATAGTGGCTGTTGGTTCAGGCACCAGCAGTTCCGACGACGAGATCTATGGCATGAACGAGTCAGATTGCGACTGAAATTATCATGAGACGGCCCCTCTAACGCTCTGTCATTTCCCCTACCACAGAACGTGCAGTGCATGCGTTCTTGTGCTGTGCCTTCCACGGTTTGTCCCCCCTACGTTTCATGTACACATTTCTATACAAAATTACACGATACTTTCTTAAAGAACTTCATCCGTCATGGGTCTTAAAATAAACAAAATTCAGATTTTGTTGGGTACAGGGTATTCATGGTCAAGTACCGTATTGATGTTTCATACACTTTTTCTGGATTTCGAGTTATTTGGCAATTCATCGTTCTCATTTGGGGTCAAACGGACTGTAGTCTGAAACGAGAAATGGTAGAAAACAATGCCAGGTGGATATTATAACACACAAGTAAGTCAGTGAGTTAGTGTTACGCCGCTTTTAGCAGTATTTAAACAATATCCCGGTAGGGGACACAAGAAAAGGGCTTCACATCTGTAACAATATACCACACGTGTACCTGATACCTCAGGCTTCTCACCTCGCGCCGGGTTATGTTGGTGAGCTCCACAAGGAAGGTCGGAACGATTAAATATGTATCATGTCCTGATTAAAGACGAGGGAGGGCCACAACGTGGATCCTTCGTTACACTGCTGAATACATAACGTTCTGAATCAAATAGTAATTCTTAGTTTAAATGAGAGAGAAAATTCTACCTTCTTTGAAGACGCCCCAACACCTGGAGGAAGAAGCTCCTCTATTGCAGCTGCTGAGGCCTCTGGCATTGATTGGTCTCCCATGTCAAATATCCACAATCATACCCTCAAAATGGCCATAGTGAAATTCCAAAGTCCCTTGTTTACGCCTTCGAACCGTTACTCAGTATCTTCGGCTGAACATAATAACTTGGTTTGTATGTCGGGGCCTACTAACACCATTCATGTAAGATTAGGGTACGTCAGTCGGGTCGTTACGCGTGACTGATCGATCGCAATCTGCCTGGCTCTGATTGTTAATCTTACTGCGAGTCAGGGTTGTCCATAAAGGCATTACGAAGGTTTCTATGCGATTAGTTGGGCCCAGTGTGGTTCGTGTCAAATCCAGTTGCGCGTTGGGTTCCATATGGTGGCCGAGAGGGGACATCACTTTCTCGCGTTCTCGCTCTATCGCTTTCTCGCTCTATCGCTTTCTCGCTCTATCGCTTTCTCGCTATATCGCTGTATTGCTTTATCGCTTTATCGCTGTCTTGCTCTATCGCTTTCTCGCGGTATAGCAATACTTCCTCTTGGCCACTCAATGGGTCGCATATGTTATGTGTTTCTTTACGATAAAAAGTACATTGTATATACGTAAAACAACATTAATGAATTGTTAAACCTGACCTCAGTTGGTGGAGGCTGATGTGGGTTTTAATCATAACAGTCATAATCAAGTCAAACTTTAAATTATACATATGGACGGAATGTTGAAATTTTCTCACTATCTACTTAAACATAATTTAACAGTACAGACATAGGCGCTTTTATAACAATCCACGTATTTCTGCGGAAAAAAGAATTTGATTGATTTATGGCCGTATTTAGCTATTGGATCCCCGCCCCCAGGCCAAGTTATCCAAAAAAAAAGCAAATAACACCGCTCATTAGCGCTGAGTAGTACGTACTTCCTAAAAAACAATAGTGTTTTCCTAAAAACAACGCTTATATCAATGTTTATTCTGTTTGCGGAGTAGATGTCATCAAAGTGGAAGTCCTCACCCAAGCAATGGTAATACTGCCGGATGTCCATTATGTAATTTCTAGTTTTTGGATGACATATTGTTCTCAGTAACCGTAATGTGGAAATAGATAGTTGATTGGTTTTATATTCAAGATGGTATTTCCGCTATTCAAAGTGTACAGTGAGGCCGTCTTATCAACAGTCATTCCTGGGACATAAATGCAAAGTTTAATTAATTAAGTCTACTCTCATTTTTTGCATTTATTATTAAGTCTAACGTTAATATCAAGATTTACAGTACATACTATTCAAAAGAAGTTAAAGAACACCCAATTCATACATATGACTATGTTTAGTCATTAGAGAAAGCGATAGAGCGAGAAAGCGATAAAGCGACAGAGCGAGAAAGCGATAGAGCGAGAAAGCAATATTTCCCATAATGCCGTACATTAAAACGGTTTTTGCTGATATTTAGTGATCCATTCCTGTAATTCTCACCGCTATTTTGCCTCTTATGATTAGATTTTTTAAACATCTTGAAGTAGATTAATATGTTACAAAATACACACATATTTTTTCTCGATTAGCTTGTATATTTTCGTGTAGTGTAGTAAATAATCAAGATTCACATAATACAGATAGTCACTGTTCATATTTTCATTTTGTTCATAATACCACCACCACCACCACCCTGTTCCCCCTGAATCTTGTATTTGTTTGTATTGTTTGCAACGTCCAAAGAATTATTTTTTTTCGGTCATTAGATTTGGAATTGAAGCCGAATATGTGCTCGTCCGATTTCGGGATCACAATTATGTACACAGTTATGTTTCCCTTACAAAGTACAGATGGATTAGATATATGTCTCTCCCTTAAGTCACATGTACGACTTTCGAGAGCGTCATTAACCCGTAACCCCATTCCTTGGACAATAGAAATTAAATGCGTTGTAAATACTTTTTAAAAACAACTCGTTTCTTATAATTACTTTCGATCAAACTGTCTTCGGGAATTAAATTTAATGCTAAAGTGCTTGTAAAATAAAATTTAACTTTCCCGCCAGGAGAGACTTGATAGTATAGGCTCAGGCAGGAATATACATATCTATGTAACAATTCTCTATCCATTTATACTGTATGGTTAACAACTGTGCGTTCTGATATGAGTTATGTAGTTATCTACTGCATTTTTACACAGACAATGAGTCGGACACACACAAACACACACACATACATAATTTTGACAAACTATACTTAAGATATATATAAAATATTACAATGATAGCTGATTTAATATACATTTATGTTATAGTGAGTGAGTGATTGAGATTTTTCGCCGCTTTTAGCAATATTCCAGCAATATCACGGCGGGGGACACCAGAAATGGGCTTCACACATTGTACCCATGTCGGGAATCGAACCCGGGTCTTCGGCGTGACGAGCGAACGCTTTAACCACTAGGCTACCCGACCGCCCCGATTTATGTTATAGATAATCATAGTAATGCATTTCATATTGTTATCAACCTTAACTATGTGGCCACACTAATTATGTCTCTCCATATGTGTAGTTTACACAAGCACACATATCAGCTGTGGTAAGGCCACAGCGATGGGGGCAGTAGGGTAGCCTAGAGGGTAGGCAAGCCGAAGACCCAGTTCGATTCCCCACATGGGTACAATGTGTGAATCCCATTTCTGGTGATCCCCGTGATATTACTGGATTATTGTTAATATCGATGTGAAACCAATAATCTGTCACTCACAGCGGTGTTTATCAAATTACTATATGCAAATACATATATTTGTAGATTTGAACAAGACAAGAAACACAATTCAACTTAAACATACATCAAATGTCCAAAAGAACATTTACGGATAACAGTGTGACACACTGTAACATCATATACTACCGAAAACAAGTTATAGAACACCCATAATTATAAGAATGTATTTTTGCCAAACAATCAGCCATGACTAATTAACTTGTCTTCTTAACTTCTTTTGAAAAAAATATTTTTAGATTTTAACCTGATTTATTTAGAACGTATTGCCATGATCTGCCACGCGCTTTCGGCGTGATGGTCACATACAACTGAATAGGGCCATATATAAATCAAATACATTTTACGCAAAAATCTGTTGATTGTTTAAAAATCACCTACGTCTGTACAGTTAAATTATGTTTTAAGTAAATAGTGAGAAAAGTTCAACAGTCCCTCCCAATTGCATGCGGCCCCTATAGTGGTCAAGAGGGGATATTGCTTAACCGCGATACAGCGATACAGCGAGAAAGCGATGTCCCTTTCCTGCCACCATAGTTTCACGCACTGAATGCTATTGAGAAGTTAGCAATATTCAATAGACTGAAACATACTATGATCTATTAACAGGGCGATATAGACTCATGATCATGTGGTAGTTTCCGAATGGACGTAATTAGGGCTTTGTTTAGTGCATGATATATAATGAACAAGCACCATCATCTTATTGCCATAATACACGTTCAACACTTTAAGCCGACCAATACGATTTATAGGATTATTCTATTATGCATGTATTTTGCACAAATGACGTAATACACAGTAATACAAGCAGTCGCCTTACACTCACGAAGATTCCAGTTACATGACGGCGACCTGCAAACAAGCAAGACCAGACACGCCCCTGACTGATATTATGAGCAACGGCCCACGCAGTCAACCGAGTCAGTAGATCCATATAGTCGCCACCGTGCACCACTCACAGGTTGTCCGGGGTTCATAGAGAGACAAAGTCTCTTAGTCTGACCACCAGATCCATATAGTCGCCACTGTGCACCACTCACAGGTTGTCGGGGGTTCATAGAGAGACAAAGTCTCTTAGTCTGACCACCAGATCCATATAGTCGCCACTGTGCACCACGCACAGGTTGTCGGGGGTTCATAGAGAGACAAAGTCTCTTAGTCTGACCACCAGATCAATATAGTCGCCACTGTGCACCACACACAGGTTGTCCGGGGTTCATAGAGAGACTAAGTCTCTTAGTCTGACCACCAGATCCATATAGTCATCACCGTGCACCACGCATGGGTTGCCGGGGGTTCATAGAGAGACTAAGTCTCTTAGTCTGACCACCAGATCAATATAGTCGCCACTGTGCACCACGCACAGGTTGTCGGGGGTTCATAGAGAGACTAAGTCTCTTAGTCTGACCACCAGATCAATATAGTCGCCACTGTGCACCACACACAGGTTGTCCGGGGTTCATAGAGAGACTAAGTCTCTTAGTCTGACCACCAGATCCATATAGTCATCACCGTGCACCACGCATGGGTTGCCGGGGGTTCATAGAGAGACTAAGTCTCTTAGTCTGACCACCAGATCCATATAGTCGCCACTGTGCACCACGCACAGGTTGTCCGGGGTTCATAGAGAGACTAAGTCTCTTAGTCTGACCACCAGATCCATATAGTCATCACCGTGCACCACGCATGGGTTGCCGGGGGTTCATAGAGAGACTAAGTCTCTTAGTCTGACCACCAGATCCATATAGTCGCCACTGTGCACCACGCACAGGTTGTCCGGGGTTCATAGAGAGACTAAGTCTCTTAGTCTGACCACCAGATCAATATAGTCGCCACTGTGCACCACGCACAGGTTGTCCGGGGTTCATAGAGAGACTAAGTCTCTTAATCTGACCACCAGATCAATATAGTCGCCACTGTGCACCACACACAGGTTGTCCGGGGTTCATAGAGAGACTAAGTCTCTTAGTCTGACCACCAGATCCATATAGTCATCACCGTGCACCACGCATGGGTTGCCGGGGGTTCATAGAGAGACTAAGTCTCTTAGTCTGACCACCAGATCCATATAGTCGCCACTGTGCACCACGCACAGGTTGTCCGGGGTTCATAGAGAGACTAAGTCTCTTAGTCTGACCACCAGATCAATATAGTCGCCACTGTGCACCACGCACAGGTTGTCCGGGGTTCATAGAGAGACTAAGTCTCTTAGTCTGACCACCAGATCAATATAGTCGCCACTGAGCACCACGCACAGGTTGTCGGGGGTTCATAGAGAGACTAAGTCTCTTAGTCTGACCACCATATCCATATAGTCATCACCGTGCACCACGCATGGGTTGCCGGGGGTTCATAGAGAGACTAAGTCTCTTAGTCTGACCACCAGATCAATATAGTCGCCACTGTGCACCACGCACAGGTTGTCGGGGGTTCATAGAGAGACTAAGTCTCTTAGTCTGACCACCAGATCAATATAGTCGCCACTGTGCACCACACACAGGTTGTCCGGGGTTCATAGAGAGACTAAGTCTCTTAGTCTGACCACCAGATCAATATAGTCATCACCGTGCACCACGCATGGGTTGCCGGGGGTTCATAGAGAGACTAAGTCTCTTAGTCTGACCACCAGATCCATATAGTCGCCACTGTGCACCACGCACAGGTTGTCCGGGGTTCATAGAGAGACTAAGTCTCTTAGTCTGACCACCAGATCCATATAGTCATCACCGTGCACCACGCATGGGTTGCCGGGGGTTCATAGAGAGACTAAGTCTCTTAGTCTGACCACCAGATCCATATAGTCGCCACTGTGCACCACGCACAGGTTGTCCGGGGTTCATAGAGAGACTAAGTCTCTTAGTCTGACCACCAGATCAATATAGTCGCCACTGTGCACCACGCACAGGTTGTCCGGGGTTCATAGAGAGACTAAGTCTCTTAGTCTGACCACCAGATCAATATAGTCGCCACTGTGCACCACACACAGGTTGTCCGGGGTTCATAGAGAGACTAAGTCTCTTAGTCTGACCACCAGATCCATATAGTCATCACCGTGCACCACGCATGGGTTGCCGGGGGTTCATAGAGAGACTAAGTCTCTTAGTCTGACCACCAGATCCATATAGTCGCCACTGTGCACCACGCACAGGTTGTCCGGGGTTCATAGAGAGACTAAGTCTCTTAGTCTGACCACCAGATCAATATAGTCGCCACTGTGCACCACGCACAGGTTGTCCGGGGTTCATAGAGAGACTAAGTCTCTTAGTCTGACCACCAGATCAATATAGTCGCCACTGAGCACCACGCACAGGTTGTCGGGGGTTCATAGAGAGACTAAGTCTCTTAGTCTGACCACCAGATCCATATAGTCATCACCGTGCACCACGCACAGGTTGTCCGGGGTTCATAGAGAGACAAAGTCTCTTAGTCTGACCACCAGATCCATATAGTGGCCACCGTGCACCATCAGACCGCCAAGAGGGATCACTTCATCACCATGTCGAGCGATATTCCAGGAGCTCTAGCCTGTTGTGTCTACACAACTTTTGAACAAAAATCGAGCATGCACTTTCTTCGAAGATTTCAAAGAGCGTCATACGACTCCGGCTCAAAAGTTGTTTGATCGGGGTTACAACACCCGAGGCGTTATCAACGCTTTAAAAACGTTTTAAAATTACGCATCCCTATTTTGACTTGAACCGTATGTTCCCATGTTTTTTCATATAAACAATTGACTTGCTTTTGCATGAGTTTGTGACAGTGCTATCGGTGTGGCAGTATACGTTCACCTTTTCATGAATACACGGTATTACCACTAGCGATTCATAGAAATTATGGTTATGATATACTCGGAATCGGCCTCTGCTTTTCAGGTGACGCAGGTCGTTTACCACTTTGACGTAAGTGGTGCCAATAAACCAAGGGTCATAATCAGGACAGAAAGTGAAGTGGTGTATGGTGAGTAGGGGAGGCAACTCTGCACGGCAAATAATGAGGTCTCAGACGACCGCTCGTGCGCCCGATTCGGTCCATTGTAGAGTATTCGTGACACATGAACGTATTCTAGTATATTCAGTTTAAAGTATGCTGAAAATAACTTGTGCATAACTGAATTAAATATAAGTGATCATGCAATCAAGATGAATACTATTGATACATCTCAAGATCATTATAGGTACTCTTGATTACTCGAAGTACGCTCAATTCGAACGTAGCAATGGCCTCTAAATATCTTAGCCCGTACGTAAGAAAGAGTTGCTGTGTTAAACTTCTGGACCCTTAAAAACATTTCAAGTTAGGCATAGTTGAGACAAGCGAAATGTTGATATTCAATTTGTCATTAGTGGCGAAAATGATTCTGCTTGTGCTATAATTTGACCTCGTCATATATGATATATCGAGTTATTGAGTTCGAATTACCCGTTTCATTGTATTTAGAAATGTCTGATCAGTGATGGCGATCTGTCTGTACACAACACAGTATGTAGGGTACATGTACAAATGCCTTCATCAACAAAACATGAACACGTATGTATTTCCAACATTGAATGACACAATGACTATTTATGACTCACCATTCAATATTTCGCGGGCGTTCGGGCGTGCGGGCATTCATGCGTGTGTGTGTGTTTTGTCACTGCTTCTAAACACACATTTTTAGCTGTGAAAGGCGAACAACTTTTTTTTAAACACACTTATATTCATACATGATGTAACAGACATAATTACCCGACTCTGTAACGTACAATGTGTGGAGCCCATTTCTAGTGTCCCTCGCCGTGATATTGCTGGAATGTTGCTAAAAGCGGCGTAAAACCATACTCACTCAGCCACTTCTAACTTTTTTCAGTTTCTAAACAGTGCCTTGAGTGTAAAATGTAGCCCCAACCACTACAAAAGCGACAGTGAGGTGTAGGACAATATATCGTTTTTATATGGTGGCTTAGAGTGGACATCGCTTTCTCGCTTTCTCGTGGTAAAGAAATATCCCCGCTTGACCACTATAAGGGTCGCATGAGTTTTCTGTTTCAGTTAGGAGGGATTGTTGAAATTTTCACACTATTTACTGAAACAAAATTTAACTTTACAGACGTAGGTGATTTTAAAACAATCCACGGATTTCTGCGTAAATAAATATTGATTGATTTATGACCCTATTTAGGTGTTTATGGTACTATCACGCCGTCAGAGCGCGACGGGTCGTGGCAATAATCCAAATACTAATGTGAAAAAGCGAGAAAACGATAGAACGAGAAAGCGAAAAAGGGATGTCCCCTCTCGCCCACCATATTACTCATCAAAGTGATCGTTTCGCTGGCTCTCCCTTGAAAGCACGTGGAGCCGTACACCCAATCTAAACAAAGGATAAATACCACATGGAAACAGTTGTTCATTGTTCTAGGATATTTTCTCAATGAAAGTTTACCGTTTCATGAAACTTATTTATAAAATGTGTAGTCTTTTAAAAAGTGAAACGTATGAAAAATATACGTCACTTGTTGAATGGACTGTGTGAGATGTGACGAACCGTCAGATGTCGCTCTCCTGTGTCAGAGACACCAGGCTGACCGCAAGAAACTCTGGGGAGGATTTGGCAGGTTTGGATGATAAATTCCAGTCTCCGCCTCTTATCTGCTGCGTTTCAGAATAATGAAGGAATATATATAAACATTAATACGATTGCGGTGTTTAGATATGTATTGGTTATTGCCACGAGCGTGTAAGCTAACATTCGTTATCTCAAATACAAGTCTTTCGAAATACTGTGTGTCCCGAACGTCTTTTGTTCCACTTGTAAGGGTCACTCCAGTGACTTGAAGGTGTGGACAATGAACACCGTCTTCACACAACGTACACAACCCGAGTCTCCCGATAACGATGAACGTAACCACTGAGCTATCACCCGTATGTGTACACGTGCCCCTGGTCCTCTCGTGGAGAAGTGCTTGGCGCCCAAGGCTGTACGTGGATCTACTGTCGGCTTCCACCTTTGTGTTACTTGCATTTGCTTCAAACCAAATGCAGCGCCCAGTCAAGACAACAGATCGATAAACCAAGATCTATCTTGTGATAAAACTTACTTCGCGAAGTGCACTAAAACGTGATTACCATGATTAGAAACATGAAAGGAATTTGAAAATATCTGTTGTCGCCGAATTGGTGGTACACATGCTTTACAAATCCTGCAATCGACTGAAATCAGAACGGCAGTTGTCGAACCGGATGTCGATTTCGTTTGTTTGTTTGTTGTTTGCACTCAGCAATATTCCAGCTATATGACGGCGGCCTGAAAATAATCGAGTCTGGACCAGACAATCCAGTGGGATACGATGACATGCATCATCCCAGTCAGCGAGCTTGACCTCCCGATCCGGTTAGTCGCCTCTTACGACAAGCCTTGGGTTGCTGAAGATCTATTCTACCCCGGAACTTCACGGGTCTTTCGATTTCGTTACTCGATTTTGATTCGACTATGCATAGACTCGTTAGTCCAGGCAAAAACTCCGAAATTGCAGCGTAGTTCGGCAAGGGTGGAAACTGGACTTTGATAGTCAGCTAACTACCCTTGCCTCGGGAAGATGACTATATCAGCCAGGAGTATATCGCCTCTACAGTTTGCCGTTATTGTATTTTCTATAGACCTTTGTGGTAATTTTTATGAAATATAATATAAATAGCTGGAAATGCGAAATATATGAAACACAGGGTATTGTTTGTGTATTGATAAGAATGTTTATTGACAAGATACATAAACGTTTTAAAACAAACAAGCAGTGAGCATGGTAATAGATGCTTGGTTGTTGGCATACATCACGCAGTTTGAGGGTGGCCAGTACCCTTTTCCAAAGTTGGGCCAACAAAGCAGACGACATTTGGCCATGGCCAGTGTACTTGTGCATCTTCTCAGGATTGTGTACATGTGGTGCCACAATGTCACGTGACATGTTATTTCAGCCTCTTAAATGATTGCATCACATAACCCAAATCATGACTTTGTATATTTTGTGCAAATGTTAAAAATTACAAGATATGTACATTGTTGTATCTAGACCTTCCGCGATACACGAAGGAGCGGGTAAGCTTGCGGGCATGGCCCGATACAAGGGTATAAAAACTGATAGAGATGTAAAACTTGAGAGTATGACTTTTTAAAAATAGTTATAAACGGTGAAAATATGAAAGCAGATCTGTGACTTCCCCCAATAGCAATGCACAAATTAGTAACAGATTTCCAAACAGATGACTTCCTCAGATGTCGGAAAGTCTCGGAGACAGTACACGAGATCTTGCGTTACATGACGCCAACCCTAAACTTAGTCTTCCCTCGGACCAACTTCCACCGCTTCTTGTTTGCGTCAATGCCTTGCAGTTCATCCGCCTTCATCTGAAACATTGGAGGAACTGCATATATTGGATTCCAGAACAAAACTATTTGGGGGCGTGGCCTAAAGCTTCCGGTGCAAAGGTGCAGCAATGCGTGACAAATGTTTTCATTGGCTGATATGTTGGCTGTTTCTATTAACCCTTCAAAATAGCATTGCATACATTGCCGAGTGTCTGAAAAGACTACCCTAAACTGTGACTTCCTACTTGTCCAGCAGCTGACCAAGGGTTAATCCCCACCGTCTTTGTTTAAGCAATAACCATCCGTGCATCCATTTTTCGTTTTCTTTAAGATACATAATAAACAATGGATAGAAAGAATGAGCACTGTATAAAATATTGTCTTATTTGTCTAATTTCACATTCAACATTTCCATTTATATAATTCCCAGTCCAGATGTGAAACAGCATTGTGATAATCGTTCACTGGTTTCTGGTTGGCAAGAAGTTATCTCTTCTCCGTCTCAAGGGCAATATTATCCTGCTCAACCTGCAATATCTCAGTGAATTTGTACACATTTGGATGCCGCCCGTCGAGATGATCTGTGGCGTCGTCCCACTGCTCAGAGACAAAATTGTGCTTCGTGAAAAAGTCATCTTTGCCGAGCGCCGGCCCGATCGTTACAATTGCGCAGCACATCCTTGGAGGATGTTTTTCGTTTGGGGAACGATTTCGCGTGTCGTTTTTTATCGTCTTTTTAACACTATTTCCGATTTTCAAATTTAAGTTTGTTATACCCTAAGGTATTAAATTCTGCAAAGTTGTTATGTTGACTTAACTTGTCCTTTTATAAAAACTAAACATTAACGAAGAGCAGAATCATTCCTGTTATCATCGTTCCAACGAGAGTTTTACTCAGTATTCCAGAGAATTGTCAACCCAAACTGATTTATTCGAACAATAACGTCATATCAGACTATTAAACAAACTATTTCAATAATTTAAATATCTTATTGCGAGTAAATAATATATAAAGTATACATGCTAAGACATGGTTTCGTATAAAAAAACACACACAAATTTCAAATTGCAGTTATGCTATATATTAACAGTGTTTCCAAGCATTCCGACCCAGTTACCAGCATATATACGTCATGTATGCAACTGTTCAGTTCGGTCATATAGGGTTTGCACTAGAACGCTGTTACCCCGGGTCTCACACCTAACATTTACAACTTGTACGTGTCTGATCAGAGGAGAAAATGTTATGAAATATATCGATTTCATTTTAGTTATTATTTATTTATCACAAATATTCTCTGGCTTGAAGCTAATTGTGTCACATGCTTGAGTTTTAGAATTTCTAAAATGTCGCAAAAAACGTTTATAATTATATCACTGACAAAATCCTTTCCATTTTCATAAGATATCTCGATTGTACGATTCCGACCATATCATGAGCATGTGTTTATGAAATACTATCACAGTGATAGAACGGGAAAGAAAACCGATACATTCAGCCATTACTTAAATTATATCAATTTAATCTTAATTTGATACCCAAAATTCTAGATGAATTGATTTCCCTACACTACATTTGAATATACTTTTAATTCTAAATGAATTATTTCTCCGCCTTCAAACTTAAATTAATCCTAAATCCTGCATATAAAGTAATTCGACAATCTTCTCATGCTAATTGACTATTTTGAAGATAGTTCTGCTTACCCTATACTTCTCCTCAGCGTCGTACACCCCCATCCTCCTCCGTGCACTCTGAAACAACAAGCACATTGTGTATTCCAGATAGCATGTGACGTGCTCACTGTGTGTTGAATCAGTATGTACGAGGTGTGATAAGGGACATTGGTTCCATATGAAATTAATGTAATAAATGTTAAAGATTGTGAATCAATAAGTGAAAATGTGTTCAGATGACTGACAACAAGCATAATATTCTTTTTAAAAAAGTCAATCAATTTACATGAATAAAATCTTAGAATTAAGATTAAAATGCATGAAAATGTATATGCTATATTGAGGTTCCCAAAATGAGAAGTGTTAATACATGACTCATGAGATATCGCGCAAGGATTTTGCAGAAATAGGGTTCAAAGACGAATAACTGCATGATTACTTTAAGTTTGAAATATAAATATTTAGTAACAATAACAGTGTCATGTGATATTTGGTGGGTATCGGACACGCGATTCTTACGTTTACTCTCGCCGTGAAGATGAAGAAGAGTTGGAAACACACGAAGAAGCCGACGAGACCAACGAAAGCCCAGAAATCCATCGACCGAGAGAGACTGTCATTGAACTGGAAGCGGGTGATGACGGCGTGCCAGATACACACAAAATACATGATGCACATAGAGATGAGGATGTACCTGTCCTGAAAGAGAAGTGATGGGTTAGGAGTAGCTACATGAATTAAAACACGGCACTTCTATCGTACCGTTTGCCTGGTGGAGCAGGCTAACATTCTTCTGCGGACATTGCTTAGGATAACGACCATGGTCTTGCCAAGACACGATTATATACTGGTAGCCGTTAAAATACCTGCATATTGCTTAATGTGGCGCTGGGCAACAAACACAAACAAACATTCAAACATCAGACTGTAACAGTCTTTTTTCAAAATTGATATTTTTATAATCTGAGGTATATCTTTTTTCATCAAGGAGTTTTTGCCTTAAGTTTGTTATATTTTTAAATTGTGCTGTCAGACACATCTTCCCTAGACTATGCATAGACTCATTAGTCCGGCCAAAATAAAACTCCATGACTCAAGCCTAGCTCAGCAAGGGTGGAAACTGGACCTTAATGCCTCGGTAAGATGTGTCAGGCAGGACGTTACCTGTTATTATTACAAGATGTAGATTGTTCCCGCAGTTCGTTAAACCAGGAATGAAGGGAGTACACCCCATTCATATTTCGTTCTTTGTGAGACAAAATCTTACCATTATTACCGATATTAGAACAGAAATTGAAACGCGTACATTGAATTCATAATCTTGGCAGTATGTTCGATTTAACGTAAGCATAAGGGATAACAATACCATTAATAAATTTGACAGTTTTAAAAGTCCTTTGGGTAGGGCACTGTTCCTTCAGGATGAAAGCCCCTTGCATCAGAAACAGTATGTAGGCGAGCCCCGACGGGGACACCATGTCAATTTAAGCTTTCTGTTTTGTTCCAGTAATGAGAGTCACTACCGGAGCTTATACAGTCCAAACAAACATCCCCACGGGCTTAAGGTCAGTTCATGTCCAGTGACCTTGAACTTGACCTTGATCACACATCCCCTTATTGTATCACTAGCCCCAACATCGTCTCACCTTATAACAGTATTAATCCCTTCATCACTTCTCTATATATAGCACTGGGTATAGGAGGCAGGGTAAGAGCCACTACTTACTAGATGTGTAAGTTGGGATCCAAGGTATACACTTACATGGTATACAAGGTAGGATAAGTGCAATATAAAAGTTATGTAAGGTAAGGAAAGTGCCACTTTGTAAGGTATGTAAGGTAGGGAAAGTGCCACTTTGTAAGGTATGTAAGGTAGGGAAAGTGCCACTTTGTAAGGTATGTAAGGTAGGGAAAGTGCCACTTTGTAAGGTATGTAAGGTAGGAAAAGTGCCACTTTGTAAGGTATGTAAGGTAGGGAAAGTGCCACTTTGTAAGGTATGTAAGGTAGGGAAAGTGCCACTTTGTAAGGTATGTAAGGTAGGGAAAGTGCCACTATGTAAGATATGTAGGGTCGAGTAGGTGCCACTTACTAGATATGTAAGGTAAGGTATTTTAGGCAAGGACTGTGTGGCCACAAATTTGAAGGCAACTCCGGTGAGGACGAGTGTGAAGGAAAGCTGGAGACGGTTCTGGGGTTTTGTCTGGTCCACCGAGAACGTAGAGAACGACAGGGAGCTGATCAAACACTGAAAGAGAGAAATGTGGATTATGGAGGTGTTGTGATGTTTTTGTCTAGTCCTTCAAACAATTTTTTTCCTCCAATTGTATTCTGACCGAAGAATGTCGCACCACAATACGATCCTTTCGTCTCACAATATATTTCTTCTATCCTAAATTGGACATTCCAACCGACTCACGTTCTAATTCCCACAAGACTGACACGGCGGTAAGGCAGCAGCAGCAGCTCTGGCACACACTGGTCCAAAATGTCAGGATTTAGAACTTTCATCTTTAGGTTTTATTTTTTTGTGATTTTGAGATCGATAACACCTTGCCTATGTTCAACAGTGGACTTAAAAAAAGTCGTTGATGATGACACGTCATAATATATAATTATTAACTTTTCAATTACATCTTTGCAGGCTGTGAAGAGAAAGATACGAATTATATCAAAGGCTAGTCGTAGATGACAGAGATAGCACCTAACCTACTTAAATGTCTATTTACAGAACACAATAAAGAATTGTCTAAACTGAATGGAATATCAATGGCTGGGACTGTTTAACAGCTACATAGCATCACGTATATAGCATGGAGAGTGAGTGTTCTTGTGGGTCTCCAAATCCAAATGCCTGACATCGCCTGGCCATGCCCTAGATGAGGGTCTGGAGTCACTTCTCTTGATTGAAAGCCATGTTCCTGAGACATCTGAGAGTCAATTATACGATTTCGGCTGTATCATTGGCATGTGTTTTCGAATCACTATCAAATAGTGGTGATACCAGGTGTTCTCGAAAAGGTGAGCGTATCCGGCACCTGTCACAAACACATGCAAAGGCAAGTCAATCGTTCACCTGTGAAAACACGGGAACACATGGTGAAATTCCAAAAAAGGAAATGCATTTTTGTCAATGATGCGTTAAATTTAGAAACGTCCATGATTTAGAGACACTACAGCACATTGGCGCACACGATTCTCAAATATATCTCACTTATGTCCAGTGAGGTTAAGGCCAGGAATTGTAGCAGACCCGTTACTAGATTAATCCATTGACAAGTTGCATCATAACGGGTTCCATGACTAGCCTCAAATACCCACCACGAACCCGTGAGTCGACCATCAAGACAGATGAGGTCTGAACCGTAGGTGATGCCGACCCACGCTACCACTGAGCCACCACCATTCTGGACGTCGTGCTGTGGTGGTACTCTGCTGGTAGCATATCTCCAAACCCCAAACATCGAAAAGGAATCCCGATCCGTAACTGCACATAGTTTGACGCCAATGAAGCCAGTTACCTGACCCTGCTACGCCGTGCCAACTCAATTCTTCTTTGTTTGATTTCACCATTTATATTGACGCCCCTCCCTATGTCAGGACTTTGTAATCCCGAAGCTTTCAACTGGTCGCGTATAGTCCGACCACCTAATTGCGTGTGGGTAATGATCATAAGGATCCGACGGTGTGCGGACTGCTGACCGCACCGAATGTATTGTATAATTGTAATATGGAGGGTGTGTATGTACAAAAAAAGGCAAACATTTACATCCACACAATTGTTCGTTGGAGATGACGGAGCGTCTGAAGACGTGTGGGTACATAGCATATAAACATGGTCTGTCTAAAAAAAAAACACACCCTGGGTATGATCTTTCTTTGGATAATATCGTGTGTTCACAATAGCTACCAAATCTTTAATTATTCAACGACATAAAGGATGGCAAACGAGACCTTTGTGTAATATCTCCTACCAAATCACATTAATGAATTATATTCAATTTGGCTTGCTCGATAGTCAGTAGTACCCGATAAGAAAGCGTTTTTTCAAGAGCAATTTCTCTCTCATTAACATTTGAATTTATTCTTTTGGGAAACTCGTTATATGTTTTTGAACGATAAACACTTGGTTTATCAACCACAGCTTCTGTTGGATCAATAGAAAAAACAGTCGTGGGGGTATTAGTTTGGGATCGTTCAAAGAATATAACATACTGTATTGTGATGGGGCATACTAATGTATGATTTCAACATGGACACGCACAGGCAATACTATCTTCAGAGTTTTCATTCGTTGTATAGCATCCTGTGAAAGTTCAAACGGAAACTGAAGGAGAATTATGTGATGTTCCATAAGGGTGTAATCATAATCATATATGACGCCCCCCCCCCCCAAAAAAAAAATAAATAAAAATAAATAAATAAATAAATAAATAAATGTAAATAAAAAAAAAAATGTAAAAAAAAATATGTAAAAAAAAAAAATAATAAAAAAATAAAAATAAATAAATAAATAAATAAATAAATAAATAAATAAATAAATAAATAAATAAATGTGTAAATAAATAATAATAATAAGTAAGAAAGTAAGTAAGTAAGTAATAAATAATACATGCGACCAGTAAATATTTACTCTAATGGACTAAAAGGAATACGAAAAGATTTCTGCTTCATTCTGTTAAGGATTCAAACAGAAAGATTTTGTTTTTAGCAGTTTTTGTACTTTTATCAGTACATTAACAAAGACAGTTCTAACTATGTTCAAACTTTCTTTCTCCGAAGAGGAGAATGTTATATGGCATATTTTATTGTTTAACAGTGATTGTAGCTATGTTTCATTGTTTCTTAAGAGCAACCATCTGAAAACAAAGGAAACAAAACAATTTGGGCCAGAATGAACTTTTAATTGAGATATGGTTGCCCAAACACCGGTACTGTTTTTACAACAAAACAACACCCTCTATAAGTATAGCACTGCTTATCTGGAACAACGATAAATTATTTCACCTTATGAATAAAAATGTGTATTAACATCTATTAATGACATTCGCGTGTCAAAATGATTAATTACGGGTGGGGCCGGTCTCCTCCCATTAGTAAGACAGCCCAGTTGTGAGACACCTTAAAACAACAATGTCATACCTGGTTGCACATGTTAATAAGGTAATTAACCCCTATCGGGGCCACCGCGATTCCCGGATGACAGCCTCGATCCTTCTCCTCATCCCTCCAGTCAGACATCGGATCATCATCAGAGCCACCACCAAACGGAACAGTTGGTTAATGTTCTTGGGGGTGTATAGTGTACCTTGGTGCCTCCACACTCTCGTTCGGCCACCAATCACATGCAGCTGAAATCTGCTTTCATCTGACCAATGGATACGTCTCCATGTTCTGAGGTTCCACCCTTAAAAAAACACTGTATTCGCAGTATCCGATGACGTTGTACCAGTAGGGGGCGTTTGACGACTCTTCGGGCCCTCATTCCACAATGTTTGGCAAGACAGACGTCTATGGGGTAACCAATTACGCCTCAGGTAGGTGCTTGTCGCAAATGGATTTCGTCGCACTAATCGCAGTAATATCCTGTTTTCGCGCCCTGACGTCACAAGAAGGCGTCCTGTACGGGGCAAGTACTTTACTGAATTGGTTTGGGCGTGTTTTCGCACTAGTCGGCTGAGTAATGCTAGCCCTGACGTCCAATCGCCTTGAAAGACATCCCTGCGGCATGCATACCAATGATTCTCCATCTTAGTGCTTCACATAATCTCCTTCTTGCCATTTTCAGACTTGACGATTACACAAATCAGTTTACACTGTTTTCGGTTCCAGTATTTGCTGCGCGAACATTTGCTGAGTGTTAGGGAGACATGATGCACGTGCAAAACACGGGAAATTGGGACGTCACCATCACGCATGAATGGTCACATTATTCGGACAAAACAACATTAATATCATGATTAGTATCGCCATCAACATTAAGCATTATGGTGGTGTATTATCATGCATAATATTAGGGGGTGCTTAACTTTTTCGATGTGTATATATTAAGATGCTAGTGTGGTGTGTGAACTTCTGACCGTCATACCGCGGACGGAGATATTATGTTATGGCAAATTCTTTAATGTTCTTGTGCTGTTGAACTGGTGAGGCACTGTATAGACATTATAAGACGCTATATATAGTCGACCAAGAGCGTGTATACGTCTCACGCATTAACATCGCTTCAGAACCAGCTTTCGTGTGAGCATCGTTCATCATCCCTGATTCCCTGCCTAGCCAATCTCAGAAGTTTGACCACTGTCGCCGTTGGGTTAATATATACCATTATTACTGACTTTTGCTATCACCACTGTATTTTTGTATTTGATACTGACCACTGCCTTCATATAATTTATTGCCTTTGGATATTGTATTACCACTATGTTATGTACTGTCATTGCAACTGCTGTGCAGTAATTTGTATTGACTTGTTAATTTAATGAATTGTGTAATACATTTGTTGATTGTATACTACTTGTTGGTTGTATGTTGGTTTCACACTAAGTTCTTTTAGGTGCAGATTTCTGGGTTACTGTTTAAATTTGATCATCGACACGTGACAAGGCAGCCATGTGTTAATGCAAGGCTCAATAGGTAGTCATGTGTCAATGCAGGATTCAATAGGCAGCCATGTGTTAATGCAGGAATCAATAGGTAGTCATGTGTTAATGCAAGGCTCAATAGGCAGCCATGTATTAATGCAAGATTCAATCAGAGAAATGTTGATGCTGCTATCAACCACTGGTTCTCCTGTCACCCACTCGATTATCTGCAGGCTGTCGTGATGTCGCTGAAATATCCCTTGTGGCATTAAATAACTTACAAACAAACAAACAAACATGTGGTGGCATCATGGTGTGGAAGTCACGAATAGTAATGGTATTAGCGTATTACAAACTGCGCTCCTTGGAGTGAGCAAAATACAACATTTTAATGATAAATAGATTATTGTGGGATCGATATGGCTGCAGACCACACTACCTAAGCACACGGACATGAAGACAGAGGTTCGGTGTAGCATCAACATGGATATTAATGATATATATTTATGAAATGCGTCAGCCGTCATGTTGGCTGATTTGTTTGCCACTGAGATATGTTCTTTTTTTTGGCATGGAAGATCCATTGTTAGAAATGTGTAGGCGTGATCGAAATAAAAATGATACACTCAAAAGACTCAGAAGACTCAGACGCCGTTCTTTGCGGCGTTACGCCCAACTCAAGATTTCTACAAGACTATTGGATGAGTGAGTGAGTTGGGTTTAACGCCGCTTTTAACAGTATTCCAGTTATATCGAGGCATGTCAGCTTAATGTGGGAGGAAAGCCCGAAGTGATGCAGGTCTCAGACGTTTACCACTTCGGTGAAACCGCAATCAGGGGTATGGTGCTGACAAACCTAGAAACATAATCGGAGCGAACCGGGATTCGAACCCACAATCATAGGTTTCTGGCGTGCCAAAGGGACGCAACTCTGCACAGCGAATCGCGGAGCCTTAGACGAGTGGGCCATCCGTGCCCCCGACTATCATGTATGATATGTAAGCACCGTATAACTAGGTAGAACGTCTCAATAATAGTTTTAAAAAAACATTTCCTTACAATGTAAAGGACAAGAAGCATATATCATTTAGACACATGAAAACGTCACATACCATGACGCACAGGATGTTCCATATGAAGAACCCTGGTCTCCTGAAGGCACAGCATCTCACGAGGACGGAGGGGAACTCGTGCTTTGCACTACTGTACTCGCGCTTCGTCACCTGAGGCAGCAGCTCCACGAAGTTTCTCATCTCCCATTCCTGCTCATCTATAAAACTCAGTCGATTGACGCTGCTGAGTTCAAGGTCATCTTCTACAAGGGTGACCTCTTTGCTCGACAGGTCAGAGGTTATCATCAGAGACAAATGCTGGAATGGAACAATGCCACACATGAATAAATGATGTCATATGCCACAGTTAGCAATTCTCAAGCCATATAATGATGCCTGAAATATGTCAAGTCTGGACGAGGCAAACCATGAAATCCATGAGTCAGTTCACAAAGTTTGAAACCTTCATACCCCCCCCCCCCCCCCCCCCCCAAGCGATCACACGATCAGCAGAGAGGTGAGTCAGTGAGCGAAAAGTGTCAAAATTAATCAAAGTGCAACAAGCAACGCGACATGTTCATCTTTTCCGCATTGTCGCGTCGTCGTGCTTTGAATAATGTTTTCTACTTATACCAAAACGCGACAATGCGGCAACAAAACAATGTCCCTTCTAGGATTTCATGGTTCTAGAACCAGGCTCAACTAAACAAAAAATATACCTATTTCCTTTTTTATATGGTAAAGAACAAGAAATTATTATTCGTTTTACCACCAAAGTGAAAACACTGATGACGTTTTGTGGATGGCCACATTCAACTTTTCAAATATTTTCTTTTCAAACAGATGTCAAAAGTGGACGGGTGTCTTATGGGACTTGGCGCCGTTATACAAAACAACCGGAGCGTTACGACTGACGTAAGGGTATGGGGAAGATCGCTTTGTACAACGACACCTGGTTATTATTATCATGCACCTTCAAAATGCCAATGACAAAATTTGGTCTGAATAAAACAATCAATGTATATAAAGCAATGAACTTTAAACTTGTATTTATTGTGTCATATAAACAATTTATTCCCGATAGAAAGGCCCAACGGATGAGAAAAAGAAATAATGGAATTCTCCAGCACAACTGTTGATGTTGCCTACAGCTTACGGTCGTACCTGAATATCAAACGGGAAGGCTTCCAGCTCCAGGTTTTCCGTGAACCAGCCCTTGAGGCGTCTCTTTTCCAGGACAAAAGCCTGCCCCTCGTTGAACTGCACGTCAAACCACACACTCTGTTTCTGATCGCTGGCCACGTTCTGTATAAGAAGCTTGGGGTTCCAGCGCTCCGTCCAGTTCACGTCGTCCACGTTCTGACAACAGATTAGATGACGCCATGTTGTTACGATTTCATTGAACAGTCACGTGACCGTGTAACATGCACAACATTACCCCAAAGGCTAAACAGAGACCAAAAGCTTTCCGATATTTGCGATCACAAACTTATAGCATTGCGTCATCTAAACAATCGATAGCCTTCAATGTGATCTCTCTGTAGGATGGACATGTCATATGTTTTTTCTTCATGTTTTCTTTTTTAAAATGACAATGGATACCATGTTGAATAACCTACGCGAAACTCGAAACTACGAAAGTGAATAGAGGTAGTGAATCCTTCACCCATGGGCCTTACACCCTTCATTCGGGACAGGTGCACTGTTTAACCTCGTAGATAGATGGTAAAACTCTATTCGGGGGTTACTTGTGTGTAACCGCTTAGCACACACGACAAGACCATCCCGCCTAGCACAACCGGCTAGACCATCCCGCCTAGTACACACGACAAGACCATCCTGCCTAGCACAGACTACAAGGCCATCCCGCCTAGCGCTCCCGACAAGACCATCCCGCCTAGCACAGACTACAAGACCATCCCGCTTAGCACAACCGGCAAGACCATCCCGCCTAGCACACCCGACAAGACCATCCCGCCTAGCACGCCCGACAAGGCCATCCCGCCTAGCACACACGACAAGACCATCCCGCCTAGCATACCAGACAAGGCCATCCCGCCTAGGATACCAGACAAGGCTATCCCGCCTAGCACTCCCGACAAGGCCATCCCGCCTAGCACACCCGACAGGAACATCACGCCTAGCACACACGACAAGAACATCCCTCCTAGCACACCCGACAAGGCCATCCCGCCTAGCACACCGGACAAGTCCATCCCGCCTAGCACGCCCGACAAGTCCACCCCGACTATCACACCCGACAAGACCATCCCGCCTATCACACCCGACAAGACCATCCCGCCTAGCACACAGGACAAGAACATCCCGCCTAGCACACCCGACAAGACCATCCCGCCTAGCACACCCGACAAGGCCATCCCGCGTATCACAACCGACAAGAACATCACGCCTAGCACACCAGACAAGACCATCCCGCCTAGCATACCCGACAAGACGATCACGCCTAGCACACCCAACAAGACCATCACGCCTAGCACACCCGACAAGAACATCCCGCCGAGCACACCAGACAAGGCCAACACGCCTAGCACACACGACAAGGCCATCATGCCTAGCACTCCCGACAAGAACATCATGCCTAGCACACATTACAATACCATCCCGCCTAGCACACCACACAAGACCATCCCGCCTATCACACCCGACAAGGCCATCCCGCCTAGCACACACGACAAGACCATCCCGCCTAGCACACACAACAAGACCATCCCGCCTAGGACACACAACAAGACCATCCCGCCTAGCACACACAACAAGACCATCCCGCCTAGCACACACTACAAGACCATCCCGCCTAGCACACACGACAAGACCATCCCGCCTAGCACACCCGACAAGACCATCCCGCCTAGCACACACGACAAGACCATCCCGCCTAGCACACACTACAAGACCATCCCGCCTAGCACACACTACAAGACCATCCCGCCTATCACACACTACAAGACCATCCCGCCTAGCACACACTACAAGACCATCCCGCCTATCACACCCGACAAGGCCATCCCGCCTAGCACACCCGACAAGAACATCCCGCCTAGCACAACCGGCAATACCATCCCGCCTAGCACACCCGACAAGACCATCCCGCCTATCACACACAACAAGACCATCCCGCCTAGCATACCCGACAAGACCATCCCGCCTAGCACACCAGACAAGACCATCCCGCCTAGCACACCAGACAAGACCATCCCGCCTAGCACACCCGACAAGGCCATCCCGCCTAGCACACCGGACAAGTCCATCCCGCCTAGCACGCCCGACAAGTCCACCCCGACTATCACACCCGACAAGACCATCCCGCCTATCACACCCGACAAGACCATCCCGCCTAGCACACAGGACAAGAACATCCCGCCTAGCACACCCGACAAGACCATCCCGCCTAGCACACCCGACAAGGCCATCCCGCCTAGCACACCGGACAAGTCCATCCCGCCTAGCACGCCCGACAAGTCCACCCCGACTATCACACCCGACAAGACCATCCCGCCTATGACACCCGACAAGACCATCCCGCCTAGCACACAGGACAAGAACATCCCGCCTAGCACACACTACAAGACCATCCCGCCTAGCACACACTACAAGACCATCCCGCCTATCACACCCGACAAGACCATTCCGCCTAGCACACCCGAGAAGACCATCCCGCCTAGCACACCTGACAAGAACATCCCGCCGAGCACACCAGACAAGGCAATCACGCCTAGCACGCCCGGCATGGCCATCCCGCCTAGCACATCAGACGAGAAAAATCACGCCTAGCACATCCGACAAGGAAAATCACGCCTATCACACCCGACAAGACCATCCCGCCTAGCACACACGACAAGACCATCCCGCTTAGCACACCAGACAAGGCCATCACGCCTAGCATACCCGACAAGACCATCACGCCTAGCACCCACGACAAGGCCAACCCGCCTTTTACACCCGACAAGAAGATCCCTTCTAGCACACCCGACAAGGCCATCCCGCCTAGCACACCCGACAAGATCCCGCCCAGCACACACTACAAGGAAATCAGGCCTAGCATACCCGACAAGACCATCCCGTCTAGCACACCCGACCAGAACATCCCGCCTAGCAAGCCTGACAAGAACATCCCGCCAAACACTACCTGCAAGAACACCATCACCCGCACTACCCGTAAGAACACCACCACCCGTAATATCTGCAAGAACATCTGTATCACTACCCACACTACCTGCAAGAACATCACGCCACACACTACCTACAAGAACACCATCACCCGCACTACCTGCAAGAACACCACCACCCGTCCTACCTGCAAGAACACCACCATTCGCACTACCTGCAAGAACACTACTACCCGCACTACCTGCAAGAACATCACGCCATGTACTATCTACAAGAACATCACGCCAAAAAGTACCTCCAAGAACACCTCTGCCCCAGTACATGCTAGAACACTACCACCCGCACTACCCGCAAGAACACCACTACTCGCAAGAACATCACGCCACGTGCTTTCACAAGAACATCACGCTAAAAAGTACCTGCAAGAACACCACTACCGCAGTACCTGCAAGAACACCACTACCGCAGTACATGCAAGAACACCACCACCCGCACTACCTGCAAGAACGCCACTACCCGCACTACCCACAAGAACATCACGCCATGTACTATCTACAAGAACATCACGCCAAAAAGTACCTGCAAGAACGCCACTACCGCAGTACATGCAAGAACACCACTACCCGCAAGAACACCACCACCCGCACTACCTGCAAAAAACCCACTACCTGCACTACCCGCAAGAACACCACTACCCGTACTACCCGCAAGAACATAACACCCAGTACTACCAACAAAAACATAACGCCTAGGACGATCTACATGAATACCAGCCTCTAGCACGTCCTATAAGAACATCACGACTTGGACGACCTACAAGAACACCATCATCTAACAAGTCCTAAAAGAACATCACGCCTAGGACGACCTACAAGAACACCATCCTCTGCCACGTCCTATTTAGAACATCACGCCTAGGACGACCTACAAGAACACTATCCTCTGCCACGTCCTATTTAGAACATCACGACTTGGACGACCTACAAAAACAGCATCCTCTAGCACGACCTACAAGAACATCATGACTTGGACGACCGACAAGAACACCATCCTCCAGCACGCCATATAAGAACATCACGATATGGACGACCTACAAGAAGCAAGAACACCATCTTCTAGCACGTCCTATAAGAACTCCACGCACATCTTGCAACTGCACCCCCCCCCCCCACCCCCCAACACACACACACACACACACACACACACACACACACACACACACACACACACACACACACACACACACACATCATCATAAATGACATATAGTGTAAGAACGAGTGAACGATGTATGATTAAAAAGAGTAAGAACGAGTGAACGATGTATAACTATATAGAATCCAATCAGATACAGCCCATTGACCACCGTCCAGATTGACGAGGTTCCATTGTGAATAATTAGCATGACTTAAATTTTGGATAGGATACATCTGTGATCCGTGGTGTACAAATTATAACACACAAGATTGAGACAACATACATTGACTATCAGGTGGTGAGTGCTTATGGTTTTATGCCAGGACATATATGTACATGATATATAATTGGTTAGTTGAGTTTAATTTTACGTTGCTTAATGGACCATTGGTTCCAGTAGATTGATGCTATGGGCTCCACACAGGGGAAGAATTATTATACGAGCGAACCCTTTGAATAGGTGCAATATGACCCGAGACAGCAACATCCTGAAACATGTCGTAACGAAATGAGATATCTGCAGAAGGTGGCAATCGGGTCTGACATTTCCCACCACTAATAATTCATATTGTACAGAGTTGTAGCTGTTGTAGATGGCAAGGCAGAATGGAAAGTCGATGTGTCAACTCACGTTTATTACCGTGTTTGAAACAGTTAAACAGGGCGCGTTAATGTTCGACAAAATGCCTCGACAAAAGAAATCTGCAGTGTTTCGAGGGAAAACGTTCTACCAAGGCTGCGCATCATTCTTGCCTGTCATTTTAGCCGACTTAAGGGGATCGGATGGTCGGCTTCGTGACGTCAGTGAGTGGCATCGTGCATAACGTCATCCAACATCACTTTCAGTCACTGGCTTGCCTGGTCCAGACTAGAACATGTGTATGCCACTGTGATCAGCGTTCAATAGCTCACTCACATCTCACATCACGGCGCACATGAAAACCAATTTATTTCAGATTCGGAAGTAAAATTACCGTTTTCATAAAGAAACTGAATGCAGATTGTAGTTAATACTTAACAATTGTGTATAATTTGAATAAGGCAATTTCTCAAAGAATTCCAACATGTACGGTATTAAAATAAATCTTGTGTCAAGTATCAAAGGATGATTATACTGTGGGCACAAAACGTGGAGGGCTGCGGTAACGAAAGATTTCTTCATATTTAATATGCCGACCACAGTGATTTCATTTCCGAATCATTGAAACTACCCAGGGTGCTCGAGTACAAGTTTATAACTCACTGCGACATGTAGACATATAATGACAATCAATAAGACATCTTACCGCATTTGACAGAGTCAGCCAGGAAAATATTACTTTGTCTCATCCTAATATACTGCATTGTCTCGAGTAGGGAACAAAATATGTTTAAACACAGAAATAGGTCCTTTTCCACAGAGGAGTTATTTTTAAAAATTGTATCTTCATTGGACCTCTAGATCTTAGTTTTACTGAAATTTCTAGAAATGACATTCGCTATTTTTAGGTTTCTGTATTTTTGTTAAATCAATACATATTTTTATGAATTCAAGATTATCATACAGTCTTAAAACCGTCATATCATTCCTTGTGGGAATTCCTGGAATTAGGATGTGTCCTATGCTGGTCGTATAAGGCGATTTAATGGCTGGGTTTTCGGTTCCGTGACTTGGTGGATTGCGTGTAGACCTTTTTCTCGGAATGATTAGAAGTTGATCAGGCTTCCCAGTTCGTTAGGCAGTGCAACAGAGGCCGAGGGGAGATACCACGGCAATACAAAGCATTTTCCCGGAACATATCTATCGTAGCGTTAACCACAACACAACGCATGTCACTGAATGATACATCTGTCTCTATCACAACACATTACTTTGACTGCCTCTATCACAACACATGTCATCGTGTGATAAACCTGCCTCTGTCACAACACATGTCATCGTGTGATAGACCTGCCTCTGTCACAACACATGTCACTGAGTGATAAACCTGCCTCTGTCACAACACATGTCACTGAGTGATAAACCTGCCTCTGTCACAACATATGTCATCGTGTGATAGACCTGCCTCTGTCACAACACATGTCATCGTGTGATAGACCTGCCTCTGTCACTACACATGTCATCGTGTGATAGACCTGCCTCTGTCACAACACATGTCACTGAGTGATAAACCTGCCTCTGTCACAACACATGTCATCGTGTGATAGACCTGCCTCTGTCACAACACATGTCATCGTGTGATAGACCTGCCTCTGTCACAACACATGTCATCGTGTGATAGACCTGCCTCTGTCACAACACATGTCATCGTGTGATAGACCTGCCTCTGTCACAACACATGTCATCGTGTGATAAACCTGCCTCTGTCACTACACATGTCATCGTGTGATAGACCTGCCTCTGTCACAACACATGTCATCGTGTGATAAACCTGCCTCTGTCACAACACATGTCATCGTGTGATAGACCTGCCTCTGTCACAACACATGTCACTGAGTGATAAACCTGCCTCTGTCACAACACATGTCATCGTGTGATAAACCTGCCTCTATCACAACACATGTCATCGTGTGATAAACCTGCCTCTGTCACAACACATGTCATCGTGTGATAGACCTGCCTCTGTCACAACACATGTCATCGTGTGATAGACCTGCCTCTGTCACAACACATGTCATCGTGTGATAAACCTGCCTCTGTCACAACACATGTCATCGTGTGATAAACCTGCCTCTGTCACAACACATGTCATCGTGTGATAGACCTGCCTCTGTCACAACACATGTCATCGTGTGATAGACCTGCCTCTGTCACAACATATGTCATCGTGTGATAGACCTGCCTCCGTCACAACACATGTCATCGTGTGATAGACCTGCCTCTGTCACAACACATGTCACTGAGTGATAAACCTGCCTCTGTCACAACACATGTCATCGTGTGATAGACCTGCCTCTGTCACTACACATGTCATCGTGTGATAGACCTGCCTCTGTCACAACACATGTCACTGAGTGATAAACCTGCCTCTGTCACAACACATGTCATCGTGTGATAGACCTGCCTCTGTCACAACACATGTCATCGTGTGATAAACCTGCCTCTGTCACAACACATGTCATCGAGTGATAAACCTGCCTCTGTCACAACACATGTCATCGTGTGATAGACCTGCCTCTGTCACTACACATGTCATCGTGTGATAGACCTGCCTCTGTCACAACACATGTCATCGAGTGATAAACCTGCCTCTGTCACAACACATGTCATCGTGTGATAGACCTGCCTCTGTCACAACACATGTCATCGTGTGATAGACCTGCCTCTGTCACAACACATGTCATCGAGTGATAAACCTGCCTCTGTCACAACACATGTCATCGTGTGATAAACCTGCCTCTGTCACAACACATGTCATCGTGTGATAGACCTGCCTCTGTCACAACACATGTCATCGTGTGATAAACCTGCCTCTGTCACAACACATGTCATCGTGTGATAAACCTGCCTCTGTCACAACACATGTCACTGAGTGATAAACCTGCCTCTGTCACAACACATGTCATCGTGTGATAAACCTGCCTCTGTCACAACACATGTCATCGTGTGATAAACCTGCCTCTGTCACAACACATGTCATCGTGTGATAGACCTGCCTCTGTCACAACACATGTCATCGTGTGATAGACCTGCCTCTGTCACAACACATGTCATCGTGTGATAGACCTGCCTCTGTCACAACACATGTCATCGTGTGATAGACCTGCCTCTGTCACAACACATGTCACTGAGTGATAAACCTGCCTCTGTCACAACACGTCATCGTGTGATAAACCTGCCTCTGTCACAACACATGTCATCGTGTGATAGACCTGCCTCTGTCACAACACATGTCACTGAGTGATAAACCTGCCTCTGTCACAACACGTCATCGTGTGATAAACCTGCCTCTGTCACAACACATGTCATCGTGTGATAGACCTGCCTCTGTCACAACACATGTCATCGTGTGATAAACCTGCCTCTGTCACAACACATGTCACTGAGTGATAAACCTGCCTCTGTCACAACACATGTCACTGAGTGATAAACCTGCCTCTGTCACAACACATGTCATCGTGTGATAAACCTGCCTCTGTCACAACACATGTCATCGTGTGATAAACCTGCCTCTGTCACAACACATGTCATCGTGTGATAGACCTGCCTCTGTCACAACACATGTCATCGTGTGATAGACCTGCCTCTGTCACAACACATGTCATCGCGTGATAAACCTGCCTCTGTCACAACACATGTCATCGTGTGATAGACCTGCCTCTGTCACAACACATGTCATCGTGTGATAAACCTGCCTCTGTCACAACACATGTCATCGTGTGATAAACCTGCCTCTGTCACAACACATGTCATCGTGTGATAGACCTGCCTCTGTCACAACACATGTCATCGTGTGATAGACCTGCCTCTGTCACAACACATGTCATCGTGTGATAGACCTGCCTTTGTCACAACACATGTCATCGTGTGATAAACCTGCCTCTGTCACAACACATGTCATCGTGTGATAAACCTGCCTCTGTCACAACACATGTCATCGTGTGATAGACCTGCCTCTGTCACAACACATGTCATCGTGTGATAGACCTGCCTCTGTCACAACACATGTCATCGTGTGATAGACCTGCCTCTGTCACAACACATGTCACTGAGTGATAAACCTGCCTCTGTCACAACACATGTCATCGTGTGATAAACCTGCCTCTGTCACTACACATGTCATCGTGTGATAAACCTGCCTCTGTCACAACACATGTCATCGTGTGATAGACCTGCCTCTGTCACAACACATGTCATCGTGTGATAGACCTGCCTCTGTCACTACACATGTCATCGTGTGATAGACCTGCCTCTGTCACAACACATGTCATCGTGTGATAGACCTGCCTCTGTCACAACACATGTCATCGTGTGATAAACCTGCCTCTGTCACAACACATGTCACTGAGTGATAAACCTGCCTCTGTCACAACACGTCACTGAGTGATAAACCTGCCTCTGTCACAACACATGTCATCGTGTGATAGACCTGCCTCTGTCACAACACATGTCACTGAGTGATAAACCTGCCTCTGTCACAACACGTCACTGAGTGATAAACCTGCCTCTGTCACAACACATGTCATCGAGTGATAGACCTGCCTCTGTCACAACACATGTCACTGAGTGATAGACCTGCCTCTGTCACAACACATGTCATCGTGTGATAAACCTGCCTCTGTCACAACACATGTCATCGTGTGATAGACCTGCCTCTGTCACAACACATGTCATCGTGTGATAGACCTGCCTCTGTCACAACACGTCATCGTGTGATAAACCTGCCTCTGTCACAACACATGTCATCGTGTGATAAACCTGCCTCTGTCACAACACATGTCATCGTGTGATAGACCTGCCTCTGTCACAACACATGTCACTGAGTGATAAACCTGCCTCTGTCACAACACGTCACTGAGTGATAAACCTGCCTCTGTCACAACACATGTCACTGAGTGATAAACCTGCCTCTGTCACAACACATGTCATCGTGTGATAGACCTGCCTCTGTCACAACACATGTCATCGTGTGATAAACCTGCCTCTGTCACAACACATGTCATCGTGTGATAAACCTGCCTCTGTCACAACACATGTCATCGTGTGATAGACCTGCCTCTGTCACAACACATGTCATCGTGTGATAGACCTGCCTCTGTCACAACACATGTCATCGCGTGATAAACCTGCCTCTGTCACAACACATGTCATCGAGTGATAGACCTGCCTCTGTCACAACACATGTCATCGTGTGATAAACCTGCCTCTGTCACAACACGTCATCGTGTGATAAACCTGCCTCTGTCACAACACGTCACTGAGTGATAAACCTGCCTCTGTCACAACACATGTCATCGTGTGATAAACCTGCCTCTGTCACAACACATGTCATCGTGTGATAGACCTGCCTCTGTCACAACACATGTCATCGTGTGATAGACCTGCCTCTGTCACAACACATGTCACTGAGTGATAAACCTGCCTCTGTCACAACACATGTCACTGAGTGATAAACCTGCCTCTGTCACAACACGTCACTGAGTGATAGACCTGCCTCTGTCACAACACATGTCACTGAGTGATAAACCTGCCTCTGTCACAACACATGTCATCGTGTGATAAACCTGCCTCTGTCACAACACATGTCATCGTGTGATAGACCTGCCTCTGTCACAACACATGTCCTCGTGTGATAGACCTGCCTCTGTCACAACACATGTCCTCGTGTGATAGACCTGCCTCTGTCACAACACATGTCATCGTGTGATAGACCTGCCTCTGTCACAACACATGTCATCGTGTGATAGACCTGCCTCTGTCACAACACATGTCACTGAGTGATAAACCTGCCTCTGTCACAACACATGTCATCGTGTGATAAAACTGCAAATTATGAAAAAACGCAAAGTCAAAGTTAAATTCACCAATAGACATTATTAATTCATTGTTTGCCACCGGAAAGCTTAAACCTATCACAACACATGTCACTGAGTGATAAAACTGCAAATTATGAAAGCACGCATAGTCAAAGTTAAATTCTCCAATAGACATTATTAATTCATTGTTTGCTTGCCACCGAAAAGCTTAAATTCGTTTCAATAATAAATTTTTCCTCAGTGCCAGATGTAAATAAATGTCAAACATATATTTTGGGAAAATGAAATGGCAATATTCAGAGAAAGATCGTAATCAACATGTTGTGAATTATACATATGTTGAAACTAACTACTGTAATACGAAACACTGAGAAAATATATGCTTCAGTCTTTTGAATAGGATATTTAAGAGGTACCGATAAGGAGCAGTAGGACAAGGGGGCATTAATAGGGGATGTTCAGGAGCAGTAGGACAAGGAGGGCATCAATAGGCAGTGATTAGGAGCAGTAGGACAAGGGGGCATCAATAGGCAGTGATTTGGAGCAGTGGGGCAAAGAGGTCACCAATAGGCAGTGATTAGGAGCAGTAGGACAAGGGGGCATCAATAGGTAGTGATTAGGAGCATTAGGACAAGGGGGCTTAAATATGGGACTGATTAGGAGCAGTAGGACAAGGGGGCATCAATAGGCAGTGATCAGGAGCAGTAAAACAAGGAGGTCATCAATAGGCAGTGATCAGGAGCACTAAAACAAGGAGGTCATCAATAGGCAGTGATCAGGAGCAGTAGGACAAGGGGGCATCAATAGGCAGTGATCAGGAGCAGTAAAACAAGGAGGTCATCAATAGGCAGTGATCAGGAGCAGTAGGACAAGGGGGCATCAATAGGCAGTGATCAGGAGCAGTAAAACAAGGAGGTCATCAATAGGCAGTGATCAGGAGCAGTAGGACAAGGGGGCATCAATAGGCAGTGATCAGGAGCAGTAGAACAAGGAGGTCATCAATAGGCAGTGATCAGGAGCACTAAAACAAGGAGGTCATCAATAGGCAGTGATCAGGAGCAGTAGGACAGGGGGGCATCAATAGGCAGTGATCAGGAGCAGTAAAACAAGGAGGTCATCAATAGGCAGTGATTAGAAGCAGTAGGACAAGGGGACATCAATATGGGATGATAAGGAGCAATAGGACAAGGAGGGCCTCAATAGGTAGTGATTAGGAGCAGTAGGACAAGGGGGCATAAATATGGGACTGATTAGGAGCAGCAGGACATGGGGGCATAAATAGGCAGTGATTAGGAGCAGTGGGACAAGGAGGTCATCAATAGGTAGTGATTGGGAGCAGTAGGACAAGGGGGCATTAATAGGGGGTGATTAGGAGCAGTAGGACAAGGAGTGCATCAATAGGCAGTGATAAGGAACAGTATGACAAGGGGCATAAATAGGCAGTGATTAGGAGCAGTGGGGCAAAGAGGTCACCAATAGGCAGTGATTAGGAGCAGTAGGACAAGGGGGAATCAATAGGCAGTGATTAGGAGCAGTAGAACAAGGAGGTCATCAATAGGCAGTGATTAGGAGCAGTGGGACAAGGAGGTCATCAATAGGTAGTGATTGGGAGCAGTAGGACAAGGGGGCGTTAATAGGGGGTGATTAGGAGCAATAGGACAAGGAGGTCATCAATAGGCAGTGATAAGGAGCAGTAGGACAAGGAGGGCCTCAATAGGCAGTGATTAGGGGCAGTAGGACAAGGGGACATCAATGGGCAGTGATCAGGAGCAGTGGAACAAGGAGGTCATCAATAGGCAGTGATAAGGAGCAGAAGGACAAGGGGGAATTAGTATAGGACTGATTAGGAGCAGCAGGACAAGGGAGCATCAATAGGCAGTGATTAGGAGCAATAGGACAAGGGGCCATCAATAGGTAGTGATTAGGAGCAATAGGACAAGGAGGGCATTAATAGGGGATGATTAGGAGCAATAGGACAAGGAGGGCATTAACAGGGGATGATTAGGAGCAGTAGGACAAGGAGGTCGTTAATAGGGGATGGTTGGGAGCAGTAGGACAAGGAGGACATTAATAGGGGATGATTAGGAGCAGTAGGACATTGAGGGCATCAATAGGGGATGATTATGAGCAGTAGGACAAGGAGGAGATTCTTTCAGGCGATAAACAATTACACTCAAAAATGTAATACAAATCGTGGCCCTTAGCTCTAAATTTTCAGTTGCCACAGAGTATTTCCATGAGTATTTCTACAGGTAGCATGAAAGTACTGGCGCGGAATGTTATACTATAATATGATATCTTAGCGGGTTACCAAATAAACATTTCAGGCCCGAATATTCACTTTATATAGTTATATGGGTTTTTTTTCCAATTGATGATAAAGTCACATCACTATTCCACATTTGTATAAACTGGTCAGTCAGTATTTGTTTCACTCTACTAAGTAGCCATGACATATCAGTCAGTATTAGATCAACCCTTCTAAGTAGCCATGATGTATCAGTCAGTATTTGTTCCACCCTACTACGTAACCATGATGTATCAGTCAGTATTTGTTCCACCCTACTACGTAACCATGATGTATCAGTCAGTATTTGTTCAACCCCACTACGTAACCATGATGTATCAGTCAGTATTTGTTCAAACCTACTAAGTAACCATGATGTATCAGTCAGTACTTGTTCCACCCTACTAAGTAACCATGATGTATCAGTCAGTACTTGTTCCACCCTACTAAGTAACCATGATGTATCAGTCAGTATTTGTTCCACCCTACTTAGTAGCCATGATGTATCAGTCAGTATTTGTTCCACCCTGCTAAGGAGCAATGATCTATCAGTCAGTATTTGTTCCACCCTACTACGTAACCATGATGTATCAGTCAGTATTTGTTCAACCCCACTAAGTAACCATGATGTATCAGTCAGTATTTGTTCAACCCCACTAAGTAACCATGATGTATTAGTCAGTATTTGATCAACCCTTCTAACTAGCCATGATCTATCAGTCAGTATTTGATCAACCCTTCTAAGTAGCCATGATGTATCAGTCAGTATTTGTTCCACCCTACTAAATAGCCATGATGTATCAGTCAGTATTTGTTCCCCCCTACTAAAAAGCCATGATGTATCAGTCAGTATTTGTTCCGACATACTAAATAGCCATGATGTATCAGTCAGTATTTGTTCAACCCTACTAAATAGCCATGATGTATCAGTCAGTATTTGTTCCACCCTACTAATTAGCCATGATGTATCAGTCAGTATTTGTTCAACCCTACTAAATAGCCATGATGTATAAGTCAGTATTTGTTCCCCCCTACTAAATAGCCATGATGTATCAGTCAGTATTTGTTCAACCCTACTAAGTAGCAATGATGTATCAGTCAGTATTTGTTCCCCCCTACTAAATAGCCATGATGTATCAGTCAGTATTTGTTCAACCCTACTAAGTAGCCATGATGTATCAGTCAGTATTTGTTCAACCCTACTAAGTAGCCATGATGTATCAGTCAGTATTTGTTCCCCCCTACTAATTAGCCATGATGTATCAGTCAGTATTTGTTCAACCCTACTAAATAGCCATGATGTACCAGTCAGTATTTGTTCCATCCCACTAATTAGCCCTGATGTATCAGTCAGTATTTGTTCCACCCTACTAAGTAGCCATGATCTATCAGTCAGTATTTGTTCCATTCCACTAATTAGCCATGATGTACCAGTCAGTATTTGTTCCATCCCACTAATTAGCCCTGATGTATCAGTCAGTATTTGTTCCACCCTACTAAATAGCCATGATCGATGTGTCAGGCAGTATGTGTTCCACCCTTCTTCCTTTAGATGGCAACCAATCCATCGACTTTAGACCTTGATCTTTTAGCCAAACAAATGTTATTTTTGGGGTGAAAACATCATACCAAGTTTGGTATAATTATCAGCGATATTCAGTTGAGTCCCATCAAATCTAAAATCTAAAAAGTTATAATATAATCATATAGAAACATTTACCTTCACAATACCCACTATCTAGATCGGATTCCTCATCTTAAATAGATGAAAAGGTATTTGCGACGCATTTTCACCTTGACGAATATATATATCCTGCAAGATTATGATGTTATCAGTCATAGTGTATCCAATTCGTAATATCATTCCCGATACTCCAGTTGAGTTAATGTTTTATATAAACCATGCCTCCTGACATTTTCAAAAGCCTTTTGAAAAGCTTTAAAAAGGCAATACAATTTTAAACTTTCAACTTCAAGAATTTCCATGAGCCCACGATGGACAAAATATGAATCAGATACAGAAATTCTATAATCTCATATTTTGAATGAACAAATAAAGTCATCTTTCAAATACTTAGACTATTGTGGAGGAATGTATACAAAACCAACATAAACATCCTCTATGCACACTTTTGTTAATCTTCATCCAGACTGATATTTGACAGACGTTTTGCACAACAGTAACATATTTAGATAAACCTTTTCTAAATACAACGCCCAAACCACCAGCTTTCTTATGCGCGGATTTCCTATTTTTCAAAAATGATCCGAAGTTGACATTACTACCATGAGACATTTCTACAGCCTGTGTCATGGGTGCTTCACATGGTTTTAAACTAACAACATTTTGTCATACAACGGAATCTCTACAACCTGTGTCACGGGTGAATTTACCCGGCATTAAACTAACATAGCGACATACAACGGAATTCTCTACAACCCGTGTCACGTGTGACGTTCCGTGGCATTAAACAACGGAAATGCTGCTCGGAGCTGCTTGAAAGGACTCAGTCATTCAGTTTCGGCATCGGACTGCTTGACGAAGCACCGTGAACATGATGAGCATGAATAAATAATAAGGGAGATAAGCGAGCTTAAAGAGCAGGGCAGAGAAAACGGCACCCTGCTTATACCATGCTCAAGATTAATCTGCCTGTAACGTCGTGTTGATAGTTCTAGGTAATGACAATACCGTTATAACAGGGAGAAATAAGATACTTATATGTTTGGCATAATTGCACTAGAATGTTTATACGTTCTTCATGGATCTGAAATTATTTGAAAAGACACGTGTCGCTCGACTTTCAAAGTAAATTCCAATCCATATCAATATTCAAAGTCTTATATGTCGAGATTATGTCAACCTACTCGCCTTTCCTTTGCTTTGTCGAGGAAATCTAAATGCTGGAAGGGTCACTTTCAGGATTTTGCTGACAATAAGTTCAGGTAGATAACGGATGATTATTATTCTCTAACTGATTTTTGGTATTATTCTATTCACTTTACAACAGTGCGGAACTCCCTGCTCCGTATCACAAAGCCACCTATTCCCATTTTAAAAAAAAATGACAAGAACAATTTAGATAATTATCGAGGCATAACTCAACTCTGTCTCTTTGATAAAATATACACTAAGATAAAAACAGTTTAACGCTTTTAACCAGGTGCAATTTAGAGCTGGAAAGCATACTATAGCCAATGTATTCACATTACGTACTATAATTACATTAAAAGGGGTGATGAAAATTGATGCGTGTTTTGTTAGTTAAAAAACATTCGATTCTGTTGAAAGACACAAACTTAAGCTGATGTTTTAATAAATAAAAGCGACAAAACCCTTTCCGCATCCATCAGAAATCTCTGTGAAAAGAAGAATCGTTTGTTCGACTCTGACTGTTTCATGAGCATGTGTTTATGAAACATGGGTTAGGATTATGAAAATGTTGAATTGTTTCATTTTCTTCCTCTGTTGCGTGTAAAAGGCGGAACACGTCCGGTATATCCCCGGTTGGAGATGATGGATGGAGATAAGGGGGGTTGTTGGGCAGAAAAAAAACAGTGAATACGTTGAATAAGATATATTTTAATGAAAGCGACCATCAGTACTAAATTTAGTTTACAAAAAGGGAGAGTTTCACTTTGTTCTTTAGAGTGAGTGAGTGAGTGAGTGAGTGAGTGAGTCTGGTTTAACGCCGCTTTTAACAGTATTCCAGTCATATCACGGCGTGTCAGCTTAATGTGGGTGGAAAGGCCGAAGTGATACAGATCTCAGACGTTTACCACTTCGGTGAAACCCACGAGCACAGGTATGGTGCTGACAAACCTAGAAACGTAATCGGGGCGAACCGGGATTCGAACCCACAACCATAGGTTTCAGGCGTGCCTAGGGGACCCGACTCTGCACAGCGAATCGCGGCGCCTTAGACGACAGGGCCACCCGTGCCCCCTTGTTCTTTATATATTTAGTTTACTGTTATCCATGAGCACATCAGGCAAAACCTAAATCAGCGATGTTAACAATCATAACCATGATCACATATAGAGGAAATAAAAAACCCTTCTAGAGTTTATGACAGTTTTTTAAATGGAATATTTTTGGTTCCTCGATGTTGGGATTTAAACACCATTTTTACTCCTGTATTTTCTATCTGCGGCCATCAAGTCAAGAGCTGCTAAAAGCAGAGGCCATTGTACGATTCCGACAATTTCACAAGCATGTGTGAATGAATCACTATCAAATAGAGATGATACCAGATGTTCGCCAAAGGGTAAGTCTATCCTATCCCCCCAGTGACACCCGTCACAAATACATGCAAAGACACGTGAAGTAACAGTATGTGTCAGATAAGCACGGAGACGCACAGGTTGTTATTGTCATTATTAGAAAAACGTGCGGAGAAAACACTCTGGACACCTGGTAATACGGATTTTATTTTGTATAAGTGCTTTATGAATGATATTAAATGAATGATAATAAAATAATAAATAAGCCCAGTGATGATCCGGGATAGAATAGGTTTTCAGCAACCCAAACTTGCCGTAAAAGGCAGCTATGCTTGTCGCAAGAGGCGACTAACGGGATCGGGTGGTCAAGCTCCTTGACTTGGTTGATGCATGTCATCGTATCCCAATTGGGGGTGGTCGGGTAGCCTCGTGGGTACAATGTGTGAAGCCAATTTCTGGTGTCCGCCGCCCTTATATTGCTGGAATATTGCGGCGTAAAACCATACTCACTCACTCGTCGCCCAATTGAGTGGATCGATGCTCATGACATTAATCACTGGATTATTTGGTCCAGACTTGATTATTTACAGACCGCCGTCATATAGCTGGAATATTAGTGCGGCTTTAAACAACAAACAATTAATAAATAATGCACGGACAACTTTTTTAGGTGAGTCGGCCATACTATGTCACAGCAAAATACTCACCCTCTCTGTTGAGTGATCAAGGGAGGGTTCACGCCATCTTGCCTGGATGAAAACATCTGCGGAGAATTGTTCCTTCATCGTGTCAATTTCGCCGATTTTGAGAAACACGACCCGGATGTAGACTTGAGGCTGCGGAATAGGAGGTGGACAATGATTATCCTCCCCTGAGTCCCATACTTCCGGGCATGCCTCGGGCCACTGCCCGGGGGCCACGGTGAATTCCGTATCCGGTGTTGTATCACGGTCCCCGTTAGGAAGCGTGTAAGAGGACTGACGTGTGTTGACAATGTTGCCTTCATCATCCATATTTGTGACTTACTCTTAGTATGACGTTGAACTTTAACTCACTCACTACTCTTAGACCACTGAACTGAGCGTCAACAACATACACTATTTGATACACTGACTGTGGAACCACTATGCAAGGCCGTCAGGTTTATATGTTCACGTGAAGACCGACTCCATTATATATCTACAACAGTAGAAACACGATACCCCCATCTATCAGGCACATGCTTGTGTTTCATATTGGAGCATTTGCATTCCGGGAGACAATAAGCGACGTTGTGATAATCAAAAGAGACCCATGGTTGCATCTTCATATACTGTGGCCTTTACTGAATTCGTACATTCCGAACCGATTTTACATCATCCCTGTTGGGCTTCTATATTAAGACAACATCGAAGTATCAGTGGTAGGCATGTATTGTCGTATTGCAAGATGTTGAAAGTCATAAATCACGCACATATTATGAAAAGAAAACATTAAACGGCCACACTCCTGGAATTACAATCCTTTTTCGGAGATGTCTGTTTCACTAGTTAACCAATATACCCATGGATGACATTGGGTTGGATGCTCGTACAGACTACATGGCCCTCAAACACGGGACTCCTGCATAGGAAGCCACCCGAGCTCGCGGAGAGGGAAGTGCTGCCGTCATGATTGTGAAGATGACTCAAGGTAGAGGAGAACATTAATATTTAATATTCCCCACGCTGATAATATTTCCACGAACCATAGCTCTTCAGTTTGAAACAAAAGGCCACAGCTTCATATTTGCATCCACAACCTGTTCCATTTTGTGTATCGACCAAAACACAGAAATAGCAACATTTTGTCTTCGAACTCGAATTTTGCGATGAGTAAAGGCGATGTCTCCCACTACCACAGTATTTCAGATGGTCTCCAGCTATGTGTAGTTGCTAATGGATACGTCCTGGAAGTAGTCCAGGTCTTTACATATAAGACAAACAAAGCCTCAGCATCCTTTGTTTTCTTGCCAAGTGGATTGTGTGGCGATGCGCGGCAGGGTACAACGGAGGAAACAACAACGTACTTCTTTACTGAAAGGTTAAGCGTTAAATGCCATCGATTTGTTGGAAATCCTGTTGAGTTCTTCTTCTACAAGACTAACACGAAATTCCCGCTATCATAAATGTCAGTATGTTTAGCCATATCAATTTTCTCGTGGGACATTAACACTGACATAAGAGCTAGGTCTTCCATAATCAAATTGCAGATCAATATATATTTATTGTTCGGATATCGATAAAATATTTCTCTTATATTCTAGAAAGGCACGAGTACCAATGACACTAGCTGTGATAGTGAGATGTTTATCATTGAATCGGAATTTTGATGATTATTGGAATTTTGTTTCAAATGTGACTGATATTCCAAATTTATAATCTTCCTGATAACGGGATACTGGTACTTTAGTCCAATTCTTCTTATCAATTCAAAGTTATTCAGACGAAAATTTGGCATTAACCAATTACATCTGATTTACAACTTAAAATGTCAAAAGACAATTGCCTCTTGTCGATACGTCTTGTTCAAGGGCTGGTATTGTTGTTTTAATGCCATTTAAGCTTAGTATACGCGAACGTCATGATGCCATATCAGTATACCTGGTTATAATGTAATGCCATTACGCCACATTCGCCCCCTTGTTATTATGTTATGAAGATATGTTTTGTTACCCTACACGTAAAATATAAGATGAAATTATACCATGTTATCAAACGCTGTTATTATGTCATATCATTATTCCTTGTTTGTTTATTTCGTCGTTACGTCATGTTATCGTACCTTGTTATTTAGTCATGTTTCTCTATCATGTCATATTGTTATAAGTGAGTGAGTGAGTATGGTTTTACGCCGCTTTTTGCAATTTTCCAGCAATGTCAAAGCGGGGGACAGTAGAAATGGGCTTTACACATTGTACCATGTCGGGAATCGAACCCGGGTCTTTGGCTTGACGAGCGAACGCTTTAACCTCGAGGCTACCCGACCGCCCCATAACTTGTTATTTAGAAGCATGTTTCTTAGACCTCATTATGAAGACGTGTCACTAACTCCTATCACACCTCCTTATTCGACGGTCGGGTAGCCGAGTGGTTAAAGCGTTCGCTCGTCACCATACTCACTCACTCATTTCTGGTGTCCACCGCCGTGATATTGCTTGAATATTGCTGAAAGCGGCGTAAAACCATACTTACTCACTCACCTTATTCGAGTATCATTTTATGTGATTTACAACGAGTACAAATTGTATGGTGCGAACCTATTGTATTATGCGAGCGTTAACATAACTTCAGAAACCGCTCATGAATACAATGTTTAAGTGAACCGCCCCCTTAACATCAAGCGCTAAGTAGTTTGCAGCCATGCATGACTGCAGAAACACTCACGCATGACACCCCCACCCCTCCCCATCTGAACTAAGTCTCCAGGGAACGTTAGTCGATAATTTCAGCAATCTCATGAAAATCAGATCTTAGTTCTCGTCACCGGTAATTCAAGATCTGAGGACATCCCATCGACCTTTCATCCCACCCATCAGACCGTCGCTTACTAGATCAGGAAAGTGACAGTCGGAATGTGTTGTCTAATCATGTGTAACGACGATCGGCTGTGTCCGTCTTAGTTCGGCCATAACCGGTTGAGTGGAACACCTTCACGTGACTGGCAGCCAATTATAGAGATCACGTGGTGCATTCAAGGCTATAAGTTGTGACTGACACGGAGGTTTGGGGTTCGGCGTTTGGTTTTGAAAGAGTGTACACCTCTCAGGGGAAGTGCCTCCTATTTTATAGTGATTAAGTGCTCAGTGCTCACGTATGAAGGGAAACCCTCCTAGTTTTTCATGTGGTTTCGCTAGTATATTATTTTATCATATAATGGGTAGGTTTCTCGACAGGATAAAGCCAACGGATAAAAACGATATCCGTTGGGGTCATATGCGGATAGAGATGCAAATATCAAAGGTCAAGTAGGACTACTTTCACTGTTTATAAACAAACATGGCGTCGCCCTCGTCATTCGGCGATCGAGTCAGAATTAACCATCGGGAATCTGGATAAACTAGAGGGATAATTGCTATCATTATCAAAAAAACAGTCTAACATACTTAAAATCAGTGTCTTACTGTGACGTAGCTAAGGCAATTTATAAGTTTTGGCAACTTTGGAGATATAAATTTCGAAACAATTTTGCGAGGGCACGAGGCCGAGCCAAGCGGGATCAGTAGCCATATCTGTGCTTGTAGACCTCTGCGGCTTGAAACCTTCTCCCCAAATTAAAATAGTTGTATTTGGTCGAAATATGTTTGAATTGTTACCTTGTTTCGTTTTGTCGCCGTGTGTACATCTGACTACACTTCTTAACGTTATGACAGAACAGACCGACTGTCAACAACATCTGACTGTGGCCGTGACGTCTCATAGACTAGGTTTAGAGTAGTTTCCCTTTGACAAAGGGCAGTTACTCTAGCGAATAGACCGATGGATTGCCGCGAAAGGCAATTTAAAACAACTGTTGTTTTGCGTATATGTTGCTTCGCCACTGTATAAGAAACAGATTTTAGTTGGAACTATACTGGCTACTGTCACTGTCCGACTGACACATCACTTACCCTGTGACGTAATAAATATTAATGCGCCCATTCCAGAAAAAACTCGCAATGTTTCGGTAATGTTTGTGAGAGAGGGAAAGCGATTTTGAAACACAGAATTAAAGAATGACATTATATGATAAAAAGGTTATCACGCTTGTGTGTTTGGGGATGGTAAATATCCTGCATTAGGAATAAACACTATGTATTTAGCTCGCCAAGGCTCGCTAAATACAATGTTTATTCCTAATGCAGGATATTTACCATCCCCAAACACTCTCGCGTGATAACCTCTATGTAGATGGAATCTCTGAATTTTGAATATGTGGCTGATAAATCAAATTGTTTAAACGTTTTGAAGTCGTGTTCGCGTGCATGCTGTCGCATTTGCACACTCGCGAAATAGTGTGGTTGATTTTTGTTTGTTTGTAAAGTTCTGGTGAATAAATATTTTAGTTTAACCCTTGTGCGGTTTTTAAGTATGTTTATTGCCTATTGCTTGCGTCCGGACAGCGTCTTTACGCTTCAGAGGACCTGTAAGTTACTATAACATTTGTTGTTTTTGTAACGTGGCGGGAAAATTCTTTGTGCTGTTCGGGTATTCACCTTGGTCCCACTTCCGGCGTAACACATGCAACCTCGAAACATTTAACACCGGTTAAAGGATTACGAACGACATATTCGGGCATTCCGACTGAATCCACACAATGTAGGCCATTTATTAACCATTCAAGAATGTTCTTTTGTTCATTTTTTAATTTTTTAATCGAGAATTGTTCAAAATGTTTAGAAGCGTAGTAGCAAGTTTGAAACTAGTGCCGTAAAGCACGAGAAAACTGTCTTCTGATTGGCTAATGTCGACTTTTTGTCATTCATTACATTGGTCGATCAAAATTTGCGAAAGGTCGGTCTGACGTGACCCGTAATGGGATGTCCTCAGATGTTTGTTTAGCGGTAGCGAGAACTTAGATCTGATTTAAATAAGATTGATAATTTTAGTGATCAATTATTTATAATTAAGTGGACATTGCAAAAGTAGTTTCTGCTTGGTGACATCATTTGCATAGTTATCGATTCGTAATATACATTTTATCGATTGGTTTATCGCTTCGATAATACTATCTGTGACCGAATAGATGGAATATATATATAATAACTTACAACTTTAAGATTAACGTTTTCCAAAGACTAGCACTAGCAGTTCCTTCTCTACGAAATACAATCACATTTGTTTGTTTTTTCAAATATGCTTCCTATCACATTTAATGACAAAACTGATCACCAATAATGAAACATGAATATAGGCATGTAACTACATCATCTGCAGTTCTGGTTGTATACTCCCCGGGGAGTTCAGAAGAGGTTTGAGGGCACACTGATCCATTGACCGGGGTAATAATGTAGTGTTTTGAGCATGCTTCAGGGTGTATATGCACATTGTTATAGATTTGTATCCTTGATGTTATTTTTACATATACTGATCAGTTAATGTATTCTGATAATAACATTATGGCATTAAGGTAACAAAGGTAATTCTGATAATCGAGACTGGCTATTCTCTGGCATTGACGTTTTATATTTGCATAGATATTTACTAAGGTGAACATATTATTTGTTGTTGAATATCTAGGTCTAAATACGGCTTGTGATTGTGTTATTTATCTGCATGTATTATTGATCTCAGTCGTATTTTTAAGACGTTTGTAACAATTTAACATCTTCCCAGATTTTTTATTGGAAGAATGACAGTAGTTTGTGAAAGATGCATCAAAATAAGGACTCTGGCCCCCACGGAATAGATATATGAATAATAAACACTTCAAAGCTTTGTTTTGGCATTATGCCTTGATACACCATTACGGTCACCACATCAAGTCAGTATGCAGCTATATTCTCCCTTCCAATCCAGGTGTATAGCATGGCCTGTTGTCATGTCCAGGAGTTGCTAGAAGACACGTGAGCCACATGGGTATTTCTATCTTGGAGGGAAAGCCCTGGCATCATCTCCTTAGGCATCCCAACTTCTCCAAGGTCGTCTGTGAATCACTGCAACCATATGACCCGTGGTGACTTACGTCTATGTGTCACTGCAACCATATGGCCCGTGAGGATCCCTAATAGAATAAGTCTTCAGCAACCCAATGCTTTCCGTAAAAGGCGTCTATGCTTGTAAGAGGCAACTTACGGGATCGGGTGGTCAGACTCGCAGACTTGGTTGATGCATGACATCGTATCCCAATTGCTTGGATCGATGATCATGATGTTAATCACTGGATGGTCTGGTCCAGACTCGATTACTTACAGACAGACGTGATGTAGCTGGAATATTGGTGAGTGCGGCGTTGAACAACAAATAAATAAACACTGTAACCATAAAACAATTGGTTACATTTGTGCATCACTGTAGCTATGTAACCAGTGGGTACCGATGTGTATCACTGTAACAATATGACCCGCGGTGGAGTATGTCTGTGTATCACTGTAACCATATGACCCGTGGTGGAGTATGTATGTGTATCACTGTAACCATATGACCCGTGGGGGAGTATGTCTGTGTATCACTGTAACCATATGCCCCATGGTGGCGTATGTCTGTGTATCACTGTAACCATATGACCCGTGGTGGCGTATGTCTGTGTATCACTGTAACCATAGGACCCGTGGTGGCGTATGTCTGTGTATCACTGTAACCATATGACCCGCGGTGGCGTATGTCTGTGTATCACTGTAACCATATGACCCGCGGTGGCGTATGTCTGTGTATCACTGTAACCATATGACCCGTGGTTGTGTATGTCTGTGTATCACTATAACCATATGACCCGTGGTGGAGTATGTCTGTCTATCACTGTAACCATATGACCCGTGGTGGCGTATGTCTGTGTATCACTGTAACCATATGACCCGTGGTTGTGTATGTCTGTGTATCACTGTAACCATATGACCCGTGGTGGTATACATCTGTGTATATTCAATTCTTAAGTGCCTATATCGCATTACTTTCTGATACCCCTTAGATGAGAGAGTTAACGAAATAAAGTCGAATGAACAGCGTTAATAGTTTGCTCTCTATAATTTCTGTAACCTGGATCATCTTAAGAAAACAAAACGTACCTTTTCTATCCTTGGGATCAGGGGCGACTCCATGTCACAAACATAAAACCATTTTACTTCATATATTGCTTTCAGATCCACCTTTCTATAGCCATAGACCTCTGTCACCTCTGGTCATTGGTGAACAGAGCAATGGCAAATATCCTGACAGCTATAGGCAAACACTGCAGTGAAGTAAAGGTGTTCTTTAGGTTGGAGACAACACCCTTTGACAGCTTTAGCTTTCAGCTCTTTGTCCTCGATTGAACCAGTGACAGTCTGTATCGGAAGACGTTCTATAACTTAACACTCACCAAAGGTCGTTCCATTGTGGGAACGTGTGTCAGTGTGATCGTGGCTTTGGTTAAATGAAATTATTTTTTTCAATAATGGTTAGATTGTCATATATTAGAAGAGTAGCACATATACACGTTTGCATGTTTGCAATAAGGACTATTCCAGTTATATCACGGCGTGTCAGCTTAATGGGGGAGGAAAGCCCGAAGTGATGGAGGTCTCAGACGTTTACCACTTCTGTGAAACCCACGAGTATGGGTATGGTGCTGATAAACCTAGAAACATAATCGGAGCGAACCGGGATTGGAACCCACATAGGTTTCTGGCTCGCCCAAGGGACATAACTCTGCACAGCGAATCGCGGCGCCTTAGACGAGTTCATTGCTATCGGTTTCAGATCCAGAGATCTGGAAGGCCATGGCAAGACCTGGAAATTTTTCACAAAGAGATTGACAAGTTAGGTAGCCTTAACAGCTGAAAGAAAGAACACCCGAAAAGGAACTTGAACGATCAAGATAGTATGGGAAAACAATGCTAACACCATTATCTTGCATAACATGATTGGAAGTTATTTAATACCATCTCCGGTTTGTTGAAACTTATTCAATAGATGCACTGTCTGCTTCACTGTCAGACTCTGCCCTTCCCTGAATCTTGAGACTGGTGTAATAGCCATGATGCAGAGGTGGGATGTAGGTAAGAAGTGACAACACATCATCTATTTTCAGCTTATCAAGTGCCCTAGGACCTTTGTACTTGCAGGGTAGCTGTGCGTTGGCTATGTCGTTCCTTCGTCTGCCACGTTTGTTGACGCTGACCACATTCCAAATGTCAGTGTTGAATGAAGAACTAGTTTCAATCAAGCCAAATTCTTCACCTGACCTCATGCGAAATCGGACACCATTCTTGAAGTTGACTTGGCTTCCATCCACATTCTTGGTCCTAACTGTGAAATACTCTTTCAGATAACTCAGTTGAAGAAAATCATTCTTTGTCATCTCAGATACCTGGAGCTTCTCTGAAGATTGTGCTATGACCTCCCTCCACTGTCCAGGTGTGAAAACATACTGAGTCCTGTGTCGGACATGATTTTCAATAAAAGCAAAATCCCTGTCAGATGGAAGCATGCTATGACCACTGAGAGGAAAGTGATGTTCTACCTTTTCAAATCTTCCACAGGCGATGAAGTAGAGCCAAAGAAATTGAATGTTCCAGTTTTTGTTCTGGCCTGCACAGTTATCTGAAATGGCTACAAGTGTGCCACCTTGGATATTGTTGCCCTCAATGTGTTTCTTCAAGCAGCTACCAATATCTTCGGATCCACGGCTAGCCACAGATTCGTCCCAGACGTAACAGAACCCCTTGTCAGTTTTGCAGTCATGGATGTTCAAGTTGTATGTCCATACCTTGCGTTTGTAAAAGGCAGTTCCAGTTGACAGTTTTGGTGTTGGCAAAGCTTGTTGAAGGTCAAATGTGATTGCATGGTATCCAGTTGGATGTGATGCTTTTGCTTCCTTGGACTGAAGTTTGATATTGTCCTGACCAGCTTCTGCTTTCCTGTGATGTAGCTCTTTTTCCTTCTCAAATGCTGCAATCTTTGCGACATCTTGCTCAAGTTTTGCTTGAGCAATGTTGATATTCATTTCATCACAGGTTTTACACGTGTCACTTTTTGGAGTTTTGAAGCCAATGTTGAAGTCCTCAACGAAAATCCGTCGATACTTATCACTGGACACAGGCTGGCAGCTATTGTTAACACAATACACATCTCTGTAATTTTTGTAACATGCCTCAATAGTGTATTCAAGACTCATATACGTCTTGTTCGGATTCATTTTACGACTGTAGTGGCTTGTGTAGGTCGGAATGCTTTGAATATGTTTCTTGACATGCTCAATGTTTTCCTGTGGATATGCATTGGGACGGTTGCTGTGTTTCCCACGCCTGTCTACCACAGGAGAAGTGTGGCCACCCCTCACTGCTTTGACAATATTGTCTAGTCTTCCCCTGTTATGTTGTAATCCATGCATTGACAAGAATGCTTGTTTACATACTTTTATACGACCCTCATTGCTCTGAATGGAATAAGTCACTGAACAGTTTCGCTTGGTGCTGTGTGCATATCTTCTTTTCACCAACCCAACCTCCACACCACCAAATAGATACGAATTTTGTTTGTCCCGGTCTCCCAAACCCCCAAAGCCATCAAATACCCTTTTCACACGGTCTGGCCCAAGTTCCTCAAAACATTTCAAAGTACATGTACATTGTGGCCCAATTGTTTTAGCGTTGATGGTCTTTCCAGTTCCAGATATATACGCTTGACCTTTGTCTCTCTTCTCTTTGTTAAGTTCCCTCTTTCGTTTGTTTCGTTTCCGTTTTCTTGAGGTTTTCTGGGCCTTAGTTTTCTTGTGATCCTTGAAATTAAGAAAATTTAAAGATTTGTATGTCACAATCAACAAAAAACTCCTGGACGATTTTCACATCATCTAAGGAACTGCCTGGATCCAAACTTATCACAATTGACAACAGTGAAGAGTATGATGTTTTCATGATGGTTTCAATTTGTTCAACTGTGAAGTGGATGCCTGCTGCATCTAAATGCGTAAGGGCTGATGGAATGACTAAGTAAAGATTATCTGCCTTTGCTTTGGTAAAACTGACGTACAGGAAGTCAAGTTTTTGGCAACATTTAATGTTACGAAATTCATGGTTTGCAAGATCATTACACTCGCTTAGGTTCAATATTCTCAAACCAGGCATATTGTTAAGAAATGCTAGCGATCTGACGGGAATGCCAGCTAAATTCAAGATGTGTAGATGTTTGGATGTTAAAATATCATTTACAAAATTTGGAGGAAAAACAAATTGCGAATATGCAATGTCAAAGTATCTGAATCCGTAAGAATGTTCCATTACTTCAAGAAACTGCTTGTCTTCGAATTTTAAAATATCCACTGCAAAGTCATCAAATTTGCTCCAAACTGTGCAGCTCTGGTTGACAATGTTGTACAGTTGTTTACACACACGGACAACTGACTTAACTAATTCTTCTACTGTCAATAATTTCAGAATTTGGACTAGAATCTCCTCTGGAAGGTCGAGAAGATGAACCTACGAGAAAGAGAATCACTGTTTAAGATATGTGGATAGAGCATGACCATTATATCTGGTTTTAAATTTATTGTAGCATAAAAGAACTGAAAATACTTCACAACTGAAAGTGGCTCATTTATGACATCCACAAAAATGTGACATTCCATTTGTGACAAAAATATGATAACCCATGGATTGTTGCATATCTTCCTCTGGAGTGCTATCCAGAGCATACAAAATGTTTAATATTGTGTTCCTAAGTGCATTTGATCTTTTTAGACACTACAGAATGATTAACTTGGAATGGTTTCCAAATGGGGAGGATAGTGGAATATCAAAATTCAGAAAATGATCAGTTTGGCAAGAACATGATAACCCATATGAAGTAACAAATAAGTGAAAAAAGTTACATTTCAAACACTTACATGTTCAGAACTGTCAGAATCTGATCCTTGAGAAGTTTCTTCATAATTTGGATCATGGGTGCTGTCATCATCTTCACTCAGACCAGAGATTTCTCTCAAAACATCCTCTTCAGAAAGCATGCGTTCGGCCATGATTTTGTGGCTTGTCACGGTCTTGCCAAGATGGCACTACATACATGTGACTTATCACATATATGGAGATGATGCAATTCTGCACCTAACCAGCAAAGGGGAGATAACTCAAGTTTCTTTTATTATACTGGACCTTGCAAACCACAAAACATAATTATCTAGAAAAACCTTGATGCGTGGGTTATCACTATCTTACCCCGACCCATTCCATTGACAAATACCGGTCTTCTGGGTCAAATTCCCACCTCTCGCAGACGATTCCCGATTATTTGGTCCCATACCCTCCAACAACCAGGCCCATGTCCTGCAGTCTCGGTTGCAGTAGCATGTCGATAGCGTAGGTGAAAGACCAGGATGTAGCGACCTTGTGCAGGGGTGGTGACTCTTGGTCTACCACTTCTCGAACGATCTTGGCTTGGTATACCGAGCCCATAAACGAGATATGGTGGTCTGGTGTACGTTGAAAAGACGTCCTATAATGATCTTACGATGGGCAGCATTCAGTCTCGTCATTTTACCACTTCTAATAAGTCAGCAAATGTATGACAAAATGTTGACTGACGTTAGACCTTTTATAGTCATTGTCACATGATTGTCACAATTTGCACGTGCATTCTTCCATGATATTTTCGTGCAGTCTTATAAACAAATCTGTGTGTTAAGCTAACGAACATGTGACTAACGTCGTACAATCCAAAAAATTGTATTTGTAGGGAATGTTTCATAAATAAATAAAATCAACATTTCATCATCTCCTATGCGTTTCTTTTTGTGAAGAGTGTTGTCGGAATCATACAAAGGACTCTTTCAGAAGATTTTTCTTTGGATTGTTGAAATGGTTTTGTAGCTTTAACTCAGATAATCCCGATGTTTATGACTGCCCCATCCTTGTCTCAGCGCACGATCTCAACACAGCTGATACCATATTCACGTGAGCGCTGTAAGCTAGCAGTTTAAGTTGTGCGGTGTAATCTGTGTTCAAGCGTTGAAAATTTGAACTTATCATATTTTTTTCATAAGTCTTTTGTCATCTTTTCATTATTTCACTCTTGCTTTATACAAAAGAACATACTATCATTTAAACCTTAAGGGCTAATGTCAACACGGCGCACTGTGATCTTTATAAAATGCACTTTCACGCAGGTTCCAAGGTCACCCTGTGTGGTATTCAGCTTCGATGATGGGATACAAGCTACGAGGGGCGTTCAATAAGTTTTGTAACTTCAATATAAGACCAAGTCGCAGAATATGTTTTGCACTTTTATCTTTCAATATAATCTCTTTTCACGCCGTGATATAACTGGAATACTGTTAAAAGCGGCGTTAAACCCAACTCACTCACTTGACTTGTCAAAACACTTAATATACGACTTTTATTACAATGAGTGAGTGAGTTGGGTTTAACGCCGCTTTTAACAGTATTCCAGTTATATCGCGGCGCGTCAGCTTAATGTGGGAGGAAAGCCCGAAGTGATGCAGGTCTCAAGACGTTTACCACTTCGGTGAAACCCACGAGCACGGGTATGGTGCTGACAAACCTAGAAACATAATCGGGGCTAACCTGGATTCGAACCCACAATCATAGGTTGCTGGCGTGTCCAAGGGACGCAACTCTGCACAGCGAATCGCGGCGCCTTAGACGACTGGGCCACCCGTGCCCCCTTATTACAATGAACTAAAGAGGCAATACGGTGATAGATGTGAGGTATTACATACTGATGCAGACTCTTTTTAAATGGAAATACAAACTGATGATGTATATACAGATATGACAGACAACACTGATGTGAGATTCGAAATATATTATCTGAAAGTTTCGTCTTTCTGGACTTGCAATTTACACGAGCACTCAAGAAAAGAACGCGTATTTGCTATTGAAGTGGACGTAAAATATTCTCTTGCCTCTACCTTCGAGATGTAAAGTGAAGAGCAAAAGAAACTGTACCTCTCAGTTGATTTGATAATATCAACGATTTCCAATTGAAAAGATCTTAAGATATTATATTAAAAAAAGAACAGTACTGAAAGACATACAGCCTGATTTGCTCATGGCGGGGTACAAGAGATTTATCCCCCCCCCCCCCCCCGCTGAGAAATGTATTCCCCTCCAAGCGGGTTACGCAGTATTTTATCAAGATCACGTGAACAAATCAGATCTCATCATTCTGACATGCGGGTAAGATAAGGGGGTATGTAAGCATGAAACTGCAAGTAGGTTTTGACCTGGCCACAACTCCTGAAAAAGGCACTCAAATGATTCGCTGTGCAGAGTTACGTCCCTTGGGCGAGCCAGAAACCTATGATTGTGGGTTCGAATCCTGGTTCGCCCCGATTATGTTTCTAGGTTTGTCAGCACCATACCCGTGCTCGTGGGTTTCACCGTCTGAGACCTGCATCACTTCGGGCTTTCCTCCCACATTAAGATGACACGCCGTGATACAACTGGAATGCTGTTAAGAGCGGCGTTAAACCCAACTCACTCACTCACTCAAAGAGAAAGCATCAGCGTTACCTGTACTAGCACCGCCCACCTGATTCAGAGCGATACCAGTCGCCGGACAACGGGGCGAGAAGGTCCACATGAGGCACTTACCAATGGGTATTGGGTGGTTAAAATGGTTGACCTGGCTGAGCCTCCGTCATCGAGCCCCAAACAGCGTGGATTGATCCTGACTCTCGTGTTTAAAGGTGTGTATTATTCAGTCGCGAGTTAAGGTTAACATTAATGGGATATCTATATTCAATTCTAGTATATAATCGTCATTTAAAAAAAACATCTAATAAGACAACAGGAGATGTGTCTACATATGGTAAAGTGTAGCATCAGAGCTATTGAAACAATTCCCTAATACTGACACGGAAAGGGCGTCTCTTTGTCAGACGCCATTGTTTCCACTAGATACATCTAGACGTAAGTCCTCTTTTCTCGTCCCATTATACATGTAAAAAGCCCAAGAATGTCATTTATTTGCAGAACGCATTAAATTTGTACAAAATCAATTATTTAGCAGTATTTTCTTCTTGTGCTACAATAAATCAGATAAATTATACAACCCAAGTAATCAGGCAGCGGTAATCAGAGTGAAGGATTATGTTTAATGTCGCTTCTAGTATTTAAATTATACAACGTGCTTCCTGTGTAATGTGGGTGGATACACCAACGTGATCTTTGACGTAAGTATTTAACGAAGTGGTGATTCACTGCGTTAAAACACATCTGCGGTGTTCTGTTTAAACGCTCCATTACGTTTCAGGAATGGAGAGCTGTTCGTCAATTATATTTTATCTTGAATCAACATTTCAATTATTTACACTTGCAACAGACGGAACTACATGTAGGGGTGTCATTCGAGTTACACAACAGCGATGCCCTGGTAAAGCTCCGGTAACGCACCAGTTACACACGGGTGTCATTTACATTAATAAGAGAACTAAATATATATTTTTTGCAGGTTGTTTGTAAACTTAGATTCCTCGGAAAATAATCACAACTATGTGGTGGATCGTATATCACAAATTACGTACGCACATACATGAGAAGATTTCGAAATTTGTGAGAGAAAATTCTTAGTCCAACATATATTACAATGTGTCTTTGATGTTGTATATACCGACACATTTCGAAAACTCAAGTTGTGTAATATTTGGCGTAATATCCCAAAACTCAAATGAAGTTGTTCTGTGCATGAGATGTCAGACAACAATGTCGCCACAACAAAATCTGGGGTTGTACAATGACACGCAATCAACCAATTCGCCGTGCTTGGCCAATTGCAACCGGTGTATTGTCACCTCTCACTGCAAGCTGGAGCTCACGTCTAACTCAGAATCACCACGAGGTTTGAATATTACATTGCTGAAATTATTAATAAACCAAAACCCACCTTCTTATTGTCATTTTATTAAACATCTTAGTTTACATTCTTAATTTGCAAGCACAACATTAGAATAAATGAGTTGAATTGGTTGATAAATGTGCTCTTTGACAAAATACATGTTTTTGTCGATACACTTTGATGCTGGTAAAATAGGAGTTATCGTTCTTGTTTGAAGCAACATCTTATGTTCATGCCTCTGCATTCCTTCGAGGGACACCAGTCTCCATTAGGCTTGTGCCAGAATGGCGCGAGTTGGTCACGAAGAATTCAGACGGCATTCAACACCGAGTGTGTCCGCCATTAGCCTTTACTGTTACAGATCATGTAACACATTTTACTATTCGTGTTTCTGTTGTCGTACATAATATAAAAGCCCGTTGTCTATGATTCTTGTTCTGTGTATAATGTTTTGTTGATACCAATTTAGAGGGAAGAATTTGGAATTAAGACTGACTGTTATAAATGAAACCACTCTCCTTTATGTCAGGGACCCCATTAAGGAGGTTAACGCAGTGTTGAACAGTATTCCAGTCATATCACGGCGTGTCAGCTTGATGTGGGAGGAGAGCCTGAAATGATGCATGTCGTACACATTTAGCACTGGTAAAACCAGTCAGAGAGTGGTGCTTACAAATTGAGATCTGGGATTCGAACCCACGCTCAGGGATCCAGGCACGAGACGTGGCAGCAAATAGTAACCAGGTGACAACTTGACAACATGATATAGCTGAGTTTAAAACTTTATTAAAAACAAATTTACAAATGACATGAGGGAAAGCACCACGTAATCACACATTTAAACAGCCACGTGTTCTAACAAGACGTTACAATGAGACAGTGGAAGGAGTACGAAAAATATATAGACATATATACATCTTTATCATGGGTTTGTGGCTTTTGGCTGCTTTTAGCTGTATATCAAGAATATCAGAATATCTGTGACATGCTAACAATCAAACCTAACCCTACAAACACTTCAACCACGATGCCGTGCTGTCGCCTCAAGGTAAAACGTTTATACTTATTGAATGTTTGGCTATAGATATGAAATATTTATCGTCATTAATATCACTGGAATTTGCAATGACAAGGTCAAATGTGACCCAGATCAACTTTTCGATTGACATTTTGACTTGTTTGTACAGATTAATTATGGTTTGATAACCCTGTTTGTACTCATACTTTGAAGACTCCGCTTGTTTAGAAGGTATCAAATGAATACATCCAGAGCAGCATGGCTCAACCTCATCTGTATATATCCATTCTCATGAAAGGCCGAAAGAAAGTTTCCAAATTAAGATGACAAATGCAGACAGAATTTGAAGCATGGCGGCAACATGTGTGTATCCTCAACTATAAACACTAAACTTTTGAATTCCCCGAGTGTCAACATATTCACGTTTGATCTGTACTTATTTATTACTTACTTCAGATGTATATATCCAGGGCAGCGTGGCTCAACTACACCTGTATATATCCATCCACCTGATAGAGACCAAAACATATTTCATATGACGGTTTTTAAGTAAGTGGTAATAGAACAGGGACATAAGAATTACGTTGTACCCCAAAACAGGTGACGTTGAAAAACAATTATAACTGATCTAGGAGAAGGGATTTGAATTGAAGAAAGACTTAGTTAACTGTATCAACTGATATCTGATATATGTAGTCAGCATCCTTTGTAACTATGATTATACAGATTGTCGTGTTATCGTCTTCAGTGTGACAAGCACAGATATTGGAGCAGCATGGCTATGGGGACACTCCAGTCCTTGAGAGTTCATATACATCGTGGAGGACAGAAGCTTGGTCCACACTAGTCCATTGGAATTCGGGGGAAATGCCTGTTGGAGAGAGAAATACATTCGTTTTATTTGAACGCAGATGAAGATGGTTAGACATGCATGTGTATATTCATTTATCATATAATGGGTAGGTTTCTCGACAGGATAAAGCCAACGGATAAAAACGATATCCGTTGGGGTCATATGCGGATAGTGATGCAATATCAAAGAGTCAAGTTGGGACTACTTTCAGTGTTTATAAACAAATATGGCGTCGAACTTGTCATTCGGCGATCTAGTCAGAATTAACCATCGGGAATCTGGATAAACTACAGGAATAATAATTGCTACAATTATCAAAAGAACAGTCTAAAATACTGAAAATCAGTGTCGAACTGCGACGTAGCTAAGGCATTTTATAAGCTACGTCACAGTTAGACACTGATTTTCAGTATATTAGACTGTTCTTTTGATAATGATAGCAATTATCCCTGTAGTTTATCCAGATTCCCGATGGTTCATTCTGACTCGATCGCCTAATGACATGTTCGTTTATAAACAGTGAAAGTTGTCCTGCTTGACCTTTGATATTTGCATTTCTATCCACATATGACCCCAAAGATATGGTTTTTATCCGTTGTAGACTATTGGCTTTATCCTGCCGAGAAACCTACCCATTATATGATAAATACTATTATCTACATAGAAGAAAGTGTCGTCTACTATCGAATTGTCACACTGTTTTACAACCGTAATAAGGTGAGTACAAAATGTTCTCCAACTACAAACAAAGAAACAACCATAGGTCATTACTCAAACCTTTAGCGGAGTTATAACATGATGGAAACTGAAGAAATCACTCGAATATGTTGTTTGTCATGATTTCTCCATTACGTAAAGTAGGTTTAGGAGGTAAAACGTGAATATAAAAGCATGAGAATTATCCAAACTATAAAAAAAACTTTTTCAAACCAATACCCGTCATCATCCAATGAAGCACTGAAGGTACAATTCTGCAGTTTCTGTGTTTTTATTTCAGAGCTGATTGTTTGACAATTTGAAATGATCCGAGAATGTTATACAAATATGGAAAAGGCCAAATAAACATGCTGCCAAACATTTGATTAGTAATCAGCTAAACATAAAGGTTTGTATAAACTAGTGTCCAACTAGGGTCGCAACTTCACAAGACAATATCACTGTCTGAGTAACGAAACGTATACATTATAATTAATAATAAAATCGCATACGTAGACGAAAGTGTAATGGTAATATGTTTGGAGACTGGCACTAACACGCTTCCATACTGTGTGGAGCCACGGTGACTACTACAACTGGTATACAATCAATACTACAGACATATAAACCGCAGCGACCGAGCGTTCTGACACTCACCATAGATTGGAGCGGTGACGGTTGCAGTAGACGGTTGCAGTAGACGGGTGTGGTAGGCGAATGTGGTAGGCGGGGCGGGGCGGGGCGGGGCGGGGCGGGGCGGTGTACAGCTGCGGCAAGGGTGCCTGTAAAAGTCGAGAGATTGTGATCAGATGTCATTGCTCACACACCGGAACACAAGCTTAGAACTGAATTAACCAAATGTGTGTTTTGTAAAGGGAAAGATAGGGAGGAAGTTTTGTACTTCCTCAGTAAGTTATTTGGAACAGGTTGTCTATAAGTGAGTCTAATCATTTGTAACCATCAAACTTACCTTATCACTTAGTTCTGTTCAACATCCATGGACGTCAGTGGTAGACTGATACTGCCAACATCCTACCTTACACCGCACATGATTGGGAATATTCTACCTAAACTCATTGTATCATGAATGTCAACCGAAATATTTTTTTGAGGTGACGTTTTAACTAAAGGCAATTTGATACGTTCTCGGAAGATACTAGTGAGATATGACACGCTCATTTCAATACGAGTACATACTTCCTGTATTAAAATCTTTTACAACAATCCCATGACTAAAGACGTTGACCAAATACAATTACCCGAGAAAATGTTTGTGAATACAACCGAGTCATCGTTCAACTAGAAAGTGTTAGCGGGTGTTTCAGGTAGAAATGTGAGCCATGAAACATGAAACACCCCTCAACACCTCAGAGCTGCCGAGTCATCAGGAGGTACACATGGACACCTTCAGGGACTTGTAAGAGGACGATCGTGTCAGAAGCAGGATGTTGTACCAAGTTATAAATATACACAATAGATCCTGATAATTCCAACATGTTAAGTTGGCATCTTTGGATCATCCTGGTTATGTGAGTGAGTGAGTGAGTTTGGTTTTACGCCGCTTTTAGCAATATTCCAGCAATATCACGGCGGGGGCCACCAGAAATGGCCTTCACACATTGTACCCAAACCAGGGTCTTCAGCGTGACGAGCAAACACTTTAACCACAAGGCTACCCGACCGCCCCTCTGGTTATGTGAAGATTGATGAAATGCTTTGTATAGTTTATGGATATGATATAGAGTGTATCAGAGGGTGTCAATTCCTGCACATGAAGTGGTGTAATTGGCGGATGTTGGAGAAGGTAGCTGTCAAAACACCTGAAGAAAAACAATATTTTGTTAATTTCAGAATTATTCAATCACTTTAGTAAACAAACATGACGATCAATTCACATACATGTGGCATTTTTTGAAGTTATGTTTGATCGTGGACGGAAAAATAATGTAGGAATTGCAAGCACTTATATGACAACTATATCTATATACATTAAGAATTAACTCATACAGTATAAACGATTCGCTTACAGCTTCAGTTTTACTTACTGCATCTTAGGAGGCAACACTAGACCGTGAAGGAGGAATCAGTCAGTGACCGTTGGACTTTTGACGGTGAGACCAATGGCAGCTGGAGGATGAGGCTGAGGTTGGTGGAAACTGAGGATGGACGGCAACTACGCCTGGCAACTGTTAAGGTGACTGAGGCTGCGGTCAGTCGGAACGACACCTGAAGCGATGAGATGTTCGTTAACATATATGAAAGAGGCAATTAACAAGCATCAGGATAGGAACATCTATTACTTGCCATCAAGAATCTACCAACAACAACTTTAGAAACTATAACTTTGTTTACGGTGAGACCATGGACAGCTGGGTATGTTGGCTGTTCCGAATTAGTTTGGTAAGCGAGACTGACAAGTTTAGAGTATGTCAGGTGATGTACCTGAGGCAGAGGGAGGTTGATGAAGGTGGAGGTGGAGGCAGGTGGCAACTGAGGCTGGTGGCGACTGAGGCTGGTGGCAACTGAGGCTGGTGGCAACTGTGGCTGGTGGCAACAGAGGCTGGTGGCGACTGAGGCTGGTGGCGACTGAGGCTGGTGGCAACTGAGGCTGGTGGCGACTGAGGCTGGTGGCAACTGAGGCTGGTGGCAACATAGGCTGGTGGCAACTGAGGCTGGTGGCAACATAGGCTGGTGGCAACATAGGCTGGTGGCAACATAGGCTGGTGGCAACAGATGCTGGTGGCAACTGAGGCTTGTGGCAACTGAGGCTTGTGGCGACTGAGGCTGGTGGCAACTGAGGCTGGTGGCAACTGTGGCTGGTGGCAACAGATGCTGGTGGCAACTGAGGCTGGTGGCGACTGAGGCTGGTGGCAACTGAGGCTGGTTGCGACTGAGGCTGGTGGCAACTGAGGTTGGTGGCAACTGAGGCTGGTGGCAACTGTGGCTGGTGGCAACTGTGGCTGGTGGCAACAGAGGCTGGTGGCAACTGAGGCTGGTGGCGACTGAGGCTGGTGGCAACTGAGGCTGGTGGCGACTGAGGCTGGTGGCGACTGAGGATGGTGGCAACAGATGCTGGTGGCAGGGGCCAACTGAGGCTGGTGGCAACAGATGCTGGTGGCAACAGAGACTGGTGGCAACAGAGACTGGTGGCAGGGGCCAACTGAGACTGGAGGCAGGTGGCAACAGAGGTTGTTGGCGACTGAGGCTGGACACAAGCTTTAGAAAATAAATTAATGTTTAAAAAATCTTATTCTTAATTCAAAGACTGGTTGACTCGTTTGTTATTTCAGCATACAGTGTATGTCAGACAAACACGCTATTCCCTGGCCACACTCGATATACATTGAGTTTTCTATTTGACAAGAATTGTATGTCAACATGTGTTATTGCGATTAGTCTTTACACACTAATATCATATAAGTCAGACCTGTTCCTCTTTGACGAGGTGTATTGAATTGGAGTTTCTGTAACATCTAAGGGTGGAAGAGTTACCATTGAATGTGGAAAGGGGAGGGGGTGAATGTTGTATAACGCCGCAGTCAGCAATATTACACCTAACATTTGACTGACAAGCGAACAGTGGTCGATGGGATTGTAGAATGATCAACGTAAGTACAATCAACAACTTTTAGGTACAAGGTTATCTATTCTGCCCTGGGTCACCTCGAGAGCATATGGAAGAACCCTCTTAAATGTGGGTGAGTGGACGAGGCCAAAACTCGCTAAATGCAATGTCTGTTCCCAATACAGGATATTCATTATCCAAAAATACACTCGCATGATAACCTATATTTACTAATTGATATTACTTGCCCACAAGTGTCTAAGGCTGTAGGTGCAATCGAGTGGCGTCAGGGGACGTTTCGGTTCTTCATTGTGAATATAAAGTATCCAGTTGAATTGCATAGATCTAGAGTTCATATACTAGTACTCACCACAGACAAGAGCGACGGTGTGGTAGACGGGTGTGGTAGACGGATGTGGTAGACGGGTGTGGTAGACGGGTGGGGTAGACGGATGTGGTAGACGGGTGTGGTAGACGGGTGGGTTAGACGGGTGTGGTAGACGGGTGTGGTAGACGGATGTGGTAGACGGGTGTGGTAGACGGGTGGGTTAGACGGGTGTGGTAGACGGGTGTGGTAGACGGATGTGGTAGACGGGTGTGGTAGACGGATGTGGTAGACGGTGCGGTGTACAGCTGCGACAAAGGTGCCTGTACAAGTACAGATCGTGATCAGATGTCAATTCTCACAAACAGGAAGACGAACTTAGAACTGAGTTGACCAAAGGCGCGTCGAGTCAAGGAATAGATAGGTAGCACGTTTCGTACTTTTTAAGAAAGTTGTTAGGAACAGTCTAAAGAAAGCATTGAATTTACAAACGCGGTGTTCTATACATCTTGGAGTTCTGAATGTCTTAAGAGAGGTGTTTGGAACGGCCTGTGTATAAAGTAAGGCACACGTTTTAACCATCAAATACGCACAGTTGAAACTTACCTTGGCGCTTAGTTCTGTTCAACAAACATCCCTCTTCGTTGTAGACTGATATTGCCAACATCCTACCACAGCACCGCACATGATTAGGAAGAGACGTCTTCAACTCATTGTATCAAGAACGTTATTAAACAAAGATGAATCTTATACTGTCAATGAGAATTAACTACATAATATACTCACAGTTGGAACCGCCTGTGTCGCCAAAGTGCCTAATGGCACTGCCGTCACTGCCGCCGCTGAAGTGGGTGCTGCCGATGCTGCCAATGTAGAAGCTGTCGCCGTTGTTGTCGCTGTCGCTGTTGCCGTCGCTTTTGCTACCGTTGCTGTCGCCGTTGTCGCCGTTGCTGTCGACGAGAAGCCCTAAGAAGGATTGTAAGAGTTCACATTACAGTCAAACCAGCAAGCACGTGCCTAGGGACTATTGGGGTGTTCAGTGACAAGCAACTGAAAGCGTGAAGGTTGATGTATTCTCTTGAAGCTCAAACATATAGCCAAGTCGCAAGCGTCTTGAAACAATGGGGAGACGTCACCAACCTCCCGGCCTATCTGACAATGTTAGGCAACGACGCTCTGGGTGGACATGTTGAACGTGCTCGAGTAACAAGCCTTGCTCCGTCCATGGGACATCAGCCAGACAATGGAAATCAACATCGTGTAAAGACATCGGACACACAATGTTTTACCAATAATATTATTCATGCTTTTCCTTATTGGCGTGCATGTCATATTAGTAGACTTTTTTATCACGTTTTACGGATTTCATTAAAGCAGATTTTCAGAAATAAACATGATTGATACAAACTTCTTTATTTGATTTGATAGGGATCCCTACAAGTAAGCACTTTAACTTGCAGGGCGAGGGTGGGTAACCTATGGGAAAAAACATTCGCTCGGCAAGCTTAAGACCGGTTCCATTCCTCACATTGGTGGACCGCCTCCGTGGACTAGTGGTAGAGCGTCTGTCCGGAGAGCGGAAGGTCGTGGGTTCGATCCCAGGCGGGGTCATACCAAAAGGCGTTACAAGATGGTACTTGTTGTTACCCTGTCTGGCGCTCAGCATTAAGGGGCTAAAACAAGGACTGGTCGTCTCGGAATCAGTAAACTGTGTCTGAGTGGGGTGTTCATGTTAAACTGAGGCATGGCACAGTATCTTTTTCATATTTTGATAAGGAAAAAGGGTTCGAATCCGTATTGTTTGTTTTGAGGACGTCTAATTGTCGACATCAGCTACGGCGACACGTGACAGTACAGTGTGAAATATTTATAAATAATCCTAAAAGCTGAAAAAAGTAAAGTGTATATAATGTTGTGTTACAGCGGGTTACCTATATCAATGTTCATTTTGAAAGCGAATGATAAAGCCTTGACGAAAAAACCATCAGGTAAACTTATATATCACTGTTCAGGGCTCTATATTTCCTATAACGCCCGTCAGCGTGTATGTACAAAGTGCAAGTGATTGATAAAAATACTGGACCCCATGAACTTATGAAGAGCCGTGTGCATGTATTGTAAATATCAGCTCGCGACGGAGCTTGGCGCACGAGAACGTGCAGCGGCGGCAGAGAACGTATTCCTCGTGCATCACGCAAGGGCGACCCACACAGTATAAATATAGTCTACAAAGGGTTCTGGTGTATTATCCCCAGCCCAACAAAGTCGGCGGGGGAAAAAGAAACGGGCTCCGTCCGTCTGTCCGTCCGTCACGTTTCGTTTCCGGAGCATAACTCAGAAACCGTTAAATATTTTTTCATGAAACTTTGCAGGTCTGTCAAATACATGCTGAACTAGTGCCCTTCGCGATTTAGAAATTTTAGAAATTTTTAGTTTTTACGTTTCCATGGCAGCAAGATGGACTTAGGTTCAGTGAAGGTAGGGTTCGTTTCCGGAGCATAACTCATAAACCGTTCAATATTGTTTCATGAAACTTTGCAGGTTTGTCAGGTACATGCTGAACTGGTGCCTTTTGCTATTTAGAAATTTTAGAAATTTTTAGTTTTTACGTTTCCATGGCAAGAAGATGGACTTAGGTTCCAAACTCTTCTTTTTTTTACAATTTCCATGACAAGTTCCACCTCGGTTAAAAAAGGTTAGGGTTTGTTTAGATTTAATCGTGTCATAAATTCTGCAACAGGGGCGGGGGATATGGCCACGTTAGTGGCAAACTCTTGTTTTGCAATTATTTTCCACAAGAGAATGTTTTGTCAAAGTGTAAAAGTAGCCTCGGCTCCATTAATTTTAAGGAATGGAGCGTTTCTCGGACATTCCCCTCTACAGAGCTTCAATGCTGCTGATGTGGATGTGGCAATATTGACTCCTTAACACACTTTAATGGAACCCTATTTCACGGGATCTTGGATTCGAACCCGTTATGCTGGCGAACTCAGCACAGTTTGGTGCGGCGCTAATAACAAGAACAAAGAACCCCCGTTAATCCAGACCGTAGCGAGATGACATTATCTATACATGTACATGTTCACAACATTTACGGGTTAACGGGGTCCTGACAAATGAGGTTTCGGTGTGAGTCCAGCTGTTGAAGACATTCTGACAATAGTAGCAATGAAGTAGCAATGCTTCCTTCCTGAGGCAGCTGACAATGGTTATAAGTCTATAGAAAGAAAGGGGAGGTTGGTAACCTCGGATTTCAGAAAATGTTTTAATCATGACGGATTACATTTATCAAGTGCTGTATGAGTGGGAGAAGTTCAGGTACACTAAATCTAACCACGTCTTTTTTATATATATGACCAACACCTAATTTATGACGGCGCCATCTAATCCGTCTGTCGGGATACCACCCTTAGTCAATAATTTCAGAAACTCATAGTTATTTGGTATAAGTAAGTAAGACAGAAGTACAGTTATGTAACATCGTGTTCATCATAAGCTGTGGGGGCGGTCGGGTAGCCTAGTGGTTAAAGCGTTCGCTCGTCACGCCGAAGACACGGGTTCGAATCCCGAAATGGGTACAATGTGTGAAGGCCATTTCTGGTGTCCCCCGCCGTGATATTGCTGGAATATTGCTAAAAGCGGCGTAAAACCAAACTCACTCACTCACTCATCTTAAGTGGTGAGGAAACTGTGACTTTCTGCTGAAACCCCGTAGTGCCTTGCTGCTGTAGATTTAAGAGGGGTTCAGGGATGTGTGGACCGTCACATCGACTCTACGCCTTAATGAACTGAAGCGTGCACTTGTTGACTGTTGCCTTATGACAGCATCCCAGGTCACATGTCTGTCTATAGGGACTCAACGACTGGGAACAGTTAATTTTACCTCTGGGCTTTAGTGATACCAAATACCAACTGTCAAAAATGACTTTAAAAGTCATCCTTGTGTATAATATTAATTTCCAACAGTATATGTCGGTTTATTGTACCCTAATTTTGTAATAAGTTTTTCGAACTACAAACAGAAACGTAGGCCATTTGAAATTGTATCTATTGTGCACTAATCGCGAGACGAATGAATGTGCAATCTTTCCTGTCCACGTGTTGAATGAGTGCACACATAGCAAATCTGTAATTTCTCTGAACTAATTTTAATTAGATATATAACTTTTCTTAGGCATCAAAAGGTGAGGTGAAATGGGGTTTAACGTCGCGTCCAAGATTATCGCACTTATATAGCGACGTGCATGCACGTGTATGTGTGTGTGTGTGTGGCTGCTTGTACTAGTCCGGACTGATGCCGATTTATAGTGCTAGCCCACTGAGATACCATGCCGCAGTTTAACATGAATACCTTACTCAGACACAGTATACTGATTCCGAGCCAACCAGTCCTTGTTTGAGCCCTTTGATGCCGAGCGCAAGACAGGGTAACAACAAGTACCATCTTTTAACGTCTTTTGGTATGACTCGGCTGGGGATCGAACCCCTGACCTTCCGCTCTCCGGGCGGACGCTAGACCACGGAGACGGTCTTAGTCATGAAAAGAGCTACTCTCAATGACACAAACTATTGTTCTATTTCTCATTGTACACTTTTGTTAGTATAACCTAACGAATAACGAGCAGTTTCTCTTCTGCGCTGATCATTGAACTGACTTGCTCTGCTAGATTGGTTCTCGTAGTTTGATGTTGTAAATCCAAGTCTTGGAATGCTGACAAGACCCCCTTGTCAACCTCATGGCTCGTGTGTGCAGTCCTGTGATAAATCTTTTCTTCGAATGTTTATAGAGGCATTAATGTCAACAGGTTTTCTGTTAAAAAACATTATTTATGAGCATTTCTTTTGTGGTGCTATATAAACGTCTATCGTATAAAAGTCTACAAGTCGATCATTTCTAGAGAGAAATATTGCATACAATTATCGTAACCTCTAAGCAACAATATCAACTAAGAGACCGGCATTTTGATATTTTGGGGAAATGGGCTGGTCGTATTGGATATATTTGTTTCAGGGTCTGTATGACAGACAAGGGCGCAGCTTCAAGCAGGCGTTCGACCGCCTCCGTGGCCTAGTGGTAGTGCATCCGCCCGGAGAGCGGAAGGTCCGGGGTTCGATCCCCGGCCGCGTCATACCAAAAGACGTTTAAAGATGGTACTTGTTGTTACCCTGTCTGGGGCTCAGCATTAAGGTGCTAAAACAAGGACTGTGTCTGAGTGGGATATTCATGTTGAACTGCGGCATGGTATCTCAGTGAGCTAGCACTATAAATCGGCATTAGTCCGGACTAGTACAAGCAGCCACACAAACACACACACGTGCATGCACGCCGCTATATAAGTGCAATATTCTTGGACGCGACGTTGAACCCCATTTCACCTGTGTTCTCATACTGTCACCACTACACTGGCATATGGAGATTGCTCCCGCTAACTCGAACTCGCGAAGTTTCCTGTCACCTCGGGTGCAAGCCATGACCTCGAATGTCCCGCGGACTTTAAGAGACGACGGCCATGAGGGTTGGACTGTTACAAGGTTTGGTCGTGCTGGTTGTGTGTCATCAGTGTTCATACAATCAACCTCTGGTTTTTCTTATCCAGACTCGATCACTTTGACCTAACGTGAGATATGAACTGACTCACTGACTCACTGACTCACTGAAATCATTCCAGCAACACCCTGACTATGGTGACACCGTATTGACTGTAGCAGTGAACGAGTCAGAGTTGATCAGCGCCCTGACTTGGTGACACCGAATTTATTGTAGCAATGAACGCCTCAGGGTTGATCAGCGTCCTGACTTGGTGACACCGTATTGACTGTAGCAGTGAACGCCTCAGGGTTGATCAGCGCCCTGACTATGGTGACGCCGTGTAGCAGAACGCCCCAGGGTAAATCAGTGCCCTGACTATGGTGACGCCGTGTAGCAGAACGCCCCAGGGTAAATCAGCGCCCTGACTATGGTGACGCCGTGTAGCAGAACGCCCCAGGGTAAATCAGCGCCCTGACTATGGTGACGCCGTGTAGCAGAACGCCCCAGGGTAAATCAGCGCCCTGACTATTGTGACGCCGTGTAGCAGTGAACGCCTCAGGGTAAATCAGCGCCCTGACTATGATGACGCCGTGTAGCAGTGAACGCCTCAGCTCTGCAATTTGTGGTTTGTGTCAAACTGGAATAGTGTCCCTCTCTAATATGTGACTTGTATTAAACTGAGACATTGTCTCTCTGTAATTTGTGACTTGTCTCAAACTGGGCTATTGTCTCTCTGTAATTTGTGACTTGTATCAAACTGAGACATTGTCTCTCTGTAATTTGTGACTTGTATCAAACTGAGACATTGTCTCTCTGTAATTTGTGACTTGTATCAAACTGAGACATTGTCTCTCTGTAATTTGTGACTTGTATCAAACTGAGACATTTTCTGTCTGTAATTTGTGACTTGTTTCAAACTGAGACATTGTCTCTCGGTAATTGGAGACTTGTATCAAACTGAGACATTGTCTCTCTATAATTAGTGACTTGTTTCAAACTGAGACATTGTCTCTCTGTAATTTGTGACTTGTATCAAACTGAGACATTGTCTCTCTGTAATTAGTGACTTGTCTCAAACTGGGCTATTGTCTCTCTGTAATTTGTGACTTGTCTCAAACTGGGACATTGTCTCTCTGTAATTAGTGACTTGTCTCAAACTGGGCTATTGTCTCTCTGTAATTTGTGACTTGTATCAAACTGAGACATTGTCTCTCTGTAATTAGTGACTTGTCTCAAACTGGGCTATTGTCTCTCTGTAATTTGTGACTTGTATCCAACTGAGACATTGTCTCTCTGTAATTTGTGACTTGTATCAAACTGAGACATTGTCTGTCTGTAATAAGTGACTTGTTTCAAACTGAGACATGTCTCTCGGTAATTGGTGACTTGTATCAAACTGAGACATTGTCTCTCTGTAATTTGTGACTTGTTTCAAACTGGGCTATTGTCTCTCTGTAATTTGTGACTTGTCTCAAACTGAGACATTGTCTCTCCGTAATTTGTGACTTGTATCAAACTGAGACATTGTCTCTCTGTAATTTGTGAGACATTGTCTCTCTGTAATTAGTGACTTGTTTCAAACTGAGACATTGTCTCTCTATAATTAGTGACTTGTCTCAAACTGAGACATTGTCTCCCTGTAATTAGTGACTTGTATCAAACTGAGACACTGTCTCTCTGTAATCTGTGACTTGTGTCACATTTAAATATGGTTTCTTGTTCATTCGCGTATTCCTTCATTGCTAGACTAAAATGACTTGAGTTAGCAGGCAAATAAAGTGAGTCATAAATGATTTAAATCCAGGCTGCTCTGACTGCCAAGTTGCTCGTATCTCATCCCCTTTTAATATACAACCAACACAAACTTAGGAGCTGCATGATCAGCGGAGAGCCTCTCCTTTCACGTATCTGTGACGTTTTATCTAAATCCCTTCTGTTAGAAAGTAGTGACGTGCTGCCACACACCCTACATTGCACCCCCTCCCCCCACAACCAGCTATCAGGTTACCTTATAGTGGCACCCGACCCCTTCAACACACTCCATAGTCGGGATACCGATATACCCCAGCGCCACTCAGACAACATAAGCCATTGTATAGGACAGTCTTCACTCTCGCCAAACACTTTAAAAGCCATATTTTCAACAACATTGTGATCGAATCACCTTCAAAGGGATTGCACTGAAAACACAAGGCTATGTGGACGTAAAATTAGTCATGTGACCTGTCTGAATTTACGTACGGCACTTAAATATTGAAATACTCAAAGAAGTTATAATTGTGTGTTGCTCCTAGGAACAACGGGCCATGTCACTTGAGTATCGATCAACTGATTGTGCACGACGCTCAGGTAGACGGAAGGCACAATACAGGTAACAGAGGGAGGATTGCGGAAGAGCTGGAAGACATGCGACCGTGAGTAGAATCTTGATAAGGGTTTATTTCATTTCGTTGGCTTTAATGTCAGATTACCGATTTACGTTAGTATTGGTTTATGTATATTAGTGTTTGTTTACAAGGAGATTGATTGTTTGTTGTTTAGTTTGTTGGTTTATGAGATCGATGAAATTTTATCCAATCTCCGAACCTTTGATGTGGCAGATGCTGGTTACTTGACGGCAAACAAATATTACTGACACGGTTTCGTTTAGCAGGACAATGTGTTCCCGGATTTAATGGTATAAAACATAACATATCAATTAAAAATACGATCTCCGTTGGTGTCTGGGCACAACTTGTATCATATATTTTCTAAGAATTGTCTACCTGCAGTGTTGGATGTTCCAAGGTCTCTTGTGTTGCGTCAGGTATGTCCGGGACATGTGTCAATGGAGAAATGTCAAGGAAGATATTGTCAAGGAAAAGCTATGGTGATGAGAACTTGATTGAACTACTGACAATAATGATAATATAAACATTGAAACTGAAATACTAACTTTAAATGTTTTAACTATGAAAACATATATTATAGTTAGCATTTCAGTACTAACTTGAAAACAAGTTATTATGATATGTAGGCAAATAATTATTTGTGCAAGTTAAGGAGTATCTCTTTCCTGATACCAATTAGCAAATAGACATACAGTATTAATTTGTTTACCAACAATATGTCTCCTTACATACCAACAAGAATATTCGGTGTCCTTTCGTTTAGGGCTATCTATTTTACAATATTAGAGAATAATAAACTCGGGTTACTGTATTAGCAAATCTGATAGATCCATTATTAATCTACAGATGGAAAATGCCTGGTCAAGAAAGCTGGTTGTACTGTTGATGGTTATTTAAAAAACAACCTGCAGGCCGGCCCTAAGACAAACATCAACACAGGGCCGTCCGTGAATGACGGACCATGGGTTCTAGATGCGCTCTTTACGTGACTCTATAGTATCCTTCATAGTATTATTTTACTTAAAGCTTATACACAAGATGTTTCACGGACTGTGTGTCCTTCCAGAAAAAAAGTAACACTTTGCTTCTGATTCTACGAAAATGTCGGCTAAAGAGAAGAGTCAGTTGTATTTCTGTTTTATTATAACCTGATATAATGTCCCTGGTTTAGAGAATAGAACGCCCGCCTGTCAGATGCTGTCATGTCAGAAGACGTTAAAAGTAGTTACTTGTTGTTACCCTGCCTGGCGCTCGGCATTTAATGGTATAAAACAAAGACTGATCGGTTCGGAGTCGGTACACACACCCACACACACACACACACACACACACACACACACACACACACACACACACACACACACACACACACACACACACACACACACACACACACACACACACACACACACACACACACAGAGTGTGCTAGAGTTTGTACTTAGACATGCGAGTCTTATTTTTTGAGACAAGCATATTATTACCGGTACACACACAAACAACAGACACACATACACACCTACACACCTACACACCTACACAGATGCATGCACGTCGCAAGTGCAGTAATGTTGAACGCGATCTCAAACTTCACCTCACCTCACCTCACCTCACCTCACCTCACCTAATCTCAAAAGACATAGATCCTTACGTTGTAAACAACGACAGTAGACATTGGGCAATATCCACACCTCGTTCAGTTATGTTGTCACTTGTTTGTGCCTGTTCCCAATTCTTGAAATAATCAGGCAATTATTGATAGATTATTGGACGTGAAGTGGTGGCAGGGACAGAATGGTTGGCATTGGTCTGGAATTTCCGGCAGATAATGGCCTGGTGTGGCAGCACTATCAGCCAGCGTAATGATTGCCTGTCATACGGAAATCATACAACTGTTTCATTACTGCAATCATGCTCGCCTGTCAGTAATAAATCTTATTCTTTCCCAATTTCAACTGTTTTCCGATTCTTTAATATTTAATCAGCCCAAGTCACTACCAACCACACCGGTCCTCTTGCTGACAAGCGTCTGTTGTTTCTGTTTGTGTACCGACCGATGAAGCAATACACATGGCTATCTACCGGGTCTGTGCACTTCCATCCTGTAGAGGACTCCTATATTGTACGAGACAATACCATGTTGCCAAAAATAGCTATTTCTGTATCTAGGTGAGTTTATCTACCGGGCCTTGGCTGAATTAATTAATCATGGATCCATCTTTCATTGGTACAATCGTTTAATATGTTCGATAGGATCATTACATTGTACATTGCCACACTCGTGTTTGTCATGGTAGATTTTAGACAAACTACATAAAACAAATTATGTCTTTTTTTCTGAACAATTACGTGGTATTCATTTCGTACCTGCCTAATTACTTGGATCGATGCTCATGATGTCAATCACTGGATTGTCTGGTCCAGACTCGATTATTGACAGACCGCCGTCATATAGGTGGAATGTTGACATATAGGTGGAGTGCAGCGTTAAACAACAAACAAGCAAACTCCTGCATATACATGGCCACGCTAGCCCTAAGACACAGTATGCCATATGCACCAAAGAGAACTGCTGCACTGTGCATATGTCAACTTGACCCAGTTACTGGTATACATCCTGGTGTGTTTATTGTTTATGTTTACACATTGTGTACCATGGCGACATCGTAATAACAATAACGTCAGTCATACTGACACACCAAAACAAAATATTCGTTCTTGATGTGCCCCGCGACAGGCATTTATGCAACGATGTTCTTATGGTTGAAGAGTATCAAAGGTATTCTAATGTACCCCAGAATAAGAACATCGATCTGTTTCAAAAGACAGAAATGTATTTACTACTTCAAAGGCCCCATCGAACCTTTTCGAGACAGCGGGGGTAAATCTACTGTTTGGGATTTTACACACTTAACTTAAGAGTTGAACATATTCTATTATCGTCAGAATAGGACGCATACAGAGCTAGGTACTCTGAAATGAACACCGATCTCCTTGTTGACATTGTTTGTTTAACGTTGACAGCTGTGGTGAGTTGATGCCACGGCTGTGATGTACAATCAAGGTTGTAGATTACACCACGTCATGCGTGGCACACAGACAATACGTGCCGGCACAAGGTATATCGTCAACTTGTGTGGATGTACTGGTGACTGAAAGCTACGTGTCTTTGATTCAAAACAGTGGGTTTCATACAGGTGAGACATATACATATTTCCGAAAAGTTTATCAAGATGGTATATGGTCCATTGAGTAGGGTTATTTCAAAAGTATGTCTATTTCAAAGTTATGACTGTTTTTTCCAAAAAAGTATCTGTGAACCATTTCACATTTCTCGCTGCGTTTATGGACAGTCAGGACTCTATTGTACGTCCATTTGTAGAAATGGAACTGGTGTTATGTGGGTGAGGTGAGGTGAGGTGAAATTTGGTTCAACATCGCGTCCAGGATTATTTAATTTATATAGCGACGTGCATGCACGTGTATGTGTGTGGCTTCTTGTACTAGTCCGGACTGATGTCGATTTATTGTGCTAGCCCACTGAGAAACCATGCCGCAGTTTTAAGATGAATACCACACTCAGACACAGTATACTGACTCCGAGACGACTAGTTTTAGCCTCTTAATGCCGAGCGCCAGACAGGGTAACAACAAGTACCATCTTTTAATGTCTTTTGGTATGACGCGGGATCGAACCCCGGACCCCCCGCTCTCCGGGCGGACGCTCTACCACTAGACCACGAGGCGGTCGCGTTCAGTAGTAGAAATGGAACTGGTGTTATGGGGTGATATTTAATGTATTGCTATTTCTGACAACGAACCGGACCGCCTCCGTGGTCTAGTGGTAGAGCGTCCGCCCGGAGAGCGGAAGGTCCAGGGATCGATCCCGGGCCGCGTCATACAAAAAGACGTTAAAAGATTGTACTTGTTGTTATCCTGTCTGGCGCTCGGCATTAAGGGGCTAAAACAAGCACTGGTCGGCTCGGAGTCAGTATACTGTGTCTGAGTGGGGTATTCATGTTAAACTGCGGCATGGTATCTCAGTGGGCTAGCACTATAAATCGGCATCAGTCCGGACTAGTACAAGCAGCCACACACACACACATACACGTGCATGCACGTCGCTATATAAGTGCAATAATCTTGGACGCGACGTTAAACCCAATTTCACCTCACCTCACCTCTGACAACGAACCGAAACAAAACGACTCCTTATAGACGTACTTGCAACAGGACTGCAGTATGCTAATGGTAATGGCTGTAGAGTTATACGTAAGAGGTGAATCTAGGGCCCTAATATTCTTGTACTTTTCAATATGTTTATAAATTATTACATAAGATTGGACCCGCGAAGATCCAGGATGGAATAGGTCTTCAGCAACCCATTCTTGCCGTTAAAGGCGACTATGCTTGTCGCAAAAGGCGACTAACGGGATCGAGTGGTCAGGCTCGCTGACTTGGTTGATGCATGCCATCGATCCCAATTGCGTGGATCAATGCTCATGATATCAATCACTGGATTGTCTGGTACAGACGTGATTATTTACAGACCGTCGTCATATAGCTGGAATGTTGTTGAGTGCGGCGTTAAACAACAAGCCAACCATCCCACATAAGATTGAGTGAGTAAGTTGAGTTTAACACCGTTGTGAAAAGTATAACTCTTCAAAAAAAAGGAAACGCAATACGGATATTTTTAGCCATAAAAGCAATATTAGCGAACCAAGAGGTGCCAAATAAAGAGGTTGAATGTGTTATAGTGTCGGTGAGAAATTCCTCGGATCCAAATGATCACAACAAGGACATGCAAACTATCAGTCTGGAAACACGTACAATTCGGAAGAATGCACCCAGACCATGGAGCTGCATGTACTGCACGTGCAGCATCACTATGAACGGTATAAAGTGCACGTTTTTTCATTGCCTGGCATCTGCGTCAATCGAACAGTGACAGTTCAACAACATGCCCAGATTAACAGAAGTGCAAAGAAACAAAGCCATAGGCCGCTTGCAAGCAGGGGAATCCTGATCAGCTGTAGCCAGGGTTTTCAATGTACCGCCCAGCACCATCACAAGGCTATGGGATCGGTTTCATCAGCATAGGTCAACACGTGATCGGCCTAGGTCGTGACGACCAAGAGTAACCAGCCCCTCCCAAGATCCCTACATCCGACTGCGTCACCTATGTGAAAGGATGACCACAGCCACCTTATACGAAACCGTTTAAGAGCAACAGGTCTACGAACAAGACGTCCTCTTCGATGCGTCAAATTGGGTCGACAAGATCGTCAACAACGACTGCATTGGTGGCGTCAACACAGGGTATGGCCTCAACTGTGATGGAGAAATGTCTACTTCAGCGACCAATCAAGATTTCTCCTCCGACGAGGGGATGGAAGAGCACATGTCTACAGACGTCGGGGAGAACGTTACGCCGGAAACTGCGTACAGGAAATCGACAGATTTAGTTGGGGTAGCGTTATGATGTGGGCGGCTATCTCTCTCATCATGGCTGGACAGGTTTGGTCCATATCCGGGGCAATTTTACGGCTCAACGATACATCAACGAAATTCTCCTACATCACGTACCTCCCAATTACAGCCAACGGCAACGGTGTATTACAGCAGGATAACGCTTGACTGCATACAGCACAGATCACAAGAGCCTGTCTACATAACAACAACGTTGATGTTCTCCCCCGGCCCTCCAGATCCCCGGATTTGAACCCGATAGAGCAACTGTGGGATGAATTGGAAAGATGAGCTACGCCGACGTCAACCACAATCCCAAACGTTGCAGCAATTGGCTTTTGCATTTCAGGCCGAGTGGGCTACCATTTCCCAGGATGTGATTCGCTTACTCGTCTCTTCCATGGGCAGGTGATGTCAGGGCGCTATCGATTCCAACGGGGGACATACGCGTTATTGATGGTAGCTGACCTTCACCTTGGACTTTTCCTATGAACCGTTAACTGAGATGACTACACTCACAAAGGGTTCTCTCCACAACATTTTGGCTCAATACCTTGTACGGTTCCTCGTTTAAATGTATTTTCCTACCTCACATAAATCTGGCTTTGCGTTTCTTGTTTTTAAGAGTATATTTTAGTTATATCATGGTGTGTGGCTTAATTCTGGGAGGAACGCCTGAATCATTGTAGGTGTTAGACGTCTACTGCAGTATTTAAACCTGTACGGTTTTGTGCAGACAAATCAAGTCTCGCAATCGTGACGAATCGGGGATCCGAAACCAGATCAGCGGATCCCGGCAGCCAAGGGGCGTAACTCTACAGATAATGCCAACGCCTTAGACCAATGGACCACCCATATCCTCTGAGACTATAAGGAGTCTAGAGGAATATTTGTCTCCCAATTCCAGTGTGTTGACGAGTGAGGGGAGCCACAAGTACCAACAACAAGACCAAAGCCAGGAAAGCTAGAAGACAATACCACTCCCGAGAACGTGTCTCCCGCGTGCATCTAGCACATTCGCAAACTCTTCAAGAGAGGATTATCAAATATTAAAGCAGTCTGTATGTTTTTACACATCGAGCGACCGCTGCTTCCAGGAGAGCATTGACTACCACGAGGTCTGGCAAGGGATAAAGACCATTCATAATCCCTGTTCCTGATAATTCTGTCACGAGGCGCCACAATGAATAAACAACAACGCGGCGGCCAGAAATCAAACAACGCACTTTCAGCATGTTTATTGCAGTTTATAATGACATGAAGGCCCTCAAAGTGTGATGAATCCGTTTTTCCTTAGAAACAATTTGCGTCCACATTTTTCTTCATCTCAAAATACCTCAATAAAACGACATTTAAGTCTGTTTGTGCCTCTCGTTAAAACAACGTGACTGCCAAAGCTATGATCGAAGATACAGCACAATTCGGAACTTAATGTAATATTGTTCAGGATCAATGTTGATTTTACTTTGCGTTTCACATCTGTTCAATTAACTTTTGTTGTGTAGGGGACGTTTACGAGGATACATCCCACGGACATACCACCCCACGCGGTGTCGTGTCGGGATAATATTGCTTCTGAAATAATCAAAGGTACATATAACACCTGTTGTGTTATATTCGTGGTATTACGGCGTTTGTACCATCAGCTTATAGTCACAAGGACTACACATAAAGTTGGAAACTCAAGATGGCTCGATATTTTGACAATTTGTTTCCTTGGTGCTGTTGATAAGAGAAATCTGATTTTCACATTTCTTTCTTTATGGCTGAACTATCGTCGCGATCTGTATCTGTCATAGATCTGTGGATGAGCCATGGAACGAAACCCAATGTGAAATGACGTCATCTGAATGGGTCTGATCTATAGGGGAGCTGGGGTATATCGAGAGACACTCACTAATAGAAACAAGATTGTGGTCTGACCTATAGGACAACACGGGTATATGGAGATAGAGAGCATCACATAAGTAATAAGGGTGTGGTCTGATAGATATGGCAACTCCAGTATAGCGAGATAGAGAGAGTCACATGTGGAAATAAGGGATTTGTCTGATCGATAGGGCAACTTGAGAATATCAAGATTCACATGTAGAAATAAGGGTGTGCTATGATCTATAGGGCAACTTGAGAATATCAAGATAGAGAGAGTCACATGTAGAAATAAGGGTGTGCTATGATCTATAGGGCAACTTGAGAATATCAAGATAGAGAGAGTCACATGTAGAAATAAGGGTGTGTTGGATCTATAAGACAATTCAGGTATATCTTGATGCAGAGATTCACATGTAGAAATAAGAGTGTGCTGTGATCTATAGGGCAACTCTGGTATATCTTGATACAGAGATTCACGTGTAGAAATAAGGGTGTGCTATGATCTATAGGGCAACTCTGGTATATCTTGATATAAGGATTCACATGTAGAAATAAGGGTGTGCTATGATCTATCTATAGGGCAACTCTGGTATATCTTGATATAAGGATTCACGTGTAGAAATAAGGGTGTGCTATGATCTATAGGGCAACTCTGGTATATCTTGATACAGAGATTCACGTGTAGAAATAAGGGTTGCTGTGGTCTATAGGGCAACTCAGGTATATCTTGATGGAGAGATTCACATGTAGAAATACGTGTGTGCTGTGATCTATAGGGCAACTCAGGTATATCTTGATACAGAAATTTACATGTAGAAATAAGGGTCTGCTGTGATCTATAGGACAACTCTGGTATATCTTGATAGAGAGTCACATGTAGTTACTAAGGTAAAGTAATGTTAGAGATATGCGTCTGTGCGCCTGTATAATACAATCTGATGTCATTTCCATATATGACATTTCCCTAATCCCTTCTTTGACACGCATTTCATTTCTTTTCTCCGGATCCGAGTAAACTTAATACGTCTTGTGTTATCTAATCCCGTAAAAGCTTTCTTCACTTGAAGAGCAGATTAAGGCTGGACAGGTATGTAGGTGTGTATGCAACAGAGAAGACTTGCGAGGTGCCCCGTAAATCACAGACCTTAGTTACAACAGCGTCCTTATGAGGATTAAAAAAGTTTATTCTTCTTATTCAGCACTTTTAACACACATGTGTGAACAGGTGTATGTTCGCCTTATCAGAAGAGGCGCAGGAAGGAGAAGTCAGGTGAATACTTGTTGGCAGTCGTTCGAAAATATATTGCCTTGGTCAGGTCTGGCTAGAGTGGACGCCGCACATCTTGTACTGTAACTGGGCCGGTCACAGTAACTGCTGGACATTAGTATTACTGAATTTGTGACCACTCTGAAAGGTCAGCTCTTAAACTGTCCTGGTTGTTTGTTTGTTTGTTTGTTGTTTAACGCAGCATTCAGCAATATTCCAGCTATATGACGGCGATCTGTAAATAATAGAGTCTGGACCAGACAATCCAGTGATTGACATCATGATCATCGATCTACGCAATTGGGCTTGTGGGCGCTTCGTTCCAGGAAGTTAGTGGATTCTTACAGGCAGCCACGATAGAGATAAATATTGTCTGAGCACTCACCCACCTAGAACCAGCAGTTTTGTAAAATTTAAAAAAGAATATCTAAATATTTGTGGAGGTAGTTTGATGTATTGATTTACCTGACGTGTATTTATAGTAATTAATCATTCAAAAATCACCCCGTTGCTTTAACGGGACTTTGTCTTCTATTACAAATACCCACCTACTGCTGTCTCGCTGGGTTTCCTATTGTGTTTCAGCCATTGCGTCTTCATTATATTAATTGTTGAGCAAGACGATACCCATGCAATGGATACGTGATATATCATTTAAAACAAAATTGAATTGTGATATGTTAATTGAGCAAGAGGTCATGCATGGAGTGAGTATAAGAATGATTATGTCATGTTTTGCCGAGGTATCTCAGGATGGCTCTGTCTATATCCCAGGAGCGCCTCCTTGTGAGGTCCGTCAAATAACCCTACCATTATTAAGTGATCATCTCCAGGTTTTATAATCTTTTGTGAGATTTCAAGTGGCGTACTATGTCTCTGTCACAAACAGGAAGTATGGAGTATGGCAATTACCTCGATATAACGTCTTAAGTTGGTATTGTAGTTAGCTCAGTAGCCTCAGGTGCCGTTATTCGCTGATAAACTTTAGCTGCTTTTGCCCCGTCAGGATCCGCTGGTTGTGAATACTCGTAGGTGTTCACTAAAAAACATCTAACACCTGCTTCACCGTTGGCTCCCTCTTACATTAGCTGGCCTGCCATGATACAACTGATGCCTGTGAAGATCCAGGTTAAAATTGGTCTTTAGCAAGCCATGCTTGTCGTGAGAAGGGACTAACAGTGAGTGAGTATGGTTTTACGCCGCTTTTAGCAATATTCCAGCAATATCACGACGGGGGACACCAGAAATGGGCTTCACACGAAGGGACTAACAGGATCGAGTGGTCAGGTTCGCGGACTTGCATTGGTCACCGTATCCCAATTCCGTGGATCGATGCTCATGATGTCAATCACTGGATTGTATGGTCCAGACTCGATTATTATAGAACACTATAAAGCTGGAATATTGCTGAATGGGTAGTAAAATGAGAAACAAAGCTGTGATATAACTGAATTCTTTTTGAAAGAGTCGTTAAACCCCGCTCACTCACTCAATCACAAGATGATTATTCGTATGTCAACCATCCAAGTACACTCAACATTAAGGATACAACACAGCAAGGGGAATAATCACTTGAATATTTGCTGTTAAAAATCAATATGTTTATCGATTTCGTTTCTAGACAAAACAAATATATATATTACCAATCTCCGGCCTTTAAGGGACAGTGATGGCGCTGCGACAATAGCGTGAACGATGACGGGGGGTCAACGGAACAGCTGAGCAGCAAAAATACCCTGTCAGGTGACACTGTTATGATGGCGACGCGGAAATCCTCGTTGAGCCCAACAACACACAACACGGTCCTCGGACCTGTAGGGTGCTATTGATTATTGCTTAACGTCGGTGATATTTGATAGAGATGAACGATGCTATGGTGTGCCCGGTGACCACGTTTGCTAAGTGGCCACCGGTGGAACGTCGGCAGCCATTCGGGCGTGCTCGGATAAATCACGCTGTGTTATTTTGAAAGAGTACAGCTCAAAAGGTATAATAGGGAGGAAGGAAAGTCGATATGAACTCCTGTGCTTGGTGTATTGTCACAAGTACCCCCCCCCCCCCCCCCCCCCCCCCACACACACACACACATACACTCCCGTTCAACCCACCCCTCCCCGTACTCTAATAGCATACTCAGAGTTAGGTTCACTTTCATCTATTTCAATCACCTTACATGTCTCAAAGGTCAGTGAAATTCTGAAAGTATTTTGTTTGCCTTTTGATTTAAGGTTTTGTTCGGATATATTTACATAAATAAAAGCATATATTATAATGAGTCCGGCTTGTCAAAAACTCTGTAACAGTTTATTCTGACAATCAATGATGGCTCTCGCAGACTTCTTCGGGGTAGACATATTTAGGCCATCGTGGTGGCAGACACATTTAAGACACCGTGGTGGAAGACAGATTTAGGACATCGTGGTGGCAGACACATTTAGGACACCGTGGTGGTAGACACATTTAGGCCATCGTGGTGGCAGACACATTTAGGCCATCGTGGTGGCAGACACATTTAGGATACCGTGGTGGCAGACACATTTATGACATCGTGGTGGCAGACACATTTAGGACATCGTGGTGGCAGACACATTTAGGACATCGTGGTGGCAGACACATTTAGGCCATCGTGGTGGTAGACATATTGAATAAAACGACTCTCATTAACCGATCCTCCATAAAAGGGTTAAAGTTATTTTGTGTGTACATAAAATGAGTTCGTTTAAATTTGTATGACATTAAGGGCAGAACATATCCCAATGACAAGGCTATAAACAGTAGATCACTCAAACCACAATGTTGTATGGCGAAATTCCAATCCTTAATCTAACAACACAGTTATCCCAAACTGACGTATACTCACCAAAAGAAACGCGAACCATAGAACTGTATTGAGAAGTATATACGTTCAGAAGAAATGTTTCCAATGTGTACCACTTAATGACAAAACTAACGATAAGTCAAGTGTTACCACGGTGTTTTTATTCGTATCGCGATATGCTGCCCGTGATTTCCAAACTTTACATGTTAATCCTGCACGAGACATGTGGTGTATCTCGAGTCATGGATCTATGACGTCACATGTTATAAGTTCATCAGCGTAGGATCACACAATATACCAGTATATTCGTTTCTGCCATCAAACCAATCTAATATTTCTAAATATGAGTAATTCTTCATATATTAACCAACATATATGTATTGGCGTTTCTTTTGTCGGCGAGTATATTTGATTCTATAAATCGATTCATATCTCGCGTTACCCATTATCGTTTTCATTTCGCCACGTTTGACACTTATTACATCTATATTGTACTGCTCTTGATATATGGCCGAACCAAACACAATCAGACATCTCACTGAAGTAAATTAAAACATACTAAGTGCACATTGTACTGCGATAAACCCATGTCGCCGGGCCTGTAATGCGGCCTGTGATGTACAATACGCAGGTCTTGCTTGTTATATCGGTGTGAATTTATTACTCGGTGGCAGTTACTGGTGGTATGGTGTCACCGCAGGGGGCCTCGGGAACAAAGATGTTTCTTCGCCTCTCACAGCGTGGTATCAATTACTTCGATTTATGCTCTCCCGTAGGTCATCATCGATCTGAACAATGACACACAAACATTATGTGTTACCGAATTACCAGTATCTGAAAGTGTAGTACACTACAAGAATAAGAAAGCATCAATACAAGGAGGTATTAGAGGGAGGTTACAGTCAGACGATGGTGGCTGGGAGACACCATTCACTGCATCAGTTCACGGGGAGCCAGGGGGTCTATAGCGATACAATGTGATGTGCAGAGCCCTTGCACCTTGGTCCTACCAGGGTCCGCGGGTCGAGAGTTGAATCCAAGATAGGCCCGATTGTACTTGGCTTGTCAGTACATATGGGATTCAGTAATGTGGTCAACGGCTACGACTGCCACTTGGGGCCTCCAAACTGGCGTGTCACGCCGGGATATAAATGGAATAAACAAACACTCGCATGCGAGTGTGACATCCGTTAGTCCAGTCACTTCTGGAATCACATTTATGAAGCATACATCGTAAAACGAGAACCCAAAATAGAAGAGCGCACGTTTACTTACTTAAGCGCTCTTTTCAATCCTCAAAAACGTTCTAAGCGGTTTAAAACAAATATTTCTAATTAGTCCACTGTCTTGTAATTTCCAAATAACAGACAAGTAATTGGGCACGTGTGAATGATACATAAAACTTTAAGACTTATAACCTCAATATTTTAAATTCCTGCTGTCCGTACTTTCATAAGGACTATATACAAGTATTGGGGTATTTCTTGTTTCTCGGAGGGACATGGAACAAATTAGATTGATGAGCAATCCAACGATTTTCTTATTAATTGTGGTAATGATGATTATGATGAGGATGATTATGATTATTATTATTATCACATACAGGGTCGTCGTCGCCGTTCTTGTTATATCAGTGTCTATCCGAATCAGGGCATTGACGAAGAATGTCTCAGTCACTAAAGCCAATTTACAGATTATATGGACAAATAGTTGAGTATATAAAATACATTCCCATACTATCAAATGTCACATCCTGTCAGCACTAACGATATGGACACTAGTCAAGAAGCATTCCAGTTCCGTCTCATCACACCCGAATGCCTCCTCCAGACCCCCACGATAGTTCCGCTGAGGAAGTAGTCCGGCCTTGGCACAGTAGATTCGGATATTGTTATGGCCGAGTACATAGTTACCGATGGTGTGGATGGTACCACACGAACCGGGAGTCGCTGCGGTGAATGGCTAATTTCATGGGACTAGATCTCAATGACAATACAAGCTTAGAAAAAGGGCAAGACATCTGATTGCATGCCACCTTTTCAAAATATTGTTCATCGGATAGGTCACTGAATTGTATTCTGTTGTGAATATATGCTAGCACGAAGTGTAGTCTTTATCTGTCTGCCCAGTAGCGTGTAGCAATGTTTAGACTGGGATTACATACCTTAAAGCCATGTAATCCATAGGAGACCCGTTTCGACATTTGACCTAGTACATTACATACCCACTGCAAGTCACAGTTCCTGACAGACTATATAATACGAAATAGAACCATTGTCTGTTCAGCGCCATTAAGAAAGGTTATCGGAAAGTGAGGGCTGTGTCATGGTTACTTTGAGTTCAGTTTTACCTCAGGCAAATTAAGTTGTATTTTTGTAAACGTGGTTGAGAGGGGATTGGATGCCTGGAAAGAACTATATGGTACCAGATTTGCTGAAATCGTGGCCTGATTCAGACTGTGTGCATATCAATGAGGATTCTGGAACCAGGTATGGTTTTATCCATTGTCAGATAAGGCTGAACACTGACATTTGGTAACTAGTAAGGAGCTCTAACACTTTATTACAATTAATCTAATAATATACCACTCGACATCTGGTAGGGATACTCTGCCGAGGTGGATCTAAATGTGTTTTTTGAGATGTTGTCATACAGATAGTGATTGATACTGTCATTGAACTGACGCTTCTTGGTTCCTTGTTAAGTATCACTGACCATTATTACACATTACCATGTTTCATAATATAATGATACATATCAATAGCCGCATCATTGTTAAGCAGTATATACTCACTGTTTGTGTGAGTGAGTTGGGTTTAACGCCGCTTTTAACAGTATTCCAGTTATATCACGGCGTGTCAGCTTAATGTGGGAGGAAAGCCCGAAATGATGCAGGTCTCAGACGTTTACCACTTGGGTGAAACCCACGAGCACGGGTAAGGTGCTGACAAACCAAGAAACATAATCGGGACGAACCGGGATTCGAACCCACAATCATAGGTTTCTGGCGTGCCCAAGGGACGCAACTCTGCACAGCGAGTCGCGGCTCCTTAGACGACTTGGCCACCCGTGCCCCCTCATTGTTTGAGAGTTTCGGATGTATCTTCAATGACTCAAAAAGCAACCCACAAAATATGACACATTTAAGTCATAAATTTGGATTTCTAATTCCATTTGTATGTCTGGATTTTTATTTTGAAGAAAAAAACATTTTGGGTTTTTTAATTAATATTGGCACATATATCCATCAAATGTTCCAGTAAGGATTCCTACTGTTATTTAAGTCCTTGTAAATCCCGAGGCTTATAACATCTGTAAAGCATAATCTGAAAATCCATTTCCTAGGTCTACACTGTTGGAATTTACAATGTGGTCGTGTGTTAACATACGTCCATTGTCAAGGTACGCAGGGTACAAGATTAACCTATAGGTCCCTTTTTTATCAGTAACGTTGCCCAAACTGTATCTGGTAACCTTTCAACGCAACAATCCAGCGAACCGTCTGCTACCAGCAAGTGCCTGCCACACCTGAATGTCGTAATCCGTTCGTGACAAATTGTCGTAAATCACACTCTAGACAACAGAAGTCGTAAAATTTAAAGAACGCGATGACCCGAAATAAATAAATTGCGAATTTTAATGTTAAATCGTCACCAATACGGACAATTACTTAGAAATATATTCATAAAAGTGCCTGTGTTTATCACGAGACAATAGCAGATATCTGCCGCTGATAGCAATGAGATCGTGCAGCATTGTAATTGTGCTGCCAGCTGAGTTGATAGGCATGGATGAATAATACTTGTTTTACATCCGTTGCGTTTTTCGATTGATGTATTGAATATCGGACACAATGATTAATTTGATTTGGAAATTGTGCAGAAGGCGTCGCTATAAATGTCAAGGTCTTCGACTTCTGTTCAGTAAGAACGATAATGTGATAATGTTGCTTTGTGTGTCGCTACTGGTGCATAGACATTTGAATATAGTGACATGCATCCTCGATAGGGACTGGTCAGAGATAAAGTTTGGACCTAGCCTAAAATACGAATATCAAAACATTAATGTCGTGGTAATTGTAAACATGTTAAATATAATTCTATGTATCTGTGTGTCGCTACTATAGCCGAGGCCGTAGTTATTTTTTTTGATAGGAGGGGGCAAATATTTGTACAAGTATCACCTGTGCCCAACTTGATGCCAAAAAATAAAAATGTTTTCTATAAAAAATCCAGGTGAGGCAACCATGACGTCACAATCAAATGACGTCACTAATGGCTCTGCTACTGAAGCTGTCAGCAGTACATTTTACACTTACACTGCTTATTTCTGTCTACACACTGAAAAAGTTGAAAGAATGATGTAGGATGATAAGTAAAATCACCCCCTCGTGTCTTTTGATATCAAATATACCAACACTCGTTGATAAAACTTGATAAAAGTGAAAAACTCCTCATCAAGCCTCGGAGTTTTTCCACTTTTATCAACTCGGGTTGATATATTTGATATTCTCGAGTGAGATTCTCTATAACTCAACTTACAAATAACACCTGTCATCAATAGATATTTTGTCTAACTTTATAACTTGAACTCGTATTGTTTATCAATTATGTTAAAAGTCAACATTTAAGATAACCATAGTATTTAGTAATTGTCTACGAGCGAATATATAGAGGATATTATTTGAGTGCTCATGTTTTACTATGTTTACGACACGAGTGTCTAAATTCCGGAATATCCCGATCGAGTGTCGTAAACATAGTATGACATGAACACGAATATAATGTTCTAGTAATTACCGAAGAAAATGTCTACATACAGAGACGAATTTCAGTATTTACCTGCAAGAACAGCAAGTCGCAAGAGCAAGAATTTGTCGAATGACGTCAATCTGCAGCTATGACGTTATTTCTAGGGTGACGTCATTCCAACCTCACGTCACAATAACATTCGAATGACGTCAAAATGCCGTCCGGATGACGGAAACAATACACTGTTGTCTCGTGACGTAATATGACCCTAGGGCACATATGATTTTTATGAGCCCGATGTTTGCTCTCGTAGGTAATAATAAATCATATTAGAGAGTTTTTTCTGATATGTTTCATGTTATAAAGCAGGATCTTCAAGTTGGTGCCCAAATTCTTTAATATTATTCAAAAACACAAAATACCAGTATCTCTACAAGTGAAAATCAATTCCTCCTACCTGTAAGCGGTTTAAGTACTTAAGTACTGGACAGGTGTCGTGATCCCAGACGCAAATACCACCTCACTTCACAGACTGTCCTGATTTCCCCTTCCGCGAGTAAGAAGTAGTCCCATCGTAATTGATGGATGGATTTTGCCGGCTTATGCTGCCAGTCGGGACTGCTATTGGAAGCACTAATATCACTACCCCATAAATCCCACAATCAATGAAAGACGCTTAAGTCATTACTATGGTACGTTGCACTCTTAGTACTTCAACGCCTTAAGCTTGCAAACAAACATGTTACGGTATTAGCCTTTTTGTAAGAGATAATAAAATATCAATTTTCTATCGATGTGTACATACTGCATATGGATGTATTCTGTCCCTCTTGCACAACACAGAAAGACTGGCCACAGTCTAGATTGGGTCTGTAAACAGTGAACACATTTGCTTGATAAATACACTTCCACGGGTACACGGAGTCTCTTAAGCTCGTCGACTTTGCATGTGGTTGATTTGTAAAATATTTGCATATTTGCTTACTGCGTATTTGCGAAACTTCTGTGCCGCGTCAGACAACAAACAAGCACTTACTACTGAAAGCAACATATGTGAGTGGCGGAAGCTACCGATAGAGCAGGACATGCTTACCCTTTTCGCGAGCACCTAGTCTCATCACTAATTTTCAGTGATCAATTCATAAAATTGACACAACTATTTTCCCTTCTAGCAATACCTTGTTTCAACATCTGGAAATATCCCTCTTAAGTAAACGACTGTAAAACACGACAGTCTCTCGATCCCTTCAAGAGATGTTCCATGTTAATCTGGGGCGTTCGGGTAGCCTAGTGGTTAAAGCGTTCGCTCGTCACGCCGAAGACCCGGGTTCGATTCCCGACATGGGTACAATGTGTGAAGCCCATTTCTGGTGTCCCCCCGCCCTGATATTCCTGGAATATTGCTAAAAGCGGCGTAAAACCTCACTCACTCACTCACTCACTCCATGTTAATCTACGTTTGGTATTGTTGCGACCAGAAACCAGTGTGCCATATGTATAATGATAACTCACATTAATATTAAGTCTCTATCATAGTTAATTCTAGGCTTCTTACAAACACAGTCCCCTGAAGATTAACGGTCTTAGAATTGGTCTTCAGCAACCAACTCTTGTCGTAAGAGGCGACTAACCGGATCGGGTTGTCAGGCTCGCTGACTTGGTTGATGCCTAACCTAATTGTGTAGATCGATGCTCTTGATGTCAATCACTGGATTGTCTGATCCAGATCTCGATTATTCACAGACAGTCGCCATATAGCTGGAATATTGCTGACTGCAGCGTTTAACAACAAACATACAAAACAAAACAAACACAACGAACTGGTTTAATTGACTCCCAGTAGATGAATCATAAAGGCATATTTCCCATTCTTATTTGTATCACAGTTAACTACCATCTTACAAGTCCAGAATGATTTAAGTGTTATATTGTCCTATTGACAACCTAGCTGTAGATACCGGTGTTAATCCCCCGATAAGATGTTTCCACTAGCCGTCAGAATCAATCAAAGAAAGCTAATCAAACCTTATTTATTACTTAACACGGTTCATGGCTGCATTAATGCCGAAACGGTATCACCACGATCAACCCCGGGATCTACTGCTGTCTGTGTTTTTGCGAGTATTCCAGACTAAATTTATGCTGAATTTTACATAACTACTACACACCTCCCAACTTGTCCCAACCTACGTATTACATCTCACATTACATCGCTTACCCATCCAATCTCCACCTATCCAATCACCTAGTCTAGTCCGCCACCACCCACCCACCCACCCACCCCCACCTCCCCCCGCCTCATCCCCCGACCCCCACCATTTCCATACCATTCCTTCCAGGGCTATTACCTTCCCAACTCCCACCCTCACCACGTCCGATCACCCAATTCCCATACTAGTACTAGTACTGATTCCCTGCAACCTTTACTGGTCGTAAGGGTCTGGCATGGTGACATGATTCAACGTAGGCTCATAATATCAATCACTGGTTAGTCGATTATTAACAGGCATAGCGAGCGAGTGAGTATGCGTATATCAATATTCCAGCAATATCATGGCGGGGAAAACCAGAAATGGACTTCACACATTGTACCCATGTCGGGAATCGAACCCGGGTCTTCGGCGTGACGAGCGAAAGCCCCTTAACAGGCATAGCATACAGCTTGCAACTTTTTCACAAAACCACTTCAGCGCTACGAATATCTATAACTTCTATACTATAACACTGACTGCGTTACGAATAGTGCTCCGTTAAACAGCAAACAAAGGAATACACAGAACGAAATAAGCGCATGATCTGTATCGACCGAACGCACCAGTCTTATAAAGACTTGAAACAATTCCATTAGTATGGTGTAACAAGCACGCAGCTACAGTATTGGGGCACCCTCAGGCCGAATCGGAACTCGGGGAAATATTTGCACATTGTAATGGTATGTTTTCTTTGCATGTGTACCGGTCATTTCTCTTCAAGTGGAATCACATAAGCTATACGGTCAATACTTTTTATTGCCACCCGCAAGCTGGTGTGTTCCCGTGGATTAAGTTATTGGCTACTTGTATTTCATTAGGGGTAGAATCACACGGAGCTGATACCCTGGACGTTATTGGATTGCAATGTGGCTGCTTCATGGTAAATCATTTTTTTCTTTTTCATTGATAACTGATGCGATCTATGCGTTAAAGTTGTATTTGTTTGTTTCCATACTACTTGAAGAGATTCCTATTTTTCTTCAAGAATGGTCATTATGTGACAAACTTCGTGAACTGTATACCAGTACACTGATGAGTTGTAAAGTTTGTATGTCGTGATGTCTGGAGTGTAATCAGGCTATGGTCGTTTGTAACCTGGGCTTATTGTAGGCTTGTTCTCGATTCTCGTTGTTACGTCATTTGCATTTTTGACATTGAGTGTATGATGTTAGTCAACAACATCAAAGCATCAAAGCGACCTGTGAATAATCGAATTTGGACGAGACAAAACAAATGGCTGATAGTGTGAGCAACTCTCCACTTCATCGAGAACCGCGACACACCGTCAAGTACCATGACACACCGTCAAGTACCGTGACACACCATCGAGTTCCATGTTACATCATTGAGAACCATGACACACCTTCGAAAACCATGACACACCATCAAGTACCACGACACACAATCGAGGTCCATGCCACACCATCAAGTACCGCGACACATCATCGACAACCGTGACACACCATCGAAAACCACGACACACCATCGAGTACCGCGACACAACATCAAGTACCATGACACACCATCGAGCTCCATGACACACCATCGAGTACCATGACACACCATCAAAAACCGTGACACACCATCAAGTACCGTGACACACCATCAAGTACCGTGACACACCATCGAGGTCCATGACACACCATCAAGTACCGTGACACACCATCAAAAACCGTGACACACCATCAAGAACCGTGACACACCATCAAGTACCGTGACACACCATCAAGTACCGTGACACACCATCAAGTACCATGACACATCATCAACTACCACGACACACCAACCATCACGTACCATGACACACCATCGAGGTCTATGACACACCATCAAGTACCGTGACACACCATCAAGTACCATGACACACCATCAAGTACCGTGACAAACCATCAAGTACCGTGACGCACAATCGAGAACCACGACACACCATCGAGTACCATGAAACACCATCAAGTGCCATGACACACCATCAAATACCATGACACACCATCGCGGGCCATGGCACCTCATCAGCCAGGTGACGAACCCTAACATAGGAGATTGCTCATAAATTATGTTCGATGGTATCCGTAAATTCGACATGTGACGGATAGTTCAGAAGCACTGATGTTCTTTCTTTGTTTTTGAAAAAAACACATATTTCTTAAGTCATACTTGCTAAATGAGAATCAATGCTAATATTTCGAAGATTGTTAAAGCGTACTGTGGAAATATTTACCAAAATTGCTTTGGGGATGTCAGTTGAATATATGGTAGCTAGAACTGTGGCTAAATACAACACGCACACTGCCACAGGTAACACTTGATTGTTTGTGTGTTCGTCGACTAAAGGCAGTACATGAACAATCTTTATTCCGTCTACGTTTATTTTATATGCAGTAATACGAATTTACATTCGTGACCAACTCGTGTTATTCCGGGACAAGCCGAAGAGCGACTTCTTCCCCTCTCGTGGCCATTTTTGCGACCGGGCTCCGTCCTAGCGCAAACGGGCATACCTAAAGCAATTGTCAACTCGTTGCGTAATGGTTCACATATATTTCCCCATATATTATAAATATTTCAGATGCAATTTAAAGCACATCGGGACATGCGGAATTATACAGTATGATTGAACACATTTAACTGTGTCTTCGGTATATTTTTAGAAGCAAGACATATGTAAAATCACAAATTATTTCTGAGGGATTCTTTGACGAAGAACTTGAAATCATACGCGCATTCTGATTGGTTTGTCGTATTTTCGCACATAACATTCATCGATAGGGGGACGAGCAGGTTGCGGAAAGGGGCGAGTGGTGGCGAATGACGAATTTAACGTTAATATCAATATTCCGGTATTTTGTGTCATTCCTGTCCGTACCGTTTCAGTGGTAGTATGGTTTCAGGGTGAAGTATTGTCAACCCAAATATCAGGAATGTATTTGAAACATTATTCTTACAATAATTCAATATTCTTTCAGGTGTCTCGCTAGGTAACAAGTATTATGTCTGGCCGGAAGTACGGGAGCGATAAAGAGGTAGCGGCCGTGACCTTCAACATGAAAGAACAGCGATGTCTTGAGAAATCCCTCCAAACCCTGACTCTAGAGAAAACATACTCGCTCAAGCTCCTCGACCTTGACCACAGAATCATTAAGGTCAACTATCGGCGTCTGAAGGACAAGGTATCCCGGATCAAGTCCAACCTATCGGCTGACGAAATTTCAGATCTACGACAACTTGAAGCAGACGGCAAACTGCGACCGGCGTACAACTCGGTGAACATCAGTGGAGCTTTAAAAATTGCCGCAGCGTCGAGGAGGCTTAAATTTCAGAGGCCTTTACGAGACCGAGCCTCCAGTGCCCATCCTCGTCTCACAGGGCGCCATGAAGGCCACATTCATGCTCCTCCACCTTTACCTGGTCTGTGTAGGAGTAATTCAGTCACCGGCGTGTTCATCGATGCCCCTGCCTCTGACGTGACGAGGCGGAGAATGTCTGCTGACGTGATTCCTAACAATGACAAGCTGAGACCTTTAAGTGCCTTCACAATCGGCCAATCAAACGTTCATGAAAGAAATGGCGATGGGTTGAATAAAAGACCAGCGACATCGTCGTGCGTAGGTTTTGACAAGGCTAAGCTCAATGTCTCCCGACCTACGACTGGTGTGTCGTGTAACAGCATTTCTCACGGACACACACATTCCCCCTTTTCTTCTCACTCCCAGGCAGAAAAAGATGCCCGTGCACCCTCGGCCTCTCTCAATCGCCGTCCTAGTAGGGAGTTAAAATCTACGTACCCATCTGATGATTCAATAGACTCCAACTTGGGGGATGATTTATATGAAGAGCGGAGACTGGAGCTCCTGGAGGAAGAGCTCGCCCGAACGGAGGAGCTCGAGCTCCGGAAAGAGGAGTTCCTTCAGAATATAAACGATTATCTGCGACGGACGAATCCCCCAGAGCAGGAAGAGGAAGGTACTCTCGCAAAAGCCGAATCTTTGAAAAGTCTTATAGTTAGTGAGAGGGTTGCCTCAGCAAAGAATGGTAAACGTCTCACGAAGAGGAGACAGATGAAAGTGGATTTCGACCAAAAGCCGACTTTCCTTCCCGAAGCAGACTATCGTCGGCGGTTGTTTAATTTATGGACGGACATGAATAGATGTCGGTATCTTCGTGTGCCAGAGGAACTAATAGACCTCTCCGGGATCCAAACTTTAGCTAAGGACCAGATGCTGCTTTTCGAGGTCTTACGTCAAGCTGAACAGGAATCGCTCGCGGCGTCAGCACAGTTGTGAAGGAGTGAGCAGGGTAGTATTCCGTCTGTGCCATGGTGGAACATTGCGAACGGGCAGTACACATTTGTTTTGTACACATGTGGCAAATCACCAATGTATTAAGTTCATGTCAGCATTGTAGGTGACTGACAAAGATCCATATTGAGCTGTTGAAATGGAACTCGTTTTGGACTCCTTGTTGTTGAAGCGCCCATACTGTTTTGCCTGTTAAGACACGTCTATTCGTGTGTTGCGATATGTGTATTTTAGGTTAGCAATCATTTGATATTGACATGTATCTTTGAAACTGTCGAAATTAACGTCTCCATTTGGTACATTAGTGGTGAGCGTGTATGGTTTTAATCCGATATCACTGCAGGGGACACCAGAAATGGGCTTCACTCATTTTAGCCATGTGGGGAGTCGAACCCGGATTTTCGGCGACTAACCACCGCTTTAACCTGTGCTGTTGTACGCCGACAGGGCACGATGTGTCAATCGTGTATACTTGTAGGTATAGACTTTGCAGAATACCTACTTACGGAATTTATTGTACACAATGAAAGTTTCTTTAGAGGGCATGTACGGGAATAAGTTTTTACAACTATTAAATATTACAACTATTAAACTATATTTAGTGTCTGAATACAAGCAAATAGTAATTCCGATACATGTTATGATTTTCATGAGAACTGCTTTTGCCCATGTTGTCTGGATGCAATACCACGACAGCAGCCGCAATGGTAACTGTTGCCGTGTTACCTTCACACGGGGTTTTGGGTCGTCCCTAAGGTTGGTATTTCCAGTCGCAGGTGTCATCAACAACTCATTGAGATGCAAGGGAATCAACACTAAGCCAAACAACTGAGATAGCGAGTGTTCAGGAAGTGTTCGCTTCTGAGGTCGTCAAGTGTCCACTCTGCGGTCGTCTACACAAAGAGTCGCTGTTTTCACGACAGATGGCCATCACATACCGGGCGACCTACAGCTTGTGTATTATCGTATCTATCACGCTTGTTGGGCCAGTATGCTTGTGACGGATATCATCTCCATGACAACATTATCCATAGTTACTATGACTACATCTGCTTGGATTCGAAACAAAATACTTCATCCATGTTACCATTTAGACCGCAACAGACGGAAAATTTGTTTTTCGTCTCGACATCTTCTCGCGAATAACTTAACATATTTATCTATTAATCACTTGTAATGCTTCTCCTTTCTGCTCATTGGCGGACATCAATATCTGTCAACAGAAAATCTTCATATCTTTAAGCCTCCGAAAAAAATATTTTTGTCTGGTATTTCAGTTTCAAAATTGTCCAACACATATATATAACAATCAAACAATATTGTTTGAGCAATTTAACGGATTTTTCCTGTTGAATACAGGACACAGTCTCGAATTTGTTAACTGGGAAAAGGATATTTTGAAATAACCTGGTTGAGAGGTGAAAGTGTAAAGTGATATCAAAGTTTCCATAGTTTAATATAGGCTCTACGATAGTCGTTAGCCCTAAGATCGTTTTGAGCAGTGGAGGCCAAAGAATAACTGATTTATTCACCAGACATTTACAATCACAGTTGAATGGCACGTGAGGCTTTGTTCCCCAATGCTCTAGTGCTGTGGAAGAGCTACAAGACCGTTTGCTAGTTACATTAAAACCGAACGGTGACGTCGCTTCAACCCTGACACATATACTCTTAAAACAGTAGGTGATATTTAAAAATATTAGATTATTACAGAAATACAAAACGTTATCGAGTGATATTATTGAATAAATAAGAAAAAGGAAGGATTAAGTGTAACACGACAATCAATGACATGTTGGCGGTGTATTTGAGGGTGCAAATAACCAAGACAGACGAGAAGATTTGTTTGTACAAACATGAAGGTTTGAGATGACTTGATAGATAATGAGTCATGCCCACACGATTGATCAAACATTCGTCTATACGGCGTGGCATGGTCCGAATCAATCTCCCAATGACAATTTGAGGGAATCTTGTCCACTCCTCTTGTATCGCCTGGCCCAGCTCGGTTGTCATAGCGGGTGGCCTTTGACGTCTCCTGATCATGTCCCAGACGTGTTCTGTTGGGGAAAGGCCAGGACTCGTGGCTGGCCATTGTATTCTGGTGAGGTTTTACTGCTTGGGGGTAGTAAGTTGGGATATGCGTACGGTGGACACGAGTGTTACCGTCTTGAAAGACAAAACGTGGACCAGCATGGCGCAACGGCGCAACTATTGGCGCCTGTATGTGGTCTCGATAGTACTGTCCAGTGACCCTTCCATGGACAATATGGAGTTGTATTCAGGCAGTCATACTGATCCCGCCCTACATCATTACAGACCCACCCCTACATGTGTCATGTTACTTTAGGTGGACGTTCGCATGACGTTCGTGAGGACGCCTCCAGACACGTCGACGCCCATTACGAAAGTCCAGAGTGAAGCTGGGCCCCGTTCCACAAAGTTATCTTAGCGCTAAGTCGATCGTTTATCCCATTCTTTAACACTGACTTACGACAATCGTAACGCTAAGGTCGCTTTGAGGAACGGGGCCCTGGCCCTGGCCCTGAATATATTACGCGAGACCATAACCGGTCCCCCAGTTTCTACGATCTTAACACCATTGGCATCTGGCAAGGTGTCTGTTTGATGACTGTGGTACATGTGGTCGCCTTGCATGCAAACGATCTGGTCTGGTCATACACTTAAACTCCGGTGGCCTTCAAGTGAACAGCGATTTGACTGGCTGTTTGGGCACAATTTCTTAAAGCATAGTTTCTGATTAATCGATCTAGTTTCTGTTATTGACCTAGGGCGCCTTGTGCGGGGCCGATAATTAAGATTTTGTGTCTGCATAAACCTGTTCTGCAAATCACAGACTGAAACAAATAGAACATAATGGCTCCCTCTCGCTGAGTTATACCAGTTCGAAGCATACAAATAGACGTAGGCGTTCATCACGTTTGAGGATTCCCAATCTGATCACATATGCTGCATTAAAGCAAGAGCAGAGAGTTTACGTGTTACTGTGGCCATTGAAAACCAACAATACCAATAGCTCAGGGCGATTTGACGACCTTTCACTGAATTATCAAAATAGAAAATGACCCCCTACCCACGTGCACGAAGGAATTCCATAGTCCGTGTTCAATGTATTGGGTATATTTGTGCATTAAGTTTTGGTTCTGAAACCGACCTATCTCTGGCAGTCATTTTCCCAAGCTGTTCTTTCTTCTGGCGACCGATCATATCATTCATATTTCATGACAAAAATATAGTGTACAAAGGTAAATTGTGATAATTGTAAATAACACTAAGTTTGTCAGGAGACGTTATGACAATATTCTTCTTGAATATAACTGTTGCATGTAACAAAACACAAGTTCTATATTAATGTATACTGCGTCTCCTGTGACAGGGTCTGTCGTTAACTCATACACACGACGATATGACACACCACCTCGACATGTGTACTACGTGGACAACGACCTGCATGGTTTACCTGTGTTGACCGGTACTTCTTCAATTGGTCTGAATATGGCATTTATCATTAATATTGTTAAGTGTCGATTCCCAAATTGAAACAATATGTTAGCCCAGAAATATGTACGTAAGAGAACTTAGTGTGAACCAACAAACAACCAAGTGGAATACAACCAACAAACATATTACAAACTTAACAAGGTTTACAAATCAATACAAATTACTGCACAGCAATTACAATGGCAGTACACAATAGAGTGGTTGTACAATATTCAATGACAGTATATAATATGACGACAGCGGTCATCTCAAATACAAAAATACAGTGGTGATAGCAAAAATAAGTGATAATAATATATTCACCCCGCGGCGACAGTGGTCAAGATTCCGAGAAAGGCCTTGGCAGGGAATCCGGGGTGATGAGTGATCTTCACGCGAAAGCTGGTCTTGATGTAATGAAATGTGTGAAAGACGAAATGTGTGAGAGAAACGAGATGCACGCTCTTGTCCCCTTATATACACTCACAACACACTATCACAGTCCAAGGTATTCTGGACGTTAACACATGACACAAGCATCTAAATATAATAACTTCCTCAAAACTGCTTTCATTAAACAGAGCTACATTCCTGACAATTAATCACTGTCCAAAAACAATGCTATGAGCTTTTACCGAATCTCAAAAGAAACAATGTAATAAAAGAAGCTGTAGTTTGTACATTTACTACAGGCATGTATGCTGCTCACGTCCAATGTTCACGCAGAAACGGTTTCAATATAGGAATATATTTGACAAAAAGTCAAAAGTCAAATATGTGTTACACGGCCATATTTTTAAAGTTTGCCAAGAGAAAGGAACAAAAATCATTCTTTCTTTGGAAATATACAAACTCAGGTAGTCAAACAATAATAACAAATAACCAACGTGGCCCTTCTGTATTCGGGGACTCTACGAGTGTACAGGTTTAATATAGACTCTCTACTGCATTCCATCTTGTTTTATGTAATTAACTCAAAGATATTCTATCTTCATCATCTTCGCGGCTATCTATATTTCTAGTTCTGAAAGATGATAAAACCAAATAAATGTATTTAAGAAACCGCGTATAGTTCATATAGGAAAGAACACATTCGAGTTGCTTCAGCGCCCTTGTTCGGTATGTGAAGGTGTAGTCTTACAAGAGTTCTTCGTGTATCAAGAGTATTGATTCGGGTATACATATGCATCTTCGGTAATATATTTTCGTGAAACGGACCCGAGGTGACCGACAGGTTCCTGGAGATGAGATGTCTATGCCTCCTCAGACAAGTTGGGATAAGACAAGTAATACGTGTAACATGAAATATGTGTAACATGTATATGTAACATATAATATGTGTAACATGTAATACGTCTGAACATCGACTGAACCCATGGGGTACGGGGCTCTGGTTAGCCGCCGCCAAGTGACGTCATACTCGACCTAAGTTGTCCATACCGACTGAACCCATGGGGTACAGGGCTCTGGTTAGCCGCCGCCAAGTGACGTCACCGTTACAGGTAATTACTAGTTTCATTATTGATTCAATCAGGAATAACGGCAGTTTAATGAATATAATTCATTGATTAAGTCGTGTCGGAAATGTGAGAGAAATGGTTTTTGCCCGTTTAAAAAGGTTATATTTTTTCACAGACTGTTGCTATAGAAACATCGAGTAACATACCGATCGACCTACCTGTGGTTTGAAGTATTTTAGTCACAAGAAGTTCTATCGACAAGTTTACATTTGAAGAATTCGAACAGTAAGTTCACATTTATTCTAAGTCCAATGATGGCAGTCTAAAACGGACTATAGAAATATGCGAACGTAACTCTGTTATAATGATAATAATGTAGTCTTCGTAAAACATCTAATCCACACAAAACAATCATATGGAGAAAATTCTAGATATGCATCTTCTAAAATAGGACGCTGCGTTTGTTTTGTCAACACTGCTCCCATGACGCATGTTACATTACACTTGCATAACCATAGCCATGGTACACGACATGAAGTCTGTACTAGAAAATGTATACAAGTTCTTTACACTTAAGGAAGATAGAGGGAATCCATTTATTAGTTTAGATAGGGTGAATTACCGAACTGCCCAAGCTAGGGGGTTTTCAATTCATACTATCAAGTGTAAGGTATGATAAATAAAAAGGTATTGGGGTTGTCTCAAAATCAAAACCGGAACGTAAAAGGGTATTAGACAGCTTTGATACAGGGTGATTAGGGGTATTGTGTGCATGCTTTATGAGCAGACGGTAAAGAAATTAAAGAGACAATTAATGTTTCCCAGACTGCACTAATTATTGCTCTCCGCGAAATGGGATTTCGATACACTGTATGTGGCGATGGCCGAGCAGTTTTCAGGGGGAAATATTCGATCTTGTCCATGATGTCACATTATCTCCGCACCATTCACAACTATCACAGTCAGGACTTCCAGATAATTTACCTTGATGAATCATTTCACTGACTACATGTGGCTATCGGCAGATGGACAAAAAGCACCCAGGGTTCCATCTGGTAAAGGTAATTGTGTCATTGTTTTGCACGCCGCAACCCGTGATCTGGGGCTTGTTGATGGATGTGTGCTAGTTTTCGAGGAGAAAAGGCACTGGTGATTTTCATGAGGAAATTATGGGAGGTGATGTGTTCATAGGCTGGTTGGAACATCAGCTATTCCCCATTTTTTTAAAAACAACAACCAAGTGTTATTGTTATGGATAACGCCAGGTAATATAACGTCCGGGAATCATATACTGTCGCGCCAACCATGAGTAGTCCGAAGGCAGCCATACAGGAATATATGACATTGCCGACTTCAGACCATCTGAGACACAGGTTCAACTCATGGAGAAAATTCGGCTGAATAAGAACCCCGTAAAGTACAAGACATATGTGCTGGCGGCACAACAAGGTCACGTTGTCTTACGTCCGCCAGTAAGACATTGTGAGCTCAACCCTGTTGTGCCTATCTTGGCTAACTGTGAAGGGTTCGTGGCAAGACATGACACAACATTCAAACTAACACATGTCAAAGGGTGGATCAACGCAGTCTTTGCTGGATATCAGCCTTGTTGAACCAGTTATCATACCTTTGGCAGATAGTACAGAGTCATATACGTCATCAGCGGTGATAGATGCTACCTCAAGAAATCATCTGTGGGACAATAATTACTTCTTGATTTCAAAACTGCAACCTTCCAATACTCATCCCGTTTCATAGCTTTTAACTATTCCATCATTTTTCCAAGCAAATATAAAAAGTACATATCCTAAATTGCTACCGCATCAACGCACATATCAATTAAGTACAATATCAGCAATATTTTGTGACCACCCCCAACTCGGGTGACATTTGCACCTGTGAGAATGCACGGGTCGGTGTGAGGTCATCACCTCGGAACATGTGTTGAGTAATTACCACAGGTTATAGACCGTGTCATACATGTATGACAACAAGCGAATATATTCTAAGTGCCGGAAGTTTGTTTGAGATAGAATGTATTTTAAGTCATCGCTTCAAGACACAAGACACAGGTTTTGGAGTCCATACCACACAACCAACTAAAACCACACAATCCTTCCGACTCCCAAATAACCAATCAATATTCACGGCAGAACTAATGGGCATGGCCTCAGCCCTCCACAATCAAGAATTCAAAAACCACCAAAAAAATCCTAATACTTACTGACTCCAAGTGGACTACAAGCCCTACAAAACAAAAATACCAAAAACCGACCTAAATTAATAAATCAAATACTTAAAAGCTCCAACGACCTAACTAAGGCAGGCAAACAAATAACCTTCTTGTGGATAAAAAAAATCGACAGAGTAATCACTAAACTCCAAACAGGACACACCAACCTAAATAACCACCTAAAAAAATTTAAAAACACACTACATGTAACTGCCCACACTGCAAACAACCAGAAACCCCAGAACACGCACTCATCCACTGCACACACTACCTAACACATCGAACCGCATTACAAATCACCCTCAATCTAAACAAGGCTCTCACTCTAGAAGCAATACTAAACCCACAAAATAAACTAGAAAACTTCAAGGCCTTAGGCGTATTCTTAATCAAAACGGAACTAATAAAACGCATCTAAAACCATAATAACCTACCAAATCAAAATCACATAAACAAACAATCATCCACCATACCCAGCTCCCTTAGTTCTCCTCCCCAACCCCATCGGCATCTATTCCAAATCTCAAAATTCCCAAATTCTATATAAGCAACCCCTAAAGCCCCCTCTTGGGTTGCACAGACCACCCTCGCCCCTTTCGGAAATACATTAAATGGCCTGGCCGGGCCCGTGTGCGAAATACGCATCAGTCGGAAAGCGCACGTTAAATCTCCAAAGTAAGTAAGTAAGTAAGACACAAGACATATGCATATCTTGTTTCTCTGAAAGGAGGGCACAAACAACTGTGTGTTACTCGGAAAACATTATTATTTTTCCTAACATCTTGGAAGCATGTCCAGTGATAGAGCTATTAACTTTTTCCCAGTATTTTCGGAAACAAATTACCCGTTTCAAACAAATTCGTTTTACTACCTCAAATTTCAAAACACAGTGTGCTTATCACCTTATTTGATACCGCTGGCGGACCAAGAATGTGGGTTCTCAAATGCCATGGTAAAATGTCCAACTTTTCGGTGAAATGCGATAGGATAGATGCGGGTGGTGAACACATAGTTTGTGATCGCAATGTACTCTTGGTGTGTTAGATAAAATACAGCGGTATTTGAATTAAACAGGCAATGCTATTGTTTCATTATCCAGTGCTTCTGTATCATGAAAAAAGTTACAGCAGCGTGGTGCGCTTGACAAATCTAACAAAGCAAACATAAAATACCAGTGAGTCCAATCAGTATGGACGTCAGTCGTTCAAAAGCCAAGCGAACGTACAGTCAATATATTGATAAATCTTTGCCTATCATCAGTATACCTTTGTGAAACTGGTAAAATGTAAACGGTTATGACATGAAACATACATACAGGTGGAGTAGTTTCACAATACATTTTGTCACACTGGTGGGTAATATATCAATTTTAGTTTACTATGTATATAGTTGTGAGGCACTGTATTTATCTGGGAACATATTGATCGCACACGAATGCAATAACTTTCAGTCTGCTTCAGTGACACTATGTTTTTTCAGAGTGCGTCGTGAAGATCGGTAAGAAAATATATAATAATACAGCATGTGCCATTTCTTGTTAAAAGGCATGTCTCATCTCATACAGCAACAGCCTTGACATTTTCACTTTAAGTCAGAAGAAAATCAGATATCCTTGTGCTGTCACATTATAACACGTGTTCAGTAATAGAGTAATAGTTTAGTGACTAACATTTAGCCTTGTTTGATGACATCAACGGCGGTATATGAGTTAGAGCCATAATTGACTATGACGCATATATTTATTAAATAGTTTATTCAAAACATCATTGGTGACACGTAGGCTACATTTAGGCCTATGTACGCATTTAAGTTTTATATAAAGGAAAACTACAAGAACCAATAAATAATAAGTAATAATACGCTGTTAATTCATATGAAAGGAAGCTTTCAACTTTTGGAAGGTTCTCGAACCAATTTGTTTAGTGGGCGTTAAATAACTTAGAACTATTGGAGTTATGTCCCTTGGAAATGGATGCGTAGTGATATATCAAATTGGCGTCATAGGCTGATATTAACAAACGATGTTACTAATGCTATAGTGTCAACGTTATTACTTTGATGCGTGTTTGGAAAGGTATTTGTGAACGAATTGTAAACCACGTACAGCTAAGAACTACTTTATAACGCGCAAGTACTTCTGGTGGGTGTTGTTAGGCTATCGCACATGTTGATTCATATTTCAGAATAATCCCTGCCTCAGACGAAATTGTGTGGAAGACAGCATTGTCAGCCAATATTTTCAGCGTTATCTGAATAGTGGCAGGTACGAACTCGGTTTGTTTTGCAGTGTTTTTTGTTTTCCTTGTGCAATACACAATTGTGGTAAATGTTCCTAGATTCTACTTCGACTTTGTACACAAGCCGGTGACAGCTATGTAAACAATGATGGTATTTCCCTAGTTACCACGGCAGTGCAGGCAGTGCTGTGACTTAAGTCGTGTTTAATAAACTTAGACTAGTTATATTTTATTTTGTAGATATGGCAAAACAAATAACACAAGAGACATTTGACGATGTTGTCAAAGAAAACATGGAAGACTTTGACATGGCTGTTGAGGACGCTATAGAAGATGCAGTGCAGCAGTTCCAGACTCAGGTAAAGTTTTATGTCCGACTACCTGGGTAATAATAATAAGATATGATTTGACGATCAGTGCTCCCAAATAACATTTTCGAGCACCTTATGTAGTTCATGTTCTTCCTGACTCACACAACTTGGAGTATGTATCTGGCCTCATGCTTTACATAATGATACATGCAAGGCCATTATCTTGGATAAAATTGATAAAGCCTTTGGTGTCAACCACTGGGTGTCACTAGTGAAAAACATGGAACTCATAGCCAGAGCTTTTGACTAATTATTAACACAGTTAAGCATTGTTGTATCGAAGTTGAAGGGACCTACTTAACTACTCTGAGTTATCCATGGTTCAACACAACTGAAAATGATGAATAAAGAAGACGCAGGGACCAATCTTTTACTTTGAGACAAGTGTCAGTTTGAAGCTCGACACACCAGTGTTTAACTGTACATCACTACACTACATTCCTCCATCACCCATAGATAACCGATATGTGATGTAGTAGTGACATTGATCTATTTAAAGTCAAGAAATGACATTAGGCCAATCACATCTCATGGAAATCTAATAAACCTTTTGTTGCATGATAATGAAGTTGTGTGTACAGTGGATGGCTGCAGTACTGAGACACGTGATAAATGAGATATTTTGCCATTTGTACAATGTAATACATGTATGAGCAGTCACTGGTCAGAGTATGAACATAAAACCATGAAGTCTTGACGATATTGTGAACTTGACAACTGCAAACTGCTTTCTACTGTCAGTCATTGAACATAAATGATATCCTGATGTTTCAGTCATACATGGTCAACCAGTAGGCATGACACATCAATGTTGGTTGTCAAATTACGACTGTAATTTAAAAATGGAATCATCTCAGTAATAATTATAAAATAATGAAAACAAATCTTGGTCTCCAGGGTGTTTCTCTCGACAACATTGTAAAGGATGGGAGTTTATACAGTGGAGGTGGAGGAGTTGATGTCATCCACCCTGTCATCAAAGCAGTACAGGATCTGTCACTCATATCAGATGATGCTGAAGCTGAGCAGGTCACGTCGATGCTGTCAGTTGTTCAGTCAGAGTGTGATGTCGACTTGTCTCACAGGTGTTTGGCTGGAAGTAACAACGCCTATCCAGTCCTTGTAAAAATGTGTCGCAAATACGAAGACAATCCTGAGATATTAACAACAGTCTTGAAAGCATTTTGTTCCCTTGTCAATGGACAACCAGACTTATTGGATGAGCCTGGCAGTGTGATGTTCACAGAATATTTAAGAAAGTTCAAATCAAATGCTGATTTGTTGGAACTAGTAATCCGTGCTGTTAGGTTAATGTGTATCAAGCATGAAGGAAATCGACAGAACTTTGTCAGCAAAGATATAATTGTGATCTTATCAGAATTGCTTGATGAGTCTAAGAAGAGCCCTGGTGTTGTCAAGGAAACATGTACATTGTTTCGAGTGCTTACCAATGATGATGATGTTCGAGTCCCATTCGGAAAAGCTCATGACCATGCCAAGATGATAGTGACGGAAGGAAACGCCTTGGAAAGAATCCTCAATATTTGTAAAGGTAGGTGTTTGAAATTTAATAAGCAACATCCCTGTAGAAAGAGTGACATGCAAATTATGTGAAAACTGTGATTCAATTCAGTATGCCTTTATTCTTGATCATTATCATGTTTTCAGAGTATGAGAATAACAGCAACATTCAGAGTGAGCTGTTCTCAACACTAGCCCGCCTCGCTGTCCGAGACGAGTTCTGTAATGAGGTCAATGACCTTGGAGGTCTGAAACTGATCTTGCAGGCATTTGAAAAGAATCTTGATGAAAAGGTCAGTCAAATGCATATATTTGTAGACATAGTAGAGTGAGTTTGGTTTGTCAGTGTTAGCTTGATGTGGGAGGAAAGCCTAATGTCTTAAGATGTTTACCATTTTGGTGGAACCAACGAGTATAGGTTTGCTTCTGACTGCCTAGAAACATAATCAGGGTGAACTATGATTTGAATCCGCGATAATAGGTTTTTGGCAACCTTAGCGATGCAACTCTGTTAATTTGTTGAGATTCAAATATCTAAAGACAAAGGGACACGGCTCATAGTGTGATTTCCTTCTTAATTGAAGATGTAAGCTGGCATCAACGTCAATCTTTGTATCTTTTTATGTTATGGTAAGGACAGGGGCTGATGTCTCTCTACATGTTACCATGGCTACAGATGTGAAAGTGAAGACTCACATCCATGACCTAGAAAACAAGAAACCACAATGCTCTTTCAATCTGATTTTCACAGAAGCAAATTGCAGTTGTTACTTTCTTGTAAAATAAAACACAAATTGAAAATATTTATGTGAATTTCTTTTTTCAGAACATCTCTAAGCAAGCTCTTGTGGTGTTGAAGGCCCTGGCAGGAAACGACAATGTTAAGAAGGTGATTGTCAAGTCTGGTGGAGTGGAGTTGATCCTTGCCGCTATGACGAAGCACCAAGCCAATGCTTCCATTGCAGAGTCTGCATGCTCAGCGCTGGCAACTGTAGTACTGAGGAACCCAGTTCATGTTGCCAAGGTGATGGAGTGTGTTGGCTATCAGCAGATTGTCCAGGCCATGAAGATACACAAGGATGAGCAAATGGTTCAGGTGGGCGACATTTTTGTGACATGTTTCGAATAATCATAAAAAAATGAATACTGCATCATTTCCATGTGTCTTTCTTGTGTCACTATTTGAGAAAGTCATTGACCTTGGAAGTAAATGAAGCTGTATCAGATCGCTGACAGTAACAACATCATTGGCCAGACCAGTGGTTGGTGTCATAGACATTGAGTCATGCCGTCTAGGAACTATCTATTGCCATCAACAAGGAATCAGCTAGGCAGCCCACTGTGACCACCCAATCCTCATATTGGTCAGCTCACACAACAAGCATGGCATACTTGGGACTATCGTCAACTTACACGCACCAAAACAATGGCCCTGTATTGTAAGCATCCAGTTCCTGGTTTGTTCAGCACAAGGGAAGCCCCTTTACTCACACGAACATCTTCCTGAGGCAAGGGAGTTGACTGACCATAAATGTCCTGTTTCCAACCTTGCCGAACTTGGCTGGAATTATGGAGTTAAATTTTGGCTGTGTTAACGAGTCTATGCATAGTCCATTCAAAAACGTGCAACAAAATCGACATTCAGTCAATTCCAGGGTTTGAAAAGCATGTATACTGCCATCTGGGCATCAACAGATAGTTTCCAAGTCTTTTCATGTTTAAATCAAGGTGCTTACATGATTTGATGCAACAGTAAGACCTGTTTTATCCCAGTATAGATTTTGATTATCGATCAGATCGTCTTGACTCGGCGCCCCTATTTTGTTTGAAGCAATGCAAGTGATATGAGAGGTGGAATCTGATTGGTCAATAGGATGGACAAAGAAGGGACATAACTCGTAATAGCCACTGGTGGTGCTGTGATTGAGCCCAGAAATTACAGCCAAGTTTGGCAAGGGTGGAAACTGGACTTTTACAGTCAGTTAACTCCCTTGCCTTGGGATCATGTCACATGAAAGGCCCACCGTGGGAACAAATAGTAATAAATATCTATCCAGAATACTCACTTTACTAATAGTGATGAATCCCCATTGGGATTCTTGGTTAGGAATAGTGCCCTGCAACCTATAAAAATTGTAAGACTCTAGATTTGATTTTGTATAGACCACTGTTGTATGGCTTGAATAATGCTAAGAGGAGCATATAAACAAACTAATATTGCTGATTAAGTAACATACTACTTGACTACATATGTGCTTTTAAATCTTCTTGGAGAATAATGTGCATTGTTTTGATCGATCCTATATGTGATGTTTTTGGGACAGGTTTTCATTTTGTCTTATACCTAGGGTAGTTAATCTCTGTATACACATGTAATGTACAAAGGGGTCTGACATCCACTGTTGCAGAAACAAGCCTGCATGGCTCTCCGTAACCTTGTAGCCAGAACCCGGGACAACTGCCAGAATATTCTGGAGCAAGGAGCGGAGGCTCTCATCAACGATGCACTGCATCGTCACTCGGGGCTGGAGGACGAGGCCAAGGCTGCTCTGCGTGATCTGGGCTGTAAGGTGGAGCTGAAAGAACGCTGGAAGGGAGAGAAAGGACAAATTGTTCACTGATACGAAACGTCTCCTTTGGATGGTTGTAGCTATTTCAATATGGCTGATTTAAAATACCAAGTATAATTGCACAGATTTGTTCTGTATAGATCAATGTGCATGATCAAAATGCATTCTGTATAGATCTCTGTGCATGATCAGCTTGTCTTAAAGCATCACAATCCATTACTTCATCATGAATCTTGGTGATAGAAAATGACACTTGACAGATTACTTTTACAAACATTTGCAAATATCTGAATGGTGTACCTCATAATATGGACCATTTGCATTCATATCATGCGAGATCACCATCATCCACATTAGGTTGTGTTGTTTGTATTCACATCATGGACAACAAAACCACAATTTCTCGGACTCGTGCAGAGATGTTGCATGTTATTTCTATAATCCACATCAGGGGGATAACATAGACGAGATATATTCCACCTCCTCTCATTCATTTGTGAGCATGATCTCTGCATTCTGCTTTGATTTGCATGTTTTTCATATATTCTAAGTTAATTTTTTATGAATGTTATTTATTTTAACATATTAAAAAACCTTAATGTCAATTCAAATTGAATTTTTGTCTTTTGTTCCCTGGGATGGTTTTGTCAAAGTAGGATTCTGAGATAGTATAGGTCCTCAGCAACCTATACTGGTTCTAAAAGGGGCAGAAAACTGGTCAGATGACTACAAAGCAAATTTAAGTTTTAACAACTGTGTGTTGCATATATTCTATACTTTCATTCTATTAAGATAAACAAAACAAGGAGACTGAAATTTCCTATGTTCAACAAGAAGACAACAATTATTAATTCACCTTACCATTTTGAGCAGGTAAATAACATCACAAAGTGCGTATATGTATATGCCATACATCTGATTGTACCACCCCAAGCCATAGTTAGTGCTTGACTCTATGTTAGGATCACCCAGAAGAACTGGAACAACTTTTGAGCTGGTGTGGGTTGCCTTGTACAAATGTTCCTGAATAGCTAAAGGTACCATTTCAGCACTTGCCTTGTGTTTGGATATCTCCCACCATGTGTTTTAAGGTATACAACGAGACAGTTGGACAACTAGATTAATGGTCTAGTGTCCCAGCATTTGTTGAACCAAGTACCAGAGTTTTAAAGCAATTCCGTAGGAAGAATTTGTAGCCTACATGGAGAGTGTTATTACAGCAAGTGTGAGATGGGTTTAATGGACACTTTGAACATTATTTTGGATCTATCACAGCCTGTCAGTTTGATGGTGGAGGAAAGCCCTAGTTGATGCATGTCTTAGACGTTTACCAGTTTGGTGAAACCCACGAGCATGGGTATCAGCATCACAGTCAGAAGGATTTACGTGAGGTTTAGTTTGTTTGCTGCACTCACCTATATTCCAGCTATATGACGGCTGTAAATAACAGTCTGGACCAGACAATCTAGTGATTGACATCATGAGCATCGTTCCACGTAATTGGGATACGATGACATGCATCAACCAAATCAGCGAGCCTGACCACCCAATCCTGTTAGTCGCCTCTTACAACAAGCAGAGTCGCCTTTTACGCAAGCATGAGTTGTTGAAGACCTATTCTTCCCCGGTTAAGTACCCAAGCAAGTTTCACATGTGGTTTGGAGAGGCATGGCACCAGGCTCTTGATGCTGAGAAATACTACAGTAAAAACGATACACCAAAACTCTGATGCAGCATATGACATGGCATAGATGATACATAAGGACCTGTATCGGGATGCATGTGACGATACAAAAACATATTTTTAAATATATTGAAATCAAACAACATTCCTATCTAAATAGAGATAAATGAGAGCTTCAAAAGCCGCCTACTCCCTTTAAATTTGCTGTGTGGGATCATTTTGGCCAACAGGCTTCCCTGCTACATCATATAATGGGCTCCGAACAGTTAAGCCTGTCAACTTTTTTCATTCATCTGAAAGACACAAAAATGTCAGTTTGGCCTCTGTGTTGTTATTCTGTAATGTTGAGACAGGTATCGTATCATTGCACTCCTAATAAACGATGATATACAAAGTAAACAACGTAGATACATATGAAAAGTTTATTGCATTGTATTTTTAATGTACAACATACATATTCATGATTGTAACAAGACCAAAACATGCTTCCCATACAGAGTCACTACTGTTTAATCTCAAACCCTTCACATGAACCATTTCAATACCATGAACACAAAAGCACTTTGTACCCTTTGGGAGTGTGTAACATTTCCTCAAGAATTGGCCTTGTGTATTCATTGATAATTCAGAACAAGCAAGACAAAAACAACCTCATTCATTGAACATGTTATACATTTATACAATTCTTGCGTTATTAAGGTTAAACATGTTGCATCTTGCATAGATATTCCAATAGTTGGAGGAAGGGGCAGTCCAATACATGACTCTTCATCTGTACGGAGAAGTTGCCTTAAGTAATAGTGTACACACATATACAAACACTGCATTCATGTCAGCCATCATTCACAAATACAGACAACATGAAAAGTCAAAACTGAGAGGTGGTAGCAACTCCCATGTACATCTGTACAAGACTATGAAACTAATATTTTATATATCTCAAAGCCCATCTCGGTCTTATTTGAATAAAATATTTTGAAACGAATTTCATTTTTATGAGTTTGACCCACAGTTGGAATGCAGTGCAGTGCTGGAGTCGACTGTAGATTACTGCACAAACCTGCACACCATGCACATAGAACATCCAAGGCCGTGTTTTTTCGCCGCTCTGACAAAGTAGGACAGTCTTACCAGTTCTATACATTATCATTTGGTCAGATTTCTGTCACTATTGCACACATTAAGATATACTGTCCATGCTGTAACTGAAGGGTTGGAAAGCAAAACAGCCTAAGTCCTACTTGTCCTAAGTAGGACTTAGGCTGTTTTGCTTTCCAACCCTTCAACTGTCATGTTATGTGATATTCATATTCCTGCACTATATACTACTCGAAAGAAGTTCAACCACACCCAATTCTTTGTACATTTCTATAGTTAACATGACAGAACTATGAAGAACCAGGTGTCCTTTAGCTTCTTCTGGGTTGTACAGTTCAAACAACAAATAATAAACTAAAAACACAAACCAAATGAAATAGTATGTTAGAACTATGGCGTCAGGAACCAACTGTTAACAACACAAACATCTATCAACACATTGAGCCTTGTGTAACTGAAAGCACTGAGAAGCCATGATCACAGTCATATCTGAATGCTTAACATAGACCTGTTGCCATGGTTACAGTTCAAAAACAATGTTCTAAGAAGGAGGCACTTCACTACATTTATAACTGCAAATGTAACCCCTGGCTTTGAACAAGTTGAACAAATATAACTCTCTGTGTCTTGTATACACATAGTTCATCAGAATCACTGGCTGTTTGTTGTCCATAACACTTCGAAGACATTGTTAAAAGAATACTCTGTGCTACACAATTACACACAGACCAGATCAGCAGCATCATTGCAAGTACCTCGAGTGGGTGGCTGAGTGGGTGGGTGAGGGAGGGAGGGAGCGAGACAACCTAGTCGTGCATCACTATTGGCTGTGAAATCTTAGATTGTGGGTTTTGAAATCCAGATTCATCCTGCTACATCTCTATCAACACCACATCCGTGCTCGTGTTCTCACCAACCAGCATCAGATGGGGCTTCCTCCCACATCAAGCTGATATGTTTTTGTTGGTTGTTTGACGCTGCACTCAGCAATAATACAGCTATATGATGGCGATCTGTAAATAATCAAACCTTGACCAGACAATCCAGTGCTAGTCGCCCCTTACGGCAAGCATAGTCACCTTTACGTCAAGTATGGGTTGCTTAAGACCTATTCTAATCAAGCTGATATGATGTGAAATATCTGAAATACTAACTACAGCAGCATTAAACCCAACTCACTCACCCAACAAGGGATCACACTCGAAGGCATTAGCCATTTTGTCCAGCTGATACACACGATTGTCCCCTTTACTCTACACTCTTTACCCTTTACTCCCCTTTACTTCACAACAGACACTGGATAGTGGAGACCTACTCCCCATTACTTCATGACAGACACTGGATAGTGGAGACCTAGTCACCATTACTTCACACCAGACACTGGATAGTGGAGACCTAGTCACCATTTCTTCACACCAGACACTGGATAGTGGAGACCCAGTCACCATTACTTCACACCAGACACTGGATAGTGGAGACCTAGTCACCATTACTTCACACCAGACACTGGATAGTGGAGACCTAGTCACCGGGTAGCTTTACAGAAGACCTTACAAAATCATACAGAGGGAACTGGTAGGACAAATTCTGAGAACAAAGTGAATAGGTGAGACCCTGCATTGCACCAATCAGAATTAAGTACAAATAAGATTCTGTCAACAAAACATCTTCATTCTGTCTACATCTGAATACCAATGCTACATGCACAAAATGTTTTCATCATACAACATGTACAACTCTGATACGAAGCTTCCCTGTGTGGAGATCGGAGGACACTTCCATAGGTCATGTCAGGTGGACCTTTTAATCAACCAATCAGCACTGAGGCTTAGCTATGGCATCTACACCTGCAAGCAAATGCCTTCAATTAATGTGTTCTGTGTGTGCTTTCTGTCCAAACTGAAAATCCTGCATAGAGGTGATGCAGCCGAATCATTTTAGAACGTTGACATCTAATTGGCTCACGAACACCCGCTTACTTCATATAGATTGGGCTGTCATGTTCGCTCTGGGTTCGCCTGATGCAACCTTCTAAGGAGGTGTCCTCAGATCTTAACACATCGATTGTAACGGAGTAAAAATCAGAATTTAATCAATCTCATTAAAATAAGATCTAAATTCTCGCTGCCGCTAAACAATGATCTGAGGTCATCCCATTACGGGTCACGTCAGCACAACCTTTCGCAAACTTTGACCAACCACTGAAATGACTAACAAATCCCACAGAAGTGAGAGACAGACGATAATTTTTATGGAATCAGTCATACAGGTCGTAACTGTCATTCGGAATACCCCCTGTTAATGTTTTCAAGGTTGCATGATTGCACTCATGATCTGGTAAGCAACGCTTTGATTGGTTGGATGAAAGGTTGTTCTGACGTGACCTGTAATGGGATGTCCAAATGCGATTTTAATAACATTGGATTTTAAAGAGATTGTCATCAATAATAAAAAATTGTTCAACCCATTAACTGCCTAAAATTAGTAATGATATTAAAGCATAAGTAGATAAACTTCTCTAGACCGATGCTCATTGGCCATGGGATTTGAAGTAGGCGTGAGGGAGGCGTGAAGTCCTTGAAGTCCAACAATATGCATACACAAAATGGCATTGATTAAAGCAGTGTACAGTGTAGACACATAGCCAACAGGGACACCAGTGTAGGCGTGACAATGTGGCTACAGCCCTGAGCAGAACGTACAGGAAGATCCGAGTCAGGCTGTTCAATCAACAGTTTGCATGTATTCAACTAGGAAATGAGCTGGTGTTATCTGAAGATCCGCTTCACCTGGTACTGAAAGGATTTGGAGTTGGCGAGACCGATGGCAAGGAGGAGGAGGACGTAGACCACCATCATCACCACAAACTTGTTCTGCTGAAACCATGACACATGACCCCTGCTCACACCCGTCCTGAAACACGGAGAAGTGACATAGGACATTGGAACATGATTTAAAACATGTCAATCAAACATCATTCTTACCGTAATAAACACCTAGGGCACTTAGAATATTGACAAAGGAGGGCGCTTACTTAAACCATACACAAGAAAATTGTGTTGTCAGAGACTGAATGGCAGAGAACAGAAGTAGTTCATTCGTCAAGTGTTTTCAAATGTCAAATGTTTTTGATACAATAATAGTTACTAGGCAGTTACATACCCTCTATACACTGATGCGTTTACTGTAAATTTCCAAATTCCATTTTTGGGGTTAGTACTGGGTGCTGATAAAGGCTGCTAACAAACTAGTCACAAGTTGGTCAGTGACAATTATTGGAGTAAGACGCTTATTATGGCAAATACAGTATTTCAAAAAGATGAGAGAGAGATCATGAATCTGAATTGTTGGGTCACATCAAACAGAAACCATACAGTTACTCCATGCTCTGTATCCTTATTGTTACAGTTCTTCTCTGATAGTGAGTCTGAGACTGTGTTGAATAGAAGGATCAGTGTCCTAGGGCACTGCAACTCAATGTGCAGAATTGTGCCCTTTAGTTATATCAGGATCTGTTGGTGATGTGATCAAATATGTAATTCAATAATATCATGCATTTAAAAAGCACCGGACTTTCAACTTGGTCAATGGATCAGTGTGTATTTGAAGTTCCTCCTCAGCTCCCTGGGGAGTATACAACCAAAGCTGCATCTGAGGCAGTATAAGGTTAACAGTCTCATTACCATTTCATCCAACTGGGTACCCACTGACTCCTGTATGAACAGAGGCATACTTCGAACAATTGCCTAAGGAGATACCACATGTAACATGTGCTTCAGTGTGGGGGAAGACCAAAGCCTTAGAAACTCACTAGTCAGGCTTGCTGAACACAGTCACACGACCAGTGTTGCTGAACTTGACCTGATTGTGACCTGTGTGGTGTACACAGGACCACATGCCCTGATCATGTTCCTTGGTCTATCAGCAACTTATCCAAACTCATGGACTTAATCAAGCAGTAGTGGTGGGGGCGGAGTGGGCAAGTGGTCAAAAGTGTCAGGCTAGCAACCGCCAGGTGCTCAGATCATATCCCTCCAGCGACCGGGTTGTTACTCAGCCTTGGGGCCATCAGTGTTTACAGGTCCTTACAGAGTTGTCACTACCCGTAGAATGCAGCACTTTCACCCTGACCACTCAAAACAACCCACTTGTCCACTAGTAGATGACCAGATGGTGGAAACCTGAATATGTACATATACACGAAACACAAGTGTAAACACGTGTTGTGTCACCCTGGGTAAGTGATTTACTTCAAATGTGTCTGTTCACCCAGCAGGGAATGGGTATCTGATATGTGAGATGGATGTAGAAACCGTCAAGCACCCTAGGCAGCTTGGGTTGTATACTGCCCAAGGAGTTGAGAATGATAACAAGAATGCAAATGGATCTGCTATCTGGGCAACAAATAAAAGCCACATTTTAGCAGATCCTAGTACCTGAATACCTGCAGTACACAAATATAAATGTGTGTGTGTGTTTAGTGTGTGTGTGTGGCTTTTTTTATTGTGCGTACGTGCTTAAGCGTGGGCTTGTGTTGATGGTGGGGGCTTCAAGGTATCACTATTTATGCTTATTAGTGTTTCCAGGTCTTAGCTTGTTCCTAGTGAGAAAATAGGCTACATCTGGTGAAAGTCTTTTTGACTTTGATCAGTTGAGGGTGAAACAGGGACAGAGATGTCGCCATTAGAGACAGACTCTCCAGGCTGGTGTCCTCCCTGGTTTGACTCACTGTTTAGGCTTTGTCTTCTCGGCATAGACCACCAGGTAACGCACACGCATGACCTCGTTGTTCCGGACCACATAGTACTTCTCTGGAACATCCCCAGCCATGCTGCCAGTGACACGTGCTCGGGACTTCTTTGCACCATCCTCAGATCCTGGTGGGGGAAGGGCAACAGAGAGATGTACAAGTCCGTAGAGGCAAATACTTCCTGGACCATATTGATGACACCTATTGTCAGTGTGCCCTACAGTCCAAGGTTTTTATATAATTTATAGAGATGGAGTAATTGATCAAATAATAATGTAATCAAAAATGTCCAAACAACATGAAGGTCTCTTGGTCATGAGCACTGCTCACAGCCAAGTCAGCCTCTTAAGCAATGAAACAGTTGTCATCAATAAAACAATCAGCATCTCATTAGCTTCATGACAAAATAAAACTTAGATTATCAATATAAAAAGTCAGTGAGATAACCACCATTAATAAATTACCTTATTTTAAAACTTGGGGTGTGTGCACATTGTAAAAGCAACAAACCTGTCTTCTCCTGACATTTAACACTGGAGTCATCAATCATCTCACACACAGCCACACAGCCCAGCTTGTTTCCGAGTTCACTGCAGTCCCAGGTCAAGCCTGTTGGGCTGTAGGTCATTGACACTGCCAGCTCCCCCGACAAGTATGTGCCCTCACCGAACATAGACACCTTGAAAAGTAAGAGCATATGCCGTAAATCATGAAGTTAATGCCAATGCAACACCTTAAATGCACCATGTAATTGATGAGAGAATTCATAACTTTGAAAGTTACAGACATTCAATACATGACAACATCAACATTGTACGCTTAAAACTCCATGATAAAGTTTTTTTCTTCACAAACTTCACTTCTCTCACCAGACATGGTCTAACTTCCATGAAATCTAAATGATCTAGGCCAGGAAAGTCCAAGTAAAGCATATTCAAACAAGCATGAAAAACTCATATCCCCCAATATGACATGTCTGGTTGACCGCAACACAAGAAACATTGTACGCTTTTCACAGATCTGCTCTGGAAACGAGCACTACAGCCATTTTCAGTCTAAGTCAAAGTCATTGCTATGGAAATTAGATAAATATTGTTTTTAAATATCCCAAACAATCAAAAGACACCAATTTACCACTAGACCTATCTCTGTGCCAAGTATGGTGATGAAATATTGTACAGTTTTCAAGAAACTAAACAAGAAGGACGGAAGGACAGCGCTCATTCCTATATCTCCCTTCCACTTTGTGGCGGGGGATAATGAGATCAGATGAAGGTTATACAGGTTCCAAGTTTGGCTGAGAGCACAATTGTTGGAATGAACATTGTAGTGTCTTTTCATCATGGCTGCTGCTACAGTACTCGACATGTTCCTTACATGAGTGAGTGGTGTCTTGCTTCTAATTATTAGGTTATTTATAACTGTATGAAATGAATACAGACTTACCTTATTCATATGAGATGCTAGACCATTGTGCAGTATAGAATGGAAGTTTTCTATACGACTTCCATGATATGCAAAGAAGACTTTTCTGTTGTTGCGGACAACTTGAAATTTGGCATCATTAGTTTCACTGGGAGTCACCTCAAAGATGAAGTTGGGAGACGGCACCTCGGTTGTATGACCAGTCATTTTCTGGATCGCTGCAAACTGTAAGTGGGCAAGTGATTACTCAAATGATTACAGTGCTATTACCTGGAGACAGAAAAATAAGCTTCAGACATTCATTATTGTCGATGTGGCTGTGGGTGAAGGTAACCAGGGTGTTTGGTCTGAAGAGCAACAACGTACCAATGTTCCCAGCCCTGCAATATGAGAAGCAATGTTGTTGTGGTAAACAAAAGGTGTGTTAAGTGATCCTGTTGGTAATAACCAGAGCTCCAGATAAGCTTTTGGTGTTGTGGGTATTTTACCCATGCATTTTAAAATCATTGGGTATCAGTAATTCTATCTGGGTATTCAAATTTCTGTTACCCACTAGTTTTTACACATGTGGGTATTTAAGTTAAATATTTAAAAACACTATTCATCTAGTCCCTGCAAACTGGTGTCATGTGGGTTCGAGAGCTTTATAGGACTCAAAAATACCACGATACGTCCACAAGAAAGTGTGATGGCAAATGATCATGGTGTAACTGTCATCGTGGAGTTTGGCAAGGTTGACGGAATGCCTGTTTATAATTTCAAAATAAGTTGCTGATTTGCTAATCGAATACGCAGGGTTACTTCACAATATTTTGATGATACGCACAAGTTTTATTTTTGTAGCGTATCTGTAATGTTCGTTGCGTATTTGATATGCTTGGATTTTATTTTACTGCATATTTCTGCATTTCTGATCATGCTGATGCGTATTTTACGCAGATTCGCAGCTTATCTGGAGCACTGTAATAACACACCTTCGAAAAGCATTACAGTTGTATCATGGTATCAGGTTTGTCCCCTGATAAAAGGTGGTGAGGTGAAGTGGGCTTTAAACATAGCGTTCGATGTTGTACTTATACAGCAATGTGCATGTATGTGTGTGTGGCTGCTTGTACTCGTCCAGAGTAATGCAAATTTTATAGTGTTAGCCCACTGAGATACAATGCCACATTTTAACATAAATACCCCACCCATACACAGTGTATGACTCTGAGCCAAACAGTCCTTGTTTTAGCCCTTTAAAGCTGAGCATCAGGCAGGGTAACAATAGGTACCATCTTTTAACATGGTATGATGCGGCCAGGGATTGGACCTTTCGCTCTCCAGGCTGATGCTCTACCACGAGAGCACTAGGCGGTCTGGTAAAAGAGGAAAGGCCAAAGTGACATAGGTTGTACGGTTTTAATCCCATATTTGAACCTATGACTGCTGGGTCCTTAAATTGGTACATTTGGACCATTTTCATATTGGGTCATACAGAAATATTATCCAGGTACTTTTCTGTATGTACCATTGCTGAAATCACAACACAGAATTGTACCCAAGCTAACCAGTGCAATGAAACAACTGGGCCAGTGGGTGTATTAAACGGTGCAAAAAACCATTTCAGTTTCACTTGAAACATAAATGGATCATTTTTAATTTATTACATTATAATGATTCTTCAACTCTCAACACAGGCAATCATGATTGCTTTTACCTGTAATATGGCAGTGTAATTTACTGTTAAACAATGACTGTAACTGTATTACACTGTCTCTGTTGAGATTCAGTAGAAGTTCATTGCATTGTATTGTATTTGGATAATGATTAGTTGTCAGGAATATTGTACTATTTAATGTAAGCAGAGAGAAATTATTACATTCAGATGCTTGAATGACCTGTAAACTTCTGGAATAACATGTATGGATGTCAAGCATTATAGAAACATGTGAAATATTCTGTGATGTTCCAGTGACACTGGACTGGTCAAGCACTGTGTGGAAAGTGCTGGAAGCTGGGTTAGACTATGTAAGTGGAACAGGCGCATGCCTGTCATCTCACATTTCATCTCACATTATATCAAGACCAGCTTTTGTGTGAAGATCACTTATCACCCAGATTCCCAGCCTTAGCTTTACTCGGAAGCTTGACCACTGTTGTGGAGAGGTGAATATTATTATCACTGAACTTTTTTATATCACCAATCATGGGCGGATACAGAGGGGGGGGGGTTGGGGGTAGGGGGGGTTGCGCACCCCCTCTTTTTATTTAAAAAAAAATATCTTTATTTCTGTATAAATTACCACCAAAGACAATTAATAGATCTTAATTGTGCACCCCCCTTTTCAAAAAAGCTGTATCCGCCCATGCCAATGCCATCACCTTTGGTATTTGATACTGCCATTGCATATTGTACTACCACTCTACTGCATACTGCCATTGTACAGTTGTAATTGCTGTGCAGTAATTTGTATTGATCTGTAAACCTTGTTAATTGTGTCATACAAATGTTGATTGTATACCTTTTGTTGGTTGTTTATTGGTTTCACATTAAATTCATTTACGTACAGATTTCTGGGTTAACTTTTCATGCATCATTGAATGGACTAGTCCACTGTCTCCAGTGTCATGCACCATTGAATTGACTAGTCCAGTCTCCAGTGTCAAGCACTGTTGAATAGACTAGTCCACTGTCTCCAGTGTCATGCATCGTTGAATCGACTAGTCCACTGTCTCCAGTGTCATGCATCATTGAATGGACTTGTCCACTGTCTCCAGTGTCATGCATCGTTGAATGGACTAGTCTACTGTCTCCAGTGATATGCATCGTTGAATGGACTAGTCCACTGTCTCCAGTGATATGCATCGTTGAATGGACTTGTCCACTGTCTCCAGTGATATGCATCAGTGAATGGACTAATCCACTGTCTCCAGTGTCATGCATCATTGAATTGACTAGTCCACTGTCTCCAGTGTCATGTACAGTTGAATGGACTAGTCCACTGTCTCCAGTGTCATGCACCGTTGCATGATGTATCTAGAGTCATGCACAGCAGTGGTCAACTAGGTCAGATGTCATTATTCAGATTTCGCCTAGAGTAAATTTATGTATACAGAGAAGAACATGGGGTACATTTCTGTAATACCCCATACCATAATGAACCCTCTACTGGTCGTGTCATGCATAAGGTGTGTTAATGCCTTAGGTTAAATTTAAAGCCTCCCCAAAATGTGGCAAAAATATGGTATAACCAAAGAGTTGGTGCTTACCCGAGTCTTGTCTAGGGTTGTGAGAGTGAAGGACTTCGAGTCCATCACCCAGTGAATCAGGTCAATGGTCTTGCTAGAGAGTGATGATAACGAAGAACCTACTCTCAACATGTTTGGAACTTCACGCATTGCCTGCTCCTACAAAATTGAAGTAACATGTATCAATAGCATGCGCATGCAACTCACCTTCTACAAACACAAGTGAGCTTAGTGTATCAGCTGCTGTTTGTAAACTACCTGTCTGTCATGTCATGTGACTGATCAGGTTGCACATATATTTTTAACTTGACTGTTATGAAGGGGCTCGAAATCAGGTGACTGTAACAAGATGGTGTCTGAGTGGCTTGTCTTGCTTGGTGATGCATTATCACAAATATTTGGACAAAATGTGGTCATTAGACTATTCAGTTGTAAACAGAAATAAGTGTTCTCAAACGTAAGGCTTAATTTTAGTGTACTGCCATTGTCATTAGACACGTAATCAGAAATACTTCTTAGGGACTCGAAACCACAGTAGGAAAGGATATATCAGCTATATATCCTGGAAATTCGCAAGGTTCCGCCCTGCTGGCAAGGTAATGCTGATGCAACAATCGTAATGATTATTATATGCCATGGCAAGATTCCTGTCAGCAAAGGTTATCAGTGGAGAGCCATTTGTAAAGTAGCATTCGACTAAGAGAACCATTATTAAAAATGATTGCATAATATGTGAGCGTAGATCCAACATGATAGGAAAAAAGATAGGCCTAACTAAAACAGGTAGTAGATCTCTACCTAAAATGGATTAAAACAATGATTTCTTCGCATGCACATGTGACGAGCAACAAGACAACGATAACGAAATTAAATCTACCAGAGATTTTGTATCCTTTTCGTTGTCGGAACTCATGAACATCGGAGGGAACGGTCGAAGGACGGTGTCAAATCGGTAACTTAGTGCTGCCGACGAAAACAAACTCCATTGCATATCGACAGCAAGTGGATCAAGTTTTATCTTTTCTCTTATGAATTGTACTTTACGTGTCTGGTTATCATCCATGATGATTTGAACTCAATGGCAAGCCTCAAAGCAATCACAAACGGTCATTGACACCGGACCGATCCACTCATCTCTGTAAATCAGTAACGTTACAACACGGTACTTTACTACGTTTACTTCCTGGAAAGTGCGCATGACAAGCGGATGTTTTGATCTATCAAGTTCCACACAGCGATGTTGTTCCATTTTTTAGAAGACTTCGATAAGCACGCAATGTGGTAGAGCGTGGGATAAAAACATTATATTTTCCACAAAACATATTCCAGTATGTATCCCTAACACGTAAAAGCCGTAAATTACTCCTCTTAATAACTCAGTGGCAAACAGTCAGGGCAGCTTACCGTGATCCTCATTCCATGTTTATACCATCACTCTAACACTGAGTCAATACCATCAGTACTGTCAACCAACAAATGCATTGGGGAGCAGGCTCGTTGCTCATAGTTCTAAATATCAACAGGCCCTTACGGTCTGCAGTTTATTTAAGTAATTATATATTAAGCATTATTTAAGCAATGTGATAAACACAAGTTTCTTATTTATAAACAGTGGGATTAAACCTTTCAAATGGTGTATGACATGTAGTCGCAAAGATGTTTTACAAGCTGAAAATGTCCTGATAAATGTCAACATAGGCTTCATCTATCACCACCGAGTCTTTGGGAACTCGGTGTGATAGCAGTAATTTAAGCGTCTGGTTGGCTGTGTTTTGTAAGTTGTATTGCAAGAGTGTGTTTCCCTGCATCAGCTAAAATGTTTGGGCCTTCAGTATTTTTCTACTAGGCCTGCGGGTTTTTTTTTAAAATGTGCTGGCCCATAAGGCTCTCAGTTTACTCTGGTGAGTTTCGGACGCTGACTATAGATCAAAGTTTATTGTAAATCCTTTGAATTAATGAAATAAATAGAGCAAACAAATACAACCAACACTATAAGCTTTATCTTTATATTTTCATGTGACCCTTTTGACTTTTTAGTGTGGCCGTTTTGACTTTTTAGTGCCGCCGTTTTGACTTTTTAGTGTGGCCGTTTTGACTTTTTAGTGCCGCCGTTTTGACTTTTTAGTGCCGCCGTTTTGACTATGTGGTGTCTCTGTCCCTTTTCACGTGTGGCCCCTTTGACCTGTTCCCTATATAGCAAGCACTGACATACAATGCTGGTGCATTGTGTTATTTTATGTCACCAGTTCGGTAATATATCTACAGCTGGAGTATTGCTGAGTGTAACCCTCCACACCTTTCAGTGACAATGTTGAATAAAACCGTTCTCCTTATTGATCTCCCTATTTAAGATATGCCTTGCTAGGGCGAAAGTGTTGACACCATAGAACATAGGTACTTAGATACTGTTAATAGTTTACACTCAATAAACCATTTGCGCCACTCCATGTACATGAACCTTTTTCACTAAACCCACAGTGTCAACATTGCATTCAAACACTTTTGTGATATTATTATGATTCTAAACATAACTAAGACATAATAAAGTAATAATATCCGTTTTCAAGTGCTCTTTACGATTAGAATCATTGTTAAATGTTGTGCAGCTAATAGTATATATCGTAATTGCAATGTATGCTCCACAACAGCGCGTGTTTTCTTCTACGCGTGTTATGTCAACAGCAGCGCTGTTTAGAGCTTACTCTACGTTTGAACGGAAGTTAAAATGGCAGAGGGCAATCCACGTGGTCCTAATATTTTGATAACAGGTTGTTTATTCGTTGCATTTACGTTGTTATGTACAAGTCAGGTTGATGGGGATTCATAAATTTGGTATATCCATACACAATCATTCAATAAAGTACCATAATGTGTTAGTGTTACGCTGAGGTTCACATTGGCACACAATCTGTTGGCCACAGATTCTTTTAATTTCTAACTCAATTGATAGTGCCTTAGTAGCACGTGTTGTTTGCTGGTTTTATTTTGTATATGTTCGTGTACGTCATTTTTCAGCTCCAATTTATAACTAGGCCATGTTACGGCCACCCCGCCCCGTCGCCAATAACACAACACGACTACCTGCCAGAACTCAACACTAGATCTCCCAGATAACTGGAGTTTGTCACGTGGACCAATTATACTCTCTTGTATCAGTATGATTTGTCATAGGCTGGGAACTCAGTCTTCATGTAAGACCTTGTATATTCTCAAAATATTGGACTTTGTTTTGTGCGATGTTCAAGATCTATTTTTTAAATGAGAGAAGTATTAATGCAAGAAATAACATAAGAGAAGAACAGTTTCCATTTTTGATTTTTTTAAGTTCATTGCATTTAACGGAGTAAATGTGTCTGAAAGTTTCATTGCGTTCGTAATATGAAAAGACATCACAGGTTGACCCCCTTGTCTTGTGATCACAAGGTGTATGGTGATTTGAATGTGATAACAACATACCTTGAAATGTGATGGCATCACTGAAATCTCAAGGCCATGTTGACACATTAATGTAATACCATACACCGGCCTACCTTTGGCATTCAAGGGTTGGCTCCACAAAGCTATCGAAGCCCTGAGGTTATCTTCACTCCAATACTCTGACACAGACATACAACTGTTGTTGCGTAACGATCACCTTGTGGATCAGGCCCCTGCAACAATAAGTTTACAATCACATCACAAGACTCTATAATGTAATTTGTGAAATTTTGTTGCAAGAAAAACCAGCTAAACAATCCTAGCAACAGGGTTGCTGGGGTCATCGAGTGTGCATAAGCACCTCATTGATCTATCATCTCAACGCAGTGTCGTTGAATTAGCCAAGGGATAATGACAGTTTTCAATATTTGTCCGTGAAACTTGTTCCCGAACTTCATAAGCACGCAGTTTGGTATTAAACACTGTGTAATACCAGCTTACTGTTATTAAATGGGTGATCTCTTTGTGGGCAAGTAAACTGCAATATAATAAGTGTGGTAGTGATATGTTAAACCATTCAGGTGTATATATAGACTGCTTGACAATTTAACCTTACCCCCAAATTAGTATTTACGTCAATGTTTTGATGTCATACCTCAATTATGGAGGACAGTGTGATACACAGTAATATCCTAACCAGCATGGAACTTCACTCAGATGTGTTGGTGGCCATGCTGGTCAGAGGCGGTATATATACTCCCCGCCAAAAGAAACGTGAACCATAGAAACATAGAAACACAGAGAAAAGTATGTATATTAAGAAATGTTTCCAAAGTGTACCACTTAATGACAAAACTAACAATCAGTCAAGTGTTGCCACAGTGTCTTTATTCTTATCACGATATGCTGCACATGATTTTCAAACCTAACATGCTAATCCTGCACGAGACAAATGGTGCGTCTCGAGTCATGGCTTTATGATGTCACATGATGCGTTCATGAGCATCAATTCACACAACATACCAGTATGCTCATTTGTGTGTCAAACCAATCTAATATTTCTTGAATATGAGAAGTTCATATTTTAACCAACATGTATGGTATTCACGTTTCTTTTGTCAGTATATTTATGAAAGTTAGTTTATCACGAAAATGGGAGACTCAAAACAGTACTTTAGCAGTCCATCCAGGCAAAATAATTCTTTGGCAACTTCCGTGGCATAGTTAGTTAAATATCTGTATATGGTGTAAAAAGGTTCCCTTGAATACAGAGATGTGTGTTTGTGTGTGCAGGCACTCCAGGGACTGGCAAGACTACCCTGGGGTCCGAGGTGTCACAGAGGGTGGGCTTCAACTACATCAACGTCGGCGATGTTGCCAAGCAGCATGACTTGTATGATGGCTGGGATGACAAGTACCAGTGCCCAGTCTTGGATGAGGACAGGGTCTGTACAATGTTCAGCTTCAGCATTTTTGTGATGCATATACCCTCTAAATACATTCATGCTTGTGAAAAAGTACCAGGTTCTTGGTAGCTGAATTAAATGCGAGATCTGTGACTTTGTCCCTGCCCTTTTCGGGGTGGGGTGGGTGGGGGGACAATGTCTGAGGCACGCGATTTGCTGTGCAGAGTTGCATCCCTTGGGCACGCCAGAAACCTATGATTGTGGGTTTGAATCCTGGGTCGCCCCAATTATGTTTCTAGGTTTGTCAGCACCATACCCGTGCTCGTGGGTGTCACCAAAGTGGTAAACGTCTGAGACCTGCATAACTTCGGGCTTTCCTCCCACATCAAGCTGACACACCATGATGTAACTGGAATACTGTTGAAAGCGGCGTTAAACTCAACTCACTCAGTGCCCTTTTCAAACCATCAAGGCTAGTGTTAGCAGATTTCCTGACAGGCTGCCATCCTGTAGGTGTAATACAACTTGTGCAGATTGGGGGTAGAATAGGTCTTCAGCAACTCAAGATTGCCGTAAAAGGCGTCTGAGCTTGTCGTAAGAGGCGACTAATGAGTGAGTGAGTGGTCAGACTCACTGACTTGGTTGATGCATGTCATAGTATCCGAATTGTGTGGATCAATGCTCTTGATGTCAATCACTGGATTGTCTGGTCCAACTGTCGTCATATAACTGAAATATTGCTGATTGCGGCATTTAACAACAAGCAAACAAACATCAATGTATGAAGCCAGTGGTTGGTATCGCCTTGCATAATTTTGCAAGAGCAGTGCTGTAATTTGTGAAAATACATATCTTCTCACTCAATTGCTGACAATCTCTGAACTGACCTACTCACATCCTTGTCAGGTGATCGATGAACTGGAGGAGGTGATGTCATCAGGCAGGAATGTGGTGGACTATCATGGCTGCGACTTCTTCCCGGAACGCTGGTTTGATATTGTCATTGTACTGAGGACAAACAACCACGAACTGTACGAAAGACTGGAAAAAAGGTTTGTGATCTAAATAATGAAACTTCAGTACAACTGCTGGTAGACAGGACCATCAGCTGAATGTCCCCATGGGAGTTACTTCCCTTTGAACAAGCAGACGGTCATCACCTGTAGTGAAAGATGATCTTTTCTTAACCATATCTTCTGGGACACAAACATACATCACAATTCTGTAATGTTGAAATACTTTGTTGTAAGATTAAAGTGATTTCAACATCTTTCCTTTTTCTCATTGGTTTAAAAGGAAAGAGTTTGTTTCAAGGCTTCTAAGAAGGTTACTCAAAATCATGTTTACTGTGCGCAATCCTGCGCAATATGGAGGATATATGTTTATGCGAGCTATATCATTTTGTATTTTCTTGTATGAATTCAAAATGTAAGTATGGAGATGTTCTAGCATCATCCAAACTCTTCTATAGTTATGTATTCCCTGTGTATTGGGCAGTGTTAAAAATCATAAAACACATTCTGTTTTTATTATCTACCTCCTTCCCTGTATTCTAAAGCTTCATCAATAGGTACCATTACATTAACCTGTTTCTTTAAATTTTATAAACATACCCCACTTTCTACAAAATTCAAAATCATTGAACAGGGGTATTTATGTTCAAAAGAACTTGGTATTTCTTTTTTTATAAACATTTAATAACAGATATAAATCAGCATGGAAATCATGTCAGTTAACATAAGCAGTAAATTCAATCCCGATGTAGTGTATAGAGGCATTCAACATGTAAACAAGTATACAGTTCTGAAATGCTTGTTGTTTCTCATTCTTTGTGTGAGACATTGCATTAATTGTCCTGGAAGTACAAACAAGACACATAGATACAAAAAAAAACTTTTTAAAAATCTCTGAAGTGACTATACAATAAAAGCAATTCAGTTGAAAAACAATTTACCATTATTTGTCAGAAATCTATGGCATGTTGTTTTATGAAATGTCAAATAAAGACATGAAGTCATCACAAGTAGGAACAAGATTGTGTAGCCCACTGGCTACATTGTTTTGCATGTGAGTGTACAGATACATGCAAACTTCTAAGTCAAAAGATCTGTAAATGTTTAAATAAACAGTGGACCCAAGCTCCCCTCCTTCATGCAAATAAACAGGGGCGGTCGGGTAGCCTAGTGGTTAAAGCGTTAGCTCGTCACGCCGAAGACCCGGATTTGATTCCCGACATGGGCACAATGTGTGAAGCCCATTTCTGGTGTCCCCCGCCGTGATATTGCCGGAATATTGCTAAAAGCGGCGTAAAACCTCTCACTCACTCACTCACTCACTCATGCAAATACACACACGTTGTTGTCTTTACCATGTCTTTACTGCACTTCACATATTAATAAGGCTAAGTCCTTTCCTCATTTCCCCGACTATATTCATACAAGTTAAAAGGGCTAGGGCCCAATCTACAGTACATGCAAGCTACGAGATTGGAGAGAAGATCCCAGAACTTGACCACCCTTTGTCCTTCCCATCTGTCTCTGTTTGTGTATTTGCCAAGTGTTATATTGTGAAAAAGAGGACAAACCTCCTTGCAAGGTTCGCCATAGCGAACATGGCCAACATCGGAATTATGATCAACTCGCTTGTTTGATTTTACGATTTTTGTTGGATTTTTGGTCTATTTCTTCTTGAATCTGTCACTCGGTCTGTGTCAGTCGCCATTTTGGCTACCTTACAGGGGATAACTCTAACTCAGTATTACGTCACTCAAACTATGCCGATTTCGGAAACATTGGTGTACATCGAAGTTTTCACTGGAATTTTCCCATTATGCAGGGTGTTATGAGTATCAACATGCTTGGTGTTATACAAGTACCCCTTGCCTGGTGTTATACCAATGCCTCTTGCAGGCTTCTTTGAAACAAGGCTACTTAATATTGATAAAGGAAAGTTTTGTCACCGTGCAGCTTCTGTTTAGAGTTTGAAGTAGAGGAGAAGTTAAAAGATTTTTGTTAATTTTAAATTATTCCTTTTCAGAGGTTACAGTGGAAAGAAGTTGGAAGAGAATATTCAATGTGAAATTTTTCAAACCATCTTGGATGAGGCTCGTGAAGCCTACAAACCAGAGATTGTTCATGAGGTGCCTAGCAACACCCCTGATGAAATGGAAGATAATCTGGATAAGATATCAGCATGGGTTCACGAGTGGAATATTTCCCACTAGCACACAGGGAGGCTGGCTGTGTGCTGGCTCCAACTTGTCAAATGTACTGCAGATATCTTGACAGACTCGAGACTTTTTTAGTCTGTCTGAAAACTAACATGCCGGATGGGACATGAAACCCATCTTGTTTCTTTGATATGGGCAGGTCCACTGCTTGACGGATTATCACCATGACCGGACTAGTCACTGTCCACCATGAGCTCAAGTTTTCAGCCCTCAGTTTTCACATCTCTGTATGGCAGCTACAAACATGACCATTTTGTCGGCTTGTCATTTGGAAGCCTAGAGGAAGTGATGTAGGCTAACTATGTAGCAGTTACCACGACGATGTTGATGATGAAGTAATAACCATGATATCGTTATATGTGATTGTATGACCCCAATGTGCTGATCATGTTGTCAGAAATCACTGCACAGAAGCTGCCGCTTCCTCTTGCTTCCTGCCTGCAATGAGAGGACACCATGGTGGCCAAAATGTCTGCTGTTTCTAGCAGAGGCAGTTAATGGGGGTTAGGTGGCCAAAATGTCTGCTGACCCGTGACTGTGCTTGTCGTAAGAGGCGACTAACGGGATCGGGTGATCAGACTCGCTGACTTGGTTGATGCATGTCATCTATCCCAATTGTGTGGATCGATGCTCATGATCAATCACTGGATTGTCTGGTCCAGACCCGATTATTTACAGACCGCCGTCATAAAGCTGAAATATTGCTGAGTGCAGCATTAAACAACAAACAACAAAATGTCTGCTGTTACTAGCTGTTACTAGCAGAGGCAATTAATGGGGGATTATGTGGTCAATTGTCAACACATCATTACTTTATCTGCATATTTACCATGATGGTAGGCTTGCAATGCTCTGGAGTGAAGTTTAGCGTCGGAGAGTGAAATGTACCAGCTGTTGATATAACGGGGAGAAGTATTTAGGAGTCTTATATAAATCTTTATAGACTACCAGTATGCAACTCTTATATTGACTCCCTACAAGCATGTCGATGAGTGTTTGTGATTATCTGACCACATTAGGGTTGGGCTTTGTTGTTGTGGAAGCTACAGATGCTGGGTGTGGGTTGATGGTACCAGATAATCGGAGACACTGCTGGAGATTTGGCTTCTAGTAACTTTCAAGCTTTTCATTGTTTTCAGTTTCATCTGATAGAAGATACAAGAGAATACTGAAACATGATTAAGAGAGTGTATAATGGCATATTCCTTTCCCTTGTTGAATGAGCATGTTGTATGATTTGTTGTTCATGTTGACATAGTTCAAGGTTTATCATCTCAGAAACTGTGTCCAGGCTAGTGTTTGGACTGGTTTAAAGTTTGAATGAAGATTTAAGCATTTCATTTGGAACAAAAGGACTTGATGTGATCAGGGCCTATTAGCCCTCTGGAAATTTCAAATTTTAAGGTTTTTGAAAACTTTGAAATATTTTTATGGAAATTATTGTGTAATTCTCATTTATGTTAACACCTCTGATAATTTTCATAATGATATCTATTTAAAAGATTTGGTCATTTCTTAAATTATGCTGATCTTGTCAGTCACAATGGATCCTTATGCTTTGTCCACACCTTGAATTCAAACAATATATTTTTTATTTGTTTTTCTCATACAAAGATCTTTCGAGAAGCCCATATTGGTATGTTGAGTGTGTTGTTGATTTGTGATGAAAAGTCCACATTAAGAAATAAATAGGATCAAAGTGGATATTTGCTGTTTTTCTGGAACCTACGTGGAAATCTCCCTACAAGAAAGCACTCTAACAAGCAGTGGGACTGGGGCATCCTAGTGGAGGAAGTATTCCCTGGGTAAGATAAGGCCCGGTTCAATTGCCCACATTGCTGGACCGTGGATGGGTGTTTGATCCCCAGCCACATCATACCTAAAGACGTTCAGAGATGGTACTTGTTAACCTGCATGACGTTCGGCATTAGGGGCACAAGGACTGGTCAGCTCGGAGTCAGTATATTGTGTCTTGAGTGGGATATTCACGTTAAACTGTGGCATGGTATCTCAGTGGGCTAGCACTATATAATGGCATTAGTCCGGACTAGTACAAGCAGCCACACACACTGCATGCCCCAGATTGGTATGTGTGAAGCCCATTTCTTGTGTCCCCGAGGTTGATATTGCTGGAATATTGCTGAAAGCAGAGTAAAACCCTACTCACTCACTCAACTATAAGATAAAGATGCAAGGAGCAGGTAGACAAAAAGCAAGTTCTATAACTTCTGGATAATGACTATTATCATATAATGGGTAGGTTTCTCGGCAGGATAAAGCCAACGGATAAAAACGATATCCGTTGGGGTCATATGCGGATAGAGATGCAAATATCAAGGTCAAGTAGGGACTACTTTCACTGTTTATAAACGAACATGGCGTCGCCCTCGTCATTCGGCAATCGAGTAAGAATTAACCATCGGGAATCTGGATAAACTACAGAGATAATTGCTATCATTATCAAAAGAACAGTCTAATATACTGAAAATCAGTGTCTAACTGTGACGTAGCTAAAGCATTTTATAAGTTTTGGCAATTTTGGAGATATAAATTTCGAAACAATTTTGCGAGGGCACGAGGCCTAGCCAAGCGGGATCAGTAGCCATGACTGGTAGACCTCTGCGGCTTGAAACCATCTCCACAAATTGAAATAGTTGGATTTGGCCGAAATATGTTTGAATTGTTACCTTGTTTCGTTTTGTCGCTCTGTGTACATCTGACTACACTTCTTAACGTTATGACCATGGCCGTGACGTCTCATAGACTAGGGTTAGAGTAGCTTCCCTTTGACAAAGGGCAGTTACTCTAGCGGACAGAGAGATGGATTGCCGCGAAAGGCAATTAAAAACACTTGTTGTTTTGCGTATATGTTGCTTCGCCACCGTATAAGAAACAGATTTCAGTTGGAACTAATATTGGCTACTGTCATTGTCCGAGTGACACATCACTTACCCTGTGACGTAATAAATATTAATGCGCGCATTGCAGGAAAACTCTCAATGTTTCGGTAATGTAAGTGAGAGGGAAAGCGATTTTGAAGCGCAGAATTAAAGAATGACATTATATGATAAAGAGGTTATCACGCTATTGTGTTTGATGAAGTCGTACAAAGTAGGGGTCGTTGCAAATGTAAATTTAGGAAGAGGTCGTAGACTGAATGAAGAGATGTTTGACAACAGTGTGATATACACGCTCCTGCAAGTTATACAGGAGCAAGATGACAAAGACTTGTCATAGATCATAGAGGAACAAGAAAAACAATCCTCGTATGACATCAGTTGACACCAAAATGTGTTTGGAGACGGGCCCTGCTGTCAACCCTATCATGTGACAGACAAAAAGACACGTGTGGAAATATTTACCCCTTTGGACTAGTGTTTATCTTGATGTAAAACATGTCTCCTTCTGACGCTATAAAATGTACTTTCTGACCGCGCATACGCAGTCGGTTCCTCAAATAGCCGAGGACCGCCCCCATGGTCTAGTGGTAGGGCGTCAACCCGGAGACGGTAGGTCCGGTGTTCGAATCCCGGCCGCGTCATACCAAAAGACGTTAAGAGACGTACTTGTTGTTACGAGTAGTACTTGTAGGTTATGTGACCGACAGTGTGTCGAACACGAAGTACATTTCCTCACAGAATGTGAATACTACTCTGATCTACGATATGACTATTCTCATTTGTTTCCTCCATTACATACTTGTCTAAGAAGTTTAACCCCAGAAGACCAATTTATATATGTTATGCAGAATGATACTCTAGCTATTCCCCTAGCCGAAGTTGTTACTGCTATGTATAAAAGAAGAAAATTTCAACTTGCATTGTAAATAGTGCACTTGTGATCCATAAGTAATTGTTACTCTTCCTTATAGGATTTAACCACATGTTTATACAAGTCTAAATATATTTAGTTTTAATGGTATTCTTCCTTAAAGGATTCCTCAACAGTTACAACAGATATTAACAATGGGACATTTTCAAATAAGTACTTATAAAATAGTTCTGTTACCACGCGTTCGTATATATTTTGCATTTGTATCTCACTAAACGATACTAGTATAATCTCTTTACATAAAACTGAGTTATTTTTTATCTCTCGTGTCTCATAGGCCAACTGGCCGGGTGGTATATTTTATATTTTGTTATGTACTTTGAATGTATGTTTTTTTATACTGCGTGACACGCAAATAAAATATTATCTTATCTTATCTTTATCTTTGTTATCCTGTCTTGTGCTCTAACAAGCAGTGGGACTGGGGCATCCTAGTGGAGGAAGTATTCGCTGGGTAAGATAAGGCCCGGTTCAATTGCCCACATTGCTGGACCGTGGATGTCTGTCCAGTTAGCGGAAGGATGGGTGTTCAATCCCCAGCCACATCATACCTAAAGACGTTCAGAGATGGTACTTGTTAACCTGCATGACGTTCGGCATTAGGGGCACAAGGCCTGGTAGGCTCGGAGTATACTGTGTCTGAGTGGGGTATTCATGTTAAACTGCGGCGTAGTATCTCAGTGGGACAGCACTATAAAATAAGCATTTGCCCCGACTTGTGCAAGCAGCCCAGCAACCCAAGCTTGCCGTAAAAAGGCGACTGTGCTTGTCGTAAGAGGCGACTACAGGGATCGGGTGCTCAGGCTCGCTGACTTGGTTGTTGCATGTTATCGTATCACAATTGCGTAGATCGATGCTCATGATGTCCATCCTCGATTATTTACTGACCGCCGTCATATAGATGGAATATTGCTGAGTGCGGCGTTAAACAACAAACCAACCAACAAGCAGCCACACACCACACACACATATCTGTCGCTATATAAGTGCAGGGGCGGTCGGGTAACCTAGTGGTTAAAAGCGCCGGGATATTGCTAGAATACCTCTAAAAGAGGCGCTAAACCATACTAACCCACTCATAATATAAGTGCAATAATCTTGGACGCGACGTTAAACTCATTTCACCTCACCTCACCTTACCTCACCTCTAACCCCCGAGAAACATGTCTAAGTATGAATATTACAGCTGTTTTGTCATGGGAGTCACTGAAGTGGAATTCACGTTCATGTCGTCGTGTTAAGTAATAATAGCGCACTTGTATAGTCTCTAGCCTTTTAGCTACACGCAACTGCTCAGTGGCGCTTACAGAAAGACATGGAAAATACAGGTGAAAAATCAAAAAGCTTGTGTAAAGAGAAAAAGGTTTAAGTTGACGTCTGCAGGAATCCCCCATGTTTGATTATTGTGAGTGTGTATACCACCGATGTGAACAATATTTCAGTCACGTCAAGGTGTGTAAGCGTCACAGGAAAGCAAACGTGACGCAGGTTGTTGGCCAACTTATTGAATGGACGCGAGCCCCAATATGACAAGGGTAAATTTTCGAGACGAATCTGGTATTCGACCATTGAGTTTGATAACCAATTATTGGTACATCTATAGGAAGTTACAACAAAGAAAGCCACATACCACGGTCCTACCCGAGCTTCAAAGTGTAAGTACAACAATATTTGGCAAGTAGTCATGTGTAAGTGTTTAAGACGCAACACTAAGAGATCCACCGTATGTTCACCGAATCTTCTTCGATTAACTAATGGACAGTGAATTGTATTTGACGCTTTTAGCAATATCACGGTGGGGAACACCAGAGTGAGCTTCACACATTGTACTCATGTGGGGAATAGAACCGGGTCTTCGGCGTGATGAGCGAACACTTAACCACTAGGCCATCCCGCCGTCCCCATTCATTAATAACAAAAGACAGATTAAAATAATTACAAATATTTATTCATTCATAAAATGAGCAAAAACAGATGCAATTCACTCAATCAAACATTCGAAAGACTTCGCATGTACACAAGGGTATGGGAACAGTTACAGTGGTGACTAGATGGCACTCATGGTGCGTGGAAACTCCGGGCACCGCCACGCACAGCTTCGTACACAGAACACGTGACAGGATGAAACATGACACTGTATGGAAAACGTCCGTCAGGTATTAGGCAGCAATTAACAACAGTGACAATTTCACGTATGTTTAAACCTGTCGAAAAAGGTAGTAGGCTGTTTGTTAAAACCAAGCGATATTTTAGGTCACCAAATTGATCCCGTTAATAAATGCATTTTTTGGCTTCGATAAATGTGTGATCAAGAGGTTTGCGGTGAACTTTCAAAAATGAGACAGAAACAATATGGCTGCCGATCACGAAGATCGCCAACCAATCAGAAGACAGATGCACTTAATGGCAATTAGAAGGGTCCCTTCCCGTTACAGTCGACAGAGGAATGCCACTCGCACTTCCTTCCTGATGGAGAGAAGGAAGTGCCGTGAGGGCACTGGATTCTCTGTGTGCGACGCCCATGCTGACACAGGATGAAGTGTCTGCAGCTCTCGGGGTCGGGCACCTGTCCGTCGTGGGCACACAGGGGGTCCTCCTCTCCTGAAAAAAACCACGTGTTTAGTATTTGATAGCCCCTTTTATGATATCATTGCCATAATATTGACGATGTTAAGTTTGTCTCCTAGAAACCAGTATCCCGTTCAGTGCCATGAAGAACTTTACATACATTAGGACTTGATTATATCTTTAGTCTAGCTTTGGTGGCGGTGAGTTTGTTTGTTTGTTTGTTGTTTAACGCCGCACTGTACAGCGGACTGTAAATAATCGAGTCTGGACCAGACAATCCAGTGATTGGCATCATGTGCATCGATCAACCAATTATGATACGATGACATTCGTCAACCAAGACAGCGAGCCTGACCACCCGATCCCGTTAGTCGCCTCTCACGACAAGCTTTCACCGAAGTGGTAAACGTCTGAGACCTGCATCACTTCGGGCTTTCCTCCCACATTAGTCTGACACGCCGTTATATAACTGGAATACTGTTAAAAGTGGCGTTAAACCAAGCTCACTCACTCACTCTTACGACAAGCATAGTCGCCTTTTACGACAAGCATTGGTTGCTGAAGACCAATGCTAACCCGGAATCTTCACGGGATCGTGGCGGTCTGTGAGACCTATGCTCCACTTGATGGCCCCAGTGTCACGTCTGCTTTGTGAAACGTGGCCATTGCCTCCATGTAATTAGTAATAAATCGTTATTTCTCTTAGATATCAAGTTTATCAGTTTGCTGACAAGGAACGCTTTCCACAGAGCGATCTGAGCACTACGGTGATCTTAAACCTATGTTGAAGTGTTGGAATTGCGATCACCTTAGTACTAAGATCGTTTTGAGAATGGGACCCAGTACAGTTTGTACGAATTACCTACAGTAAAGTACGGTTATAACGAACTCAAAGGGACTACAAATTTTAGTTCGTTTTAACTGTAGTTGGTTATAAGCATATACACAGCATAACTACAGCAAATAGTCGGGACCAAAAAAGTAGTTCGTTATATCCGTCAGTTCGTTATAAGCGTGTTCGTTTTAACCGTAGTTTACTGTATATCAAAATATCCCAGACCTAAACGTTTCCTGATTTCATACATAATCTTGCCGATTAACGTCAAACAAAACTGTCGTGTACGCGCCTTTTTCAGCTAGTACAAGGTACCACAGAGTGCCATCATCAGCGTACAAAAGGTATTAATACCCTTTGAGGTCGAATAAGATGACATTGTTATAATGTAATAATATGCACTAAATATGATGGACAACTTGTCTGCTATTTACACTTTTGCTGCATTAATCAACAAGCTTAGGTCTTCATACATACACGTTGCTTCTCCTATTAAGCCAATTATAGAATGATGCAAGAAACTTACTGATGACAATGGTCTCAGGTACTTTCCTTGGTCCGCATTCATTGACGACGTTGTGGGCAAACTCGCACGTGTTGTTCCTAGGCAAGTAGAGCGTTCCATCCCCGCAGCGCTGGATGGCGATCAAAGTGCCGTTTGCGCATGACACAAACTTGGAGCAGTCCTCGGGGTCGGGGTTGTTTCCGGTCTGTTTCTTGCATCGGGGGTCATCTGTAAAGTAAAAAGGAGTACATTGAAATAAATGTCTATGTCCGTTTAGCAGTTTGATTGATAATATATATATTTTTACAGGAAATGTGAAGGTACCAATGAAATTTGCCTTTCTTAGAACTGGACACAACACTTGCTTGCCCTGGTTTGAAATACAAGGTGTTACTTGGATATATATACTTATAGTGTTTGCGTTATTGATACAGAGATACCAAAAGTGCTTTGAATATCTTAATGATGACGGTAGACCAATGGCTTATCCGTTCGAAACCTAGCTGCGTTAATCGTATCTCTGTGCTGTCCCCTATAAACTAGTTTGATTTTGACTTATTGCTATAGACTGTTCCATAGCGTTTTCCTAATAGATTTGATTTGGAACACACCACACTAACAATCCTGCTATGCGTCGTAATCCCACGAAAATTACAACACGACCCGCTTCCTAAAACACTTGGCTTCATATATATGTGTACTTACGTTTTCGAACATGCAACTTTCTACGTACTTAAATATCGGGTTGGAATCATCGAGAGAGTACGGAATTTTGGCCACCATTGCTAAGCGCAATGGCCATATCAAACATCTTTACCGGTCTCGTTACCACCTCGATAATTAACATCGTGCTGAACGAACTAAACTATAAATACTCTTGTCTGAAGGCAAGTGCAGTTGGAAGTGAATCATGTTGCATTTGTCGTTAGATCACGACGCATGCATCTTAAAGCATATAAAGTACGATGCAGACTTGGATCGGGTAGAGTCCCAATCTGATAGTATTAGGAACACACTATAGACAAGCCCGTAGCTCTGTATAGACAAGCCAAAATCAAAATCGTTCATAGGGAGAAGCGCAGAAATACGGCCACTGCAGATACTTCTCCACCCACCACGCTATTCCTGGAATAGTGATGAGTGAGTGAGTTGGGTTTAACGCCGCTTTTAACAGTATTCCAGTTATATGACGGCGTGTCAGCTTAATGTGGGAGGAAAGCCCCAAGTGATGCAGGTCTCAGACGTTTACCACTTCGCTGAAACCCACGAGCACGGGTATGGTGCTGACAAACCTAGAAACATAATCGTGGCGAACCGGGATTCGAACCCACAATCATAGGTTTCTGGCATGTCCAATGGACGCAACTCTGCACAGCGAATCGCGGCGCCGTAGACGACTGGGCCACCCTCGCCCCCGTACAGTGATGAAAGATCTCAATCACAAACCTAAATAACTTCATTATTTCCCATAAACGGTCACATTTGTCGTCAATTCGGAAGCACACCTTATGCGACAACAAAGTCGTCTCACCCAACATGTTTGAACCTCTCGATTTAGGAGATATAGAACGGTGTATATGCGTAGTGGCGAGGCAGTAAGTTGTAGTCTAAAGCTCGTACACTCATATCACAGACTTTGACTATTTGTGACTTATATTATAATGTATAATTACATTTCCATGGCAACCATGACGTACATTGCGTGTGTGCGAACGATCCTACTGATCACTAGGGCCAAGTCTATGTTAAAGTATTGGAGTTATGATCACCTTAACGTTACGATAGCTTTGTGGAACCCACCCAAGCAGCTGAAGAGAAAGTGCAGCAAGTATTAGCAGGAAATGCTGCTATTCCTGGTATAAAAATCTAGGTATTTTATTCAGAAGGCCATTAGTAGGGACCAAGCAAACAGAAGCCGTATGTTTGCAGGCTAAACAAGTATTACCTGCTGTAGTTATATCATTGTCATTGTTTACCGTTACTTTTTGACTTGACTTTTTATTTTTTATACCAAAGTTCACCCTATAGTATTATACTTTGAGGACATTTGGGGACTATATGTTGTTAAGGAAATAGAAGTTGGACATTGAGCAGCTTGTGAACGATTTTTAGGAATTACGTCCTCTGTGTCAGTCCAGGTTGTGATAAGCGAATGTGGAAGATATCCATTGTATATTTATACCTTCAAAATGTCTAATAAATATTGGTGTAAAATATTAAAAATGTCAAATGATCGTTATGTCAAGAAATATGATAATACGATTGTACAATTGGAAAGTAACGGTTGTAAAAGTTGGGGATCTAGGATGAAGCATACATTGCAGGTCTGTGTTTGGATTGTTTGGCAAGAACAGATGGGTCGAAATGAAACGTTATTTTTAATTGAATTTTTAGGTAGACTTAAAGTTTCGTGTCATCAAGATTGGCATTGTGCATTATTAAAGGGCACATGAACAGATAGATACTCGTTGTTTGAACCTATGGTGGTGTTGAACCATTTTCCCACACAGACAACTATCAGACACATAGATGGGCTCTTGCCCAGTTTAGATCGGGTTTTTATAAACTAGGAATAGGAGCTGGTGTATTGAAGAAGCAAGACATGAGGGATGATGTAATATCTGTAAACTGCTATATAAAGATGAATATCACTTCATACTCATTTGTAATAAATATCAAGCATTGCGACGCTTGTACTTTCCTTTAAAATGCTATGAATAGCCAACAATCCCCAAAATTAATGTGCTTATGCTAATATCAAATGCAACCATCTCAAAACGTTTATCAGTTTATAGTCTTCATTTAGTGTACATTTTCACTCTACTTCTTAATGTGTAACCTATGTCCTTCGCCTATATATCTTCTGAATAAACTTCTACTGAGCATTCTTGTTCAGATACGCACGCTTCCGCACCGATACGTTTGAGGAAATGGGTTCTAGTTCAACACGAATTGGGAAATCAGTACGGGTGTCACAGAAGAAAGTTAGCTCAATATTATATGAAAATGATCGAAACACCTCCGAGTCAAGAAATCATTAATTTTTCAAAGACCCTTTAGTAGATAATGGCACGTAACTTTAGATGCAGCGATTACTACAGCTAGACTCAGTAACGTCCGGGTAAACATCACCTACAACGGTGGCATTAAACTTTCAAGAACCTTAATTGCGTAATTAAAACCAGACGGTTCCTTGAGTCTGATTTCTTAGTTTCGTTAAGTAGCAATACATCATACTTTTAATCTGGTCTCACAGCTTAGAGTTTTATACATTCCGAACTTCTATTAGCACATGTGTTCACAAGTGAATTTAAGCGACGTTTCAGGTTTAAATTAGTATAAAAGACAATAGCGACCACCGTCGACGTCGTCGTGTACTTACTGGCGATGGGCACTTGTGGTGAGCCGTTACAGTCATCCCTGTCGGGGTCCCACTCCCAGACACAGGCTGATGCCAGTTTCGACCACACTTGGCTGGCGTTGCATCTTACAGACTGAACAATTTCGGCGTCGAAGCCGCACTGGTGGGCGACCATGCAGTCGTTTTCGTCCCTCACCCACAAGCCAGGCTGGATGTTGAGACATGCTCTCTCATCAGCGAAGTAGTCGGCTGCCAAGGCGCAAGCTACGAAGGCCACAATGAGCCCGAAGAGTCTACTTCCTACCATCTTGCTCGTTGTCAGGGAACAGCTTGAAGATTGGTGGATGCCAGCCGATTTTATGCTTGAACGTCGAACGTGTTTTGTCTCAGTTCGTTGCCCCTCCACAAGCTCTTGTCAAATACCCCCCCTGTCTGTTGAGGTTGAGGGACACGTGGTTCATTTTATTTATGATAGTCTGTGTTTAATCAGGATTCGTTGTGTGCCGAGCTCACATGCTGGTGCCTCCCTGCACACGTCCCGGGGCCCTCGGCACGATACAGAGGTTGAGATGTGCCAAGGGGATTTTTAGTTAAATTTGCGATTGGCTAAGACAACAGACCGCTTCCGGTCGATCGGTCAGTGCTGACGAAGGAGTACCGAGAACTTCCCATAGCATCCACAAACATGTTGACCACATGCTGATTAAGAACTTTTGGTGTGGATTTGAGGAGATTAGGTTCAACGTCTCTAAAGCAGCGTCACAAACCCTCGCTGGTACGCCAAATGCGCCGATAACTCTTCGCAGTACGGATAGGTTTGGACACGGATTAGGGTTGTGGCTGTCTCAAACACAGTCCACTGATTATGCATCTTCAGAGAACAGCTCATACTTTCGACCCAACGAAGCGTCATCACGTGCACCTGGATTTGGCGTGGTGGTGTTACATCATGGTGGCACGTGGTAGCCCTATTTATAAAATCATTTTTTTCAAAGTACATTCAATTCATAAGTATTATCGGAATAATATACCTGTATTTCAACTTGGTGTTGGTACAAAGATAAGTGCATCGTGACCCTTGCGAAAAATCGATGGCTACGGGACAATCCCTATTCCACATGACATTATTTGACACGAGTCGTTGTTTCTGGGTATTATAGGTTTAATAAGTTGTGGAAATAGTTATGAATATCAACTGAGTATTCAACCAAAATCAAAACTGAATTTTAGGTGAAGAATTCTACGGCTAGACCTAATTTCTTCAAATACATGTCTCAGGTTACGCTGCGTTCCGCTTGTCTTTAGTGATAAAGCTACATAGAATCGGGATGTTAAATCTCATTGAAGAAAGTCCTTGCTTCAGAGTAATCTCCCTTTCATTGTGCCGAAACCATATCTCTGTCTGGAAAAACGGAAATCAACGTGTGGAAGCAGCCTGTTGTTAAGCACAAATGTTAGACTTGTTCTCATTGGCCTGCCCAAAGCCGAACTGTGATTGGCTGACGGAAGAATATAAATGCTGCACACGGTAGTTCTGTGTGTCCGTGTGCGAAATACGCTGTAGTCGGAAAGCGCACGTTAAATCTTCTATATCAGTCAATCAGTTCTGTGTGCATTGGAGAAGCCTCACAGGGATGAGTCCACTAGGTTCAGAGTGGAAGATGAAAATCTTTACCTCAATGTTGCTCCTGATGGTGTAAATGTCTGACTGAAGCTTATACTTATTTGTCGCTAAGGTTTTCCTGCCTCTTTACATTAGAGAGTGAGTAGTATTGTTTTATACCGCTTTAACAATATTCCAGCATTATAATGCAGGGACACCAGAAATGAACTCCACGCATTGTACCCATTTGGGAATTAGAACCTGTTCCTCCGGCGTGGCGAGCGAACGCCTTAACCACCACGCTGCCCTACCGTCCCTATATATTAGATGCGCAATGGGTTGTCCTTGTCTGTCAACAGAGGTCCCCAACAGGGTTTAAATAGGGTGTCTCGGATCCAGCAATAGTGATATCATATCAAGTATAATCTACCTGAGATGAGCCAATAACCAGAGCTGCCCACCTTCATGTTTATCTTAAGGAAGCGTTGAGTTAGTCCAGTGGTTAAAACTCATTATTTCGTCACATAGGTGATCCTGTTCGATTCCCGGGTACAATGTACGCCGCAAACTGTTGGTGTGCACACTCATTCACTCACCCACTCACCACTTTAAAGCTTAGTCGCAAGGAAGGCAGAGGGTTTGGGAGATTACTACCACCCACCATACACTGGGTATCAACTACAACAAGGCATTTTCAATTCACGAGAAATAACACTAGCACCTTGGGTTGTATACTCCCCAGGGAGCTGAGAATGAAAATCGAGTGCACACTGAACATATGACCGGGGTAATAATGTTTGCGCCCACATGGGTTTCAAATTAAAGTTTTTGTGACCCTTTCATTTTGCTTGTTAACGATGTGCATTGATATACACTGCCGGGCAAAAGAAACTATGCACATGAAATTGACCAAACAATTATCTAAATTAAACCGTTATCGAAACGTTGCTTTGCTTAACACGGACGCTGAATCACTGCCAAAACACACCAATGACACATATCAAAACATCACCATCGAATAATTTCTTCCCATTTAGCAACCATCAAACATGGGTGTACACTTTCTTTTGCCCGGCAGTATATTAACTGGGACGATGTGGTGGCGAGTATACAATACAAGTAATATTGTATTCCAGCCATAGTTTTTGTGTGCACGTTTTCTATGCAAAACAACATTAGTTTGTTTGGGGTAGTTCCCCTCCGGATAATGAAAATTTCATTTCATTAAATAAAGTTGATGGTTACTTCGAACCTCCCCCTACAGTTGTGGAGACAAAATACTTGAAGCAAATTGTAAAAGAATCTCATGAAAACAAAGTCGTTTCTCATAGTTTATTCAGGTTCTCAGTGGCACTTTGTAGTTTCTGGATACAAATGGGAATCTTGGGAAGTAGTGATTCAGTATGACAAATGAAATCACAATTTTTGTTTATCAAGAACGAGTCTTTGCCAATCAGCTTGTATCATTTTGCTCCAACGTTTGACATTTGTATAGTGTAGCACCGCCAATGGCACGGCGGTCTCTAGACGTCGACATTACAGTATTCTTTCTCCTCCGGGATCAGATCCCATGGGTTGTCGCACACCAGCTTGGAGTTGGAGAACATCAAGCCCTCGCCGCAGTTCATGTTCAAGACCTTGCCGTGGGCACATTGCGTGAAGTTGTTGCAGCTGCCCGCAACAGCTTTCATTTGGCACTCTGAGAATAATAATGTGTTAACAGTTCAGTCAGTCACAGTGTGCTTATCTCATACATAATATGTTTTATGTGTTGTTTAACGCCGCACTCAGCTATATTCCAGCTACATGGCGACTGTCTGTAAAAAAAATCGAGTCTGAACCAGACAACCTAGTGATCGATTCAATGAGCATCGTTCCACGCAATTGGAATACGATGACATGCATCAACCAAGTCAGCAAGCCTGACCATCCGATCCCGTTAGTCGCCTCTTACGACAAGCATACTAGTCACCTCTTACGGCAAGCATGGGTGGCTGAAGACCTATTCTAACCCGGATCTACAAGCATGGGTTATAACATGTAAAAAGTTCACACATTTAAAATGTTATAGGTATATAGCAACATGAAACTGTAATATGCTTAGACAATAGTTATAGTAATGGGTCGGAGCACCAATGATTTAGTTATCTACAGCAAATCGCTATGCAAAGCTCTCTTCGCTTAACTTTACAAGGATCTGCCAGTACTTGTACGACCCATGTACGACCCATGTAGGGTAATGGTAGGGATAGGATAATAGTAGTGTAAGGGCTATGGTTGAGCTTGAGTTAGGTAGTTAGGTCAAAGGTAGTGTGAGGACAATGGTTGAAAAAAGGACAATGGTAAAAGAAGGGCAATGGTTAAGTTATGACACTAAAGGTCGAGGGCATAGCTGATTTCAGACAACAGTAGAGTGTGCACAGCGATTCAGTTAGGACAATTGTTGAGTTAGGACAATTGTAGAGTTGGGACAATGGTTCAGTTAGGTCAATGGTTGTGTACAGACAATGGTTCAGTTAGGTCAATGGTGGTGTACGGACAATGGTTCAGTTAGGACAATGGTAGTGTACAGACAATGGTGGTGTACAGACAATGGTGGTGTACGGACAATGATTCAGTTAGGACAATGGTGGTGTACAGACAATGGTTCAGTTAGGACAATGGTGGTGTACAGACAATGGTTCAGTTAGGACAATGGTAGTGTACGGACAATGGTTCAGTTAGGTCAATGTTGGTGTACGACAATGGTTCAGTTAGGACAATGGTAGTTTACAGACAATGGTGGTGTACGGACAATGGTTCAGTTAGGACAATGGTGGTGTACAGACAATGGTTCAGTTAGGACAATGGTGGTGTACAGACAATGGTTCAGTTAGGACAATGGTGGTGTACATACACTGGTTCAGTTAGGTCAATGATGGTGTACAGACAATGGTTCAGTTAGGACAATTGTAGTGTACAGACAATGGTGGTGTACGGACAATGGTGGTGTACGGACAATAGTTCAGTTAGGTCAATGGTGGTGTACGGACAATGGTTCAGTTAGGACAATGGTAGTGTACAGACAATGGTGGTGTACGGACAATGGTAGTGTACAGACACTGGTTCAGTTAGGTCAATGGTGGTGTACAGACAATGGTGGTGTACAGACAATGGTAGTGTACAGACAATGGTTCAGTTAGGACAATAGTGGTGTACGGACACTGGTTCAGTTAGGTCAATGATGGTGTACAGACAATTCTTCAGTAAGGACAATGGTAGTTTACAGACAATGGTGGTGTACGGACAATGGTGGTGTACGGACAATGGTTCAGTTAGGACAATGGTGGTGTACGGACAATGGATCAGTTAGGAGAGTGGTGGTGTACAGAAACTGGTTCAGTTAGGTCAATGGTGGTGTACAGACAATGGTTCAGTTAGGACAATGGTAGTGTGCAGACAATGGTTCAGTTAGGTCAATGGTAGTGTACAGACAATGGTTCAGTTAGGTCAATGGTGGTGTACAGACAATGGTTCAGTTAGGACAATGGTAGTGTACAGAAACTGGTTCAGTTAGGTCAATGGTGGTGTACATACAATGGTTCAGTTAGGACAATGGTAGTGTACAGACAATGGTGGTGTACGGACAATGGTGGTGTACAGACACTGGTTCAGTTAGGACAATTGTAGTGTGCATACAATGGTTCAGTTTGGTCAATGGTAGTGTACAGACAATGGTTCAGTTAGGACAATGGTAGTGTACAGACAATGGTTCAGTTAGGTCAATGGTAGTGTACAGAAACTGGTTCAGTTAGGTCAATGGTAGTGTACAGAAGCTGGTTCAGTAAGGTCAATGGTAGTATACAGAAACTCGTTCAGTTAGGTCAATGGTAGTGTACAGAAACTCGTTCAGTTAGGTCAATGGTAGTGTATTGACAATGGTTCAGTTAGGTCAATGGTGGTGTACAGACAATGGTTCAGTTAAGTCAATGGTGGTGTACAGAAACTGGTTCAGTTAGGTCAATGGTAGTGTACAGAAACTGGTTCAGTTAGGTCAATGGTAGTGTACAGACAATGGTTCAGTTAGGTCAATGGTAGTGTACAGACAATGGTTCAGTTAGGTCAATGGTAGTGTGCAGACAATGGTTCAGTTAGGTCAATGGTAGTGTACAGACAATGGTTCAGCTAGGTCAATGGTAGTGTACAGAAACTGGTTCAGTTAGGTCAATGTTGGTGTACAGAAACTGGTTCAGTTAGGTCAATGGTAGTGTACAGACAATGGTTCAGTTAGGTCAATGGTGGTGTCCAGACAATGGTTCAGTTAGGTCAATGGTGGTGTACAGAAACTGGTTCAGTTAGGACAATGGTGGTGTAGAGTACAATGGTTCAGTTAGGTCAATGGTGGTGTACAGACAATGGTTCAGTTAGGTCAATGGTGGTGTACAGACAATGGTTCAGTTAGGTCAATGGTGGTGTACAGACAATGGTTCAGTTAGAACAATGGTAGCGTACAGGCAATGGTTCAGTTTGGTCAATGGTGGTGTACAGGCAATGGTTCAGTTAGGACAATGGTAGTGTACAGAAACTGGTTCAGTTAGGACAATGGTGGTGTAGAGGCAATGGTTCAGTTAGGTCAATGGTGGTGTACAGACAATGGTTCAGTTAGGTCAATGGTGGTGTACAGACATTGGTTCATTTAGGTCAATGGTAGTGTACAGGCAATGGTTCAGTTAGGACAATGGTAGTGTACATACAATGGTTCAGTTTGGTCAATGGTAGTGTACAGGCAATGGTTCAGTTAGGACAATGGTAGTGTACAGAAAAAAATTCAGTTAGGTCAATGGTAGTGTACAGAAAATGGTTCAGTTAGGACAATGGTAGTGTACAGAAAATGGTTCAGTTAGGACAATTGTAGTGTACAGACAATGGTTCAGTTAGGACAATGGTAGTGTACAGAAAATGGTTCAGTTAGGACAAAAGTAGTGTTAACGGATAAATGGTTCAGTTAGGACAATGGCGGTGTACGGACAATGGTTCATTTAGGACAATGGTGGTGTACGGACAATGGTTGAATGGTACGACGGACTCACTCGGCGTGTCCAGAAGTCTGTCTGACACATCGGCACATGTCACATTGTTGGCGTCGTCGCAGTACATGAGCTCCGCGCTGAACAGCGTCTTGGGGGGACACTGGAGAGGGCCGTGGACTTCCTCCTTTCTACACGTCACGAATAGTATGCACCCCTCGTTGGGGACGACGACGAGTTTCATCTCCTCTGTGTTGCCGGAGCACAGACTTGTGTCTAAAATGGCAGAGAGGAATGATAATAATAATAATAATAATAATAATAATAATAATAATAATAATAATAATAATATATTGAATATGTAGAGGGCGTCATGGAAAATGATAAATACTAAATTCTTTTGGATAGGCCCGTTTACAGCCTCAGACGTATCCAGTCCAACAAACCTGATCTTGTCCTTGTTGATAAATCCAATGAAATAATTTATATCATTGAATTTTTTGTCCCTTTTGACACAAATGTGATTGACAAGATTCAGGAAGAACATGGCAAATATGAAATTCGAAATGTCGCGCTTGCATCCCAAGTACCAAGTTGTCCGACTCCCCATTGTTCTCGGTGCCTTAGGTTTGGTACCTCCCAATCTGTTGACTGACATTGGGAGAGTACCCGGGTTTGCTACCAGGAATACAGCCCTTCTGACAATCTGGGTAAGTGTTGGAGAGTCTTCACATTCACCGAAAAGTTCTGGGTGGGTTCGACTAGGCAGCGCTTCCTGGGAGAAGTCCCATTCGCTGTCGGGGCTGCGTGTAGAGGGGGAAGGGCCCTGAGCTGATGATGAGCCTAACAAGCCGGACTATAGCAGGATCACCCAAACCCTCTTTGCTGCATTTTTTATTTTAATCTGTAAATAATAATAATGACTCAAACTCGAGATATAGAACAATATATGATATTCGATTCAGTCACGTCCTGGTGATCCTAGTTAGTCCGAGTGAGTGAGTATGGTTTTACACCGCTTCTAGCAATATTCCAGGAAGATCACGGCGAGGGACACCAGAAATGGGCTTCACATATTGTACCCATGTCGGGAATCGAACCCGGGTCTTCGGCATGACTAGTTAGTCCGAAACCAACTCAGTCCGGAAGAATGACTGTTGGAAGCGTCTGTATCTACATACCTACACACCTCTGATTGGTTACGGACCCGTGAAGGTCGGGGTTAGAATAGGTCTTCAGCAACCCATGCTTGTCGTAAGAGGCGACTAACAGGATCGGAGTGCGGCGTTAAACAACATAATTGAATGACAGTGATGCACATAATTACATTCTCACAGTCATTCACCTGATGTAGGAGTAATCATATACTCTGAAACTTTGTGTTCCTCATAATAAAAAAAATGACATCTATAAATTCTCTCCCTTAAACGCCACCCTAAACCCAACCCCCACCCAACAACACCACACACACACCCAACCACTATTGTTCTGATAAATTTTGCCGACCTCGTTGTCATTTTATTCTTGACACCCCATCCCTTATAGTCTCTACGCTCGCACCCAAAGCCTTATGTTTAATCATCATGGATAGCCTGTCATGTATGTCTTTCACAGAAGTTGTTTTTCGTTACTGACCGTTTGTACCCCAGAGCCAAGCATGGTGAATTGTACAGATGTGTTTCGAGCTTATACGGTTTTTAATGTTATTGACAAAGTCCATATCAAAAGTTATTGACAAATCTTTAAAACATCCCCATCGTTAATCTTCTCTTCCCCCTGAAAATCCGATTTCCATAAACAGCTATAGATTATCACTGATTGGTGTTAAATACTGTAACTTCATACTCTAAAAGTCATTTCATGGGGCGTGACCTCGTGTAATACCGTGCTACCCTCGGTCCAAGGTGCGTGGACTTCAACAGTATCATGTCTGTGTATAGACCTAGAGGAAAACCACATCCTAGATCTGTTGGCATATTTTATCATTGATAAGGTCGACTAAATTGCCGGGCAAAAGGAATATCCACTTAAAATTGGAATTCACCAACGAGTTACAAACTTTATGAAAACGTCTGAAAACAATCGCCGAAACACTGCAAACTTAAGATTAAAAACACAACTATAATACCCGTATCAAATACATCACCATCGAATAACCATTTCTTGTTTGTTTCATTTTAGCTACCATCAAACATGGGTGTATACTTCTCTTTTCACCCGGCAGTTTATAGTGTGGTACATTCCTTAAAAATCCCCCGATGAGATTCCTTTCCATGATGCCAACAGAGCTTCGACCTTGGAACCCTTCATTTTAACGGACAGACACAGACATTATCTGATAAACCTCGTTTTGTCAACTCACAATGTTTGAGCCAAAATATGAAATAAATAAAGACGCAAATTTTCGTGATTTTTTAAATATTATACTCATCTTCAAGCTATGAGGTTGCTGATGCATATTATGCCCACATTGTCACTTAAACAATATCGTAGGTCTGGAAAATTCCATGTCCATACTTAAAAGACATTCGAAAGCAGTATATGCCAAATATAGTATATATAATTCGATGTTCAGGTCAACCATTTACCCGCCATTTTGGCAACCACAAATTTACCACTGTTAAGTGTTGGCTTCCCTTGTTAAGTTTCCATCTTTGTTGTCTTATTAGTTTCTTGTTCTTTTAGGTACATACAAACGAGTGTTCTTCAGAGAATTTATTCATCCGATGAAGGAGTAAGTATCTTCTCTTAAACATTAAACTATAAATTCTCTTCCTTAGGCGTATCACTTCTAAATGCCATTCAAAGGCTTCACAAATTATCAAGATTTAAATTCCGTCATGTTATATTCCAAGAGCCTTCAAGAGCAGAACTGTTCTGTAACAGCTGAATTTATTTGTAAAACGTATCCTTCATTGTATGGTACACACGCCATGTTTTGGCCTGTGGCCTTTAATAAAATGAATATCTGAATTTAAAATACAATGTATTATTAAGGTCCTTGCATTCGGTATGTTTCGTAAAGTTTGTTGTTGTTTGTTTGTTGTTTAAGGCCGCATCAGCAATATTCCAGATATATGCAGGCGGTCTGTAAATAATCGAGCCTGGACCAGACAATCCAGTGATTGATATTATGAGCATCGATCAACGTAAAAGGTATACGATGACATGCATCAACCAAGTCAGCGAGCTTGACCACCCGATCCCGTTATTCGCCTCTTTTACGGTAAGCATTGGTTGCTGAAGACCTATTCTACCCCGGATCTTCACAGGTCGTTTCGTAAGCTGTATGAGCTCGTTCAGTGTCGTTCATATTATCAACAACTATATTGTGGGCAAGATGGTCGCCAGACTTCAGTGTTATGAAAAAACCCCATTCGTCCACACCAGAAACTCAGGGTTACGATGCCGGAGTAAGAAATTACCATGACAAGTAAGGTTATGGGAAAGCAATGACAAAAGCATGAGATTAAATGAAGAAGAATCAATGACACTTACACTTGTTCTTTCCATGTGCACAGGTTGCGAAAACACACACGAGAATGGCACCGATGTTGATGGTGGAGAACATTTTCGATACGCCAGTAGACAGCCAAGAGGTATCCGAGAGAATCTGAATGCAGGTCCAAGCGTCACTGGATCAGTGAGTCCAGAGTGGGGGTATTTAACCACCCCATCAAGCGTCAACACCCCTTATGTAAATGGTTAATTAACAAGGTTCTAAGGCGTAGTACCCCTTCAAGGGCCAATCACACGTACGATTGACATCAAGCGTTTTTAACACTTTGAGGTCTTAACCACGAGATCCCGACATGGCGCGAGGCGACTGATGGTTCTATTTGCTGTCGTTGACGTCGACGTGAATACAGTAGCTGATGAGTATATGGTCCAGATGATAACATATTACAAAGGGATAGAAAAGAAGAGTAATTCGTTCACTTGTTTAAGCGTGGCCATGTCATGTGTGTTTGTCTCCAGTACATATCTAAGTCAGGTTAACACCTTGGTGCTACCAGTAGGTAAACTGCCAATCCATGCCCCCATCGACTCTAAACAAAGGATGGTTTGCATAAGTAGAAGTGTTTTGTAACCCTGTGTTAAAATGAGGGGATGGAATGGGCTGTTTGACATTCACGTGGAAATTCCACATAGATGTTTAATGGTCGTTTACATTGGAGAAACTATTCCACGTGTTCAACATCAGTCGGTCAAGTTCCGTATCATGTTTCGGTTGACAAACAGAAATTAAATACAAACACTCTCGTCTGAAACTATTATTTTAGCTTGGCTTCCAGGCGATCTCATGTTAATAAATGATGAAATATGGCTTACTAATTTGGGTCAACTTGTACACATTGCCGTGTGATGTCCGATACAATTCCCTATTTTGACATATACCGTGTATTGCCGTGTTTTTTTTAAAAAACTGACTTGTCATTGCATGTGGGACGGGTGCCCTGGGTGGGCAGGATGTGGGACGGGTACCCTGGGTGGGCAGGATGTGGGACGGGTGCCCTGGGTGGGCAGGGTGAGGGACGGGTGCCCTGGGTAGGCAGGATGTGGGACGGGTACCCTGGGTGGGCAGGATGTGGGACAGGTGCCCTGGGTGGGCAGGGTGAGGGACGGGTACCCCGGGTGGGCATGATGTGGGACGGGTGCCCTGGGTAGGCAGGATGTGGGACGGGTACCCCGGATGGGCATGATGTGGGACGGGTGCCCTGGGTAGGCAGGATGTGGGACGGGTACCCTGGGTGGGCAGGATGTGGGACGGGTGCCCTCGGTGGGCATGATGTGGGACGGGTACCCTGGGTGGGCAGGATGTGGGACGGGTACCCTGGGTGGGCAGGATGTGGTACGGGTGCCCTGGGTGGGCAGGATACGCTTACCTTAACCGAACACCTGGTATCATCACTATTTCATAGCTATTCCCAAACATATATGATATAGTCAGAATCGTGAAATAGACTTTTAGCAGAGATTTCTTATGATTGTGGACATGTTTTTGCCTCTTTTATTAATCTATACAGTTGTTTTATGGCGTTGTTATTGTCAAAACCTACTGGGCGAGTCCACCAGACATCACCGTTTAAACGGCTCTAGGCAATACGCTGTGCATGAAGCTTGGTGTAGGACAGGGTGGCCTAGGACCGTGTACACTGGGAATCCTTGCCGCGAATAGCTGGAAAATTGCTGATGCGGCGTGTAGAGGTAGCCAGAGATTGTAGGCCTGTAGTTGGGTAGCGTATGTGTACCCGGGGAAACCCGGAGATTGTAGGCCTATAGAGGGTAGCGTATGTGTACCCGGGGAAACCCGGAGATTGTAGGCCTGTAGAGGGAAGCGTGTGTGTACCCGGGGAAAACCGGAGATTGTTAGGCCTGTAGAGGGAAGCGTATGTGTACCCGGGGAAACCCGGAGATTGTAGGCCTATAGAGGGAAGCGTGTGTGTACCCGGGGAAACCCGGAGATTGTAGGCCTGTAGAGGGTAGGGTATGTGTACCCGGGGAAACCAGGAGATTGTAGGCCTGTAGAGGGTAGCGTATGTGTACCCGGGGAAACCCGGAGATTGTAGGCCTGTAGAGGGAAGCGTATGTGTACCCGGAGAAACCAGGAGATTGTAGGCCTATAGAGGGTAGTGTATGTGTACCCGGAGAAACCAGGAGATTGTAGGCCTGTAGAGGGTAGCGTATGTGTACCCGGGGAAACCAGGAGATTGTAGGCCTGTAGAGGGTAGCGTATGTGTACCCGGGGAAACCCGGAGATTGTAGGCCTGTAGAGGGAAGCGTATGTGTACCCGGAGAAACCAGGAGATTGTAGGCCTGTAGAGGGTAGCGTATGTGTACCCGGGGAAACCCGGATATTGTAGGCCTGTAGAGGGTAGCGTATGTGTACCCGGGGAAACCCGGAGATTGTAGGCCTGTAGAGGGAAGCGTATGTGTACCCGGAGAAACCAGGAGATTGTAGGCCTGTAGAGGGAAGCGTATGTGTACCCGGAGAAACCAGGAGATTGTAGGCCTGTAGAGGGTAGCGTATGCGTACTCGGAGATTGTAGGCCTGAAGAGGATAGCGTATGTATACCCGGGGAAACCCGGACATTGTAGAGGAAGTTCATGAACTCACAAGATTCTGCTATTTCAGGTTGGGGTTTTCTTAAGCATTAGCATATAAAGGACATTGTTAAATGGACGTTCGAGATCTATATTAGTGTACTTCGAGATCGCAACCATCCCATGTGTGATATGTGTCGCCCGCGACCTCCCGGTCATAGTCTGGCTAACTTGACCCCCTAGTTGTGTGTATGCGGCAGCTAATTTGGAGTCTCTATAGGGAACACACGCCGGTGAGTTAAAGGAGCCTGACGTGTATGGTAGAGTTAGATCACGGCGTTTCAGCTAAAGCTACCGGAGTCTACTGCTCGTTGGTACGAATCCCAGATTATCTCCTCATTCTGACCCAAGGTTTCACACTATGCACAAACCAAACACGCATTCATCAGGATAATATTGATTCAAATATACATTATTTATCATTAGGTTTACACATGCCCCTCATTCACGACTAATAAACTTGTACATCCTTGAGTATAGTATGTCGTATATCGTATGGTGCGATCTTTGAGTAAAGTATGACGTATCTATACGTGTAACCTAGGTTGTCAGTAATTGATTATAATGTAACTCTATATATACTATGTCGTATATACTGGGTCGATCATTGAGTACAGCGTGTCGATCATTGAGTACAGCGTGTCGATCATTGAGTATAAACTGTGTCGATCATTGAGTATAGCCTGTCGTATATACTGTGTCCATCATGTATAGTGTGTCGTATATACTTTATCGCTCATTGAGTATATCGTGTCGTATATACTGTCGATCATTGAATATAGCGTGTCGTATATACTTTATCGATCATTGGGTATAGCGTGTCGATCATTGAGGATAGCATGTCGATCGTTGAGTATAGAGTGTCGTTTATACTGTCGATCAATGAGTATAGCGTGTCGTATATACTGTGTCGATCATTGAGTATAGCGTGCAGATCATTGAGTATTGCGTGTCGATCGTTTAGTATAGCGTGTCGTTTATACTGTCGATCATTGAGTATAGCGTGTCGATCGTTTAGTATAGCGTGTCGTTTATACTGTCGATCATTGAGTATAGCGTGTCGATCGTTGAGTATAGCGTGTCGTTTATACTGTCGATCAATGAGTATAGCGTGGCGTATATACTGTTGACATAACATACTCAAGCAGCCACAAGTCTCTAACATACCGCAAGTTGCTGTGGTGTGTTGCGTCCCTTGGTCATTTCTGATCGCATTTTATTGGTTCGAATATCTGTTCTCCCTGATTAAGTCATACCCTGCTCATACCCTGATCATCCTACCCTGCTCAGGGATTTCCCCATCGTGGTCAAGTGTCCGTACGACCTTTGGCCTTCCTTCCACGTAACGCTGACTCGTGTGACCGAAGTAAGTTTTAAAACCGCCTTAAACCCAAACTGACTCGCTAAGTCTATTCGTATATGTTTTATATACTAATTTCTGTGTGAATCATTAAGTACAGTTTTACTGTATTTTTTATGATGAATTCCACGTGTTTAATCGTAATCGAATATACGGCAATTCTTTAAATCCAGTACTTTCATTTCCTACCCTTGTCATTTTTATAAACATTTGTCAATTGCTTTACTGGCATGAACGTTATTGTCGTGTTCTTGAACAAAATTACGAAATGAAATTATAATTGATTTTTGTTTATACCACTGGTCGTCTCTAAGTCTCTAACTACTATGTATTGTAACCGTAAAATAGTCAACAAGTGCATGTACCATTTGTACGCAATACAAAATGTCATCAAGGATGTAGTCTGAGATGACGGTTTTACCCCACTCTTGAACCGGATGTCAAGGAAAGTCATGACCTTGTAACCTTAAACACTGATTAACCCTCTAATAACTTCATTTGTTATATTTCGCTCGTACCAACAGCCCCTCCGTCGGTGGTGTATATGCAGATGTCTACTGTGACAGTCTTGTCTGTATGAAATAAAAACCTCTCACAACATTTAGGAAACCATATGCCGATTTCGTTTTGTTTCGTTAGCCTCATTGATTATGGCACCACCTATTTATTGAAGTTTACAACACGAAAACTATATATTTAAACGAACTACCTTGCCACAATGTCTCAAAGGTGAAATAAGCATTGACGTACCCCGTTAACTTCGGTGTTATCCTCAGTTATCCAATGGGTTACATTATAAGCTGTAGCAGGATCACGAGGGGGGACATGTGTTTTTTGAGTGGTATAAACACCAAACGAGGGACGCTTAAAACCCAATGTACCCCGAGTGATACTGCTACAAAGAATTTATCTTACCGACATGATTTAATATAGAATTAAAACAAATTCAAAATTGATAGAAAACAACTGAGGCTATCTTGTGCCATGTCACATGACTTACATTGACTCGGAAAAAGCGTGCGGCTTTTTGCTTCGAAGTGGGTATGAGGGATTTATTCTGCCTCTCAGAAATCCACGTGCACCTGTCTTGCTCATGGCGGGGTAAAGAGATTTATTCTTCCGCTGAGAAATTTATCTTCCTCCAAGGCGGGATAAAATCGTAGTTTATCAACATCACGTTTCTCATCATTCTGACATAGAGGTATGCTAACACCTTTTGTTATACTCTGATTCCACTTCTATTTCCGGAAGTAACAAATCGACACAAAGTTCAGGTCATGAGTTTATTGGTGTTAGCGTTAGTGTTAATTAGTGACAGTGTCTGGTTAGGAACACTAACCAGGCGTTTGAGCAGACATGAGCTGGTCACACAACATATTGCTTAACTTGTACATGCATATGCTGTTGCGACAGGTTGCAGGTCAGATCGCTTCTGTGAATGAAGCTTTGCGTGGTGTCCACGAAGCAGGATTGGACAATTATTATGTTTAAAGGTTATAAATGGTACTGATGTATTTTCAAAATTGTAGATGAGCAATAAAGGAGTTTGAAACGTGGCTTGGAGAAAACTAATTAAAGTCGACAATAATCCTTCTCCTCGTCGTCCAGGTTCCCTGGGTATTCACAGATGTGAAGCCTGTTGGAGTACATGGTGTCCTCTCCGCAGGTGAAGGAGAACTCCTGGCCATTGACGCACAGGGTGAAGTTGGTGCAGTCGCCCTGGACGGCTTGGGTGGCACACGCTGCAGTAGAAGAACATGATGTACAACAGAGACAACACAAACACTCATTCATCCAGGATTCCATTTCAGTCAGCTGACGACCTTATACCTCGAATCGATCTCAGCGCTTCCGTCCTCCAGTGATGTACAAACTCAAACACGTTCCTTGTCCCATAAGTTTGACATGTAGGTCTTAACATGTATAGGATTGTATTTAACAGCTTAACGTGTTTAGGGTCTAAATGTGTATACTCCCTCCCTCCCTCCATCCATCCATCCTAAAAGCTATTTAGCAGAAAAATGGATTAATTTTGGGTTGTTGTTTTTTATTAAAATTAAGTTATGGGTCTATCTGAGGAATCAGATATACTTTCAGCTTCTTGTATGAGAGAAACACTATTGGTCACTGTTGGTCCAACACATCCCTAACCATGTTTAGATCTAAACATGTCTTTTTGTGTTTAAATTACAAACACATCTTTTTACAGTGTCGTAATCTTTACTGTATGGCTGTTCTACCAGGGGTGTACCGACGTACCTCGCCAAAGGCTGTTCTACCATGGGTGTACCGACATACCTCCTTGCAAGGCCGTTCTACCATGGGTGTACCGACGTACCTCGCCAAAGGCTGTTCTACCATGGGTGTACCGACGTACCTCGCCAAAGGCCGTTCTACCATGGGTGTACCGACGTACCTCCTTGCAAGGTCGTTCTACCATGGGTGTACCGACGTACCTCCTTGCAAGGCCGTTCTACCATGGGTGTACCGACGTACCTCCTTGCAAGGCCGTTCTACCATGGGTGTACCGACGTACCTCCCCACAAGGTCTTTCTACCATGGGTGTACCGACGTACCTCCTTGCAAGGCCGTTCAACCATGGGTGTATACCGACGTTCCTCCTTGCAAGGCCGTTCAACCATGGGTGTACCGACGTTCCTCCTTGCAAGGCCGTTCTACCATGGGTGTACCGACGTTCCTCCTTGCAAGGCCGTGCTACCATGGGTGTACTGACGTACCTCCCCACAAGGTCGTTCTATCATGGGGGTACCGATGTACCTCCCCACAAGGCCGTTCTACCATGGGTGTACCGACATACCTCCTTGCAAGGCCGTGCTACCATGGGTGTACTGACCTGCCTCCTTGCAAGGCCGTGCTACCATGGGTGTACTGACGTACCTCCCCACAAGGCCGTGCTACCATGGGTGTACCGACGTACCTCCTTGCAGGGCCGTTCTACCATGGGTGTACCGACATACCTCCCCACAAGGCTGTTCTACCATGGGTGTACCGACGTACCTCCTTGCAAGGCCGTTCTAACATTGGTGTACTGATGTACCTCCCCAAAAGGCCGTTCTACCATGGGTGTACCGATGTCCTTTTTTGCAAGGCCGTTCTACCATGGGTGTACTGACGTACCTCCCCACAAGGCCGTTCTACCATGGGTGTACCGACGTACATCCTTGCAAGGCCGTTCTACCATGGGTGTACCGACGTACCTCCTTGCAAGGCCGTTCTACCATGGGTGTACCGACGTACATCCTTGCAAGGCCGTTCTACCATGGGTGTACCGACGTACCTCCTTGCAAGGCCGTTCTACCATGGGTGTACCGACGTACCTCCTTGCAAGGCCGTTCTACCATGGGTGTACCGACGTACATCCTTGCAAGGCCGTTCTAACATGGGTGTACCGATGTACCTCCTTGCAAGGCCGTTCTACCATGGGTATACCGATGTACCTTCCCACAAGGCCGTTCTACCAAGGGTATACCGATGTACCTCCCCACAAGGCCGTTCTACCATAGGTGTACCGATGTACCTCCTTGCAAGGCCGTTCTACCATGGGTGTACCGACGTACCTCCTTGCAAGGCCGTTCTACCATGGGTGTACCGACGTACCTCCTCGTAAGGCCGTTCTACCATGGGTGTACCGACGTACCTCCCCACAACGACGTTCTACCATGGGTGTACCGACGTACCTCCCCACAACGACGTTCTACCATGGGTGTACCGATGTACCTCCTCGTAAGGCCGTTCTACCATGGGTGTACCGACATACCTCCCTAAAAGGCCGTTCTACCATGGATGTACCGATGTCCTTTCTTGCAAGGCCGTTCTACCATGGGTATACCGATGTACCTCCCCACAAGGCCGTTCTACCATGGGTGTACCGACGTACCTCCGTGCAAGGCCGTTCTACCATGGGTGTACCGACATACCTCCCTAAAAGGCCGTTCTACCATGGATGTACCGATGTCCTTTCTTGCAAGGCCGTTCTACCATTGGTGTACCGACGTACCTCCTTGCAATGCCGTTCTATCATGGGTGTAACGACGTACCTCCCCACAACGACGTTCTACCATGGGTGTACGTACATACCTCCTTGCAAGGCCGTTCTACAATGGGTGTACCGACATACCTCCTTGCAAGGCCGTTCTACCATGGGTGTACCGACGTACCTCCTCGTAAGGCCGTTCTACCATGGGTGTACCGACGTACCTGCCCACAACGACGTTCTACCATGGGTGTACCGACGTACCTCCTTGCAAGGCCGTTCTACCATGGGTGTACCGACGTACCTCCTCGTAAGGCCGTTCTACCATGGGTGTACCGACATACCTCCCTAAAAGGCCGTTCTACCATGGATGTACCGATGTCCTTTCTTGCAAGGCCGTTCTACCATTGGTGTACCGACGTACCTCCTTGCAATGCCGTTCTATCATGGGTGTAACGACGTACCTCCCCACAACGACGTTCTACCATGGGTGTACGGACATACCTCCTTGCAAGGCCGTTCTACCATGGGTGTACCGATGTACCTCCTCGCAAGGCCGTTCTACCATGGGTGTACCTACGTACCTCCCCACAAGGCCGTTCGACCATGGGTGTACCGACATACCTCCTTGCAAGGCCGTTCTACCATGGGTGTACCGACGTACCTCCTCGTAAGGCCGTTCTACCATGGGTGTACCGACGTACCTCCCCACAAGGCCGTTCGACCATGGGTGTACCGACGTATCTTTTTTAAGGTTTAGTTATACTACTTGAGTAACGACTGTATATCCTTTCACGGATTTCTTCGACTGTAGATGCATCGACGGTCCTTTCGCAGTCATGTTTTAACATATGGTTATTTTCAACCACGGCCGGAAGTATAATCTGCTTAAGCAGCCCCTCATGGTGTATTCTCCCTGCAGTGTTTTGTTGTACGATAAACAACGACCAAGAGTCATTTATTTCTCATATGATATATCAACATCATGTACATCCTTTTTAAGGATGATGACAAACTGTACAAGCTTTAAAAATATTTACCCGTATTTAAATAATGATGACTCCCTCAATAGAATCCTACCTCGGCAATGTCGGACAAGTCCATTTTATGCACCGGTGGGTATTTCCCGTATATTCTCACATTTATCACGTCGATTACGTTTACCAGTTTTCCCAATACCGATTGTCATATCTCTCCTGCTCTTGGATGCGATCGGCCGGCCATCGCATTTATCTGCGTTGCGCAGCTAATGGGGAACAACCCATTGACACTCCCATCTAAAACATAACGTCGACCAATATACGACTTCATCAATTTGCGAGAGCATGTTCGTATCTCCAGAAATGACGTCATGAAAGAAAATTTTAAATAATTTATCGTGAAGTAAACCACGCCTCATTCTTCATTGTTCATTGTGATTTATCGCGTAGCTATCTTATATTTAGCGACAGTGACAGGATTAAACAACCCATCCTATAACATAGAGTCTCGTTGAGACAATGTTCCACACGCTACGACGTATTGAGTTCCCTATTATCCATCTAGCTGTCGAAACGCTTATGTACTATAAGAATAAAGGTCAATCCTACTGAACCATCTTCGAATATAATAACGTCTTAACATTGAATACATAGGTAGGTACACACAATCGTTAGGATATATATTTGATGGTTATTGTAATCAGAAGTGTATAATTAAGAATTTTCATGATACAACTTGAAATTACACTGACACGTTATTCAATCTTGGTGTACAGTTGTTAAATAACCACAAGGAAAGATTAATACGATATCTTACTCTCGGACAACTTCATTTGGACAGAAAACAAGAGTGTGTCATGAACTACCTCATCAACAATACCTTTCTCGAAGTTGTACATATATGGAGCCATTTTAGAGCAAGGCAGATGTCTTCCAGATCAGTTTGTCTTTAACAATTATTTAAGTGCCATCTTGCTGTATTGAATATACGTATTGTGTAGCTTCTTCCACTTACTTGCGTTGTTTTCCGGACATACGAAGTTGCCTGGAAAGTCACAGTACTGCTTCTCGAAGTCGAACAAGGTCCCCTGTCCACAGTCCTGGGGGCCGAACGCCAGACCGTCATAGTCACAGCTGATGAAGCGTTGGCACCCCCAGTTCGGGAGACTCACCTTCAGATTGCGGTTGTAGTCGCACAGCGGGATGGCTGCAAGTGTGGAGAACACAGAGAGTTGATACATGGCAGTGTAACCGAGGTGACTGGGAGCATAAGGGTAGGAGCGTCACACAATGGCCACGTAATGGTCAGACAATGGAACACAATCGTCAGACACTGGTCAAACAATGACCACACAATGGTCACAGGTCACACAATGGTCACACAATGATCACACACTGGCCACACTATGGCCACACAATGGTCACACTATGTCCACACAATGGTCACAGGTCACACACAGGCCACACAATGGTCACACTATGTCCACACAATGGTCACAGTATGTCCACACAATGGTCACAGGTCACACACAGGCCACACAATTGTCACACTATGGCCAACAATGGTCACACTATGTCCACACAATGGTCACACAATGACCACACAATGGTCACACAATGGTCACACATTGACCACACAATGTCCACACAATGACCACACAATGGTCACACAATGGTCACACAATGGCCACACAATGACCGAGTGTCAGATGGTTCAAGCTGTCCTGACATGCAATATTGCCAGTGTCTACAACAGCAATCAGTAACACGCGTTTTCTCTGCCCTAACTGTACAATTTTAAGAGAGCGTATAAAAAACCTGGGTTATCATTATATTGATATCCTGCAAAGTCAATGTTTGCAGCTGATTGTTGCGATACACAGAAGATCAGTGCCATTTTGTATTAAAGGAGCCAAACGTGTGCAATGTACTACGATTTGGTCGCTACATGGACCGCCTGGACACGTTTCTTCTAATAACCTTTTCGAATAGATTCAAGCTGCTGTTTCAGATAATATGCTATACGTATTAATCAATATCTGTAACACATCACTAGGACAACAAAAACCATCATAGATACTACAGCGGAACCTCACTAATACAAATATATCACTCCATTCCAACCATAGAATATACAACTCACGGGGTAAGCGCTGCGCATGACAAACCGGAAGTTGGAAACTACCATTCTCTCGCTGGACAGTAAAACTGTGATTTCAGACGAGGACATTAAGCATGATTTAGGCAAGTTTTTAGCCCCTTTAATATATGTTTTGAACTAAATCGAACTTGTGTCATGCTTAGAAGGGCTTCCGGGCCATAATCGTTATAGCGTTAACATGGGACACTCAATAGACAGGTGGCTATTTTTATCTTTTAGAACGACTTTTATCATGCTAACGTACTTTTGTGTCAAATTTAGCTTTATTAAGCTATTTTAGGATTTGTATCAATGTTTGTATATATTCGGATAGATTTATCAATACAAAAACTACGAGTTGATGGTGTTTTGCTGCGTGAACAAATGTACTGTCTGGGTAGTTAGAATAGGAATGTTCGCGAAGTTCGTTCCAAACAGTAATCGTGGGGTATACGATGTAATATTGACAGTAGCGAGTGACCTCGCCTAGGTGAACACTATACCAAGCTGGCTGCCGTTTATTTCCTGATGAACGGCAGCCGTTCATTTCCCGATGAACGGCAGTATGTCACGTGATTACGTTGTCAATCGAGCGGAGACATTCAGAACTACTTTAGGGGAATTCCTCAATGTCTAAAAATAACATAAACAGTCTTACGGAAACTGACGACATCGATTCAGGCAATGAAGCAGACTTTGAAGCCAGACAGATCATGTATATGTCGGGGGTCACCGAAATGAAGCGTCCATTTGAAGCTATGACAGAGAATGCTCGACTCAACAACAAAAATCACTGAGCTCAACACTGCCGTGTATATTGCTTCGGGAAATCCAACCGACCCGCCTCAAGCGGTAATCCCCGTCATCAGCAGCAGTGACTCAAACACACAGTTCACAGAACGTTAATATCAATCCATTTTCAGCATCAGCCGGGTCTGGATTTCTTTCCAACGCCGCCATTTTTTGCCGTTTGTTAAACCAAGGGATGTCACTCCAAATGGAATGTTTAGGACGGATGACGTCACGACTCTCCGCGTTGATATAGTTCTCTTCAAATAATTAAAGTTTGATGTTTAATGGATAGTTTTGTTATGATTTAAGTATCTGTCAATGTAAGGATTGAAGTTGTATTTGATGTTCATCAGCTGATGAAGACAGTGCCTCACGTAAGCAAATGTACCATGGAATTTGCTCACGTGAGGCACTGTCTTCATCAGCTGATGAACGTCAACAAATACAACTTCAATCCTAAATGAATTCCATTGAGTGAGTTGGGTGTGATGGCGCTTTGAACATTATATCCGTAATATGAACGAAGGTCAACTTAATGTGTGAGGAAAGCCAAAAGTCACAAATCATAGACCTTTATCTCTTCGTCGAAACAACCGAGCATAGACATGGTGCTGACAAACCCACACTCATGATCAGGGCCAAAACCGGATTAAACCAACGACGAGCAAATCCTGAGACCGGTAAGTCTTGCAACTCGTCACAGCGGATTGTCTCAACAGAAAGCCCGGTGACCTTTTCTAATCCGGGTCCCCTCGGGACCGGAGACTGACGTTCCCCACATAAATGTAATATATATATATGCTATGTAGAAGTGAAGCTTACGTGTGCCCTGGTATTGGACGTTCTCTTGCCCATATGCAGAGATAGATAGGAGTAGAACAAGTCCGATTCCAACCACCATCTTTCTGTAACGAGGCTTGTTGTAAAGTCTTGGATGGCCCACAGCTGATGAGGCTGAAGAGCTAACTTTTCCTTAAATATATAGCTGCCATCCACGTCAATATAACATGCCATGTGTATAGAATCCCATGTTCGCTATTTGTAAAGGAAATCCTATGGTTTCAATCAGAACATCGCCCCGATGAAGCCGTGGGTTAATTACCTTGACCCCTGAGACGTCGTTCACTGCAGTCGAGGACTTAAGATGCCACATATGCAATCATTAACGCTCGAGTGCAGAGATTGCACCGGGAACCTCCTTCTTGTAGGTGGCTATGGCAACTGAGTGTTGATTTCACTTGGTCTCATGGTATTTCCTCACGTGTAATAGGTAAATAAAACAATTAATGAAGCTGAAGCCGTGAGTCACCCCTGTACGCAAAATGACTCTTGGATCTATTTCTTTCTTTTATTTAATCGAAGAGAATCTGACTCGCCAAGGACACGGCGCGCAAAATTTGGAAACAATTGTTGTTATAAGCAGGGGTCAGGACAAGGGCAACGTCATCTCGGCGTTGTTACTTTGTCCCCGACTTACAGCTGATTGATGCCTCAATTCAACTGGGCTCCGTTTCACAACGCGATCTTGTAGCGCTGATGTGATCGCACCTCCCATACTTTAACACAGGCTTACGACATCGGTAAGTCTAAGATCGTTTTGCGTTAAGGGGCCCTAGAACCCGTTCCAAAAAGCGATCTTCGTGGACGACGATCGTTAGCCAGTGTCAGAGAAATGAATTAGGCCCGTCTTTGCACTAATACCGCTTTGTGGAACTAGTTCTCGACCCCGTTCGAAAAAGTAACCTCATTGCGACGACTAGCGTAAATGAAAGATGGATTGGGGAGCTACGATAGTTTGAACACTAAATAGATTTTAAATGTCTGCCGTTATTATATTCATAGAAGGATGTAGAACAGTTGCATGCAGACAGCATATGTGGCATTGCGCGATGTGTGCATACAATACCCTGTATACCTGTACAGACTGCCTGCACGCTGTCTACCTGGACCGACACGTCCAATGATGTATACCTTTAAAGACAGCCTGCACGCTGTCTACCTGGATCGACACGTCCAGTGATGTATACCTGTACAGACAGCCTGCACGCTGTCTACCTGGACCGACACGTCCAGTGATGTATACCTGTACAGACAGCCTGCACGCTGTCTACCTGGACCGACACGTCCAGTGATGTATACCTGTACAGACAGCCTGCACGCTGTCTACCTGGACCGACACGTCCAATGATGTATACCTGTACAGACAGCCTGCACGCTGTCTACCTGGACCGACACGTCCAGTGATGTATACCTGTACAGACAGCCTGCACGCTGTCTACCTGGACCGACACGTCCAGTGATGTATACCTGTACAGACAGCCTGCACGCTGTCTACCTGGACCGACACGTCCAGTGATGTATACCTGTACAGACAGCCTGCACGCTGTCTACCTGGACCGACACGTCCAGTGATGTATACCTGTACAGACAGCCTGCACGCTGTCTACCTGGACCGACACGTCCAATGATGTGTACCTGTACAGACAGCCTGCACGCTGTCTACCTGGACCGACACGTCCAATGATGTATACCTGTACAGACAACCTGCACGCTGTCTACCTGGACCGACACGTCCAGTGATGTATACCTGTACAGACAGCCTGCACGCTGTCTACCTGGACCGACACGTCCAATGATGTGTACCTGTACAGACAGCCTGCACGCTGTCTACCTGGACCGACACGTCCAATGATGTATACCTGTACAGACAACCTGCACGCTGTCTACCTGGACCGACACGTCCAATGATGTATACCTGTACAGACAACCTGCACGCTGTCTACCTGGACCGACACGTCCAGTGATGTATACCTGTACAGACAGCCTGCACGCTGTCTACCTGGACCGACACGTCCAATGATGTGTACCTGTACAGACAGCCTGCACGCTGTCTACCTGGACCGACACGTCCAATGATGTATACCTGTACAGACAACCTGCACGCTGTCTACCTGGACCGACACGTCCAGTGATGTATACCTGTACAGACAGCCTGCACGCTGTCTACCTGGACCGACACGTCCAATGATGTGTACCTGTACAGACAGCCTGCACGCTGTCTACCTGGACCGACACGTCCAATGATGTATACCTGTACAGACAACCTGCACGCTGTCTACCTGGACCGACACGTCCAATGATGTATACCTGTACAGACAACCTGCACGCTGTCTACCTGGACCGACACGTCCAATACTATCTACCTCTAGTGACACGTTGCAAGCTGTATTGACACTTGGGTAGCTATGTACCTTTGCTGACACGTGACATGCTATATACCTGTACTGACATACGTGACATGCTATAAAACTGTATTGACACGTGACATGCTATATACCTGTACTGACACATGACATGCTGTAGCCCCGTACTGACACGTGACATGCTATATAACTGTTCTGACATGCGACATGCTATATACCTGTAGTGACACGCGACATGCTAATACCTGTACTGACACGTGACATGCTGTAGCACCGTACTGACACGTGACATCCTATATACTTGTACTGACACGTGACATCCTATATACCTGTACTGACACGTGACATGCTGTAACACCGTACTGACACATGACATCCTATATACCTGTACTGACACGTGACATCCTATATACCTGTACTGACACGTGACATGCTGTAACACCGTACTGACACGTGACATCCTATATACCTGTACTGACACGTGACATGCTGTAACACCGTACTGACACGTGACATCCTATATACCTGTACTGACACGTGTCATCCTATATACCTGTACTGACACGTGACATGCTGTAACACTGTACTGACACGTGACATGCTATATACCTGTACTGACACGTGACATGCTGTCACACCGTACTGTCACGTGACATGCTATATACCCGTACTGACACGTGACATGCTATATACCAGTACTGACACGTGACATGCTATATACCTGTACTGACACGTGACATGCTATATCCCTGTACTAATATGCTAAGCGAAAATGATGCGGTCTGATGTAAGATGTTATAGAGATGGAGTCCGTCTGCTGAATGATGTCACGATGGTTGACGCAATCGGATGCAGGACGTTGGTGTGTCTGTTCCATTTGTTTGAACGAACCTGCAGGCGGCCGGGAACCTTAAACGAACACTACAGTCAGGTCATTTTGTTTGACATTGCCTCATAACCGTCACTTGAACAACTAAGTCCCACTTGAAAGAATCAATGACCTACGAAAGAAGTTGTTGCCTATATTCCATTCCTATGGCTGTGTTTAGTATTAATCTCCACAGGGGATGATACACAGATACGTCAAGAACGAGAACAGATACGCCAAGAACTTGTGCAGGTACGTCAAAAATGAGTGCAGATACGACAAGAAGGAGAGCAGATACGCCAAGAACGAGTACGGATACTTCAAGAAGGAGAGCAGATACGTCACGAACAAGCGTAGATACGCAAAAAAACAAGTTCAGATACTTCAAGAAGGAGACCAGATACGTCAAGAACGAGTACGGATACGCCAAAAAGGAGGGCATTTACGTCAAGAACGAGTACGGATACTTCAAGGAGAGCAGATACGTAAAGAGAGTACATATACGCCCAGAAAGAGAGCAGATAGATCAAGAACGAGTACGGATGCGACAAGAAGGAGGCAGATACGTCAAGAACGAGTACGGATACTTCAAGAAGGAGAGCAGATACGTCAGGAATGAGCGTAGATACGCCAAGAACGGGTTCAGATACTTCAAGATGGAGAGCAGGTACTTCAAGGAGAGCAGATACGTCAAGAAGGGGAGCAGATACGTCAAGAAGGAGAGCAGATACTTCAAGAAGGAGAACAGATACGTCAAGAACGAGCGTAGATACTTCAAGAAGGAGAGCAGATACGTCAAGAACTAGTACGGATACGCCAAGAAGGAGAGCAGATACGTCAAGATGGCGGACGGCTACACCAAGGAGAGCAGATACGCCAAGAACTAGAACAGACACGTCAAGAGAGTACGGATACGCCAAGAAGGAAAGCAGATACGTCAAGAACGAGTACGGATACGCGAAGGAGGAGAGCAGATACGTCAAGAACGAGTACGGATACGAGAAGAAGGAGAGAAGATACGTCAAGAACGAGTACAGATACGCGAAGGAGAGCAGATACGTCAAGAACGAGTACGGATACGAGAAGAAGGAGAGCAGATACGTCAAGAACGAGTACAGATACGCGAAGAAGGAGAGCAGATACGTCAAGGACGAGTACAGATACGCGAAGAGGGAGAGCAGATACGTCAAGAACGAGTACAGATACGCGAAGAAGGAGAGCAGATACGTCAAGAACGAGTACGGATGCGCGAAGAAGGAGAGCAGATACGTCAAGAACGAGTTCAGATACGTCGTGATGTCAAGAGGAAACTTATATCGTTTAAAAATGCTATTTCGAGACGAGGTAAAGCCCGATGTCTTGTTACTGCTTCAAACCCAAAGTAATTAAAGTAGGAATCAATACATCTTCCTCTGCAGCATTGAAGTATGTGTGTTGTTTAACATCTTGTACACCTTACACCGAGATATACCTGTTGAGGACATGTGCGGGCGTTCTACTGTTTACCTGTGGATCCTAGCACCGACCTCCGCACGTCCCCTTCGACTTGACAGCCCCTGGTGTTAATGTGTCGGGTCTCCCTCCCATAGCAAACAGACCGCCCACTGTTCGGGGTAACGATGAGGTGGGGGTTGTAGTTGTTTGTGTTGTCGTGCCAAGGGGACAAGGTGAGAAGGGTAAATAGAGAACGTCTTCAGACGAAGCGTTAGACAAACATGGCGACGCTCTGTGAGTTTGTTGAGAAACTACCCGCTTCTGATGACTGAAGAGGTGTGAGACACTGCACCGTGTATCATATATTTAAGGTTCACATTGCGGAGTCAGGTTGTTATTCTGTTGTTTCGAGATACGTACCACTGAAGAGTGTGGATATCTCGAAGTACAGCCGTGTTATCACGATAAATACACGTAATCCAGACTTAGTGCCATTTAATATTGGCTGTTATTCGACAAAGTGTGTTTCTATTATGCTGTGTGTCGTGCTAATATGGAACACAGCAGTAAAATTATTTTTGAAAGTGATTCTTTCAGAAGAGTATCCAGTGTTGGTGGTGTTAATCAGAAACTATCTTTGGTTTCGTTTTATGATCAACGTTGTGATCTTATATACATGTTGATTCATTGCATGAAAATGTTTAATAGCGTAATAAACCAAATTGAGAAAAAATAAATCAGTAAACATGTTACAAAGAAAATGTTTATCAAGAAATATTTATAATCCTTTGAACTATCAAGGAATGTCTGATTCAAGCAGAAGATTCATATTTTTCAGGTATTATTCGTATTTCCTAAAATTACTTTTACATTGTCACCGTGGTGACATGGTGTCACCTGATCGGTGTTCAAAACTTGGTTTAGTAAAAGTGAGTGAGTGAATGAGTATGCTTTTACACTTTTCTCGATAGTCCAGCAATATCACGGCGGGGGACACCAGAAAATCGCTTCACGCACTGTACCCATGTGGGGAATCGAACCCGGGCCTTCAGCGTGACGAGCGAACGCTTTAACTACTAGGCTACTCTACCGCCCGGTTCTGGTAAGAAGAAAAGATAATATGTACATGTTCCCTGTAACATTTACATGGATTATTGTAAACATTAGAATACAACATGTGTCCAGGATTTCAAGACAACAATAGGGTATTTAGGAGATGGATATAAAGTATTTGTACTGTACTGCTACGTCGATGGAATGGTGCTTAACCGAGTGGGCCCGTCAAATATGCAATCGGATCTTAGTTATCGCTATCGCTAAACAAAGATCTGAGGACATCCCATGCCGGGTCACGTCAGATCGACCTTTCATCCGAACAATCAGAGCGTTGCTTACCAGATCGTGAAAGTGACAGTCGGAATGTGTTTTCTGATCATGCAACCTCGAAAACGTTAACACGGGGTATTAACACGGCTCGTACGACTGATTCCGTCAAAATAAGTCTATCTCTCGCTTCTGTGAGATAAACATTTGAACGGAGGAGGCGTTGCACAGTACGTGGAAAGCACTGCCATACAATCTCAACCATATATTAGACATTCCGAAATATTCGTTTGATCAGTTTTCTAAATTTTAATCGAGAACTGTGTCAACATATTATTCAGGCGTAGTCTGAAATTGAAGTCGCCAGGTTGAAATGAGTGCCGTAAAGCTCGAGATAGCTGCTTTCTAATTGGCTGATGTCGACTTCTTTTTAGTCGTCGGTCAAAGCCCTTCTACTCAACATTAACATCGCAAATTAAGGACGTCTTGCAAGTTCTTAACTACTACACAAGATTATTATGAAGACACATCGTTCAGTCTGAAATTCCATGCTTTCTGTCCCTGATATTTGAAATACCCTGTCGATTTCTACCGTGTTTTCTGTCTAATATATACATCTTTCAGAGGCAGGGATTTAACCGATTATATAAGTCCAGTTTCCAACCATGCCGAACTAGGCTTGAATTTCGTGGCTCGACCGTAGTTCCACCGGTGGCTATTACGAGTCTCTCATTCTGACCCGACCGATTCCACCTCTCATGTCACTTGCATTCGCTTGAAACAAAATGGCGACGACCAGTCAAGACGATCTGATCGATAATCAAGATCTATGTTGTAATAAAACGGGTTTACCTCGAGAAGTGCATCAAATGACTTCAACACCCCCATTTCAAACATGAAAATATTTGAAAAATATCTGTCGACGACCATTTGACGGTACACATGCTTTGCAAATCTTGCAATCGACAGAAATCTGCACGGCCGTCGCCGTGCTGTTTACGACCCGGATGTCGATTTCGATTCGAGACTTGACTGGACTATCCAGAGACTCGTTCGTCCAGCCAAAATACAATTACGAAATTCCAGCATAGTTCGGCAAGCGTGGAAACTGGGCTTTTATAGTCAGTTAACTCACTCACCTCGGGAACATTAATCAATATTGCCACGCACATTGTTCGTAACTGCAACTCTTCATTTTGTGTCCTACAATTGAACACTACATTATTGTGAAATGACTAACCTTAGCGATTGTCTAAGAAGTACTTTTCTATAAATATAAACTTTCGCGGTGATGCCGTCACATCAGTGGTTTCAATCATGGGTGGTTATTGAGATTTGTCATTTCTCATTGAACAATCAGGAACGATTTTCTTTCCGAATTCATGGTAAAAGGATAACCGCACGACAGTGTCTGTACGAATATCCGCGTGAATCCGGACATAACGCCGTCCCATACCTAGAGTTCAAGTTTGTCTTCAACAATAATGTTTAGCAGTAGAGAAACATTAACCCAAATATTTTATATCCTTTGTTTATCACAACTTCTCGTACTTGTCATTAAAGACGATCTCGAATGTGGTCGAAATATTTTCAAGTCGGTGTTTTTAACGAAAATGAGTTTTTGTCCATTAAAGCTCGGCCTGACAGGAATCCCACAGCAGACTTTCTATCGTCCTGTATCGTCGGGGTAGTCGCACATGCTGGATCTGGGTATCACAAGGCCGATGTTGCAGTGGACGTTGTATCTGTTCTCACCGTAGCGTCGACTGACGCCAGGCGCCCTCAAAACTATCTGAACGTAAGGAAGGCCTTCAGCTTCGTTTAGTTCTGGCGTAGCATTCACTAAAATGACAATACACGAAAACATCCTTGAAAATCGGGGATAGACTTGGTCTTCAGCAACCCATGCTTGTCGTAAAAAGCGACTATGCTTGTCGTGAGAGGCGTGTAACGGGATCGGGTGGTCAGGCTAGCTGACTTTGTTGATGCATATAATCGTATCCCAAATGCGTAGACCGATGCTCATGAATTTAATCACTGGATTGTCTGGTCCAGACTCGATTATATACAGACCGGCGTTATATATCCATGTGTTATAGGTTTTCAGACGCTTAAGAAACATTTGTAGTTTTATCGCTGATCACAAGAATAACTGTAAAACATCTCACTCAGTTATAAAAGACAACTGATTGACATCCCTAAATTCCATTCCTGAAAAATAACGGATATTTTAAACATTGGATTGACTTCACAGGGTTGTGTTAACAAGGCATCACCGTCTATATTCGTCATGTTTAAATACTGCTGCCTGTTAGTCACGTGACTACGTATATTGTCATCATGATCCCCTAGTCAGTTCGTCATGTTTCTCACGTCAGCGTGTTAACGGCATTTCATTGGTTGATCTCTACTTACGTCAGCATTTTAACAGCCATTTCATTGGCTGATCTATTCTTACGTCTGCTTGTTGAACGGCCATTTTATTGGGTGATCTCAAACTCATCAAATCAGCTTCCCCAACCTGTGTAAACAAGGTACTGATGCATCCGGGGCCGCGTGCGGTGATCACCAGCTGATTACACACGCATGGCGAGCACCTCACAGGGGGAGTACTGCGTGTTTCATCAGTGTTGTAAAGTTTGTTTGTTGTTTAACGCCACACTCAGCAATATTCCAGCTATATGACGGCGATCTGTAAATAATCGTGTCTGGACCAGACAATCCAATGATTAACATCATAAGCATCGATCCAAGCAATTGGGATACGATGATATGCTTAAACCAAGTCAGCGAGCCTAAACCACCTGATCCCGTTAGTCGCAACTTACGGCAAGCATAGTCGCCTTTGACGGCAAGCATGGGTTGCTGAAGGCCAATTCTACCCTGGATCTTCACGTATCCACTGTTGTAAAGACTGTCAGACACGTTTTTTTCACAAGTATTACCCGTATAAGTAAAATTATCTCAAAACGAGTACATAAACTAAAGAGGCACATTGTCTGCAGTTCTTCGGCTTCACCGTTGTTAATTACCAGGTTTCTAAGTGGAGAAGAGCAGTACTACATCTGAAGTCTGCTACTGTAGGGATCGAGTTAGGGTCAACTGCTGGAAGCCATGTTTCGAAGATTAACCATAATCCTTAATACAATCAAGGAAGGACAAGGTTAATACTCACAGAAGGTATCTGGGTAGTGGAATTAATGTCATTTGGATTCTCACACCACGAATGATTGACATTTTGTTCAGAAAAGTTTAATTCTGTCAAAACATTTGAAAACACCGCTTTGCCACATGACAAACTGTATTCCTTGATCCATAGGGTACTTGTCCCCAGACGTTTGAGCCATAGATATAGTTTAGGTCGAGAAATATTCCAGCAGCTCAAGCCTTTGGTGTCTACATTTCAAAACGTTTGAGGTACAGTCGAGCATGCTCTTCCCACCAAGATTTCAAAGAGTCTAATAAGACCCTTGCTCAGAAATTGTTTGAGTCAATTCCAGAATTGAGAATTCCAGTCATATCACGGCGTGTCAGCTTAATGTGGGGGGAAAGCCCGAAGTGATGCAGGTCTCAGACGTTTGCCACTTCGGTGAAACCCACGAGCACGGGTATGGTGCTGACAAACCTAGAACATAATCGGGGTGAACCGGGATTCGAACCCACTATAATAGGTTTCTGGCGTGTCTAAGGGACGCAACTCTGCACAACGAATCGCGGCGCCTTAGACGACCGGGCCACCCGTGCCCCCAGAAATTGCTTGGTTCAAGCCTTGGTAAAGCTGTCAAAAAGGTTCGTGGCAGAGGAATGGAAGACATTCCAAATTTGACGCATCCAGTTGGAACCCAATGGTAATCAGAATCAATAGTTTACCTTAGTTGGAGTTCTGGAACATGCAGGAGACCATTGCATTCACTTCATAACTCCATCACACAAGTCTTTGAGGCAGTAAGAAGTGACACACATAAGGTAGAAAACTGTTTTTATGTCAACTTCTTTACTATGAGGAAACTATATAATAAAACCACTTACTCCTTCATCGGGTGAATGAAGTAATAAGTTGTTACTCCGAAACGTTGTGTTCCTCATAATAAAGAAGTTGACATAAAAAGTCTCTACCATCACACAAGTCGTTGACTGAAAACACGAATAATGTGAACCAGAGCTACCCCCTTCAGCCCGTCAGTGCGTGGTGAGGCAATAGTAACCTAGGCAGCATATGCCTATCATACATCTATATCACAAACACACTTTAGTTCTTCGTCATCTCGTATGGTAGGACGTTTGGGATTGAGTCTAGTCCTGACTGAAATTATTTCCAGAATTGGTTGCCTGCACAAACCATATGTAAGAGAAATAGTCACTTATCTAATGAATGTATAAGGCAACAAGGGTCATATACTTCGGTTGCCACAGTGACGTGTACACAGAAGACGGCACCTGCAGCGGCACATTCCACAAGTTCGTCGTTGCACTGTCGTGACTCCCTTACTTAACACAGACATATCACAGGCGTGGTTCATCCTTACTGGGCATCGTTCATTATGTCCCGTCGTAACTACAGTATTTGGGCGTGGCTTTACATAGATGTGATATTGATTCCTGTAATGTAATGTAATGTGCTCCAATGATCAAGAGAATCATTGAATAAGAATAAGGTAATAATGAAAACGTGGTGATAGGTTCACCGTTTTATTACTAGTGAGTGAGTGAGTGAGTTTGGTTTAACGCCGCTTTGAACAGTATTCCAGTTATATCGCGGAGTGTCAGATTAATGTGGGAGGAAAGCGACTAACGGGATCGGGTGGTCAGGCTCGCTGTCATGGTTGACGAATGTCATCGTATCATAATTGGGTGATCGATACGCATGATGCCAACCACTGGATTGTCTGGTCCAGACTCGATTATTTACAGTCCGCTGTACAGTACGAGCAGGGGTATTGTGCTGACAAACCTAGAAACATTATCGGGGCGAACCGGGATTCGAACCCACAATCATAGGTTTCAGGCGTGCCCAAGAGACGCAACTCTGCACAGCGAATCGCGGCGCCTTAGACGACTGGGCCCCCCGTGCCCCCCGTGCCCCCCGTTTTATTACTAACAATTGTATCAATACATGACAATAGATAGTCTCAAATAAACCCAATCTGCGCTGACAAAGATTTTTGATTAATTAATTAAATACACAATCGGCTTAGCTAAGCAACACTTATAACATGAGAGGAGCTAAAACAACACCGTGACAAGATACCGACAAGATGCATAGACAGCCGATTGTGTTGGCTGCGACCAATTAATAAACTCAATGAGTGAATAACATCGGTTGGGTTAAATAACGGGAAATAAACACAGAGGGCTTATCCCTAAAATGAATAATTATAAAATTAGACTAATAGACTAAAGACCCAGTTACTTTGACTGAGGAAATACTAAAATTAGTTCAAAACTAGACAATCACGGGAAGGTTGTTTTTTACAGGAGTTACTAAGAAAGGATTCAAAATAAAGTTTGCCGTTGTTCCTGTATTTAATAGGAGGTCGAAAATTGGGCCAAGAGTTCATATTTCAATATGGAAACTGCCAACGGACATGCGCGCAAACACACTTTTCATGCCACCATATTCGCTCATCTTCCAACGCCCCCCAAGTAAACTGCTAATTATCCACTTCTGTCCGGCTGAAGGAGACGGGGTCACGACATTTGGCATCAGCGTTGGATGGCGATAATGAAGAGCGTGAAAGAGACAGTGGAATTTTGTACTTCTAGTGCTCCACGCGGCCACAGCAACAAACTCACATTCATCTGGGCACATCGTGGGTCTTCGATGTTTGACACGACACACTTGTGATCGGACCAGCTAATTCCGCTTTTATATGTCGAAATTGGTCCAGGGTTGTGAAGTAGGTTTTCTGTACCCTGGGACACATTTTAATCAGGCAACACTACCTTCTGTGATCGTGTTTTGTATCTCGGTATATTATTCAATTCCACGCTGTGTTTCGGTAATATTCTTGTAGAAGTACTTTTGGCCAACATGTGCGCATGGACAGGTTAACTGTGAGTGAGAGTAATATTATATATTCCTATAGCACCTCGGTCAACAACTTCGAGTTGTATAAGGGAGTGAGTAGTGTCTTACGCCGCTTTTAGCAATATTCCAGCAACATCGCGGCGGGGGACACCAGAAATGGGCTTCACACATTGTACCCATGTTGGGAAAGAACCCTGATCTTCGGCGTCACGAGCTAACGTTTTAACCACTAGGCTACCAGCATCATCATCACATTGGAGATTTAACGTGCGCTTTCCGACTGATAGCGTATTAGTCTACCCCACCATCCCTCTAGTTGTATTAGGGCGGTCGGGTAGCCTAGTGGTTAAAGCGTTCGCTCGTCACGCCGAAGACCTGGGTTCGATTCCCGACATGGGTACAATGTATGAAGCCCATTTCTGGTGTCCACCGCCGTGATATTGGTGGAATATTGCTAAAAGCGGCCTAAAATAAAACTCACTCACTTTCTAATGACTAGGTCAACAATAACAACAATGTAGACAACAGTACATCAGCGATATCGTTCAGGGCAATGACGCAACACAAGCCCCGCCCATTCTATTATCAATCAATCAAAAAACAGTAGTCTGTTAGTGGGCGTGGCCTGTGGTTATTTCGGTTTATGGTCATACAAACGCAAAAAAGACTTTGCTTGATTAGCCAAATGAAATGCCACCGAACCACTTGCAATTTGAAATCCGGGTGAGACTTGATCCTCAGCAACCCACGATTGTCGTAAAAGGCGACTAACGAGATCGGGCGGTCAGGCTCGGTGGCTTGGTGGCTTGGTGTCATGTCATCGTATCCCAATTGCGTAAATCGTTGCTCGTGACGTCAATCACTGGTCCAATCAACCTATGCCGGCGATTAAACTGGATCGGGTTGTCAGGCTCGGCGTATTTGTTGTTTGTGTGTCATCGTACCCCGACGGCGTCGGAAACTACTCAGATTTTTTTTTAAATCTGAAACTATCCAAAGACACCAGCTCACCTTTCTATACCCTTCAAAAAAAGAAACGCACACCCAGATTTGTATGAGGTAGGACAATACATTATACGAGGTATTGAAACAATGCGGCGTAACGGGTTGTGGTTGACGTCGGCGTAAGCCGTCTATCCAATTCTACCCATAGGTGTTTTATCGGGTTCAAATCCGGGGATCTGGGGGACAAGGGGAGAGTGAGTGAGTGAGTTTGGTTTAACGCCGCTTTTAACAGTATTCCAGTTATATCGCGGCGTGTCAGCATAATGTGTGAGGAAAGCCCGAAGTGATGCAGATCTGAGACGTTTACCACTTCGGTGAAACCCACGAGCACAGGTATGGTGCTGACAAACCTAGAAACATAATCGGGGCGAACCGGGATTCGAACCCACAATCATAGGTTTCTGGCGTGCCTAGGGGACGCAACCATGCAGAGTGAATTGCGGCGCCTTAGACGACCTTAGTACGTGCTTCCCGACCAATGGTTTGCATGTCCTTGTTGTGATCATTTGGATCCGGGAAATTTGTTCACTGACACTATAACACATAAACCTCCTCATTTTGCGTTCTTGGTCCGCTAATTTTGCTTTTATGGCCAACAATATCCGTATTGCGTTTCTTTTTTTGGGAAGAGTATATGTATACCAAGTTTGGTTAAGATATCTCTCTGCTCTGGAAACGAGACGTGACCGACAGACGGCCGAAGGACGGAGGGGCGGAAACACTGAAGGGCGAACGTATTCAGTTCCAATCAGTTATCGGCAACCGTAGTTATAAGTATTGAGATGGTATCGATAGATCGATGTAGTCACTTCCAAATTTGTGTGTGAAAAGGCATGCCAATATGTTGAGGTATCTAATGGAATTAGATACCAGACTTTATTGATATTTTGACCAAACAGAATAAAGTTTTCTTCAGTTTTAGGGTAGACTGCTTTATTAATTGGCAATGCTATCATGTATTATTAACAAAGAGGTTATGTAACAGTAACTACCTTTTTGTTTTCGAATGTGGAAAAGAATTGCGACTTTTAGAACAGATTTTTAGTGTGATATGAACCACTTTTTTCTTTTATTTACCGAATCGCACATTTAATATATCCTTGACGTGAAATTAGTGACGTTGTCTGAAGCTTTAGCTGTTTCTTAATAAGAAGGTTGAATACAATGCACGATGGACGCGGGTTAGAATAGGGCTTCAGCAACCCATGCATGTCGTAGATGCAACTAACGGGATCGGGTGGCCAGGCTCGCTGACTTGGTTGATGCATAAAATCGTATCCCAATTTGCTCAGATCGATGCTTATGATGTCAATCATTGGATTGTCTGGTCCAGACTCGATTATTTACAGACCGCCATCATACAGCTGAAATATTTTGAGTGCGGCGTTAAACAAACAAACAATGTACGATCGGACGGATCAAATCAAAAAACACTACTATGTCTTTGTTATGATAAGGAACACTTTGCAACAGACCACTTGTCCAGGTAGTCCACGTTGCCGCCTCACACAGTCATTGGAAGTAAAACAAACAAAAATAATACCAAAATTACGAGGTGCAAAGTAATTCAACTTTTTTCAATAGCAGTGTTACAATTAATATCAAAGCAATAAAACAACAGAGGAATATTGATTTAAATTGTTATTCGTTCTCTTGGGTTGTTTTCATGTTTGTGAAACATATTACTACAATGCGGTTTTTAAAAAATATATCTTAACTTTTCTGAATGACTTCTTTCCCGTGAGATAGCGATCAGCTAGTCAGGGCGAGATTGTTGCAAGCGCTGAAGGTGTATCTGATGTAGACGCAGTTACTGAAGTTATAATGGAAAGTAGGCACATCCCTGTGTTGTTGGGATTTCCGGGTACTCTAAGGGGCTAACGCACACGAGCAGCCTGTTGCTGTAGTAGGTTCCCTTGCCGCATTGGTACCGCCATTCCAAACCGTTGGCACACGTGATGAATTGGCTGCAGTCCTCCGGTAGAGCACCCGTGAAGGCACACCCTTGAAAAAACACACAAAATGCAGTACAGTAAACTACGGTTATAACGAACTCAAAGGGACCACTTATTTTAGTTCGTTATAACCGTAGTTTGTTATAAGCATTTATACAGCATATATACAACAAATTGCCGGGACTAAAAACTAAGTTCATTATATCAGTCAGTTCCTTTTAAGCGTATTCGTTTTAACCGTTGTTTACTGTATTTAGACTGTGTGTTGGAGCGCATCACTTCATTGAAAAAACATTTAACATCTCTGGCATGTTGGGGGAATACTTCACGCTTCATATTTATTTAGTTTTTCGTTTTCGTTTAAACACTATTCCAGCTATAATGTACATGACAACAGTCCGTACATAAAAGAGTCTGAGCAGTTTCCGGCGCCGTCGGGGTACAATGACACCCAAACAACAAAGACACCGAGCCTGACAACCTGATCCAGTTTAATTACCGACACAATTTGAATGAAACTAGTCAAATCCGGACCATCACGATGGCTTCCTATGGCACAAGTGGTAGTAGTAGTAGTAGTAGTAGAAGTAGTAGAAGTAGTAGTAGTAGTAGTGGTAGTAGTAGTCGTAGGGGTGGTAGTAGTAGTTGTAGTAGTAGTGGTAGTAGTAGTAGTAGTAGAAGAAGAAGTAGTAGTAGTAGTACTAGTGGAGGTAGTGGTGGATATAGCAGTAGTAGTGGTGGTAGTAGTAGTGTAGGCGTGGTAATGGTAGTAGTAGTTGTGGCTGCTTGTACTAGTCCGGACTGATGCCGATTTATAGTGCGAGTTCACTGAGATACCATGCCGCAGTTTAACATGAATACCCCACTCAGACACAGTATACTTACTCCGAGCCGACCAGTCCTTGTTTTAGTAGTAGTGTAGGTGTGGTAATGGTAGTAGTGGAGGGAGTAGTGTAGTGGTTGTAGTTGTGCAGGTGGTGGTGGTAGTAGTAGTAGTAGTAGTAGTAGTAGTAGTAGTAGTATTAGTAGTAGTAGAAGTAGTAGTAGTAGTATTAGTAGTAGTGGCAGCAGCATAAGTAGCAACGATCACATGGATATATTCATTATAAGTTATTCTTTAACGGTAGAACTTGTCGTAGACGTAGTAGAGGGTTCAGTAGTTGTAGTAGCAGTCAACGTAGCTGTTACATTAATAATTGTAGTGGTACTCGAGAACCCACCGTCCACAGGTCCTTGTCTGTCATCGAAGCATTGCGTTGCATCACAATTGCCGCTTGTTGAGTTGAACAATGTGTCACCAGGGCAGGGCAAAGGGCCGTAGATGTTGTATTTCCAGCACAGGAGGAACTCTCTGCAAGCCTTGCCGTTGGCCACCACGTTCCCTGTGCCGTCCGGCAGATTATCACACCGGGTATCACGTATTCCTGAAGGTAAACAAGGAGAGGTTAGACACTTAGTGCGACTGTCTCTGAAAAAACAACTATATACCACTCCCTCTGAAGAAACTGTATAGAGCTGGATCTGAAGACACTCTATACGGCTGGCTCTGAAGAAACTCTATACGACATACTCTGAAGGAACTTTATACGATTATCTATGAAGAAACTGTCTCTGAAGGAAGCAAATAAGACTGTCTCCGAAGGAACTGTATGCGACTGTCTCTGAAGAAACTATATACGAATGGCTCTGAAGAAATATAATACGACTGGCTCTGAAGAAACTGTATTTGATTGTATCTGGAGAAACTATATACAACAGTCTCTGAAGAAACAATACACGACTGGCTCTGAAAAAAACTATATACGACTGGCTCTGAAGAAACTTATACGACTTGCTCCGAAGGAAGTAAATACGACTCGCTCAGAAGAAATTATATTCGACTGTATCTGGAGAAACTATATACGACTGGCTCTGAAGAAACTATATACGACTGGCTCCGAAGAAACTATATACGACTGGCTCTGAAGAAACTTTATACGACTGGCTCTGAAGAAACTATATACGACTGGCCCTGAAGAAATTATATACGACTGGCTCTGAAGTACCAATATACGGATGGATCTGACGAAACTATATACGACTGGCTCCGAAAAAACTACATGAGAATACCTGTTTGGCAGCATTTGAAGAAAAACGAAAATATGTTTTACTGAATCCAGAAATCACCCCAATAGTGAGATAAAGACTTCATTTGTCCAGCACATCTCTGGTGTCGGATGTATTATTAGTAGACAAGCGTGAGTACTGGTGACACCTGAAATGCTGCAAACAACATGTTAAAATATATATTGTATATTATAAAACTGATTATTTAGGTACTGGGAGCAAAATTCTAAGCAACAAACATCAACAGTAGGCCCAGTTCTATCCTATTAAAATCACAAGCGGACAGGTTCGGATGTGAGGATTTGTCCCTCTAAAGTTACCTCACAAGTATATATAACCACGTGTACTGGGCACACATTCTGCTAAAGTTACCTCACAAGTATATATAACCGCGTGTACTGGGCACACATTCTGCTAAAGTTACCTCACAAGTATATATAACCGCGTGTACTGGGCACACATTCTGCTAAAGTTACCTCACAAGTATATATAACCGCATGTACTGGGCACACATTCTGCTAAAGCTACCCTACAAGTATATAACCGCGTGTACTGGGCACACATTCTACTCAAGTTACCTCACAAGTATATATAACAGCGTGTAATTGGCACACATTCTATTCAAAGTTACCCTACAAGTATATAACCGAGTGTGCTGTGCACACATTCTACTCAAGTTACCTCACAAGTATATAACAGCGTGTAATTGGCACACATTCTATTCAAAGTTACCCTACAAGTATATAACCGAGTGTGCTGTGCACACATTCTACTCAAGTTACCTCACAAGTATATAACAGCGTGTAATTGGCACACATTCTACTCAAGTTACCCTACAAGTATATAACCATGTGTACTGGGCACACATTCTACTCAAAGTTACCCTACAAGTATATAACCATGTGTACTGGGCACACATTCTACTCAAAGTTACCCTACAAGTATATAACCATGTGTACTGGGCACACAATCTACTCAAGTTACCCTACAAGTATATAACCATGTGTACTGGGCACACGTTCTGCTCAAAGTTACCCTACAAGTATATAACCATGTGTACTGGGCACACAATCTACTCAAGTTACCCTACAAGTATATAACCATGTGTACTGGGCACACATTCTACTCAAAGTTACCCTACAAGTATATAACCGAGTGTGCATTCCTCACGTTCTACTCCAGTTACCTCACAAGTATATAACCATGTGTACTGGGCACACATTCTACTCAAGTTAACTCACAAACATATAACCGAGTGTACTGGGCACACATTCTACTCAAGTTACTCCACAAGTATATAACCATGTGTGCTGGGCACCCATTCTACTCAAAGTTACCTCACAAGTATATAACCATGTGTACTGGGGACCTCACAAGTATATAACCATGTGTACTGGGCACACATTCTACTCAAAGTTACCCTACAAGTATATAACCGTGTTTGCGGAGCACATATTCTACTCAAGTTAATCCGCAAATGTATAACAGCACACATTCTACAAGTAACTCCTAAGTATATTATCGTGTGTACCTGGTACACATTCTTATCATGCATAAAATATTTAGTTCAAATGCGGCATGTAGATAGATAAATATCCATGAAAATATCAAAATGAACAGGGAAGTTTGAATGCAATTCACATACAACAGATACATTCCTGACAAACGTTATTTCCATCTTAACTATCGCATTATTGATGTAAGAGGCGTGCACACATATTGTTCTTTTATGGAACTACATATTTCATTAACAATTTGAGTGCATGTGAACGATGGGCTGGTGGGGTAGCCTAATGGTTAAAGCGTTCCCCCGTAACGCTGAAGACCCAGGTTCGATTCCCCACACGCTTATAATCTGTGAAGCTTATTTCTGGTGTCCCCTGTCGTGATTTTGCTGGTATGTGCTAGAAGTGACGTAAGACCATACTCACTCACACATGATTTAATAATGCTATAATAAGATCAGAGCGGTACCATACGTGTAAACGTGGAAGATGTTTGCTGTTACTGTAATATCACATAGTGAGCGGGCTTTAAGTGGTGCCTAATGGAAAAACAGCCATATCAAAGCAGAGGACATCGCTGAAGATCTTCACACATGAGGTGAGGTGAATTAGTGTGTGTGTTAGTGTGTTAGTGTGTGTGTGTGCGCGTTTTAGACGCTCTACCACAAGACCACAGAGACGGTTCTTTACACGTAAGTGAGTGAGTTGGGTTTAACGCTGCTTTTAATAGTATTCCAGTTATATCGCAGCGTGTCAGCTTAATGTTGGAGGAAAGCCCGAAGTGATGCAGGTCTCAGACGTTTACCACTTCGGTGAAACCCACGAGCACGGGTATGGTGCTGACAAACCTAGAAACATAATCGGGGCAAACCGGGATTCGAACCCACGATCATAGGTTTCTGGCGTGCCCAAGGGACGCAACTCTGCACAGCGAATCGCGGCGCCTTAGACGACTGGGCCACTCGTTCCCCCTCTTTACACGTGAGACTTCGGTAGGGCGACTGAATGCTGTAACCGTAAGGCTACCCCATTGTCCATAGATAACATAGAGAGCTCGTGAAACTACACATCTGTACACTGAAACAATACATTAATCGACTCCAGAGTTATCTTGAACGACACTTCACTCAGAGCGCCGACTCTGTCGACGTGTTAAGACAAAGCGTCTGTTCAACATGGTAACTCATCTCTATCTACAACCGACTAACAATGACGTCGGTGTAGCGTTAAGGCAACGTCATCAGGCTGATGTACGTCGACAGTTTACATAACTGACTCTAGGGGGATAACTACTTACCCATCTGTCCGTCAATAGCGAGGACAAGTCCCAGAAGAGCAATACCAATGCCAGAGAACTTCAACATCTTGTATAAATTCTGTTGCGTATAACGACGAGGAATCCGGTTAACGTGTGTATGTGAAAACTCCAAAAGCAGAACTGTCGAAATGCCGCAAGACCCGTCTATTATAGGGGCACGTGGAACAGGAACCCTCCCCTTAAGTAAATGCCTACTATGACAATAAATGTTCCCCGGATTTTTATTTGTCCATAGTATGTTGTATTTTGTTATAACGAAATGCACCCGAGGTTTTGCCGTGTTTGATCCATGTCCGTTTCGAAGGCATGAAGTAAAGCCTATTTGTCGAGCTGATGGGATGATATCTGAGGAGGTATATGGTGGAAGCATTTCACACGCGGTGACATTCTTCTGCAACGTCACCGAGAACGGCAAGAGAATCGAAGCAAATGTTGAACCGAATAAAAACTAGTTTTGTATAGCGGATTACAACGAGATAAATATCAAATTAACTTAATGACATTGGATGCAGTGTATTGGTGGAGACGTGAATAGGTCAGCGTGGAGAGTTTAATGGATGGGAAGTGTAAACGTCAGATGTAACCTCGCCCTGTGTGTATGAGTCAGCCTGTTTGTGAAGACCCGGGATGCTGGATGAGATTCGCGGAGGAGACATGGTGAAAGAAAGTGGGATGGCGGGAGAGAGAGAGAGAGAGAGAGAGAGAGAGAGAGAGAGAGAGAGAGAGAGAGAGAGAGAGAGAGAGAGAGAGAGAGAGGCAGACACAGAGACAGAGAGAGAGAGAGAAAGAGAGACAGAAAATTGGGAGGTAACATGGTAACAAATTCCTCTTTCGTCTTCTTTCTTTCAAATAAGCCACACTTTTGTACTCGGTCATGAAAGTCAAAATAAAGTGCAAGTTACAGGTAGATAAACGGTTAGTTGTCAGTCAGGAGAACTTATTCAATAATTTATATTTGATACTGGTAGTGGGCCCAAAGTGATTCGCGTTTGATTCTCCAGGTTTGCTTAAAGCATCATATGTGTTGCAGCTTTCCTCCCACATTAAACCATAATTACTTTCCTACCAGCCCCTCCCTACCACTCCCCACCCCTCCCCACCTCTCCCCCTGTAGTGGAGGAGAAACCCAAACCAAATTTCTTTTTTTCCCCCACCTAACGACAGACATTTTCCTGTACAAATTTGTAAAGCAAGCAAAAAAGTGTGGCCTCGGGCCAATGTTGAAGACAGCCATGAAGAGAAGTTGTGAGGAAGATATTGTCAGTTACAACAAACCGCATCACAACCATCAGTAACCACAAAATATAGTCTACCCTGGGACCAGTGTTAGTGTGTGTTTTATAACAGTATGTGTTTTGACATAGATGTGTGTGAAAGGTTGACAAAAGCATCTGATAATGTTCCGATATCGAACGTATTCAGGTCTAATTGGTACATTGTTATATGTATCGATATATATATATAGGCTATCGATAGATTGATGTAGTCATTTGCAAAATTTTGTGTGAAAAGGCATGCCTATGATGGGGTATCTTATAGAATTAGAAACCTGTCTTTATTGATATTTTGACCAATCAGAACATTTTTCAGTGTTATGGTAGACTGTTTTATCATGTATTAATTAACGAAGACATGTGCGCTGTAACTACCCACTGCATTTTGGATATGGACTTTTAGAAAAGAATGTTTTTGATGTCATATTAAACATTTAATTTAGTAGCTTTTTCAATTGGATTATTGAGAAATGAGGTTGAATACAATCTACGATCGGACAGATGTAGCAAGGATGAAATCAAATAAAACTACTTTATTTTATGCCCATATAAAACATATGGTGCCTCCTTGCGCAAGTGATTTGTTCGAAAAGTGCCTCTGTTCACCCAGCAGTGAATGAGTACCCGATAGGATGAGAAGGCTTGTGGCTGTTAACCTTCTAGCGCCTCACAGGCAGCGTGGGTTGTATACTCCCCTGGGAGCTGAGAATGATTAGTGAGAGCACACTGATCCACTGACCGGGGTAATAATAGGGTTTTGAGCATTTTGAATATTCATGAAACATTCAATACAAAGCGAGCATGACCACCCGACCCCGTTAGTCGCCTCTTACGACAAGCATGGGTTGCTGAAAGACCTATTCTAACCCGGATCTTTACGGGTAAGTCGTTTGTTAAGAAAGGCGCCACATTTCAAGCTCTCTATTTTCCCCAAAACTTGAAATGCATTCTCTCAGTATATTTCTACCGTGTTTTCCGCACAAAATGTACTGCCACACGTTCTTTGAAAATCGTGGTAACTGCAAATTTGCATTTTGCATTTATTATGAACATATATCATCATTTTCTAATGCCTACTCACAATGACTGAAGAAAGTATGGTTATACATATTTGGCTTTTTCAATCAAAGGGATTTTCTTGGGATTTGATAACTTCTGACTGACCTATTAGAATCGAGTAATTTCCCAATTTATGTAACGTAGAATTAGGACATACACTGTGTTTTCAGTGTAGAGCTACGTTACCTGTAGATATAACAGTGCTAAATTGAAATCGGAACCGAACGCGCAACGCGAGGTTTCAAATTCACATTCTACCAAGAATCAGTTCTAAATTCTCTTTAGCGAGGTAATACACTCCCCCCCCCCCCCCCCCCCCTCCCCGCCACAAAAAAGAAAAAGAAAAAAAGAAACGCACAGGAGATAATGAGTATTAATAATATTAATACAAATGCATTTGAACGATTTTAGTCACATTTCCTTTAACTGGTGTGGTGCAAAAAACGCAACCGTTTTAAACTTTTGTAGCTTTATACAACATTTTTTATAGGACTGCACGACCTTGCCATAGAAATGTCATAGCGACTGATTTACGACTACCATTGTCTGAAGTACATTTGATTGCAAAGGCTCATTACCCTGTAGCCATGACATGTATATGTCTCCGTAACTTAATTGTCATTATTTATAAGACACTAATCCCCGTTGTTAATCCTCACCAACATTTCATTGTATTTTGACTGTCAGTCAGCCTGGACTACCATATCACTTCCCTTTAACTACTGCTTTTTATAGTATGGCATTTATTGCCCTAATTGATCATCCCATGAACTGTGTTGGTTAATCACGCCAACATGTCCAGTGTCCAAAGCAACGTCGTTGTCACATTGTCTGTCCATTGTTGTTCATTACTATATATGCGTTACCATTACACAGTTACTACGGTGTTAGTCAGGCTTGGTATTCCGAGTGCTGGCATAGGGACGACCTCGAGCAGGATGTGCCGCTCGTAGGAAACGCCCTGAGGTGAGCTGGAGCTCCGCTCACCTCTTGTACGCCTAAGCTGGAAGGTCCGCTCATTGCTGTGTTTGTGTTTTCAGTGCAGGTATTCCGCTCATTGTGGAATTGTTGTTTATTGTTTACATGTTGTGCATAAAGCGTTCCTGGACAGTTATGTCGATTTTGTCCTTCTTTCCCCCCAAGAGCTAATTCCCCGTCAACATGCGCGTTGACGGAAAGGAAATTGTGAAGACTCACAAACTCTGCAGCCTTCTGCATTACCCAGATTGTCAGAAGGGCTGTATTTTTGGCAAAAAAAACAAACCGGGTAATCTCCAAATGTCAGTCAACAGATTGGGAGGTTCATAATTTACATTTCATATCCACATTTTGATGCAGAATCACACTTTGACGGTTTCGGGTGGGAAGTACCTGTCCCGAGCAGCAAACAGAAAGCTTTATGCTTCACGTTTCAGGCCAGTCGACTTCATCCAAGCGAAGGACTCTGCAGGGATGTTGTTCTTCCCAACTCACTGCATATAAACTCGATGCAGTGGTCGTTCAGATAACCTCTTCCTGTAAAACTGAGTCTGGGCCGATTTGATATGGCACTTCGCTTGGTTGACACTCATTTCTGTACCGTCCAGCAGTACAGAACCATCAACAATATGAACACTGGCACTGAGATTATGTCCCACATACTTGGCTCGTTTTAGAAAACTGTGGAATGCCTTGTTTTCATGAGTCTTGATGTGCTTAACAAGAGGATCATCAGACAAATAAATGTGTGCAAAAGTGCACAAAACAATTCTATCATGAAGAGCCTCCACATTAATCCAACCACGCCGCCCCATCATTATTGGTAAATATAAGCGATTGAGAGAAGAGCGAGGGTGGTGGGATCTATTGTCTGACATGATTCTTCGTGTGAGGGCGTCAGTACCCTGAATTTCTTGTTTCGTCAAATCAACAACACCAAAAGAATACGAAAGGACGGGTACAGCATCTGTTTTTTTGTGGCTTTGACTTTATTGCGAGCGTTCAGCTCTGAACTCCAGAATGTCTTAAGTCAACATTTGTAATCTGCCCGAAGATTTTCCTTGATATGGGCATTCTGCAGTTTGTCCCTAACCTGCATCTCTAAGTACGTACAGGCCAGACCTTCCACAAGATTGTCAATAACTCCTCCCCGAAGTAAACTGACTGATCCTCCCTCTTATACCTTGCCACGTTTCAAATGAAGAATGGTGCATTTGTCGAGTCCAAAGGACATGCCGATAACATAAGAAAAGGACTCGACAAGCAGAATCTGTTTTTTTAGTGTAGATCCTCCATTGGCAATACGTTCAAGGTCATCCATGTAAAGGAGGAGAGTAAGGGGTGTTGGGGATCTGTGCTTAGGAGATTCCGGGGGATAACCTTCCTCTTTGCTGAGCAAAAAGCTTAAATGATTTAGTGACAAACAGAAAAGCAAAGGACTAAAAGAATCGCCCTGAAATGTTCCTTTTCTAGTAGAAATGGGTTCCGAAGTCAACACCTGCCCCTGCGAATACATCTCAAGTTGAGTTAACTAGCAATTCATTAAAGACTTGAGCAAGACAAGTAGTCGCTCGGGGACATTACATTCAGTGACCTCAAAATCTGTTCGTGAGGTACAGAATAATAAGCTTTTCTATAGTCCAACACACTGAGAGGTTACGGTGGTACGTTTTAGCCTCTTCAAGGATAATTTTCTGAACTAGTAGTTGATCCTTACAACCCCAACATCCCTTTCTGCTCCATGTACATAATGTCATTTGATGCGCAGTATGACGGCACAGTATCTGTAAGACACTCTTTAAAGATTTTGTATTGAAAACACATGGCTTAACAGAAGGGAGAGTGATCTTCAGCAACCAATGATCATCGTAAGAAGCGACTAGAGGCATCGGGTTGTCAGGCTCGCTGACTTGATTAATGCATACGCGTGAATGCGCAAATGCGTAGATCAATGTTTATAATGTTAATCACTGCATTTTCTGGTCCAGACTCGATTGTTTACAGACCGCCGTCATATAGCTGAAATATTGCCGAGTGTTGCGTTAAACAACAAACAAACAATTCAACAAATCACTTGTCCAGGACGTGATTAGAATAAATTAGTATACAAAAATAACACCACAATACAGAGGTACCATATAATTCGATTTTTTTCGAATAGCTTTGTTACAAAGTAATGTTAAGGAACGAAAACACGAAAATATTGATTGACAATTTTATTCATCCTCTTGTTGTTTTAATCTGTTTTTGAACCATATTAATGCAATGCAGTTTGGCGAAACATATACTAACTTCTGTCAATGACATCCCCGTGAGATAGCCATTAGCTGGCCAGGGAGAGATAGTTGCAAGCGCTGAGGGTGCAGCTGGTGTAGTTACTGAGGTTGTTGGGCCATGTATTCACATCCCTGTTTTTCTGGAATGTCAGGATACTCTTTGGGGTGGACACACACGAGCAGATCGTTGCTGTAGTAGGTTCCCTCGCCGCATTGGTACTGGTACTCCAAACCGTTGGCACAGGTGATGAATTGGCTGCAGTCCTCCGGTAGAGAACCAGTCGAAGCACACCCTGGAAAAAGAACACAAAACTGCAGCATGACAACCCGATCTAGTTAAATCGCCGGCACAGGTTGAATGAAACTAGTCATGAGTCCCTCTGGCAGTAGTGCTAGTAGTAGTAGTAGTAATAGTAGTAGTAGTAGTAGTAGTTGAGGTAGTAGTAGTAGTAGTAGTAGTAGTAGTAAGTGAGTATGGTTTTACGCCGCTTATAGCAATATTCCAGCAATATCACGGCGGGGGACGCCAGAAATTCACACATTGTACCCATGTCGGGAATCGAACCCGGGTCTTCGGCGTGACGTAGTGGAGGTAGTAGTAGCGGTAGTAGTAGTAGTAGTAGTAGTAGTAGTAGCAGCTGTAGTAGTAGTACTGGAGGTAGTGGTAGTAGTAGTACTAGTAGTATTAAATGTGGTAGTAATAGTAGTAAGGGAGGTAGTGGTAGTAGTAGCAGAAGCAGCAGCAGTAGTAGTAGTAGTAGTGGAGGTAGTAGTAGTAGTAGTAGTAGTAATGGAGGTAGTAGTAGTAGTGGAGGTAGTAGTAGTAGTAGTAGTAGTAGTGGAGGTAGTAGTAGTAGCAGTAGTAGTAGTAGTAGTAGTAGTAGTGGAGGTAGTAGTAGTAGCAGTAGTAGTAGTAGTAGTGGAGGTAGTAGTAGTAGTAGTAGTAGTAATGGAGGTAGTAGTAGTAGTGGAGGTAGTAGTAGTAGTAGTAGTAGTAGTGGAGGTAGTAGTAGTAGCAGTAGTAGTAGTAGTAGTAGTAGTAGTGGAGGTAGTAGTAGTAGTAGTAGTAGTAGTAGTAGTAGTAGTAGTAGTCGATGTAGTAGTAGTAAATGTAGTAGTAGTGGAGTTGCAGGTAGTGGTAGTGGTTGTAGCAGCAGTAGTAGTAGAAGTATTTGTGGTGGTGGTAGTAGTAGTAGTGGCCCGTGAAGATCTGGGGTAGAATAGGTCTTCAGCAACCCATCCTTGCCGTAGAAGGCGTCTATGCCTGTCGTAAGAGGCGACTAACGGGATCGGGTGGTCAGGCTCGCTGACTTGGTTGATGCATAAAATCGTATCCCAATGGCGTGGAACGATGCTCATGATATCAATCACTGGATTGTCTGGTCCAGACTCGATTATTTACAGACCGCCGGCATATAGCGGAATTATTGCTGAGTGCGGCGTTAAAAGACAAACCAACCAACCAAGAAGTAGTAGTAGTAGTAGTAGTAGTAGTAGTAGTAGTAGTAGGGTACAGTAGTCGTAATACGATAGTAAACGTAGCTGTTAAAGTTAGAAATTGTAGTTGTGCTTGTGAACGCACCGTCCGGAGTTCCTGATCTGCCTTCGATGCATTCCGTTGCATCACAATCGCCGGTTGTTGAGTTGAACATGGTGCCCCCAGCGCAGGGCATCGGACCATAGATGAGGTAGTCCCAGCACTGGAGGAACTCTTTGCAAGACTTGCCGTTGGCCATTACGTTCCCTTTGCCGTCAGGCATCTCATCGCAACGGGGATCCGAAACCCCTGAAAGTAAACACGATGCATAGTACAGGATAGTGTTCTCCACTCACTCTCTCTGGCGGCCTCTACAGAAAGAATATGCGACTGGCTCTAACGATACTATACAGGCCTGTTTCTGAAGATACTATATACGATTGGCTCTGAAGAAACTATACGAATTGCTCCGAAGAAACTATATACGGCTCGCTCGGAAGAAACTGAATACGAATTGCTCCGAAGAAACTATATACGACTGGCTCTGAAGGATTTATATACGACTGGTAGATTTCATTTGCCGGAACATGAAATAGTCACTGGGGGCTAAGTCTGGGCTGTAGGGTGGGTGATTTAACTGTACAGCTCAGACCTAGCCCCCAGTGACGATCTCCTGTTCCAGCAAATGAAATCTGCCCTACGTGGAAGACGCTTCCAGGATGACGAGGACATAAAGGCTGCCACAGAGGCGTGGTTAGAGGGCCAATCTGCGGATTTCTATAAAAGTGGTATTAAAATGGAATAAGTGTATTGAGATGAATGGAGATTATATTGAAAAATAAAAGTCAAAAGATATTCTGCGACTTGGTCTTATATTGAAGTTGCAAAACTTATTGAACGCCCCTCGTATATACAGTATATCCTGAGGTTAATTATGTGATTGGATACTGGGGATGTTTTACTTATACTTACCCCCATCAAGTATGTCACCGTATGTACTGGGGACACATTCTACTCAAGTTACCCCACAAGTATGTCACCGTATGTACTGGGTGCACATTCTACTCAAGTTACCCCACAAGCATGTCACCGTGTGTACTGGGGACACATTCTACTCAAGTTACCCCACAAGTATGTCACCGTATGTACTGGGTACACATTCTACTCAAGTTACCCCACAAGTATGTCACCGTATGTACTGGTGTACACATTCTACTCAAGTTACCCCACAAGTATATAACCGCGTGTACTGGGTACACATTCTACTCAAGTTACCCCACAAGTATATAACCGTTTGTACTGGGTACACATTCTACTCAAGTTACCTCACAAGTATATAACCGTTTGTACTGGGTATATGTTCTACTCAAGTTACCTCACAAGTATGTAACCGCATGTATTGGGTACAAATTCTACTCCATGTACCCCACAAGTACATAACCGCATATATTGGGCACACATTCTACTCAAGTTACCCCTCACAAGTATATAACCGTTTGTACAGGGTACACATTCTACTCAAGTTACCCCTCACAAGTGTGTAACTGTATGTACTGGGTACACATTCTACTCAAGTTACCTCACAAGTATATAACCACGTGTTCCGTGTACACATTCTACTCAAGCTACCCCACAAGTATATAACCATATGTACAGGGCACACATTCTACTCAAGTTACCTCACAAGTATATAACCGCGTGTACTGGGCACACATTCTACTCAAGTTACCCAACAAGTATATAACCATGTGTACTGGGCACACATTCTACTCAAGTTACCTCACAAGTATATAACCGCGTGTACTGGGCACACATTCTACTCAAGTTACCCAACAAGTATATAACCATGTGTACTGGGCACACATTCTACTCAAGTTACCTCACAAGTATATATAACCGCGTGTACTGGGCACACATTTTACTCAAGTTATCATGTGTACTGGGTGCACATTCTACTCAAGTTACCCCACAAGTATATAACCGCGTGCACTGGGCACACATTCTACTCATTTAACTCACAAGTATATAACCGCGTGTACAGGGTACACATTCTACTCAAGTTACTCCACAAGTGTATAACCGTTTTCACTGGGTACAAATTCTACTCAAATCACCTCACAGATTTATATTCGTGTTGAAAGGGAACCTATTCTATCCAAAAACATTCCAGAACTAGATAAGAAGGAATACTTTTGATTTATTCAAGTCATTCTACAAAAAAAAAGATACAAAATTCTACGACCAATTCAACTTCGAACCGTTCATTGCTTTGGCTGAAACAAGAATTGCTTTGTTGAGAGTGATGGAAGAGAAAGGTGACACGCCAGGCTTCAATGTCTCCCATCATAGTAGCCCCAAAATGCAATGAAGTGGTGAGGTTTAGCATCAAATTATGGAGTTAGAATTTAATTAGTACTGACTCTAACTCCTGAAGTGAAACATATTTCTACTATGCTTGTCGAAAGAGGGGACTAACGGGACCGGCTGGTCAGGCTTGCTGACTTGGGTGATGATGCATGCCATCGTATTCCAATTGCATGGATCGATGTTCATTATGTCAATCACTGGATTGTCTGGTTCAGACTCGATTATTTACAGACAGCCGTCAAATAGCTGGAATATTGTTGAGTGCGGCGTTAAACAACAAACAAGGATCTTACTGATGTGTGATTAATTAGGTGAGGTGAAATGGAGTTTAAAGTCACGTTCAAGATTATGTTTAAATTAAAGACACAGATGAATAGGTTGCAAGTTCAAACTGGCCATATCATCTTGTCATCATGCTTATCTGTGCCATCACCGCCTTCTTGGTCTGGTGAATAGCGTGTCTGTCCGGAAAGAGGAAGGTCGGTGTTCGATCCCCGGCAGCGTGATACAAATACACGTTAAAAGATGTCACTCTGCCTAGCGTTCGATAACACTGTTTAATCCTCAGTAATACCGTTCATGTAGACCATAACTGGAAGAACTAACACAAGGACACCAATTAAAACCCTTCTTCCTGCACCAAATATCTATTAAATTAGCAAGGCCTCTGCATGCACCAAGTCAATGCCTTGAGACACATCACCGACAAGTATCCCAGTATCCCAAACGGTGGCAACAGCCGAAGGGTTGCTATTAAATGTAACAAAACATGCCCGAGTTCTTATTCTGCATAAACTATTGAGTTCAAATGCGGCCCGTAGATGGAGAAATATACATGAAATATCAAGAATGACCAGGGAATTTGAATGCATATCACATACAACGCATACACAGCTGGCAAACGTTATTTCCTTCTTAACTATCGCATTACCGATGCAAACCACGTGCATACATATTGTTTAATAATAATAATAATAATAATAATAATAATAATAATAATGACGACTCGGTCGACGTCTGTTGAACAGGGCAAGCCATCTCTATCTAAATCCGTTTAACACTGACGTCGGTGTAGCGTTAAGGCAACGTCAACAGGCTGATGTAACGTTGACAGTTTACTTAACACACCAAGGGGAGAACTACTTACCCATCTGTCCGTCAATAGCGAGGACAAGTCCCAGAAGAGCAATACCGATACCAGAGAATTTCAACATCTTGTATAAATTCTGTTGCGTATAGAGACGAGGAATCCGGTTAACGTGTGTATGTGAAAACTCCAAAAGCAGAACTGCCGAAATGCTGCGAGACCCGTCTATTATAGGGGCACATGGAACAGGTGCCCTCCCCTTATGTAAATGTCTACTTATGAGAATGTGACTAAAAGCCACTGCATGAATATTCCCCGGATTGTAATTTGTCCAAAGTATTTTGGTTGTAATGAAACAGACCCGAGGTTTTGCGTTGTTTGGTCACGCTCCTTGTGTACGGCATGCAGCGAGGCATACTTGGGAAGCTGAAGGAATGATGGGAACGTATATGGTGGAACAGTAACATTCTCCTGCAACGTCATAGGAATGGCAAGAAAATCGAAGTAAATGTTGAACTGAATTAAAACTAGTTTTGTATAGCGGATTACAACGAGACAAATATCAAAGTACATTAATGACACTGGGTGCAGTGTATTGGTGAGGACGTGAATAGGTCAGCGTGGAGGGTTTAATGTATGGGAAGTGTAAACTACATATGTAACCTCGCCCTGTGTGTATATGCCAGGCTGTTTAGGTAGATCCGGGATGCTGGTTGACTGTAAGAGATTCGCGGGGAGACATTTTGGAAGAAAGGGGGCAATGTGAGGTGAGAGAGAATAGATAACAATATCGAAAGAGCTAAACAGACAAACCGAGGTAAAATATCGAGTGTGGAGAGAGGAGAGGGAGAGAAGGAGAGAGAGAAGAGAGACCGAGCTATAGAGAGTGGGAGAAAGAGGAGAGATAGCGAGAGCTACACAGAGTGAGAAGGAGAGAGAGAGAGGAGAAAGAGAGAGCTACAGAGAGAGTGAAAGAAAGGTGAAAGATAGCTACAGAGGGCGAGAGCGAGAGAGAGCGAAGGAGAGAGGAGAGATAAAGAGCTACAGAGAGAGTGAAAGAGATAGGAGAGAGAGAGAGCGAAGGTGAGACAGAGAGAGCTACAGAGTGAGAGAGAGCTAAAGAGAGAGATAGAGAGGAGATATAGAGAGAGCTACACAGAGAGAGAAGGAGAGAGAGAGGAGAGGGGGCGAGTGAGATAGCCGAACGGAGAGGAGTGGCTGGTAAAATCTAATTGAACTATTTCGTACCAACTCATTAACTGTCATACAGCGATCATATTCACAGAGAGAACGGGAGAATGAGGGCATGCGAAATGGAAACACAAAGGAAAGTATAAGGAGGGGAGATAACTCGGGGGAAGGTGGGTGAAGTACAAGTTCTAGAACTTTTGGGGGTTGATTCCCTTTGTGGAGGTAGCCCTTTGTATCCGTTGTTAGATCTTGCTGGGAGGGTGGAGGTAGCCCTTTGTATCCGTTGTTAGATCTTGCTGGGCGGGTGGAGGTAGCCCTTTGTATCCGTTGTTAGATCTTGCTGGGCGGGTGGAGGTAGCCATTTGTATCCGTTGTTAGATCTTGCTGGGTGGTTGGAGGTAGCCCTTTGTATCCGTTGTTAGATCTTGCTGGGAGGGTGGAGGTAGCCCTTTGTATCCGTTGTTAGATCTTGCTGGGTGGGTGGAGGTAACCCTTTGTGGTTGTTAACCTTCAAGCCCCTCTCAGGCAGCGTGGATTGTACACTCCCCAGGGAGCTGAGAATGATTGTCGAGTGCACACTGAACCATTGAACCGGTAGTAATAGGGCTTTGAGCACGCCCTTATGTTGTGTGGAAAAATGCGCAATATTCACTCTTCAAAAACTTAAACGCACAGGAGATAATGAGAATGTTGATTTTGTTTATTGATGAAACATTCAATACAAATGAAATATTTTGGATTGAACGATGTCAGTCACATGTTCGTTAACTGGTGTAGAAACGTCCGTTGTGTACAAACGTCTGTTTTATGTTACGTTATGGACATGAAATGCACATGAATTGCCTGGAAAGTTCCGGAAGCTAGGTAGGTAGTGCCTGCCTCAACTCTCACACATTCTTTCACACAGTTCGTCTCATGCATATTCATCGCTTTGGTACCAGTTTCTTTGTGAGGATCGCTCATCATCCCTCATTCCTTGCCTAGCCCATCTCGGAAGCTTGACCACTGTCGCCGCTGGGTGAATATATATTATTATCACTGACTTTTGCTATCACCACTGTATTTTTATTTTATTTTATTTATATTGTACAACCACTCTGTTGTTTACTGCCATTGTAATTGCTGTGAATTAATTTGTATTGATTTGTTAACTTAAATAATTGTGTAATACATTTGTTGATTGTATACCACTTGTTGGTTGTTTGTTGGTTTCACACTAAGTACTTTTACGTACAGATTTCCGGATTAACATATTGTTTCAATTCGGTTTAACGTCGCGTCCAAGATTATTGGACATTTTTAGCGACGTGCATGCACGTGTGTTTGTGTGGCTGCTTGTACTAGTCCGGACTGATGCCGATTTATAGTGTCAGCTCACTGAGATACCATGCCGCAGTTTAACACGAATACCCCACTCAGACATAGTATACTGACTCCGAGCCGACCAGTCCTTGTTTTAGCCCCTAAATGCCGAGGGCCAGACAGCGTAACAACAAGAACCATCTTTTAACGTCTTTTAGTATGACGCGGCCGGGATCGAACCCCTGACTTTCCGCTCTCCGTGCGCACGCTCTACCACTAGACATCGGAGGCGGTCGTTTGAATTCGGGAATCGAATACAGTTTGTATTAACCTGAATGCTTCCATGGATATGGGTGTTGATGATAATTCCACAAAGTCCATAAACTAAGGTTTCTAGGTAGAATGGTATTCAGGAAGGAACTAGTGTGGACTTTTCTCAACGGCAGCATGCTGTTTCCAAACAGTTACATAAAAGACATTTTCAGATGTCAAAAAGAAGCTAATAGCAGACATTTTCTAATGTCAGAGGTTGGAAGAAACGGAAGGTGAAACAGGAACCAGTATGGCTGATCACAACGTGATGAACCTCAGAGATTCACGGTCGCCTCATATCGCCATGGCAGTGAAATAAGATAAACTGACCTCCACAAACTGATCCCGTTCCGTACTTGCTCCCGTATCTTGTGAGGGAAAACCCACGGACAGTATCCACGTATTCCGAATGTGTCCACAACACCCAACAACTCATGATCAGTACTTTCCTGTTTCGTGTTGAGGTTAACAGCGCCTCGAAAAAAGACCCGGAACCCCTTCCACAAAGCGATCTTAGTGCTAAGATCGTTGGTCGTAACTCCCATACATTATCATAGGCTACGATCAACGTAGCACTAAGATCGCTTTGTGGAACGGGGCCCCGAACCTCTGGAACAAGCGGAGACTTAGACTAACATTTAGTCTATGAAATCTTATATTACACAATATCCTTCTTGACTCTAAAAAAATCTCCCTATGCTGATTTGCTAGCTAGAGCTGGCTAGACTTGCTTTTGTATGAGTTTCTAGATTATTATTTTCCATAAAATAAATATATTCCACAGTCATGGTGCAGGACTAGCAGAGACTTTCCGCCTCGCGACATCGCAAGTCTTACGTGTGGCTTTGTGTGACGGTATCGCTGGACTGGACACATGGCGACACAACCATGCATTAGAAGACCACCTGTTCTCATTACAACGTATGTGACCTCTATCGGTATCAGGAATACAGGTTTCAACGGGGTGAAGAAAAGTAATACTAGTTCATTAATAACAAAACACCAGCGACCATTTCTAGCAAAATAGCCATATTTTTAAACAGATACATATTTCTATGCTGTGATGCTAATGCCTACAAAAGCTTGTTTTCATTAAATTAACTAACAACAGAAGCACTCTCTTTTTATGTTTAATGTTTGTCAAGTTATATTAAATGCGGTGTGATAGACAATGCGTCTGCTCCACACACAGTAAATCCGGGTTCGATTCCAAACTAGTGCAAATTGTGTGAAGACCTTTTCTATGTCTTCCGTCGTGTCATTGCTGGGAAATGTCTAAAAACAGCGTAAAACAATATTCACTCACTCTATATATTCAGAATGAATTCAGCAGTTCGACAGCAGTAGTTGTTTTTAGTACATTATATATGTCAAAATGGATATAAAAGTTCAGTTTTCGATGTTCACTGATGGAAATGTCGCTGGTTAGAAGATTCTAATGAGTTTGTTTATGAAGGCTGTTGGTGGATGTTAATACACAATTTAGATTCTGTGACACACAATACAGATGCTCATACCCCGACTAGTATGGAAATGTTTTTGTCGCTTTTTGATTGTGCATAAGAGTCAGAACCTTTTGACAGATTAGCAAAATGGAAACAAGGGAATGTGGTCAAGAAGTTTAACTTCAGCTTCAGGTATACCTCAAACTGATGTGCTCAATAATTATCAAATATACAATTCCCCTCCACTCATTGACCCACCTGAGCTAGAAATATGAGACAAGTGAAACTGACACATCTGATTCATACTTAGATCTACAATTATCATCTACAACACTGTATGACAAGAGAGGTGACTTCATCTTTCCAATATGTCGAGCAATATTCCAGCAGCTCCAGCCTTTGATGTCTACATTTTACAACCTTTGAGTTACAATGGAACATGCTCTTTCTACCAAGATTACAAATAGCGTCTTTCGTCTCAAAAGTTGTATGATAAAGGTTACAACATTCAAGACAACAGAAGGCATGGTTGGAAATTGAAAAACTATTTTGGATGAAAAGACAGACAAAATAGTAAATAAATAATTAATCTTTTAATCTTATTGTTTATTTGTAACATCATTTTAATGCGTTTATGAAGCGTTATTGTTATGTTTCAATAAGTAATACATGCAATACTATATCTACCCCAACCTTGAATGATCGTCCTCATAAACACTGGTCATCGGCAACACGATAGTTACTAGCAGAGTAGATGCAGGTGCTGCAGTTGTTGTAGATGTAGTTGCTGCAGTTGTTGTAGATGTAGTTGCTGCAGTTGTCGTGGCTGTGGTTACTAGGGGTTGTAGATGTAGGTGCTGCAGTCATCGTGGCTGCGGTTACTAGGGGTTGTAGATGTAGTTGCTGCAGTTGTCGCGGCTGCGGTTACTAGGGTTGTAGATGTAGGTGCTGCAGTTGTCGTGGCTGTGGTTACTAGGGGTTGTAGATGTAGGTGCTGCAGTTGTCGCGGCTGCAGTTACTAGGGTTGTAGATGTAGGTGCTGCAGTTGTCGTGGCTGCGGTTACTAGGGGTTGTAGATGTAGGTGCTGCAGTTGTCGCGGCTGCGGTTACTAGGGGTTGTAGATGTAGGTGCTGCAGTTGTCGCGGCTGCGGTTACTAGGGTTGTAGATGTAGGTGCTGCAGTCATCGTGGCTGCGGTTACTAGGGGTTGTAGATGTAGTTGCTGCAGTTGTCGGGGCTGCGGTTACTAGGGTTGTAGATGTAGTTGCTGCAGTTGTCGTGGCAGCGGTTACTAGGGGTTGTAGATGTAGTTGCTGCAGTTGTCGGGGCTGCGGTTACTAGGGGTTGTAGATGTAGTTGCTGCAGTTGTCGTGGCAGCGGTTACTAGGGGTTGTAGATGTAGGTGCTTCAGTCGTGGCTGCGGTTACTAGGAGTTGTAGATGTAGGTGCTGCAGTTGTCGTGGCAGCGGTTACTAGATGTTGTAGACGCATCCCTGGTTCCGTGGCACACCAGGGTACTCTTTGGGGTTGACGCACACGAGTAGTTCGTTGTGGTAGTAGGTTCCCTCGCCACATTGGAAAGTGTATGAGATATGGAACGTGTTGAAACAGATGTTGAAGCGGGTACAATCTTCCGCCAGAGAACCCGGTTGACAGTCTGTTCAAAAAAGAGTATGATGTGACCTGAAAGTCTTCGCATAGCTTTTACAGTAAATTAGAATGTTATAATGTCGGCCTGCACATGTGACCGATGCTGTTAATGACCAATAAATATTTCACCTTAAATCTGTGTCATGAACATAGCTGACAAACAAGACAATGAGTGAGTGAGTGAGTTGGGTTTAACGCCGAATTTAACAGTCTTCCAGTTATATCGCGGCGTGTCAGCTTAATGTGGGAGGAAAGCCCGAATGCAGGTCTCGGACGTTTACCACTCCGGTGAAACATTGCACGGGTATGGTGCCTACAAACCTAGAAACACAACTCTACAACTGTGCGCGGCGAATCGCGGCGCCTTAGACGACTAGACGATTAGTACAAGTAGCGTAGTTGTTGCTGTAGCAGCAGTTCTGTTGTTCCAGTGTAACTGGTTGTCGTTATGATGCTGTTGATAATAGTTGTGATATTTGTAGTCACAGTGGTAGTTGTGACCAAGAGGTAACAATAGTTGAGCACTAACCATATTGAGACAGAACGCTTCTATCGAAGCATTCCACCGCATCACACATGCCAGTGTCTGGATTGAAGATGGAGCCGCCAGCACAGGGCATGGGTTCGTAAGCGATGATGAAGTTCCAGCACGAGAGGTAGTATTTACACCCCATGCCGTCCACCATGATGTTCCCTGTGCCATCCCGGAACACATCACACCGGGGATCCGGTGCCACTGCAACAAACAGGATCAGATGTAGACTTCACTGATGACTTACCCTCATCTTTGACTGCCTCTACACAACCATTGCGAGTGACTTAAAAAACACATTCTATGCACAGAACTATTCTGACTGACTCTAGACAACCATTAGGACTGACTCTACACAATCATTAGGACTGATTCTACACAACCGTTAGGACTGACTCTACACAACCATTAGGACTGAATCTACACAACCGTTAGGACTGACTCTACACAACCATTAGGACTAACTCTACATAACCTTTAGGACTAACTCAGAAACACCAGGACTGACGTCAAAGAACAATTAGGGATGCATCTACAGAACCACACCGAGGGGCCCTTATGAACCATATGAACGGACTCTATTGAACATAATGACTGGCTCTATTTACCCAGTAGGGCTCACTAAGTAGGGTCCTAAGTATAGGTAAGAGCAACAGGAGTTGGAGCCTAATCGCATGTATAAATTGCATATTTGCCCTGGGACGTGCATTTCATCACTCGAGCAGCCACAGGCACAGGGAACATATTTCACGTGCATCACACAGTGACGATATCTTTTAAAATAAGGTCAACATGATAATTCTGTTTGAACATTTTAGGTGCTAAGGTTCTTTGAATGTTCGCCATTGTTTAAACAGGTGAGAGCATGCGTACCCTGCATTGGCATCCTCAGCCCTCCCCCCTCTAACCTATACTCACAACCGCAGTATCAGTTATTGGTAGTCAAGTTTTACCCACCTTGATTCCTCAATCATGCTAAGGGCAGTCGGGTAGCCTGGTGGTTAAAGCGTTCGCTCGTCACGCCGAAGACCCGGGTTCGATTCCCGACATGGGTACAATGTGTGAAGCCCATTTCTGGTGTCCCCCACCGTGATATTGCTGGAATATTGCTAAAAGCGGCGTAAAACCATACTCACTCACTCACTCACTCAATCATGCTAACGTGTTACCTTTTACGCATAGGTTCAACGCACAACGACAACGAATCTGTTCAACAAGGTAACGCATCTCTGTCTACAACCGTTTAACAATGGCGTCGTTGAGCGTTAAGGCAACTCCAGGTGAAGAATCACTTACCTCTTTGTCCGTCAATAGCGAGGACAAGTCCCAGAAGAGCAATACCGATACCAGAGAATTTCAACATCTTGTATAAACTCTGTTGTTTAAAAAGGTGACGAATCGGTTTGACGTGTAGATGTGAATACTCCAAAAGCAGAACTGCCGAAATGCTGTGAGACCTGTTTATTATAGGGGCACGTGGAACAGCACTCCCCTTATGTAAATGACTACTTGTGAAAATGTGACTTCGAAATGTCTTTTGTCTGAAGTATGCTGCATCTTGTAGAAAAATGTACAAGTCTTTTAAGTTGTTTGATCGTGCTATGTGTCGACGACTTGTAGCAATGTATATTTGTCGAGTTTATGGGATGATCGGAATGTACATTGTGGAACCATTTCACACACGGTGACATTCTTCGGTAACGTCATCAGACATGGCAAGACAATCGGAGCAAATGTTGAACCGAATAAAAAATAGTTTTGTAGAGGATTACAACGAGATAAATATCAAAGTGAAAGAAGGATACTGGGTGCAGTGTATTTATGGAGACGTGTATAGGTCACATGGAAGGGTTTGGGTATACCCTGGATGTTGTTTGATAATAAGACATGCACGGTGGAGATAGAGCGGGGGGACAGGGATGGAGGGGGCTCAGGAAATACAGAGTATAAGGGACAGAGAGAGAGAGAAAGAGGGAGAAAGAGAGTGAGATAGAGAGAGAGAGATAGAAAGAGCGGGAGAGAGAAAGAGAGAGAGATTGGAGTCATATCACATGTTCAGAATTGAGACAGGTCAGGGGATCTTGCATGTCAGTGTAACATATTGCCATTAATAAGACAACCTGACTCATCAGTGACATTTCTCCACCGAGGTACTGAAGACGTCGGGGTTGATGTTCTGCGGACAGGTTAGTTCAACTGGCTGGGCGCCTCGGACGGAAACCGTTGATGCGTAGATGTCGTTGGATTGTCCTCGCAGATACGCCCATATGGGGATGGTACGAGCTGTGAAAGTTGCTTCCTGGAACCTGTGTCGAAGATGCGTATTTTGAATCCATATGTCTTGGCAAGGGGTTGTGTAATTATCAACTACTTGTGTTTGGAAGAGGTTGAGTGAGTGAGTGAGAATGGTTTTACGCCGTTTTTAAGCAATATTCCTGCAATATCACGGCGGGGGGCATCAGAAGAAGTCTTCACAATTTGTACCCATGCGGGAAAACAAACCTAGGTCTTCGGCTTGACGAGCAACGCTTTTACCACTAGGCTTCCCCACCGCCCCGAAGAGGATTGAAAACTTCCGTATCAAAATTGACAAAATAATCCAAACGTGCTAAGGTGGCCCATGCGTTTATTCTATGCCTGTTTCAATGATGATCACTCACGAACTGAACGTGTTGCTGGATATATTGAAACTGAGTTATACTGAGATCATTTCTGTTGGATTATTGTCACGAAGATGGACTATGGTGCATTTGTAGTTGTCGACTGAAGATGCGTCTATTGATGCGTTATAGATTACATATTGTAACAAATTTCCTGTTATATCAAGGTAATAGGTACTTCAATGTTCGCACTTACAGCCTTTTATGACAGTGGGGCAACACCCAGCCATCGCACTAATTTCAGTCATAGTACCAGCATCATGCTGTATGTTATTAGGATGACATACCTTTATGCAATGTTTTTCCAAGTTGCAGAGTCAAGTATAACAGTTAATTCAACTTGAGTCGCGTTAGTCTTGCTTACAGTCGCTATCTTGGATTTTCTGACGTCACGTTTGCGTATCATGTGACTTTAGGCCACCTATAAATAGACCTTCAAGGTTAACTTCGGCGGCGGCAGTTCTGTCTTTGACAAGGAAGGTAGTGTTCCAGGGTTTCGTCACCGCTAAGTTCTATTTATCGCATTCCAAGAGATTTTTATTGTATCACGTTTAATTTATATGCCTAAAAGTGATACTTGGTCTGAATCTGATCGTGGGTTAGTGACTATTTACCTTATGATGTCTTGTTGACGTCCGGACGTTTCGAGATTCCGACAGCGATTCTGGATTCATTCCGATGGAATATTACAAGATCGTAATTATTCAAGCATACAAGTTAGAGTTGTAGTCATCACAAGTCGCAAGTGATGTGTCGTCTGTATAAAATATTACAGTTTACAGTCTATAAAAAGATGTTTTGACGGTCGTCGATTGCCATCGCGATCGGGAGCTCCGAGGTTATTCTGACCGGATTGTTAATGTTATCAAGATGCGCGGTGATGCCGTTATAGTCATGGGGTTGCAGCTACCGATGTTTAGAATCGATCCTATAATATAGAAATTAAATATATTATATTTAATTCCAAGCTTTAACTGGGATTTGACCTACATCGCATTTTGACAGCCCTTGGAGGTGTGGCCTCATTGTTATTCATTCTGGGTCACGTGACTTCCGGAATGTATTGTTTACATTGGATGGATCCAGTTCCGGTTGCAGCCAAAGTCGTACAATTTCAAGTTTCAAAGATTATTGTACACTTTAATTGTTCAGATATATCAATCGTGGGGTACAGAGTCACGATGTCACAGACAACGGCGAGCGAGTGATGTTTCCAGTACAGTTGACAGTAGGTATCGTGTCTCCAGACCTCGAGCTAATGTATAAGATTTTTCAGTTCAGTTATTAATTAATAAACTCGTTATTGAACTTTACCTTCTTGTTGTGTGATCATTCTGTTTCGACATTCGTAACTTTGTAGATCCTTGTGATATATTTTCGCTAAACGTCGTCTCCAAGCTCTGGTATTTATTGTGTCACATATTGTGGCTGGTGCAGCGTCCATTTATATTAGTAGTTTATCCACGAGTAATTATCGGCCAGTCTTTGGCCGTTCCGTTACAATGTATAGAAAAGTCCAAGTTTAAATTCAGATGTCGAGTAGCCCCACTGCATTGCTGATGATATGCCATCAAACTTTTCGAGGAAAAACATGTTTTAACTTTCAACATCCAAGATGTTTTCTTCATCGCCCGCATATTACTGAAATCGCGTAACCTTTTTAATAAATGTTGTGTTCATCCACGGCCGTTTATTGCCAAAAGACGTTAAAAATTTGGACTTGTTGTTACCCTGCCTGGTACTCGGTATTAAGGGGATAAAACTAATTTCTCAGTGGGCTAGCACCATAAAACCGGATAAGTCGCACTCGTATTTGCAGCCACACACACCCTGCATGCGTGTCACATTATCGGTGAAGTAATGTTTAGTCCCATTTCACCTCCACCAACACCACAAGATGTTATAGCGTATGTGACATTTTAAATAAGTTTAATGATTTACAGAAGACGCAGTTGTGTTTGGGCAACGTCGGATATATTTTACTATCCAAATTAAGAAATGCACTTGTTATCATACGATAACTGTCTTAAGAATATTTTAGCTTGTTAGCATTATATACTCCTAAATGAATGAGACAAAATCCTTTCCATATTCATAAGAAATATCTGCCAAACACAGAGTCGATTGTACAATTGCGACTATATCATGAGCAAGTGTTTATGAATCATTATTTAATCGTGATGACACCAGGTGTTCACGATAAGGTGAGGGTATGCTCCCCGTCACAAACACATGCAAAGGCAAGTCAATTCTAACCTAAAAAAGACAACAGGAAAATATGGTACAAGTCAAAATATGGAACTGCGTCGGATATCAGCTTTGTCACTGATGCGTCAAAATTGGCGGCTACAGTTATAGTGGTGCTTGGTCGGCACGATTCTTTCATAGTTGTGCAGGGGCGGTCGGGTAGCCTAGTGGCTATTTGTTTGTGTTTCTGGTGTGTACAGCAAGCACCGTGGTATCCTTGGAACTAGTATGGCCCCGTGTTCTGGATGTCTACTGATGGGCACATGTGTACAAGAGCTCTGGGCCCCGTTCAACTAAGTGATAGTAGTGCTAAGATGATCTTAACTCCCACAGTTTAACACAGACTAGGAACGCTTTGCGAAACGGGGCCAAGGACCCAAAATTCCTTAATTCGGAAATGTGTTTATGTGGACGAGTTCAGTGGGAACGTAACCGTTCCTATTAACGGGGTGTCGTTGTGCTGCATCTGGTTCCTACTTTGCCTGCCCAGGGTCAAGGGTCAAGTCGGGATGCAACAGACGCACAGGTACGTCTGGTGTCACTGTCCCGTCACTGTCGTCATCAGCATTCCACAATTCCACTACGTCATCATTTATTAATTTCATAGCAAAACTGATTCCAAGTAAGGAAGTTTTATCGGGATGACAATAACAACCCCCGTGACCTACTTCTATTCTATTTTTTTATCGATGATCTTACAACCGATGATTTTGTTTAGCGATAATCGTGCAATCGACTCAGAGATTTCTTATTAATGTGAAAAGGGCTTTGTCGCTTTTATTAAATATACAACGTCAACGCTAGAGAATAATCAGTCAAAGTTAACTGCCGAAACAGAAGTTAAATGCAAAATAGGGGGGGGGAAATATATGAAAGGATGACTGAAAATCAGTGATGACACCAGGTGTTCGCGAAAAGAATTAGTACGTCCTGCTTACACGGAATGTTTTGTAAATGTCTCCTTTTAATCCCTCCATTTAGATTTTTGAATCATTCCTTTTCACAGTTTCACAGAAAAACGTTCTGACTGCACTTTGTACCACACAGTTTCCAAATACATAATATGGATGTTCATCCCCCAGTTGATGTGTGTACAGTCTTTCCCCCTGTGTGTTGGTCCTAAAGAACTAAAGGCCACTTGCCACCGAGACAAATATCACACACCCCTCTCCTCACACCCCAACTCCCCCGTACACATTGTAGGCAAAATAACAATCTTTTTATCCTGATAATAGTCAAAAGGGCAACTTGAGGTCAAAGAAATGTCACATTAGCTATGTTTATGAACATCGTTGATTCACGTCTGAAGTTTAAAGGTCATATAATGTTGAATGAAACGGCCCTGTGACAAAAACACGAATAACCAACGCTGCTATTGGATTGGTTAACAGGCATTCGAGACTCTTTGTACCATTAACTCCAGCTTCGCTAAATACGTTATTCTCATTTCATTAGTCAGATGAATAACCAGGGCAGTAGGTGCACCGACGGGATGGGGGGTACTCAACTCCTCATAGTTTAGTTTTGCCACTGTCCCTCGTGACATGGATGAATGATGGCAGGAACTATTTGTCACGTTAGGTTTCTGGCAGTGACGTGGTGCTATGCTGTCCTTGCCAATGACAATAGGACATGTTCTCTGTCCCTTGCGCTTGCGCTTTCATAGTGTTGTATTTGCTCCAGTATTTGAGTCTGGTGAATCGCCACATGCTGGAAGATACCGTCCGAATCTACCACTGAATGCGGTATGCAGTTCGGATGCCAGACACGGTTAGAAATTAAAAGACTATTTTGGGTGTAAAGTAAGACAAAACAGGAAATAATTAAATATTTCTTTTAATTTTATTGTTCAATTGTAAGATAATGTTATGGTGTTATGAAAACTGTATTGCTCTTTGTCTAAAAACAAATTACAATTCTTTGTCCACCCCATCTTAAAGGACTGTCCTCAGAAACATTTGTCATAAGCAAAAAGTGCTGCAGTTGTTGAAGATGTAGATGCTGCAGTTGTTGTGGATGTAGATGCTGCAGTTGTTGAAGATGTAGATGCTGCAGTTGTTGTGGATGCTGTTACTAGGGATTGTAGGCACATCCCTGTTCTTCTGGCAAGTCCGGGTATTCGCTGGGATTTACGCACACGAGCATTTCGTTGTGGTAGTAGGTTTGCTCGCCACATTGGAAGGTGACATTGGGAGTGTTGAAACACAAGTTGTAGCGGGAACAGTCACCCTGTAGAGCACCCTCTTGACACACTGTTCAAAATAGAGAATGAGACCTTTTGACTTTTCCGGTACTTTTACAGTACATTTGTATAAAAATGGCTTCATCATATATATGTCGGCAGCGAATACTCTTTTATACCCTGTCATTAATATTCCAACTCATTCTAGCAGCATGAAAATAATCGAGTATTGGCCTACAAACCAGTGATTGATATGATGAACAACGTAGGAGAACGATAATCAATCGTCAAGGAGACCTATTCTAACCCGGGTCCCCAAAGGGATATCTATCTTATCTAGCCATATGCTGACATCATTTATTTGGTATTTAATTAATTGAATAATGTTACGTACTACAGGCGGTAGTCAGTCAGTGGTAAAAACAGTAGTATGAGGTCGTATCGATGTCATTACTGCCGGGTGGTCAGTACGGCTGTAAGAGTTCTCCTGGTATAAGTTGTGTAGCTGTTGCAGTAGCAGTTCTGTTGTTCCAGTGTCACTAGATAATAGTTGTGATATTTGTTGTCACAGTGTGGTGAGGTGAGGTGAAATTGGGTTTAACGTCGCGTCCAAGATTATTGCACTTATATAGCGACGTGCATGCACGTGTGTGTGTGGCTGCTTGTACTAGTCCGGACTGATGCCGATTTATAGTGCTAGCTCACTGAGATACCACGCCACAGTTTAACATGAATACCCCACTCAGACAGTATACAGACAGTATACTGAGCCGACCAGTCCTTGTTTTAGCCCCTTAATGCCGAGCGCCAGACAGGGTAACAACAAGTACCATCTTTTAACGTCTTTCAGTATGACGCGGCCGGGGATCGAACCCCTGACCTTCCGCTCTCCGAGCGGACGCTCTACCACAAGACCACGGAGGCGGCCTGGTAGTTGTGACCAAAAGGTATCAGTAGTTGAGCACTAACCGTATTGAGATTGAGTGTTTCCTTCGTTGCATTCCTCCGCATCACACATGCCAGTGTCTGGGTTGAAGATCGTCCCGCCAGCACAGTGCATGGGTTCGTGATCGATGATGAAGTTCCAGCACGAGAGGTAGTATCTGCAATCCATGCCTTCCACCATGATGTTCCCTATGCCATCCCGGAACGCATCACACCGGGGATCTGGTGCCACTGCAACAAACACGATCAAATACAGCAGCTGTTGCTTACAAGTGAAGAAGTCACTGATGACTTACCCTCATCTATGACTGACTCTACACAACCATTACGAGTGACTTTAAAGAAACATTCTGACTGACTCTACACAACCATGTGGCTTGAATCTACAGAGTCATTCTAACTGACTCTACATAACCATGGGGACTGACTCTACAAAATCACTCTGGCTGACTCTACACAACCATTAGGGCTAACTCTACATATTCATTCTGCCTGACTCTACACAACCATTAGGGTTGACTCCACACAACCATTAGGACTGACTCTAAAGAATCATTCTGCCTGACTCTACACAACCATTAAGGTTGACTCCACACAACCATTAGGGCTGACTCTACAGAATCACTCTGGCTGACTCTACACAACCATTAGGATTGACTCTACAGAATCATTCTGCCTGACTCTACACAACCATTAAGGTTGACTCCACACAACCATTAGGGCTGACTCTACAGAATCACTCTGGCTGACTCTACACAACCATTAGGATTGACTCTACAGAATCATTCTGCCTGACTCTACACAACCATTAAGGTTGACTCCACACAACCATTAGGGCTGACTCTACAGAATCACTCTGGCTGACTCTACACAACCATTAGGACTGACTCTACAGAATCACTCTGCCTGACTCTACACAACCATTAGGACTGACTCTACAGAATCATTCTGCCTGACTCTACACAACCATTAGAGTTGACTCCACACAACCATTAGGGCTGACTCTACAGAATCATTCTGGCTGACTCTACACAACCATTAGGGTTGACTCCACACAACCATTAGGGCTGACTCTACAGAATCATTCTGCCTGACTCTACATAACCATTAGGGTTGACTCCACACAATCATGAGGGCTCACTCTACTTAAACAGTTTTCCTAGTTTAGAGCTCTTGAATATATTTTGAAATAAGGTGAACAAAACAAAGCTGTTAAATAGTTAAGGTGCCAAGGTACTTTGAATGTTGGCCATGATTTAAATAGGTTAGAACATTTGGACCATGGGGTATAACCTAGAGTCCTCGGCGCCCCGCTATCTAACCAATACTTAGGACTGACCCTAAAGAAAGTATTACGGCTCAACCTAAATTAACTATAATTCAGTATGACGGCCTCTGAAGAAACTATTGTGACTGAAAATTTAGTATGACGGTCTCTGAACAAAATATTGTGACTGAACAAATTTGTATGATGGTTTCTGAAGAAACTATTGTGACTGAACAATTTAGTATTACGGTCTCTGAAGAAACTATTGTGACTGAACAATTTAGTATTACGGTCTCTGAAGAAACTATTGTGACTAAACAATTTTGTTGGACGGTCTCTGAAGAAACTATTGTGACTGAACAATTTTGTAGGACGGCCTCTGAAGAAACTACGGCCTCTGAAGAAACTATTGTGACTGAACCATTTAGTATGATGATCTCTGAAGAAACTATTCTGACTGAACAATTTTGCATGACGGCCTCTGAAGAAACTATTGTGACGGAACAACATTGCATAAGAACAAACCTTTATAACGTCACTATTTCAGTATCAACAACCGATAATATTGTGTTTAATTCAAAGATGGAGTGTCAACTATTGATAATATGGTACTTAATTGCAGATGCAGTATCAATTACTGCTTACATGATATATAATTAAAGATGCAGTATCAATAACTACTAATATGATATATAATTATAGATGCAGTATCATTAACTGCTAATATGGCGTGTCGTTATAGATTCATTATCAATTAGTGATAATATAAAGTTAAGTTAAATATCAATAACTGATCGTCAAGTTTTACCCACGTCGAAGTATAGTGTTAACCAGGATCTCTCAATCATGCTAACGTTCACATTGACTGTTATCTTTTACGCGACACCGAACAAAGGAAGTCTGTTTTGATGCCTTGGTTCAACACGTTAAGATAACGAGTCTGTTCAACAAACTAGCGCATCTCTATCTACAACCGTTTAACACTGACGTCGGTGTGGCGTTAAGGCTACGTCACCAGGCTGATGTTACGCTGACAGTTTACATAAGTCCAGGTGAAGAAACACTTACCTGTTTGTCCGTCTACAGTGAAGAAAAGTCCCAGAAGAGCAATACCGATACTAGAGAACGTCAACATCTTGTATAAAACCTGTTGTTTAAAAAGGCGAAGAATCGGTTTGACGTGTAGATGTGAAAACTCCAAAAGCAGAACTGCCGAAATGCTGTGAGACCTGTTTATTATAGGGGCACGTGGAACAGGTGCACTCCCCTTTTGTAAATGACTACTTGTGAAAATGTGACTTCGAAATGTCTTTTGTCTAAAGTATGCTGCATCTTGAAAAAAACATATACAAGTGTTTTAAGTTGTTTGTTCACGTGAACGTATGCGTGAACGTCATGTAGCGAAGCTTATTTGTCGAGCTTATGGGATAAACGGAACGTATATGGTTGGACATTATAGTGAGAGAGGGAAAGATGAAAGTGGAAGTGGCTTGGGGGTGGGGGGGGGGGGTGGGGGGGTGGGGGGACACAGAGACAGAGAGGGTGAGAATGTGTGGTTGGGTGGGGGATAGAAAAGCCGATACGGACAGGAGGATAAGGTACGGGAAGAAGAGGCCACCCCGGGCACTGATAGGTAACTGGTATGTATGAACCTGAATGATTCTGTGGATATGAATGTTGATGATACATCCACAATGTATATAAAATAAGGTAAAGTTTATCATTAAATGGTATTTAGAAAGAAGGTATCATAGACTTTTCTCAACAGCAGGATGCTTTTTCCAAACATAGGTATGTAAAAGACATTTTCAAATGTCGAAGGTCCAAACGAAGCTAATAGCAGACATTTTCAGATTCCAAAGGTTGGAAACAACGGCAGGCGTAACAGGAACCAGAATAGCTGTTCATAACGTGATAAACCTCAAGGATTCACGGTCGCCTCAAATCGTCATGACAGAGATGAGAGAGAAAGAAATACATCTTACAAATGACCTTCATGAACCTATCCCGTTCCGTAATATGTAGAAAAACATTGACATGTATTCACACATGTCCAAAACACCGAGCAATTCAGTACTTTCCTGTCTCATGTTGAGGTTAACAGCCCGCAGTAAAAAGACCTGAACCTACGGCCTGGTACCAGTAGAGGCTTACCGCCTCGCGACATCGCAAGGCTAACACTGGTTGGGTGTGTGATGGTATGCATCGCTCGACTGAACACGTGGCGACACAACCATGCATTGGAAGACCACCTGTTCCATTCGTGACCAACTCGTGTTATTCCAGGACAAGCCCACTGGCAGGTTACGGAAAGGGACGAGTTGTAACGACTGCACCTGTTTTCATTACAATGTATGTGACCTCTATCGGTATCAGGAAACAGATTTCAACGTGGTTGAAAAGCAGTAACACTTGTTATTAAATAAGGCAACACTATGTACTATTTCTAGCAAAATAGTCATGTTTGCAAACAGATTAATATTTTCATGATGTGATATTAATGCTCAATATTAAAACCTGGTTTCATTGAATTCACCAATAACAGAACCACTCTTTGTATGTTTAATGTTGAACTTTGTATCTTTAATGTTGAACTTTGTATGTTTAATGTTGAACTTTGTATGTTTAATGTTTGTCTAGTTATATGAATAGAAGGGACTACACGCCATAAATCCCGGTTCGATTCCCAATTAGGTCAAAATGTGTGAAGACCAGTTTTGGTGTCCGCCGTCGTGATGTTGCTGGAAAGGGACAACATTCAGCTTGACACCATTTTAACTCACTCTATACATTCCATACGAAGTCATTGTACATTCAATGGGAATAAAGATGATGCTCACCACTCAGACTCTCTTGATACACATAACGTTGCACGGATACCAGATTCGGCTCGTGCAGCTCAGAATGATTGAATAGTTATATGCACGCACACGTTTTATACCTAAACTCGTGTATTATGACAATGAATTTCGTTAAAATGTTTAATTCGTTTAAAATTTAACATGTTTAGAATTTACACTTGTTTAAATGAAGTGCATATCGTAAGGTAATAAGTCAAATATTGATAAGATGTATAATATATAGAGGATTCATCACGAGTGTTTTTTAACATGGGAAATATCAACCGAGTCTTAATAGATCGGTATTTGCCGAGCCTTTCGCGAGGCAAATACCGATTAACGGGACGAGGTTGATATTTCCCATATTAAAAAACACGAGTGATGAATTATATTTATCATTCTCACATTTTTACTTCCCAATTAAGGAATAATTGCATTAAACATTAACATCAGCAACTTGTCGAAATCTTACGTATAGATCGTGCGTAGTGATAAATGTTTTCCATAGCCGTGTAAACCAAAATAAACAACCTCTTAACTCCTTTATGGCATATTCCTTCGCTGAGAAAAAAAGTTCCTCGGATTATTTTAAACAAAATACTTGAACAGACTTTTGCAGAATAATTGAAATAATGTCTCGAACATCAAATGTATCCATGTTTGTAAACACCTACTTACGTGCACCGGCGAAAAAAGTCCCACTTCCGGTTATCTAATTTGCATATCTAATTTGCATACTTATGTCATTGGGGTATGACATACATGTTTTTATGTCATAAGCTTATGTCATGGATAAATGCTTTACTTAAATGATAAATATTGATATTAGATGTACAAATCAGATTCACAGGCACTTACACATATGACACCTGGACAGGTGGTACCGTGAAGGACTACACACCAAGAAGTTGCAGGTTCACATCCTGCCGAGGGTCACTCACTCACTCACTCACTCACTCACTCACTCACCCACTCACTCACTCACTCACTCACTCACTCACTCACTCACCCACCCACCCACCCACCCACTCACTCACTCACTCACTCACTCACTCACCCACCCACCCAAAACTCACCCATCCACTCACTCACTCACTCACTCGCTCATAAACCCACTCACTCACTCAAGACAATATTTACCAGTATATAAAGTTTTGTAAATGCTCTACGTTTGAAAGTATAGACACAAACATATTGTCTGATGAGCTTTATTTGGAATTCAGAGAATACATTGTTTATATTGAATCATGGGGGTCTTTGACCCCGGGGGATGGGCAGGGTGGGTGTGTCTAGAAGCCGCACAGGTATTTGTCGTCCTCCGTCAGATCATCAGCGTACACACAGATGAGTTTGCTCTGAGAGTAGTAGAGGTCTTGGTTGCAGCTGAAGTTGTACTGGGTGTTAAGATGGCAGTATGTGAAGGCTGAGCAGTTGTAGGGATCCACGCCGGTCACACAGTCTGGAAGCAAACACATACGTACAATACAGCGTTCAACAGAAATCACAGAATTGTAACCATCATCGACTGTATGTCCCTTTATCTATAAACATAAGACCTTTTCACCGAAGTCAGGATTAAAAGAATCCTTCTAATACTATTAATATTAGCAGGTTATTTCGTTAAATAGAAAACAAATATAATGAAATGTGGTTTTGTTAATTTTGATACGTTAAAGGTTACTGAAATTAGTCCTTACACTAAGTAACATTAAAACTGAAGGAAGTCATATTGGCATCCTAGCAATATCTTCTACCGTCACTGTTTCTCAACGGATTTGTCTTTATTCATGTATAATATCATTACAAAAAGGCAACATATTGATTCCCTTCTCGATTCACGATCGTCCCAAACTGTTGAAATTTATCCTTTCGGTTGAGTGAGGGGTGGATGAGCTACTTCGTTTTGTAAACGTATTCCGTGTCCGCTGTAGCTCTTTCAACGGTCATTAGCGAATATAATATATGTTCATATTAGTTTATTAAATGACTGAAATAACTGAATAGAATACATGACGTAAAAGTCTATTCACCCGCCAACTTTTTACATAACCAGCCATTTGAAAAGACAGTCATGGTCCCTTAAACTTCCTGTCCATTCGGGGAATTAAGTCACATCTAAGGATTCCTTTTTTCAGAAAACGGATGTACATTGCCAATCTGAATTGTAAATAATAACCAGTTGCTAGGCAATGGTTAATGAATACAGGGGCGGTCGGGTAGCCCAGTGGTTAAAGCGTTCGCTCGTCACGCCGAACACTCGGGTTCGATTCCCGACATGGGTAAAATGTGTGAAGCCCATTTCTGGTGTCCCCCGCCGTGATATTGCTGGAATACTGCTAAAAGCGGCGTAAAACCATACTCACTCACTCACTCACTCACTAATTGAATACATAAAACAATCAATCAGATTCTATTAATGACAACTCTATTTAGCATGTGCTACAAGATAATGAATATCATACGCGAACTTATGTTTCGTTACCTGGGTTTTCGTTGAAGGGTTCCTGACAATTGGAATCCGCTGCGTATACACAATCCTGGGCGTTTTCATTGAAGAGAGTCGTCTCGGGGCACTGAAGCAATCCGTGGTAATCCTGACCACCACAATTGATGAACCTCTTGCATCCCGAGCCTGGGGCCACGTACTTCCAGTCACCGTTGTAGTTATCCTGACATAGGACCGCGTCTAAAAGACAGTGAAACAGTGAGTGAGTTAAGTTCAACGCCGCTTTTAACAGTTTTCCAGTCATATCACGGCGTGTCAGCTTAATGTGGGAGGAAAGCCCGAAGTGATGCAGGTCTCAGACGTTTACCACTTCGGTGAAACCCACGAGCACGGGTATGGTGCTGACAAACCTAGAAACATAATCGGGGCGAACCGGGATTCGAACCCACAATCATAGGTTTCTGGCGTGCCTAAGGGACGCAACTCTGCACAGCGAATCGCGGCGCCTTAGACGACTGGGCCAGACAGTGAAAAAGTCATATTAGTACACACATAGAGTCGGAAACTTCGGTGCCACCACAGTCAGGTCGGTATAAATGTACAGACATCGAAATGGGTCCTACACTGTCAATAATGAAAACCTGCATTTTCGGTATTATTTCATACGTCAATGGCGAGATGATGGTAAGTAAGCTTCATGAAGGAGATGTCAACATGTGGGACTATCGAGGTCGAGTCTGGTTCAAACAACACGAGACCGCCCCCGTGGTCTAGTGGTAGAACGTCCGCTCGGAGAGCGGAAGGTCCGGGGTTCGATCTCAGACCGCGTCATACCAAAAGCCGTTAAAAGATGGTACTTGTTGTTACCCTGTCTGGCGCCCGGTATTAAGGGGCTAACTGGTCGGGACTGGTCGGCTCGGAGTCAGTATACAGTGTCTGAGTGGGGTATTCATGTTAAACTGTGGCATGGTAGCTGGTGAGCTGGTACTATAAGTCGGCATCAGTCCGGACTAGTACAAGAAGCCACACAAACACACACACGTACATGCTCGTCGCTATATATGTGCAACAATCTTGGACGCGACGTTAAACCCCATTTCACTTCACCTCATCTCAAACAACACGATCCCTGCTGTTCTGATACCTTCTGTTGTAATGGGAATCCTCAAGACATTCTCGTACATTAGTCGGGTAATGTCAAACCATGTAATACCTTTGCTTCCTTGCGATGTTAGCGTATTCCAACCATATGAAGGTGGACTGTAAATAATGGAATCCGGGCCAGGCAAACCAGTGATTGATATTATGAACAACGATCCGTGCCGTTAACCATGGCACCAAGTCACCGTATTCATTTAGTCGCCTTGTAGGAAGAACATAGGTGGCTGTGGACCTATTCTTACCCGGAATCCCCACGGCGTGAAGGATGTGAAGCCCTACGACTGTGCTCTCACATAAGGGAGGAACACAAGGTGTGTTCTCTGCCGTTGAATTATGTGTCTTGTTCCACCGCGTGGCGTTATTGTCAAAATATACTCACGTATTTTCTTACACTACTGTAGGGTAACAGATGATAGAGTTTTGCTGGTTGACAAGAAGCACACTGATTCACAGGTAGATCAAACGTGGAACCCACTGAGTGAGTGAGTGAGTTGGGTTTAACGCCGCTTCTAACAGTATTCCAGTTATATCATGGCGTGTCAGCTTATCGGGGAGGAAAGCCCGAAGTGATGCAGGTCTCAGACGTTTACCACTTCGGTGAAACCCACCAAGGGTATGGTGCTGACAAACCTAGAAACTATCGAACCCACATTCATAGGTTTCTGGCGTGCCCAAGGGACGCAACTCTGCACAGCGAATCGCGGCGCCTTAGACGACTGGGCCACCCGTGCCCCCTGGCACTGTGTATACTAAGTGCCATAAGTGAATATTGACGGGACAGTTCCACCTTGACAAATCTAACATCACAACACACACACACACACACACACACACACACACACATACACACACACACACACACACACACACACACACACACACACACACACACACACACACACACACACACACACACACACACACACACACACACTATGAGTGCAATAATCTTTTTGAAGCGAAGTACAACCCACTTTACCTCCTGACAAGTTCAGTTCAATTCTACTTACAATCTTCTTCTGGCACTTGTGCACTGGACATTGCCAGGCATCCCAACAGCAAGCCAAGAACCGCTGACACCATGGTTGCTGAGCGTGTATTACTGGAGAGAAGGGAAGGAAGAGTTGCTGTACTTAGAATGGACGATAATCGACCGATCGATTTAATATACTACTGACCCACTAGTAAACACGCCTTATGTAAATTCTTCATTTAAATGAAGTGTGTCGCTATTCTCGGACGAGGCGGGGCTACACCCATCTTACTGCATCCTTACACGTGTGTCAGTTCGCTTCCTTAAGCCCTGGACTTGTACAATTAGTTTAATTAGTACCAGAATCACGTAAGACACCAACTCAGTTCCCTATTTGGCGGAAACACATACCCTTGCGTAGCACGTTTAGCACGTCGCTGAGAATTGCATCTTGTACACAAACCCGATTCAACTGTGCACTGAAGTTTATTCGTTGCTATTTCTCAGATTCTTGTGTAACGCCTCCGTTACGTTCGCATCCCATGACGAAAACATGATAAAGGGTGGTCTAATTATTCCATGTGTAGTAAGTCCGCTTCCCTTCTTCATGAAGACAGTTTCGTCTACCGTGTGGTTTAAAGTCATTACTGCTCACAGTTTGCACAGCCAGATAAAAACAAATCGGGATGGTTATTGTAATTAACTGTATCAATGGTGGAAATGAAGAGGCATTTCCTTTAAATGCTATGTTTGTCGTGAGAGGGTGTTTGCAAATCTACGGATGTCTGTCTGTCTGATGTTAAGAGCATATATGCCAACAATACTGACGTGTCTTTACGGGACAGGCCACAGGGCGAGACATGACTGGTTTACCCTCTGACTCTCCCGTAATGATCATGTCACGTGATGTGCTGGTATACCCTCTGACTCTCCCGTAATGAGCTTGTCAAATAGTGTTGTTTTTAATAAATGCGTATTGAGATCTGTGTATATGACACCCGTATACATGTCGCACTACGCTAGACTCTCAGTTAGGATGATACACAAAAAAATCGTGATAAAACAAAAGCAATACAAAACATTTTACATAGGCATATGCGATAAAACCCTCTCCATATTAATAAGTAATCTCTCTGCTACAATTTGAGTCCATTTACGATTCCGACTAAATCATAAGCATTTGTTTATGAATTACTATTAAAAAATAATGATGATACCAGGTGTTCGCGAAGAGGTATCCCACCCGTGGCACCCGTCACAAATACATGCAAAAGCTACTTGTTCACCTGAAAAAAGTCACGGGAACATATTGAATAAGCAAAAATAGGGAATTGCATCGGACATCATGTTAAATTTGGAAATGACCTCCACTTCCTATGGTCTACCAAAACAAGCTTTGAAGTCTTTGCTGAGTCCTTAAGTTGCGGATGTGACGCTCTTTCAATCCTTGGTAGAGAGAGCATGCTCGATTGTACCTCAAAAGTTGTGAATGTAGACACCGAAGGCTGGCGCTGCAGGAATATCGCTCGACATGAAGAGGAAGTTGACTGTTGGGAAGTTGAAGTCATCCCTCTTGTCATTCGGTTTTGTGGAGAGTTTTATGTCAATCTGAATCTGTAGGCATAGATCTAAACATGAAATACGAGGCGGTCTCACTGGTCCCCTTTGTTTCTAGGAGGGGTGGGTAAATCAGTAGAAGGGAATTGGCTATTTGGTGGTTTTTGGTGGGTTTTGAACGATATCCGAACGATATCCGAACGTACCTGAACCTTATGTTAAACTTCTTGGCCGAATTACCTGTTTTGACTTCGCCAATCCGAGCAGAAATTCCGATCCATATGCATAAAGAAACCTATCAGAAAGGAAGTGAACACAATTGGTGAACCATGGGGATGGCTCCTTCTTGTCTGAATGTCTTACCCCCAGATTTTACGTTGATATTATCAATGAGGAAGTCCAGCTTTCCAGATATTGTTTTCTCAGCATACTTCACATGGCATTTGCTTTCATTATTGACAGATTGTCCTGAACCTCCGAAGATCGACATGTAACTACAGTCCTCTCTGGTCATAATGCCACCTTTCGTTCCCGGAAAATATGGCACTTTAACCAGGGGGGCTCTATAACCAGGGTGGCTCTATAACCAGGGAGGTGAAAACCAGACCAGAAGATTTAGTAAGAACCAAGACACATCCATTCAAACCAAGCTATTGTTTCAAACAGGACTACACCTTTTACATCGCCGACCGTGGAGTCAAACGTGGGCACACAAACAATGTAAGTCTTTGACATGATAATTGTGTCAGTGTGTCAATCAAGTATGAGCACTGTTCCAAAGCCCTTGCTTCTGCCTCAAGACTCCCCATCACCTCCATGGTGTAGTGTTTGCACGTAGACGTTGCCGGTAGTGGCGGTGTCATCACATCATCTTCACTGGGTGTAGTCTATGGGACGATTAAGCTGGAGTTTAAGGTATTGGATAATAGCATCAAGAGCGATTGTAGGTGGCGGGAAATGAATCTTAACATGCTCAAGGATTAGCCTGTGTGTGAGGAATAGCTGTGAAAACACATGATCAATGCAATTAGTTGGATGATTTAGAAGAGGGGGTAATCTCAACAAGATTAACTCCATTGGCATTTTTTGTAACAATTTAAACAAATGGCATTATTACCAGTGAACTGGAACGTTTGATCTGACTAACATTGGCATTGGCATCATAACCATGATGGCTTTATAACCAGGGAATTTTGCACTGTGGAAATCCGCTCTGAGAAAAACATGGCATTATAACCATGATGGCTTTATAACCAGGGAATTTTGCACTGTGGAATTCCGCTCTGAGAAAAACATGGCATTATAACCAGGATGGCTTTATAACCAGGGAATTTTGCACTGTGGAATTCCGTTCTGAGAAAAACATGGCATTAAAACCATGATGGCTTTATAACCAGGGAATTTTGCACTGTGGAAATCCGTTCTGAGAAAAACATGGCATTAAAACCATGATGGCTTTATGAACAGGGAATTTTGCACTGTGGAATTCCGTTCTGAGAAAAACATGGCTTTATAACCAGGAAGGCTTTATGACCAGGGAATTTTGCACTGTGGAATTACGTTCTGAGAAAAACATGGCATTATAACTAGGGTTGCATCTTGACCAGGGCGGACTGGTCACCACGTTTGGTAACAAATGCGCCATTGGTCAAGGAATGAAGTTTTCCCTTCCTACGTGTGTCACGGTGGGTATGGGTGCATGAAGTTGAAAGTCAAATGTTTTGACAAAATTTAACTTTGTTCTTTTCTGTGATTCAAGCATGTCCTGGGAGAATCCACATGGTATATAATATCACTTGTTTCAAATACCTTTTTTTGACCCACCATTTTTTCTCTCCTTGTACGAATTTTTAGGAAGCTTTCAATCCAGTTTAAATGAGGAATGGACATGTCTTCAGGTTTTATAGTCAAGTCAAACGTTGATAGTACTGATATAAGGTTTTGGTAAATTTCTTCCTCAGTTAACATACTGTCCTTATAATGGACTCAATTTGATATGTCGCTTATGCCAAGTTTTTGATCAAACAATTAATGTAGTGAAGCTTACATGTAATGGTTATGTTATTTAATGCTTTGTCAGTGGGAACAACTACAACGTTTCCATATAGGACAGCCATACTTTGAATAACAGCTGGCTTGTTAAGTTTGTGCATTCCACCAATTACAACATCATGCACTGAATTAATCCACCCCGAAAGACAGACAACGTGTTCCTCTTCTGTATTTTGGGGTATATGCTTCGACAACATCCATCATGAATTTCAAGTTGTCATCCCAATTGGTAGGAGGCTGCTCCCGATATTGTGGTCCATATTTCAATAAACTGACGAAGGTTGTTATTGTCAACAATACACCTGTGGTTATACAGCTTGGCCTCTACTAAAAGCAGTGTCCTTTGTACCATTTTGATTATATCATAAACATGTGTTAATGAATCACTATCATATAGCGATGATACCAAGTTTTCACAAAAAGGTGAGCATATCCTGCCCCACCGGTGGCACAAGTGTTGAAATATTTAGAACGGGGGCATTATTATTAGACAAAGGATATGGACATAAACTAATACTACCTTAAAGGTTGTTACATGTTATAAGTATTAAGGAGTGTCTCTTCAAGATTAATGTGAACTAGCTTTACAACCATCTAAAACAATTTGGCCAATTTACAAATTATTCAACAAACAAATATAAATCTTGTACTACGGCCACGATGTGACTGTAAAGCGCACATATCTTATTATTTGGATCCGAAATTTGGTGACCCAAGTATTAGGAATCCACTGAAGCAAGTTCTCACTTTGTACTTTAAGCGACATTTAGGAGTTGATAAATGCGTTTCAAATAAGGCCATGGCTTGTGAAACTGACCCTTATACTCTAGTATATTTCTAGTCAGATACGAGGTCTCAAACATTGGTTGAAGTTCTTCAGGATGGATGAACATAGATACCTGACTCACTAGTATGACATATTACAGCAACTTCATGACACAGGCAAGAGCATCTGGGTGTCTGCAGTACGGAACTTAGTATTTATGTGTGGATATTTTTTCGTGTGGAGTTAACAAGAGATGTGAAGAGCTATTATCGGATTCGCCTGTTAAGAAAGATAATGACATGGATTGCCAAATTGGCATCACGGGATTACGGGGTTGCATTAAATAGAAGTAGGGTGATGTATTAGTTAGCAGTATGGTGACGCACTAAATAGGTGTGGAGTGACAAAAAAAATAGGATTACAAGATTATATAGGGGTAGGATGGTGTATTAGTTAACCCTTGTCAACAGCAATGATAACGAGAAACGACCATGGTCTCGGTGTCATGCTCGACAATCTGTATCAACAGCATTCACAACGAGGAACGTACATGGTCTTATACCCAACAACCTTCATCAATAGCATTCATAACGAGGAACATACATGGTCTTATACCCGACAACCCTTATCAACAACATTCATAACGAGGAACGTACATGGTCTTATACCCGACAACCTTCATCAACAGCATTCACAACGAGGAACGTACATGGTCTTATACCCGACAACCTTCATCACCAACATTCATAGCGAGGAACGTACATGGTCTTATACCCAACAACCTTCATCAACAACATTCATAACGAGGAACGTACATGATCTTATACCCGACAACCTTCATCAACAGCATTCATAACGAGGAACGTACACGAAGCAACATATACGCAAAACAACAATTGTTTTTAATTGCCTTTCGCGGCAATCCATCTCTCTGTCCACTAGAGTAACTGCCCTTTGTCAAAGGGAAGCTACTCTAACCCTAGTCTATGAGACGTCACGGCCACGGTCAGACGTTGTTGACAGTCGGTCTGTCTTGTCATAACGTTAAGAAGTGTAGTCAGATGTACACAGAGCGACAAAACGAAACAAGGTAACAATTCAAACATATTTCGGCCAAATCCAACTATTTCAATTTGTGGAGAAGGTTTCAAGCCGCAGAGGTCTACCAGTCATGGCTACTGATCCCGCTTGGCTAGGCCTCGTGCCCTCGCAAAATTGTTTCGAAATTTATATCTCCAAAGTTGCCTAAACTTATAAAATGCCTTAGCTACGTCACAGTTAGACACTGATTTTCAGTATATTAGACTGTTCTTTTGATAATGATAACAATTATCCCTGTAGTTTATCCAGATTCCCGATGGTTAATTCTAACTCGATTGCCGAATGACGAGGGCGACGCCATGTTTGTTTATAAACAGGAAAGTAGTCCCTACTTGACCTTTGATATTTGCATCTCTATCCGCAAATGACCCCAACGGATATCGTTTTTATCCGTTGGCTTTATCCTGCCGAGAAACCTACCCATGGTCTATGATAAATGGTCTTATACCCGACAACCCTTATCAACAACATTCATAACGAGGAACGTACATGGTCTTATACCCAACAACCTTCATCAACAGCATTCATAACGATGAACGTACATGGTCTTATACCCAACAACCTTCATCAATAGCATTCATAACGAGGAACGTACATGGTCTTATACCCGACAACCTTCATCAACAGCATTCATAACGATGAACGTACATGGTCTTATACCCAACAACCTTCATCAATAGCATTCATAACGAGGAACGTACATGGTCTTATACCCGACAACCGTTATCAACAGCATTCATAACGAGGAGGGAAGAATATAGATAGTAACGGTACCGTAGGCCCGACAAAGGATATTCTGTGGAGATAGGATGGAGAGGGCATAACACGAGGACGGGAATACTCAACGCCAGACCTGCCCTGCCCTGCCCTGCCCTGCCCTGCCCTGCCCTGTCCTGCCCTGCCCTGCCCTGCCCTGCCCTGCCCTGCCCTGCCCTGCCCTGCCCTGCCCCGCCCTGCCCTACCCTGCCCTGTCCTGTCCTGCCCTGCCCTGCCTGGCCCTGCCCGTAGCTGCTAGCACTCACACAATTTGCATAAAAAGGAAGTGTTTTTGAATTTTGAAGTCGTTCCCCGCCAGAGGTCTCACTTATTAGGTGTGTCATTCCTCCGAGGTGGCTGGGACCATACATTTAACGACCTTCTCAGAACTTATGTCGTTATTTAGGCCGCCGTGATGCAGCAGGCAGATGCTGCATCAACACGCCATGCTGACCCCCACTCACTTGACAGCATATGAACTATTATTGTCTCGCTCGTCGTTTGAAAATATATGCATCACAAAGTTATAATTGTCTGAATGGCTTTATTTGAAGTTCAGATAATACATTGCTTATGCTGAATCCTATCGTCCGTTGCGGAGGTTGCATTTGAGTCTGTCATCCTCTGTCAGATCCTCAGCGTACACACAGGTGAGTTTGCTCTGAGAGTAGTAGAGGTCTTGGTTGCAGCTGAAGTTGTACTGGGTGTTAAGATGGCAGTACGTGAAAACTGAGCAATTGTAGGAATCCACGCCGGTCAGACAATCTGGAAGCAAACACATACGTAAGTACAATACAGCGTTCAACAGAAATCACCTTAGAACCGTAACCATCTTCGAATCATACGCCTATGTCCCTGAAGCAATATCAATCAGACGTTTCCTCACAGTAGTCGATATTAATAGAAATATGTCAAACTTACTTATGTGATTTCATTAAATAGAGAAAGAAAAAATTTAAAAAATGTCATATTTTGATATTATTATTGATAAGTTAAAGGCTACTGACATTAGTTATCAGGCTTAACGGGAGGCATAACATTCGAAAATCTTAAGTTTATTCCGTATTTGTGAAATTTTGCTTAAGTCACGTAGTAACAAACCGCCTGAAGGAAATCCTGTCAACATCCCCACTAGACTGTCATCCTAACAATATATACTATATGCTCAATAGGTATTTCTTGATGTATAATATCAAAAAGAAAATAGCAAGATATTGATTCCTTTCTCGATTCACGATTGTCCCTTCCTGTTGACATTTATCCTTTAGGGTGAGTGAGGGGTTGATGAGCTACTGAGTGAGTGAGGGTTGGATGAGCTGTTTAGTGTATTGTTATGGACCGTGGAAAAGCCACAGTATTTCCGGTCCGGTTTCGGATTCATGGCAAACCAGTGACCATCTTCCCGAGGAAAGAGTCAGCTGACTGTAAAAGCCCAGTTTCCACCCTTGCCAAACTATGCTGGAATTTCTGGGCTCAATCGTTTTGGATTTTGGATTTGCGAAATATCTGTTGACGCCGAGTAGACGGCACACATGCATTACAAACTCTGCAATCGACCGAAATCTGCCCGGCAGTTAACGAACCGGATGTCAAATTCCTAACGCGATTTTGATTGGACTGTGAATAGACTCGTTTGGCCAGCCAAGATATAACTCGGGCGGTCGGGTAGCCTAGTGGTTAAAGCGTTTGCTTGTCACGCCGAAGACCCGGGTTCGATTCCCGACATGGGTACAATGTGTGAAGCCCATTTCTGGTGCCCCCCGCCGTGATATTGCTGGGATATTGCTAAAAGCGGCGTAAAACCATACTCACTCACTTACTCAAGATATAACTCCATAATTCCAGCCTAGTTCGGCAAGAAGAAAATTGAACTTTCAAAGTCAGTTGACTCTCTTGCTTCGGGAACGTACCCCGTATCCGCTGTTGATCATCTTCAAACATTCAACGGTTATTATCGGAAACTGGGTTCAACTAAGTTTATAAATACTAGTAACTGAAATAACTGATATAGACTATATGACTTAAAAGATTATTTAACCCGCCAACGTTGCACATAACCAGCCATTTGAAAAGACAGTCACGGTCCCTTGAAGCATCTTGTGCATTCGGGGAATAAAGAAAGTCACGTCTCAGAATTCCTTCTGTTCACAAAACGGAAGTACATTGTCAATCTGAACTGTAAATTATAACCATGATAAATGATAAGCTAGGCAATGCTTAGTTGAATACACAAAACAATCAATCAGATTATATTAACGTTCTCGTCTGAGATGACAACGCTATTTCACTATTGCTACGAAATAATTAATATCATATGCATCATGTATGTTTCGTTACCTGGGTTTTCGTTGAGGGCTACCTGACAGTTGAAATCTAATGGGTATTCACACTCCTGGGTGTTTTCATTGAAGAGAGTCGTCTCGGGACACTGAAGCAATCCGTGGTAATCCTGACCATAGCAACTGATGAACCTCTTGCATCCCGAGCCTGGGGCCGCGTACTTCCACTCATCGTTGAAGTTATTCTGACATAGGACCGCGTCTGAAAGACAGTGAAGCAGTTATATAATCTAGTACACACATAAAGTCTGAAACGTCGGTGCCACCACAGTCAGGTCGGTATAAATGTACAGACATCGAAATGGGTCCTACACTGTCAATCATGACAACCTCCATTTTCGGTATCATTCCATACGTCAATGGCGAGATCATGGCAGGTAGGCTACATGAAGGAGGTGTCAACATGTGGGACTATCGAGGTCGAGTCTGGTTCAAACAACACGGTCCCTGCTGTTCTGTTGACGCCTTCTGTTGCAATGGGAATTCTCAAGACATTCGCGTATATTTAGTCCGACAATGCCAACCCATGTACAATGAAAGCGTTTCCTTCATTGCGACACGTACCAATTACAGTCAGGACCCATATGCCAAACTCAGCAATATTCTGACAATATGGCGGGGCCTGTAAATAATCGAAACTAGGCCAGGCAACCAGTGATTGATATCATGATAATAAAAGCAACAAATCCCTTTCCATATTCATAACAAATCTACCAGAGTCGATTGTACGATTCCGACTATATCATGAGCAAATGATTATGAATCACTACCAAATAGTCATGATGCCAGGTGTTCATGAAAAGGTGAGGGTATCCTGCCCCACCGATGGCACCCGTCACAAACACATGCAAAGGCAAGTTAATTGTTCACCTGGAACCGGGAACATATGGTACAAGTCAAAAGAGGGAATGTTTGTGACATCTTTTTTTGTCACTGATGCGTCAAATGTGATAATGTCCTACCAGAACCTTTTGAAGGATTTGCTGAGGCCTTGAATGTTAAACCTTTGATCAAACAACGATCCGCGCCGTCAACTCACTATCAACCCATGCACAGAGACTGACCACCCAACTCATTTAGTCGCCTTGTCCGAAAAGCATAGGTTGATATGGACCTATTCTTACCCGGAAGTCCCACGGTGCACGACACAAGCGGGTTCGACACAAACGGGTTCGACACAAGGAGTATACACTTAAGCGACTGTGCCCTCGCTTATCTCTCGCTGCGGTTGTATTGTGGGCCTTGTTCCAGCTCGTGGTGTTAGCGCTGCGACTGCCTTTATTGTCCAAATATACCCACGTATTTTCTTACAAACTGTGTGGTAACAGGTGATAGTGCTCTTCGTGCTGAACAGAAGGACACTGACTCACAGGCACCCCACTTGGTATACCCAGCGCTCTGAGTAGTGAATGTTGCCGTGATAGGTCTTCTCCGACAAATCTTCCATCACAACAACCGCTAATGCTACAATGCTGAGTGGCCGGTCGGGCATACACAAAAATGGTACTTATTGTTACCCTGCCTAAGGCTCGGCAGTAAAGGCATAAAACAAGGATTGATCGGCACGGAGTCAGTCAACACACACACACACACACACACACACACACACACACACACACACACACACACACACACACACACACACATTCTACTTACAATCTTCATCTTGCACTTGTGCACTGGACATTGCCAGGCATCCCAACAGCAAGCCAAGAACCGCCGACACCATGGTTGCTGAGCGTGTATTACTGGAGAGAAGGGAAGGGGAAGAGTTGAATTTCGAGTGAACGAAACATCGACCCATCGATTTAATATACTACCAACCCACGGGTAAACACGCCTTATGCAAATTCTTCATTTAAATGAAGTGTATCGCTCTTCCCTGATGGGGAGGGACTGCACCCAAAATTGGGCACGTTTCTACATGTGTCATCGGATTGTTCCCACTTTACCGGCAGACAAGAGGGGGATTTAAAAAACGATACGGTGAATTAAAAGCTATAGTCTGTTTCACCTGAGATTCACCTTTCAACTATTTTATCAGAAAATGATCATATGTCAGTAAACTATGTGTTTTACTAAATAAACACATAAAATGAAGACGGTAAACCAATCTTAAGTAATTAATGCCCTCCCCTTTAAGTCTAATTGCAAAATGGCAGTTAGACAGATCAACGTTAGATATATTCCTAATTCTCGTGGTGGACAGAGTTTGGTGTTGGTTGGTTGGTAGGTTGTTTTACGCCGCACTCAGCAATATTCCAGCTATATGACGGCGGTCTGTAAATAATCGAGTCTGGACCAGACAATCCAGTGATTAATATCATCAGCATCGATCCACGCAATTGGGATCGATGACATGCATCAACCAAGTCAGCGAGACTGACCACCCTATCCCGTTAGTCGCCTTTTACGACAAGCATAGTCACCTTGTACGGCAAGCATGGGTTGCTGAAGACCTATTCTACCCCGGAATCTTCACGGGTCGAGTTTGGTGTACAATGGGCATAATTCCAGGGTTTTGTGTGCGCAAGCTTGCTGACGACCCAACTGATCAGGGGGTCCTTGGTGGTGAAGCAGTATTGTGGAACCATTTTCCAAAGTTGGGCCAAGGTCAACTAACCATGTTGAGTGTTTGCACTCAAAAAAGGCACAAATCACTGCCAGTCATCAGTATTCAAATTCATAAACTTAATCAAATCAGAGCAGAGCTTCACTGAGATAACGATCCTCCAGCTGACAGGGTGGATCTCTCTCAGATAGTAACGTTAACTGGACAAGCGACTAGCCAGCCAAAAATGAAGATGGCACCATATCAACGTGAAATGTATATTTTTTGTGTGAAATAAATAAAGTTGTGCTATTCATTATGAATTTTTGTTTGCTCATCATGTTTTTAGTTTCATTTATAGACCTTATATATGTCTATGTGATGTATGTCTTGACAATTACGCTCACTTTGCCGGAGGGCTGGGGTCTGTCAAGCCTGGAACAAACTATAGTCTTCATCCCCCACAATTTTTGTATTTGTCTCGTTAGAGATATATACTTACGAAGAATACCTGCCAGCAAAGTGAGAGCACCCTGTGTCAGCTCCCTGCCTTAATTCTTGGCATTGTTCAAATCAGGATCACGTAATACACTAACTAAGTTCCCCATTTGGCGGCAACACATACCGTTTGCAAGTTTTTTTGTAGCTATTTTTTCAGATTCGTGTGTAACGAGCCCCGTTACGCTCGCATTGACGAAAACATAATAAAGGGCGGTCTAATTACCCAAGAGTCTAGTCAGTGTTGATTCTCCTCTTTATGAAGAGAGTTTCGTGTACCGGATGGTTTTAAAGTAATTACAGCTCACAGTTTGCACGGCCAGATAAAAACAAATCGGGATGGTTATTGTAATTAACTGTATCAATGGTGGAAATGAAGAGGCATTTTCTTTAAATGTTATGTTTGTCACGTGAAGGCCTTTGCAAATCCATGGATGTTAGAGCGTATATGCCTACAAAGCTCCCTTTTCTTTACATGACGTATCAAAGGGCGAGACATTGACGATTTACTTTCCCGTAATGAGCATGTTATGTGCTGCGCTGGTTTCCCTCTGACTCTCCCGTAATGAGTATGTCATGTGCTGCGCTGGTTTCCCTCTGACTCTCCCGTAATGAGTATGTCATGTACTGCGCTGGTTTCCCCTCTGACTCTCCCGTAATGAGTATGTCATGTGCTGCTCTGGTTTCCCCTCTGACTCTCCCGTAATGAGTATGTCATGTGCTGCGCTGGTTTCCCCTCTGACTCTCCCGTAATAAGTATGTCATGTACTGCACTGGTTTCCCCTCTGACTCTCGCGTAATAAGTATGTCATGTGCTGCGCTGATTTTCCCCTCTGACTCTCCCGTAATGAGTATGTCATGTGCTGCGCTGGTTTCCCCTCTGACTCTCCCGTAATGAGTATGTCATGTGCTGCGCTGGTTTCCCCTCTGACTCTCCCGTAATGAGTATGTCATGTGCTGCGCTGGTTTCCCCTCTGACTCTCCCGTAATGAGTATGTCATGTGCTGCGCTGGTTTCCCTCTGACTCTCCCGTAATGAGTATGTCATGTGCTGCGCTGGTTTCCCCTCTGACTCTCCCGTAATGAGTATGTCATGTACTGCACTGGTTTCCCCTCTGACTCTCCCGTAATGAGTATGTCATGTGCTGCGCTGGTTTCCCCTCTGACTCTCCCGTAATGAGTATGTCATGTGCTGCGCTGGTTTCCCCTCTGACTCTCCCGTAATAAGTATGTCATATGCTGCACTGGTTTCCCTCTGACTCTCCCGTAATGAGTATGTCATGTGCTGCGCTGGTTTCCCCTCTGACTCTCCCGTAATGAGTATGTCATGTACTGCACTGGTTTCCCCTCTGACTCTCCCGTAATGAGTATGTCATGTGCTGCGCTGGTTTCCCCTCTGACTCTCCCGTAATAAGTATGTCATGTGCTGCACTGGTTTCCCTCTGACTCTCCCGTAATGAGTATGTCATGTGCTGCGCTGGTTTCCCCTCTGACTCTCCCGTAATGAGTATGTCATGTGCTGCGCTGGTTCCCTCTGACTCTCGCGTAATAAGTATGTCATGTGGTAGAAAACACCCGTTATCATATCCCACTGGGATAGGTAAGGATGATCCAAAAGTAAATCCGGATAAAATAAAAGCGGCAAAAAGCTTTTGCCATCATCATAACAGATTTCTACTAAAAGCTGTGTCTATTGTACGATTCCGAGTATTCCGCCTAAGCATGTGTCAATGAGGTGAACCCCGGACATTCCGCTTTCCGGGCGGATGCTTTACCACTAGACCACGGATGCGGTCCATGTGTCAATGAATCTCTAGCAAATAGTGATGGTACTGTATCGATGTATTCAGAATGGGGATATGATAACTAAACATGAAACATGGACATGCAGTAATACTACCTTAAAGATTGTTACATATTATAAGTATTTAGGAGTGCCTCTTCAGGGTTAATGTGGTCTACGGCTAGCAAATAACTAGCTCTATAACCATCTGAAACAATTTGGCCAATTTACAAATTATTCAAGAACAATTATTTTTTACAAATCATGTACTACGGCCGCGACTTGACTGTAAAAGCGCAAATATCTTATTATTTGGATCCGAAGTTTGGGGACCCAAGTATTAGGAATCCACTGAAGCAAGTTCCCACTTTGTATTTTATGTGACATTTAGGAGTTGATAAATGCGTTTCAAATAAGGCCATGCCTTGTGAAATTGGCCCTTATACTCTGGTATATTTCTAGTCAGATACGAGGTCTCAAACATTGGTTGAAGTTCTTCAGGATGGATGAACATAGATACCTGACTCACTAGTATGACATATTACAGCAACTTCATGACACAGGCAAGAACATCTGGGTGTCTGCAGTACGGAACTAAGTATTTATGCTTTTTGTTACATGTTGTAAGTATTTGGTGCTATTGTTCTCTTCCATATCAATGTGGTCCATGGCTAGCAAACAACAAGCTCTTCAAGCATCTAGAAAATAGGGTCAATTTACAAATTATTCAAGAAGAACAATTATTAATCATGTGTTACAGCCTCGACGGTGTTGCACTGTAACACTGCACATTTTCTATTACATCGATCTGAAATTTGGGGATGCAAGTATTATGATGCACTGAAATAAGTTCCCACTATGTATTTTAATCGATATTTAGGGTTTGGTAAACGTGCTTCAAATAAAGCCGTTCTTTGCGAAACTGTTCGTTGTTCTTTTTATGTTCTTTTTCAGTCAGATACGAGTAATCAAACATTGGTTGACATTACTAAGGATGAATGAGCATAGACACTTGATTCACTGGTGTGAAATATTACAGCAATTTGTTGAAACAGGTAAGAACATCTGAATGTCTGCAGTGAGGAATATGCTATCTATGTGTGGATATTCTTTCGTGTGGATTTAACAAGCAATTGGTTGTGAAACGTAATTCTTGTATTCAACAAAACAAAGACTTCATGACATGTATAGCCAAAACAAAGACTTAATGACATGTATAGCCAAAATTGGTATCAGCAGGTTACGTCTTCATATTTTCTCTCTAATTTTGATTGTATCAAGTCTCAGCTTCAACCTGAAAAAAGAGCAACTTTGTGAATTCAGGATTTCCTTGCATAATGTCCAAGCCTATATAGTCCTAATGTAAATTAGGAGTGTACAAAACGTGGTTGATGAGCATAAAGATGAACAGTTTATGATAAATCTTCTCAATTCAAATAGCTCTGGTGTCTATTCCTATTTTCTTCAAACATGTATTTTTTTTACAACGTAGACACAATTTATGGATAACAACTTCTTTAATAATGTAAAGGCGACGTTTCTGTATAGATCCTTATACCGTTGTCAAGTCAGTCTTGCTGGACAATGGTATAAGGATTTATACCGAAACGTCACTTTTTACAGTATTAAAGAATTTGTTGTCCATGAATTGTGTCTGCTTTGTCATCCGTCAACTTCTAAGTAATGCCTCTCAAACAATTCATGTATTTTTTTAAGAGGACAATGTTGAATAATTTCACGTGACGAAGTTATATGTACAAGACAAACTGTACTATTTACATTATTCTTTCATCCTAACTGGGAAAACCATTTGAAAAGTAATTCTACAACGATTGGAAGAATGGTGTATGATACATTGTCCATCCCTTCCAGGCCCTTTACAGTTCGGATTTCGAAAAGAGCATGGTGCTGTAATGTGTAAGTTATTATTTGGCTAGGAAATCACAGCCTATGCAGCCTTCCTGAACAAGGCCATGGTCGTATTTGGCATGCTGGCCTATTTGTAAAACTGTATGACTTTGGCATTTAGGGGAAGATGTGGAATCTTCTCTATCAAAGTTGCGGCACTAGTTGTGCATATGTCACCTACTTTGGTGAAATATCACATACTTTTTCTATTGAGCAGAATGTAGTGCAAGGACGGGCGCTTTCTTCCTGGTTCCTTCTTGTTTATATTAATGATCTGATCTGTGAAGTTAGAGGAAAAGACTGATATTACTGTATATGGACTAAATAATCCCAATTGTTTGTTGACACACCTACAGGCCTTCAAGTTGCTCTTAACACTGTCACGCAGTATGCATGTGACTGGAGAATAGGTTTAACCAAAAGCCATACCGTTATATTCAGATTTATTTCCCAACGTCATCCAATCAAATTCCAGCTGGGTGGTGTTCCTATTCGAACAGTGCAACATTTGGGGGATGATTCTATACTGACATTACACATATGATTGTTCGATGTTGCCAAAAACGCAAGACGCACAGAAAGCTCACTTAAGTCTGTGGGATTAAATAGTTATGATCTCCATATTATTGCATATGTTAAAATATGGCACCGAATTATTCTCTCTACTAGCTTCTATGCGTGTGAGCTGCTCAGCGGCATACGCACTAAAGATTCTGTTCAGATAGAAAATACTCAACGATACTTTGGCAGAGTTATTCAATGTCTATACCAAAAATCATCAACTGATTCAACTATAGACAATCTTGGAATGTGGACTCGAAAACCCTAGTCACACTTGAGGCGGAATGAGCCGGAATGCCGTCGGAATGGAAATTCTTTGTTTATTCCAGGATGCTCGAAGTGCAGTCTAAAACTTCTGACTGCATCCTGAGTGCATTCCAAATATTCGAGCCCATTCCTGTGGCCGGCCCGAATGATTTGCTGATGCTCGAAACTTTCGAGGTGCATTCGAAGTGGAGAAATATCGAACGGCATACAAAGTGTATTCCAACAGCATTCGAAACATTCTCATCGCATTCGAGGGAGAATCGAAACGCCAAGCCACTTCAAATCCTGCCCCGAATGCACCTCGAATGCATCTCGATTGCTGCCGGAATCTATTTCTATATCAAAAGAATTCAGCTCGGGACATTCGTGTTACATTCTAAGTACATTCGAAATACATTCAAAGTACATTCTAAGTATTCGAGCTGCATTCTATTTGAATTCTTGGACGTTCGAACCATATTCGGGGGCCATTCCGGGAGTGTTCTGCCTGTATTCAAGGTGAATTCGAACGGCATTCGAGGCACCTTCCAACCAGACTTCATGCGGTATTCGGGCAGCAATCGAACCGCACTCGTATGATTGCAATCTGACAGCATACTAAATATTCCTAATGTGTTCCAACTACATTTGAGCTGCATTCGAGAGCTAATACACTCAGAATGTGCAATGATCATTCGAAGCGCATTCTAAGTATTCGAACGGCATTCTTACAAAGCTTGGTCAATTTGAACTTCCCTCCCGAATATGGCACGAATTTTGAAAATTCTTCATTCCGGCTGGTTCTGCTTGATTCCTGCTGATTCCGTGTGGCGGGGGCATAAAGGATACGTACTAGACAAATGCAGCTATTAATCCTCGGTAGACAAACTCATGTTAGTCTGCAAAGATACGTATTTATATGTGCATACTTAGCTTTAGTCAGTGTTCATAATATCAAAACTATCACTAGCATATTTGACACAATGATATTAACAGCTGGTAAATATAAACATAAACATGTGATTTCGACCTATACCCGAACACGAATATTTTCTGGCAAAACTAAATGGAGAAAAAATGTTTGTAATACAATAACTTTAAATGAGAAAGATCGATGGAAACTCGATTGTCAATGAGAGAGGATCTGGTGAGATACAGGTCAATTCACTCCAACCTTAAATTACATGTATTATAGAAATTAGCTCTAACTTATCCTAATTTTAGATATTTTTAAGATAAAGATAGCTTCCAGACCCAATACATCTGGAGAATGTTCTAAATGTGACAGTAGTCGTAAAGAAGAAACAAAGGAAGATACGGCTATGACAAAGTAGGCGTAAAAGAGGAAACAGCTATCACAGATAAGCCACAAAGAAGAAAATGAGTGTCAAGAAGCAGTCGTAAATAAGAAACAGGTATGGTGAAGTAGGCGTAAAGAAGTAAATCTCTCACGGAGTGGGCGCACAAAGAAACGGCTATCACGGTGTAGGCGTAAAGTTGAAACGGCGATCATGAAGTAGATATAAAGCAGAAACGGCTATCACGGAGTAGGCGTGAAGTTGAAACGGCTATCACGGAGTAGGCGTGAAGAAGAAACGGCTATCACGGAGTAGGCGTAAAGAAGAAACGGCTATCACGGAGTCGGCGTGAAGAAGAAACGGCTATCACGGAGTCGGCGTGAAGAAGAAACGGCTATCATGAAGTAGATATAAAGAAGAAACGGCTATCACGGAGTAGGCGTGAAGTTGAAACGGCTATCACGGAGTAGGCGTGAAGAAGAAACGGCTATCACGGAGTAGGCGTAAAGAAGAAACGGCTATCACGGAGTCGGCGTGAAGAAGAAACGGCTATCATGAAGTAGATATAAAGAAGAAACGGCTATCACGGAGTAGGCGTGAAGTTGAAACGGCTATCACGGAGTAGGCGTGAAGAAGAAACGGCTATCACGGAGTAGGCGTAAAGAAGAAACGGCTATCACGGAGTCGGCGTGAAGAAGAAACGGCTATCACGGAGTCGGCGTGAAGAAGAAACGGCTATCATGAAGAAGCTACAAAGGAAAAACAGTTATGACAAAGTAGGCATAACAGAGGAAACAGCTATCACGAATTAGCCACAAAGAAGAGACGGTTATCATAAAGTAGTCGTAATGAAGAAACGGGTATGGTGAAGTAGGCATGAAGAAGAAATCCTCGCGCTGGAAGACCGTAATGTACAACCTAATACATGCGGCGTTATTAAAACCTAGTGTCCGTGTGATGACATGTGTAACAACGGGTTGATTCAAGAAACTTGACCGTCCGGCGGATGTAAATCCGGGATCCCGACTTTCAGGGTTGTGATTTAAGCATCTGAACTAACAGCAGGTTGACAGTCAATCTATTGAACGTACTTGAACCATTGAAGAGAGAGGGATATCTTCGCGAGCCCAGAAAGTTATTTATCCAGCAATTTAACTAAATATCTAAATTGAGAATGGTGTAAAGACATTATCGAATCATCTATGTATTTTCAAGCACATTTTCGGATTGTATATTAACTGTTTATATCGATTTAATAATATTATATGGGTGAGTGAGTTTATGCTTTACGTCACATCGGCAATATTTCAGCCATATCGTGACGAATTTAATAATAAAATGAAGGATAATGTTTGTTTACTGTTTTTGGAATGTGTTGAATCACACTGTCGGTTAATGTTAGAAATGCTGACTCAGACCATTGTTCTCTGTCCAGTGTTGGAAATACATGGGTATACTGACATAGACCTTTGTTCTCTGTCCAGTGTTGGAAATATTTGGGAATACTGACATAGACTATTGTTCTCTGTCCAGTGTTGGAAATACATGGGAATACTGACATAGACAATTGTTCCCTGTCCTGTGTTGGAAATATATGGGAACACTGACATAGACCATTGTTCTCTGTCCAGCGTTGGAAATATATGGGAATGCTGACATAGACCATTGTTGGAAATATATGGGAACACTGACACAGACCAACGTTCTCTGTCCAGTTTTGGAAATATATGGGAATACTGACATAGACTATTGTTCTCTGTCCTGTGTTGGAAATATCTAGGAACACTGACACAGACCATTGTTCTCTGTCCAGTGCTGGAAATGTATGGGAATGCTGATATAGAACATTGTTCTCTGTCCAGTGTTGGAAATACATGGGAGTACTGACATAGGCTATTGTTGGAAATATATGGGAATGCTGACATAGACCATTGTTCTCTGTCCAGTGTTGGAAATATATGGGAAGACTGACACAGACCATTGTTCTCTGTCCTGTGTTGGAAATATATGGGAACACTGACATAGACCATTGTTCTCTGTCCAGTTTTGGAAATATATGGGAACACTGACATAGACTATTGTTCTCTGTCCAGTGTTGGAAATACATGGGAACACTGACATAGACCATTGTTCCCTGTCCTGTGTTGGAAATATATGGGAACACTGACATAGACCATTGTTCTCTGTCCTGTGTTGGAAATGTATAGGAACACTGACACAGACCATTGTTCTCTGTCCAGTGTTGGAAATATATGGGAATACTGACATAGACTATTGTTCTCTGTCCAGTGTTGGAAATACATGGGAATACTGACATAGACAATTGTTCCCTGTCCTGTGTTGGAAATATATGGGAACACTGACATAGACCATTGTTCTCTGTCCAGTGTTGGAAATATATGGGAATGCTGACATAAACCATTGTTGGAAATATATGGGAACACTGACACAGACCATCGTTCTCTGTCCAGTGTTGGAAATATATGGGAATGCTGACATAAACCATTGTTGGAAATATATGGGAACACTGACATAGACCATTGTTCTCTGTCCAGTGTTGGAAATATATGGGAATGCTGACATAAACCATTGTTGGAAATATATGGGAACACTGACATAGACCATTGTTCTCTGTCCAGTGTTGGAAATATATGGGAATGCTGACATAAACCATTGTTGGAAATATATGGGAATACTGACATAGACTATTGTTCTCTGTCCTGTGTTGGAAATGTATAGGAACACTGACACAGACCATTGTTCTCTGTCCAGTGTTAGAAATATATGGGAATACTGACATAGACTATTGTTGAAAATATATGGGAATGCTGACACAGACCATTGTTGGAAATATATGGGAATGCTGATATAGACTATTGTTCTCTGTCCTGTGTTGGAAATATATGGGAATGCTGACACAGACCATTGTTGGAAATGTATGGGAATGCTGACACAGACCATTGTTCTCTGTCCTGTGTTGGAAATATATAGGAACACTGACACAGACCATTGTTCTCTGTCCAGTGTTGGAAATATATGGGAATGCTGACATAGACAATTGTTCTCTGTCCAGTGTTGGAAATATATGGCAATGCTGATATAGACCCGTGTTTGGTTTTCTGCTCAGTGTATATTGCTAAAAGCGGCGTAAAACCATACTCGTTCACTCACTTACACAGGTGAGCATATGACTTGCCTTTGTATGTGTTTGTGACGGGTGTCACCGGTGGGACAGCATACGCTCACCTTTTCACGAACACCTGGTATCATTACTATTTGAACGTGATTCATAAACACAAGCTCATGATATAGTCGGAAGCGTACAATGCACTGAGATTTCGCCAATACAACTATACCATCGAGACAGGCGTATTTAAGTAAAACCCATATACATGTACCTGTTCGAACGCATTGGCATTTGCTATGTCCCATTGTGGGATCAATAACAATCACAATATTTAATCAAAACAGTTTATTACTTCAGGAAACACATACACTGCATAATGTCATTCAATCATTCACTAGCTCAACAAGAAACACTACGGTTTTTTCAGGCGCTATTGTTCTCATATCCGGTAAAAATGATGAAGAGTCTTAGTATTTATGTACAATTCTTATCAGCTCATAAGTGCATCATTCTTAGAATGAAGGATGTCAGTACATGTGCACATTTCCTTATCAGCTCATAAATGTACCGTTCTTATAATGAAGGATGTCAAGCACATGTGCACATTTCCTTATCAGCTCATAAGTGTATCGTTCTTAGAATGAAGGATGTCGGTACATGTGCACGTTTCCTTATCAGCTCATAAATGCATCTATCTTATAATGAAGGATCTCAGCACATGTGCACATTTTCTTATCAGCTCATACGTGTATCGTCCTTACAATGAATCATTTCTGTTACCTGAACACAGACATCTGAGACAGGGTGCCCCTGAAACGTGTTTTTTTAAACAAAACAAAAAGCTTAATTCTTTTTCCATAATGAAATGATTGAAAAATGAATTGTTATATGAGATGAACTTGACATCACCTTCCCCCAAAAGCCGATAAAACATAACAAAACAAATTTACAAACACATATTTAAGAACAACGATGATAGTCCGTGAGATTAGTCGAGGTCACGTGATAAGAATCGATAGGACACCAGAACCCTTGGTCGAAAGACGGACACGTGACTGGGAGAGCTCAAGACAATGGGCGATCCTCGCAGTCCACATTGGCTCTCCAGTCGCACTTGCGCTTGTCGGAGGAGAAGGCGCTGTTTGCGGGACACTTGATTCTGGCGACGACGCGGCCGTAGTTGCACTTGAAGAAGCGGGCGCAGTTGGTGGGGTCAATGACGTCACCGTTCGTGGTTCCCTCACAAGGGGTATCGACGATGGGACTAGCGGTGGCTGAAGATGAGATGTGCTGATGTTATTGTAGGTTCACAACGTTGTAAATAGGCACAATGACAATGTGCTACGTTGAATATGTTACAGTCAATGTCTAAATCACTGAGGTAATTTACAAAACGCCTAAATATTTAGTCATTTTACAAATGGACCGAAAAATCGGTCCATTTACTTTATAATGACAACGAATTCCATAGACTTAGATGTTGAATTTCATAACCATCTAATAGGATTAAAAGAAATTATTATTGTCAATTTTGGCTTATAATATTTGCCAAACCGTAAAGATCCGGGATAGAATAGGTCTTCAGCAACCCATGCTTGCCGTAAAAGGCGACTATGCTTGTCGTAAGAGGCGACTAACGGGATCGGGTGATCAGGCCCGCTGACTTGGTTTGATGCATGACATCGATCCCAATTGTGTGGATCGATGCTCATGATATTAATCACTGGATTGGCTGGTCCAGACTCGATTATTTACAGACCGCCGTCATATAGCTGTAATATTGCTGAGCGCGGCGTTAAACAACAAAACAACCAACCAATATAATCCTTGCATGATTGGTATATTGTAATGATAGTAAGCCCTTTTGAACTTCTTGATAATTGTCGTCAATTTGTCGAAAACACTGACCGATTTTTTTATCAGTTTGTAAAGTGAACGAAAACTTTAGACATTTTGTAAATTGCCAACGTTTTTACATTGACTGTAACATGTACACAACACTAGTGGAGAGTCTACATGTGCTACCCCACAAAGACTTCCCAGACCCTACTATTTAATATAGCCGCCCAATTCAATTTATGAGTGAGTGAGTGAGTTGGGTTTAACGCCGCTTTTAACAGTATTCCAGTTATATCACGGCGTGTCAGCTTAATGTGGGAGGAAAGCCCGAAGTGATGCAGGTCTCAGACGTTTACCACTTCGGTGAAACCCACGAGCACGGGTATGGTGCTGACAAACCTTGAAACATAATCGGGGCGAACCGGGTTTCGAACCCACAATCATAGGTTTCTGGCGTGCCTAGGGGACGCAACTCTGCACAGCGAGTCGCGGCGCCTTAGACGACTGGGCCACCCGTGCCCCCTCAATTTATGTCATGAGCGTGAGAAATAATGTGCTATGGTGTATATACATGTAGACAAAATGAAAACGAAATTCTTCCGGCTCTCGCAACTCTCAGCAATATTTCAGCTTTATGACGGCGTTCTGGAAATAATCGAGTCTGAACCAGACAATCCAGTGATTGACATCATGAGCATCGATCCACACAATTGGGAAACAATTAAAAGCTTCCACCAAATCAGCGAGTCAGACAGCCCTAGCCCGGATCTTCACGGGGCTGCATGTTTGTGTACTTACTAACAACGACGTGTTCTGGGATGAGTCTCGTACGACACTCAGCAGCCACGAGGAAACTCAAATCGCACGTGTTGTTCTTGGTGGAGAAGAGCGTGTTCTCTGGACACTGCATCGTGGCCACCACTGTCCGGTTGGTACAGGCCAGGAACTGGGCACAGTTGTCGGGGTCAGGGTTCATTCCACTGGGGAGGACGCACCGCTCGTCATCTAGGGAAGAGATAGATCACTGCATCATGACAAGAACACATCATAGAACACAGTCACAAATCACTTCATAGAACACGTCATAAAACACAGTCACAAATCACTTCAAAGAACACGTCATAAATCACGTCATAAAACACTCCATAAAACACGTCATTAAACACATCACAGGACACAGTCACAAATCACTTCATAGAACACGTCATAAAACCTAACCTGCTTCCTGGAATGTGCATGTAAATGATTATTGTTGTTTTTCTTGATAGCTGCCAGATTCGTTCAGCGACCAAAGTTGTTTTGGTTTCATTTACTATTAGGAGTTATATGTGTAAACGGATGAGTTTTTCAAAATGTTTTGTTATCCCTTGTTTTGAACATTAGGTTGCCGGCATGTTTAGCGTCTTTGAGTATCCCGGGAGTACACCTAATAACGATTCCAGCAGGAAATGATTCAACATATCTTCCCACGATTATTAAATCGCATGAATATTTTGTTTCCCAAACGCCTGTTTATAAGTATGCAAAACGAATCGTAACGAATATTACATTTTGTTGCATATTTTATTACTGGAATTCTTATTCTGATACTTTAATAACAGTCTTAACCTTTGTTGAACTCATTCCACACCTAGAAGAACAATAAATTGTAACAGCAAAACTTATGTCCATGTATACAACTGGGGAAAAAGTTAAGGACCACCCGATTCTTTCATATTACTATATAGTCAATCTGTTGTGGCATGACCGATTCCCTGTAGTAATATGAAGGAATCGCTGATCCTTAACTTATTTTTATTAGTGTATGTTGTATGTATGTTTACGATATTAACGGCAGTGATATCCTTGTACCTTGGACTAACTAATACAAAATGGGTGTAAAATATTTATCAAATTGTAAATATTATTTTATGACACAATGCTAACCATGTGAATAGACACGTTATGACCTTATTAACCCGACAACACCAGTCACACAACTGTCCTAGATTTTGTTTCATATCATCCATGTTAAAACATGTTTTAATAAATCATGGTTAAATACATGGAACTACTGGTGTACTCACTGATGGCGGGGGTGGTCATCACTTGATTGCAGTCATCCCACTGGGTCATTGGCTCCACGCATGCATGGCCGATATTGGACCACACTCGACTGTCGTTGCAGTTTATAGTCCAGTATTTCTTGCCCTGTACACAGAAATGAACTTTACTGCAATCTTGGTTATCTCTAGTCCATTCCGTTGTCCATGGGTCTTTACATCCGGGGTCTGCTCCGAAATTTTCGTCACTAAAATCGATGGAATCGACTGCATTCAAAAACAAAATGGCGGCAAGTCCAAACACGAATATGATAATATGCACCTTCGAGCCCATTGCGTTGAGTTGAGAGAAGTATGAGCAGTGGAATCCAACGAGGTATATGAGGGGACAGGCCTTTATAGATGTTCTAACGTGTCACCTTTTTACAGGTTGACTCCAAAGACGTACGTCGGGAACTGATTTGTCATGTTTGCTGGGTAGGTGAATCCACAAGGAGGGATCTCTGGGGACCTCCTGTATTTAACCCTATGTCCTAAACAGACCTTATCCCCACAAACCAACGATCGCAGACGACTGTTTACACCAACTTTCTTTGTAATTTGTCGTGAAACCGGAAGCCAAATTGTCCATGTAAATACGATTCTTTGTTTTACGACAAGGTTTGTCGTCTGGGACATGTCAGGACAAGCGATGATACAGAGTTGTTGCCCCTTAAACGTGCTCCTCCAGGCGAAACACCGTGATCCGTGGTCAAGGTTGACGGCTGCATTGCCTTCAGCACGAGGTTGGTCCTAATCGTGTAACAGGCAGTCATCCTCTCAACAGTCGTCCGAACAATAATAATCCTATTTGATGTACAAGCACTTGGCAGCATAGACACGAAATGAATTGAAGAAAGGTGAACATAGGAAGAAGGTCGTGTCGGCCAAGGTCTCATTTTTGTAACGGTCAAGGTCATTCGCATGACTCTGCCATGGAAATAATTCATTTATCGATCAATGACATGTTTAATGCGTGGATCAGCAAGAAGTGCCACGTGAAAAACTAAATGTAAGTGAAGTTAATCGCTATCTCGTCGTTTCAACCTGTCACATTTTAGCTAAAGATTCTATTGAATTGAGGGGCACACTTTCCGTATATGTCAAAGGTATTGCCATTATTTGCTAAATAGCCATCGAACCCTAACATTGGTTCATTGTAAGTCTGAGATAGAGGAATATAAAGAACGACCTTGAAACTTGACGCACAGTGGGTGTTGACGATGAAGTCGCTAACAAAGAGAGTGAGTGAGTTGTGTGACGCCGCATGTAAGGTGCTGACAAAGAACATGTTCAGTATATATGTATACTGATATATATACATATATATTGATTGACTGATTGCGACCAGTTTGGGTATTTAGAAAAGTGGTATGAAAGTGTATTAAGGTGACAATATACCCTTGAGGTTTGTTTGAACTCAGCAGTATTCAAGCTATATGACGTCGGACTGTAAATAATCGAGTCTGGACCAGACAATCCAGTGATTGATATCATGAGTATTGATCTACGCAATTATGATGACATGCATCAACCAAGACCACCCGATCCCGTCAGTCGCCTCTTACGACAAGCTTGGGTTGCTGAAGACCTATTCTAACTCGTATCTTCACGGGTCAGACCCTTGAGAGTGGAAATAGACCCATGTAGACTTGAGAGAGTGGTAACAGATCCTTGTAGACCCATGAGAGTGGTAATAGACCCTTGTAGACCCAAGAGAGTGGCGATAGACCCTTGTAGACCCAAGAGAGTGGCAATAGACTCTTGCAGACCCAAGAGAGCGGCAATAGACTCTTGCAGACCCCAGAGAGTGGCAATATACCCTTGCAGACCCAAGAGAGTGGCAATATACCCTTGTAGACCCAAGAGAGCGGCAAAAGACCCTTGTCGACCCAAGAGAGCGGCAAAAAACTCTTGTAGACCCAAGAGAGTGGCAATAGACCCTTGCAAACCCAAGAGAGTGGCAATATACCCTTGTAGACCCAAGAGAGTAGCAATAGACCCTTGTAGACCCAAGAGATAGGCAATAGACCCTTTTACTGAATTGAATAATGGTATATACTCTAATTCGATTCGATGCAGTTATTTAACAAAGCAAATCAACAAAATGAAGAAAGATAACTCGTGTCTTCCAACCGCATTTACCCACAATGCCACCAAGACAGAGATGTATAAGTAAATATGTATGTATATACATGTATCCGAAAATAAGACAATAACAGTCACAATGTTTAATGAAAACAATTTATTTCTCCACAAAACACATACACTGCATGACGTCATTCATCCGATCACTAACTTATTCTAATATCCATTAAGCATTCTGAAGAATGTTACTATTTAAGCATATCCTCTTATCAGTTCATATATGTCAATCGTCATATTTCAATATGCCTATAGACTGAACACATTTTTCTGAGACAGTGTGTTATTAAGAACAGTTATAAAAAAATCATGTCGATCCGAGCTTCTTTGAACAAAAATGAAATAAAGGAAAGATGAGGTGTGTATTGAACTATCATTCTGAAATCAAAATAGCCCTCGTTCAGATGTCATCACAAGTAGACAAATTGGTTCGACAATTGATAAAACCAAACAAACGTATCTTTAAAAACAAAAATGATATTCAATGAAATTAGAAGTTGGGGTGATTGATTAGTGTATTCTCATATGACACGAGGAAGCAAAACCATTGGTCGATAGACGGACACGTGATCAGAGGAGCTCAAGAGAATGGACGATCCTCGCAGTCGACGTTTGCTCTCCAGTCGCACTTGACCTTCACGGATGAGAAGGCACTGTTTGCGGGACACTTGATTCTGGCGACGACGCGACCGTAGTTGCACTTGTAGAAGCGGGCACAGTGGGTGGGGTCATGGACGTCACCGTTCTTGGTCCCCTCGCAAGGTTTGTCGATGATTGGACTGGCAGTGGCTGAAGTCGAGATGTGATAATGTTAATAGACATGCAATATGAAGTGAGCATGATGACTACAATGGTTAAATCTTTGACAGGCATTTTAATGATAAAATAGGATAATATTACTCTTTCAATGCTAATATCATTTCCCCTGAAGACTAGGCAAGACGTAACCTTGAATAATCGTATAAAAAACAATAATGAAGTATTATGAAAGCTTCATGGCCTCATATTCCTAATTTAGTAGGACGTATAGGCATATAGCAATATTCATCCCCTCGCTCAATAACATTGGTAAATATCATGCTTACAAGTCGATTTCAAACTAATTCCCCAGTGAAGTGTATGAAATTATCCTTTGAAATGTAGAACGTAACAGTATCAAATATTCCGTTCTGTGTCTCTCATACATCTATCCCAAGTTCTCTCCGCGCACACCTGTGTCTCTCCTTTAGTCCACACACCAGCTGAAATCTACCCACGTAGCACGTCTATCAGGGGCACGTGTCACTAAAGGTCGCTATGGCTTGTTACTATCAAATACATCACTTGGCTTCGAAAAAAAGCCACACATCAACTTGTCGTTGGCCTGTTAATACAGTTAATATTTGAGGTTGACCTGAACCACAAAACACCATTGAGAGTGGACTTGACACAAGGGGACATTCTGACCTTATTCTCTATTGGACAGACAAACATTATGAAACGGCTTGATCACGGGATTATATTGAGACAGAAATATTTGTGTTGTTTGACAGAATTGTGAGGATCACAAAACCTAATTTACTCGGACACTGGCTAAAGTTGCAAATGTCAGGGACGGTAAACAGCGGACGACTGTGCAAATATAGCAGCTTGAATTGGACTACGATATTTGTATGCATTAAGATTAAGTTAAGAACGAATTAAAAAGTTGATTTCAAACTTAGACTCGAATGCTACATATTTAACTAAAATTCTGAATCAATTAAGTTATATTTTGTTTTACTCTTGCACTTAATACTAGATCGGTGTCTTGCAAGGGGTTGACGTTACAGAAAGAGCGATTGTTTCTTATGAATATATGTGATCTGAAGTTTAAAAGACCGTATACATAGTTTGCCATGGTTGACATCAATGAAACTTAATTACACCTTCAAGAAACATACACAAGACAGCAATACCTCCATGTCTGGTGGTATGATAACTAGCATTGACATACATGTTTCCGTGTAATACCTAGTAGAGGCCTTCAGGCTTGTGTAGGATTTCTCGTGGAATGAAATCTTAGCTTAAATTCTGAAACTACAGTTTGCAGACAAACAACATCTCTATTTGATTTCTAGGGTATATTTGTTAATTTTTTTCACAACAGCGATTATTATTTGATTCGTGTATAAATTAGCTCCATTGCCTGCAAAGAGTGAATCGTGTCTTAAACACTACCTTTTTATTTAATTTTTAAAAATGTCCAAGGATCGGATTTGAAATTCTAGATTTAATAAGCTTCCTTCTCCTGCGTTCATAATCACCTAACTCAGAAGAAAACATAAGGTAAATAAAAGGAGGACTTGGGAGATTGCTAAAACAAATGATCAATCTCTTGTTGCAACGTAAAATGAAATCACAAAACCCAAGGAAGCTTTGTGTTGTTTAAATGACTTGAGACAAACCTCTTTATGCTGCACATGTGTGTGTGTGTGTGAACGTGCATGTGTGTGTGTGTACTTACTAACAACAACGTGGTCAGGAATGAGTCTCGTACGACACTCGTCAGCCACGAGGAAACTGAGTTCGCACGTGTTGTTCTTGGTGGAGAAGAGCGTGTTCTCTGGACACTGCATCGTGGCCACCACTGTCCGGTTGGTGCAGGCCAGGAACTGGGCACAGTTGTCGGGGTCAGGGTTCATTCCACTGGGGAGGACGCACCGTTCGTCATCTGGGGAAGAGATAGATCACTGCATCATGACAAGAACACATCATAGAACACATCATAGAGCACGCAATAAAACACGTCACAAAACACATCACAAAACACTCACAGATCACTTTATATAACACCTTATTGAACATGTCACAGATCACGCCATAAAAAACATCATAGAACATGTCATATAACACATCAGAGAACATGTCATAGATCACGTCATAAAACACATCATAGAACACATGATAAAACATCATAGGACACGTCATAAAACAGTCAGAAAACACACCACAGAACACGACAAAAAACACACAGAACACGTCATAGGTCACGTCATAAAACACATAATAGAACACATCATAGGACACGTCATAAAACGGCCATAAAACACTTCATAGGTCACGTCATAAAAACACAGAACACGTCATAGGTCACGTCATAAAACACACAGAACACGCGACAGGTCACGTCATAAAACACATAATAGTACACATAATAAAACACATCATAGGACACGTCATAAAACGGCAATAAAACACTTCATAGGTCACGTCATAAAACACACAGAACACGTCATAGGTCACGTCATAAAACACACAGAACACGTCATAGGACACGTCATAAAACAGTCATCAAACACGTCATAGAACACAGTCACAGATCACTCCATAGAACACGTTACAGAACTCGTCATAGATTACACCCACAGGTCACTTAATCGGCTGTGCGCTAGAATCCGTGTTCACCATGTCGAAGGGTTGGTAAACCGTACATTACTGAGATAAAACCTCACTTTACTTTTTTCCTGGAATATTGCTGTAAGTTGAATTTCGCTGCTTTTTGTTACAATATGACCGAGGCGAAATTATAACTAAGTGACGACTGCTCAACTATTCAGTGTTCAGTGTTTATTGGTTCGCTTGATATTTTAAAGTGAGCGAGGCAACTACAAGCGTCAGAAGATCAAACAACTGAGGCTATGAAGAACGAGAGTTGTTTGTGATTTATCTAATATGAATGTTAAATTTGTATTAAAATACAAATAGAGAATCGTTTAATAGATCTCAGGGCCAACATATGAACACTAACAGCTGTTTGCATACGCGTTACCTATTTGTAGTTTAAGCCAAGTTTGCAGAACACCTGTAAGAACACTAAATGTCGAAGTGAGCCGTTCACGTCGCTGCGTCGCAATGATTTATACCTCTCTCTTCTGAACATGTGAAACGGAGCAAATTCGTGTTGGCTTGAACATAATGTCAGCGATGGCTTCAAACGAAGGGCAAAATCACAAAAAATCTTTAATTAAAAAGCTAATTCAAATTAACTGCCGACAATGTCCTGTCTAGTGATTCTATGCAAATCAAAATGTGAAATTTTAACCTTATTGCAGAAAGACCACGTGTCTATCGTACACATATGTGTGGGTAGTACATGTACAGACATACTGAAAGACCACGTGTCTATCGTACACATATGTGTGGATAGTACATATACAAACATACTGAAAGACCACGTGTCTATCGTACACATATGTGTGGGTAGTACATATACAAACATACTGAAAGACCACGTGTCTATCGTACACATATGTGTGGGTAGTACCTGTACAGACATACTGAAAGACCACGTGCCTATCGTACAAATATGTGTGGATAGTACATGTACAGAAATACTGAAAGACCACGTGTCTATCGTACACATATGTGTAGATAGTACCTGTACAGAAATACTGAAAGACCACGTGTCTATCGTACACATATGTGTGGAAAGTACAAGTACAGACATACTGAAAGACCACGTGTCTATCGTACACATATGTGTGGATAGTACAAGTACAGACATACTGAAAGACCACGTGTCTATCGTACACATATGTGTGGGTAGTACATGTACAAACATACTGAAAGACCACGTGTCTATCGTACACATATGTGTGGATAGTACATATACAAACATACTGAAAGACCACGTGTCTATCGTACACATATGTGTGGGTAGTACATGTACAAAGATCCTGAAAGACCACGTGTCTATCGTACACATATGTGTGGGTAGTACATGTACAAACATACTGAAAGACCACGTGTCTATCGTACACATATGTGTGGATAGTACATATACAAACATACTGAAAGACCACGTGTCTATCGTACACATATGTGTGGGTAGTACATATACAAACATACTGAAAGACCACGTGTCTATCGTACACATATGTGTGGGTAGTACATATACAAACATACTGAAAGACCACGTGTCTATCGTACACATATGTGTGGGTAGTACATATACAAACATACTGAAAGACCACGTGTCTATCGTACACATATGTGTGGATAGTACATATACAAACATACTGAAAGACCACGTGTCTATCGTACACATATGTGTGGGTAGTACATATACAAACATACTGAAAGACCACGTGTCTATCGTACACATATGTGTGGGTAGTACATATACAAATATACTGAAAGACCACGTGTCTATCGTACACATATGTGTGGGTAGTACATATACAAACATACTGAAAGACCACGTGTCTATCGTACACATATGTGTGGGTAGTACATATACAAACATACTGAAAGACCACGTGTCTATCGTACACATATGTGTGGGTAGTACATATACAAATATACTGAAAGACCACGTGTCTATCGTACACATATGTGTGGATACATGTAGTACCTGTACAGAAATAGTGTTCAGTTGTTTATGTCGCATGTGTTATGATTTCTCAAAGTGACAAATAAAGCTGTTAAGACATTAATACATTGATATTAAGAGATGACATCAATTCATTAAACTTACAAATATTTAGAATTGGTATAATAATGGAGCTAGATATGTACAACGTACACTTTGATAAAATGGGAATATTAGAACAAAGTGGTACCTGTCTTCTATAAACTGTAAATTACACATTCTCACAGTCTGCATTCCAACGGGATTTTAATATATTTTCCTGTTTCAATAGTTAACACATGTGATGAACATCTAAATCTGGAAAATGCAATTCTATGTTTATACAAGATTGGTTTCAAAAGACTTTCTTCTGTAAACAAAACAAAACAATGGCATGTTGGACATACTAATGAAGTGTATGTTTATAAATATTTTTGAGTGTTTGAGTATATTCTGGACGATTTACATTTTTCATCAAAACAAATAGATCTCACTAGCTCACCAACTGTTGGCACAGCGCGGTAGTAATAGTAGCTTTTATGTATAAAAGATCAATTGTAATAATTATTTGATATTAGTGTGCATATATTTTTGAAGACCACAGTTCTATATTAGTCAATGTAGATTCCATTCAAGCAATCTCTTTAGAATGAATGAATAGTGTTTTATGCCGCATCAACAATTTTCCAGCTATTCACGGGGATCAATGTCGCGGGATGCAGGATATCGATTCCAGTGTTAAATATTGTACTTCCTCACGTACTATTGTATGTTAAAGTGGGAATAACTGACAAACTACGAGGAATATCATGACGAGATCGTGAATTAATATATTTTGGAAATATTATCAGTAATACGGAATTGCGAGCAAATCATGCAATATAAAGAAACTGTAAGAAAAGTGTAGGTTTCCGCATCATATTTAGAGACATCAGCTCAATCCGCTATTGTAATAATGACGTCACGTGATATCAAGAACAATGGATGACGTCATATTAATGTTATTTACAATCAACTGATATGACGTCACGTCGTAATGGCTTTTTCAAAAACAAATGAACACAGGAGTGGATTAGCCAATCAACTTCAAGCAAAATTCATATTTTTCCTTTTCTTTGATACACGTGGGACACATATCCTGGGCCCCGTGCCAAATGTGATCTTAGCTACGATTGTCGTAAGTTTATGTTAAAGTATGGGAGTTACCATAGTCTCAAAGCTAAGATCGCTTGGTGGAACTCTGTGGTCGATCACACCCGAATGAAGAAGTGCCATTAGTACAATCATAAATTCACTAGGTGGGAAATAATCTGTAAGTCCCAGTGACCTTTTGCATTATCACCCAACGTGAAATTTGATTGAGAACTCAAATGTGTGATATTTGGGGTAATATGCCGCATTGCAATGGCTAAATGTTCCATAGAATGTAACATAAAAAGTCTTGGCGAGCTTCCCAGTGTAATACTGGTGCCTGTAGTTTTGCATAGTGAGAATGTATTGCCATTGTCTTTATTTCAGGGGGCGATCGGGTAGCCTAGTGGTTAAAGTGTTCGCTCGTCACGCCGAAGACCCGGGTTCGATCCCGATATGGGTACAATGTGCGAAGCCCATTTCTGGTGTCCCCCGTCGTGATATTGCTGGAATATTGCTAAAAGCGGCGTAAAACCATACTCAATCACTTTATTTCAGTAGAAAGTGGAGATGAATCCGTTTAGTGAGACCTCCTTTTTGACCGAAGTCATATAAATATCTTTGACGTCATGGCACTTGATGACGTCATATTTCTTATAATGCTGAAATATATGACAGTGCAAACCAAACTTCTGGTGTACTCACTGATGGCGGGGGTGGTCATCACTTGATTGCAGTCATCCCACTGGGACATTGGCTCCACGCATGCATGGCCGATATTGGACCACACTCGACTGTCGTTGCAGTTTATACTCCAGTATTTCTTGCCCTGTACACAGAAATGAACTTTACTGCAATCTTGGTTATCTCTGGTCCACTCCGTTGTCCATGGGTCTTTACATCCGGGGTCTGCTCCGAAATTGTCGTCGAGAAAATCGACGGAATCGACCGCATTCAAAAACAAAATGGCGGCAAGTCCAAACACGAATATGACGATGTGGACCTTTGAGCCCATTGCGTTGAGTTGAGAGACGTTTTGAGAACGAAAGCGACTGAGGAATATAAGGGAACAGGCATTTATAGATTTTCCGGCGTGTCACTTTTTTACAGGATCACGTACTTTTAGAAGTGACTTTGCGGGGTAGGTGAGTCCACCTCAGGGGGTCGCTTGGGAACCTCCCCACATCGACCTGTATTTAACCCCTAGTCCTACACAGACCCTAGAAATCACAAACCGGCGATCGCAGACGATTGTTTACACCAAATGTCTTTGAAATGGTTCGTGAAACCGGAAGTCAGCTTTTCCATGTAAATACGTTTCTTTGTTTTACGACAAGAAGGTTTGTCGTCTGAGACATGTCAGGACAAGCGATGGTGTGGAATCTTGGTTTACTTGTCCCTTAAACGTGCTCCTTAAGGTACAATACGGTTACCTGTGGCCACAGTGGGTGTTGATGTTGCCACGAGGCAGGTCATGTTCTGAAATTGTTCAGTCAAACCCCAAATATATGTATATAAAATATTTTCCATTATTAGGGGTTGATACCAAAGATATGGAATCATAGAACCCTGAGATCATTGATAAAATACATTACTATTCATCAACATTTCTTCAGATAACTATTTTTGCCTTCCTCGTTTATGAATAGATATAAGACGATTTTACAGTAGGATTGACCGTACGTTACCACATGGTTTGGGCATAAGGTAAAAAAATGACTTTTAATTCAGTTCAATTTAACTGTTTTACAAATGATATTTTATCACAACAAACGATGAAGATCCAAGACTGCAGGGAAAGACATCCAACCATTGAGTGGTGTATTAGTGTCAGTTGGGTCAGTCTAGCATAAGATCCGAATCCTGATGTCTTCAGATAACTCACACATCAATGGTGAGGTGCTTATACACAAGGACAAGCTGATCTTAATCTGAAATCAGTTAGTGGCGACGTTAATACGTATAAAACAGTTCATCTCAAAACTAATCATTTAAACATCGTCCTCATTCCGCATTGTCAGGTGGACATAGACTACAGATGTAAGTGTGCGTCACTTCAACAAGTGGGAATCTGTTAAGTTCCAAGTTGAACCGACTGTAACATAGGCTGGGGCGAAAGGGAGATCGCATCAAATCCTTTAATCAGGTGAGCTACACTTCTGTAAACAGACTAATCATGCCTGCCATCTGACTTATGCTGACGGCTTTGGAGACGACGCCCGCATGCGACGTAACGTTGGCCCGAGTCTCAGCAATAATTCATTTACATCTCCAAATTACAGACAAATATTTGAAACGACTCTTTTCAGATCGTTCGCAACATTTTGGTCCGCTTTCCGTTTGTGAAAGAATAAGAAGATTTGTTTATTTGCCCCTACGCAATCCTTTATTTGTTGTCCTTCTAAAACTAAAACAGGTGTAGCTTTAAGTAAACACCATAGCTTGATGTACATGAGCCTGGTGTTTGTTTGTGACAAAGGATATATGCGGTTTAGGCTAATTCAATAGTTAAACTGAAATGACGCTATGTTCGCTAATAACACTACAAGCTACTTCAGTAACAACTGTTCACATGACGACGTCAAGTGACGGCCTGGTAAATATCATATATATTGCTTACCTCACAACCAATACACATATATTTGAGAAAACAATGTCTTGCACAAAAGGTTGGAAATAAATCCACGATATTAACCCATGTCAAGGGGACACTGTGGCAAAAAGCTGTTGGTTAGCCAATCAAATGCCATGAATCCCTTGCAATTTATTTATTTAAATTTGAACGTATTGATTTACAACAAATAATTTATCATGTGCGATGTGTTCTAAAACCTTTAATACTACGCGACAGCACATTTCGAGGTTCTCACCTCACTATCGCCGGCCCATCCTCACGTGATCTCATGTACTCGACACTGTGCAGTGATGGACAATGAATGACTGCTCCCCGAGCAATGATTGTAAAGGGAAATGACTGCTCCCCTGCGTAATGCGGACAGTATCACTTACTATCTACATGGTCCAAAACTCCCCTTAAACAAAGTATTGAGACAGGGTGCGGTGTGTTAGGTTGCATGTAAACAGTCTAGTTTTACCATTAGAGCTTTCGTTTGAAACCAATGGTCAAGATTGACGAGGTGCTCGAGGCTAATTACTTTTGGTAGATTTGGAGGAATAGTGCTGAGTAGCAACCAATAGCACTTAATAAAACAAGAATATAGTTTTATTTCAATTTAAAAAATCATACATTTCTGGAAGCAACAGCACTGGGAAGGACACAAGTATTTCCTTTCAAGCCTGACTTTTCTACAACATATACGAAAATCAAAATGAAAGTATTTATTAAATAAGAAAGAATTTGCATTCGACCAAAATTAAAATTACAGCCACAAAAGCGAAATCATTTCGGGCAGAGATCAAAGTAATTTTCAAGTTTTAGCATGGTCATGTGGTCAGAGATGGCTGCACAAACATTAATACATAGGCAAGAAGCGGCCCTGAAACAGTCCTGAAACGGCCCTGAAACGGCCCTGAAACGGCGTTACAGTTAATAAAGAAGTTGTTATCCATACAAACCTTAATGTATTTAATACATAGGAAATCAATACGACCTTAGTCCTCATGGAAATTATAATCCGAATACATATTTATACATTTCCGCTTCGAAGTATTAACAAGTACATATTTGAGGAATATCCTCGGAAGACGTCATGTTTGTGAATCTGTTAGACGCTAATTTGAAACCAAACATGGCTATCTGCAAATGTCTCCCTGTTCTTTCTTCCACGTGGCAGACAAAATACGTGATGTGTACGGAGATTACCGGAGAATTACGACGATTAGCGAACTTTCAGGTGTCTGGAGGCGATTTTGCACATTCGACCATCTTGCTTTTGTTAATGTGTCGTTTACAATTAAAATGTAAATCGGCTAAGTATACCCAATACCACCTGCACTTAATAAACAATTAGTGCAGCTGCTGCGGAAGGGCTTGTCGGCTGTTGATGCGTGCGAAACACCGACATGCGCAGTAACCAGTCATGGGCGTTTAAGTATATAAACGAGTTTGGTACCACATGAGACTAACATGATACCGCGCATACTGATTACCATACAGGTTTAAAACAATATGTATTATTAATATTTACCATGTATGAAAACTTAAACATATAATTAAGACATGATGCTAACACGTTTGTTATCACTCAAAAACCGCACATACATCAAAATCAGAGGTTTATCTCCCAAATGTCATGCTTGATCTTTACATATACTGAAACACTTTGAAGGCGCATATTCGAATTTTTGTAACATTTGGCAGAATGGCAACCAAAATTAAATAAGAGCTCTAGGTACTCTCTTAAAAACCGAACTCAAGCTGTGGGGCAAAAGAAAGTATACCGAGTCTATTTTTAATGTAAATGAAAATTGAAAGAACTGTTGTTAAAATTGATCAGGTCTATTGAACCTTCGCTCATACCTGCAACAGAAATATTTGTAAAAAACCAAACTGTAGCTGAATAAGTTTGTGTAAACACAAATTGTTTCCATGGTGACTTGAAGAGAAATGAGAAACAACTACACGACCCCTACCATGTTTGAAATGTAAATTTGTTCCGAAAAAAGGAACTTTATTAATTTTTAAAGATAAGATGATTAAGCTACTCTACCCATCAGCAGTGGTGCCTCATGCGATTTTTTTCTTTTTAGATTTTGAAAGATTTAAATGAAAACCATATTTTTCAAAATACATCTATGTAGAAGTATTCAACGGCAGTACAGTATATATCGGATAGCGCGCTAACTTAAGATATTTTAAATTGAAATTCAAATGATAGAACCAACTGAGAGGTTTCCTTTGCCCCTCAGTGTACATCAAAATCACAGGTTTATCTCCCAAATGGCCTGTTTTGATCTTTAAAGTTCATTCAAGAAGTATTAAAAACAGTGCTTTTGTTAAAAAGTCAGTCACGTTTGATTTTAATCGGGGAGGTATTTACATGATGGAGTAAGTGTTCCACACGGCATGAATCAAAGCGTCTGGCGAGACAGGGTTTGTCGCCGGAAGCAGTTAACAAGCGCTCTCATGCATTTCAATTAAGTACTTTTTAAGTTTATTTTTTACAGGTATTACGACTGCAGACGCTAAGCGTGGGAAGGGAATAATTAGTTCAAAATATGACAAATATCACTGGCGGATCCAGTGGGATCCACTATTTCAGAAACCTTACGTGTCAACAGCGCCGTTGCCCAAGTGAGTTCGTGACTTGGGGATTATGTGCACACACACACCTCAACACTCCCCCACACCCACAAAATTCTGGTTCCGCCTGAGTATATGATGTTTGCTACATGCATGTAACTAATACGATAGGAGAATGGAATGACGATTATATGTAAATATTGAAACGCTAATTGAACGCCATGGCAGAGAGTTTTAATCGACTAACAATGTTTATGGTGGAATCAGAACAGACATACTCAACCTTTACGGGTGGGCACATGACTTCACATTAATACCATGAATAAATGCTTAATCAAGACATATTTGAGTTTGACGTTGTTCATATTCAGACAATTACCCTAGGACTACTTTACAGATATAAAGAGAATGCGGGAAAATACGTTTTAAAAGAACCATAAATAGTTGAAAGTTGATTGCGCTCAAGTGAGCTGGATTTGACGTCACTTTGTGAGAAGAGAACGAGGATGTAGAGACGTAACGTAAAGTAGACGAGAACGTCTGAATATTAAACTAGTCAAATAGACCAAAGACTCTTTGACTATGCAAGAAAATCCTAAAATTCCCCAAAAGCTAGACAATCACGGGAAGGTTGGTTATCCACGCATTACTAGAAAACAGAATAAGGAAAACGCTAGCTTATAAGTTGAGCTCAATACAACCAGAGTAAGTCAGTACTAGATTAAAAGTGCCCTGTAATCACTTACTACCGAAACATGAGTTTCGAGTGACCACACAGTAAAAAATTGACCCGTAAACAATCTAACGAGGCCTGGGGGATGATGATGATGATGATGATGATGATGATGATGATGATCTGGGGAGATCAGCCAAAGTGTGTTTCTTGACATGGGAAAAACACGAATAGCAAACTAACTACTATACCCGCACGGAAGATGCGAATACCAAAATAAAGCGCTAAACATTAGGTATCCAACAGTATCACTAAAGATTTAAAACAAGGTATATACAATTACTGATGAGGCATATGATCATAAATACATAAAAATATCTTCCAGTACCAGATAATCCCTCTAATATTGAAAATCATAGTCCCAAAAACACTTCCAATACAAGAATGAGGCAGAAAACATATATGCGATGACATATATCAAGTCAATACATGATAAGAGTATGCCAGTAAATCACAAGAGAATGAAATAGTGGGGTCTCAAACAAAGAATGAGATGACACTGGACAACGACAACCGCCGGACTTTGCCGAACGGCGTCGGAAATTTGAAGCGTTGCGGTCACAAGACCGTGACTAGAATAGTTTTACGACCCAGTGACAAGTATGAGACAGAAACCAAAACGATTTAATCCATTACGAATGTTCAGCAAACGTCTGCCGACTGAACAACTTGGCCATCTTGTCAGAATGTCACTGTTCAAAGTTGTGCCCCTTTGTACTCCAGTGATCCGCTTGTAGACCGTGAGTTTTGATCCCTGGTGGTTCTGCGCCAACCTGCACGTGCTCGGGGGTCCTCCCCTCGGTAAACGTCTCCGCCGACTGATGAAGATGGGGCTGATACAACGTTTCACGTGCTGTCTGATGTTATATCATCACAACCCTTTAGTGTTCATGTTGTTAACCTCTTGTTTATATGGCCTGGCTCGCCGTGTCACAGACCGCAGTGTGTGCGTGCGTGCGTGAGTGAGTGAGTGCATGGCTTCACGTACTAGTCCGGACTACAGAGTGCTAGCCCACCAAGATACCAAGCCGCGATCTAACATGGATACAACACTCAGATACAGCATACTGACTCTGAGCCGACCTGTGCTTGTTTTATGCCTTAATCTCGAGCGCTATGCAGGATAACAAGCACTACTATCTTTAAATGTCTTTTGGTATAACTCAGTTCAATGTTTTTTGGTTTGGTTTGGTTTGTTGTTTAACGCCGCACTCAGCAATATTCCAGCTATGTGAAGGCGGTCTGTAAATAATTGAGTCTGGACCAGACAGTCCTGTGATTAATATCATCAGCATCGATCCAAGCAATTGGGATCGATGACATGTATCAACCAAGCCAGCGAGCCTGACCACCCGATCCCGTTAGTCGCCTTTTACGACAAGCATAGTCACCTTTTACGGCAAGCATGGGTTGCTGAAGACCTATTCTACACCGGAATCTTCACGGGTCCAGTTCAATGTAATGTATATACATGTGTTTATCTTATATTGTTTTTAAGTTCATAACAAAATGCATATTACAACACCGAAATAATAATTTATAAAATTCACACACGACAGACAGCAATCAAAGTCCTGTATAAGTTACGTGTTGTATTCAACTGGTATGTATCAAGGCCGGCATGAACCTCACAACGAATGTGGTCATGACCCAGTGAGTTGACATTACCGTACATGTATGTACCTGAATAACAAGCTTCATTCTCTCGGGACAATCAACACACCTGACATTGGGACAATTACCTGGCAGGTAAATAGCAAAGTTGAAACAGCACCTACTCCCCATGCGGGACGGTGGCGGCATTGTAGACATCTGGTGTTTGTTGTAATCCTCCAGATTTACCTGTAATCGAATGTACTTCCCGCGGAAGGAAATCAGACAACACGAGTGAGTGAGTGGGTATGGTTTTACGCCGCTTTTAGCAATATTCCAGCAATATCACGGCGGGGGACACCAGAAATGGGCTTTACATTTGTACCCATGTCGGGAATCGAACTCGGGTCTTCAGCATGACGAGCGAACGCTTTAACCACTAGGCTACCCGACCGCCCCCTCAGACAACATGAAAAAGCGCACAATAGTGCCTCGCCTCGTTTCCCTCCAGGTGGACGAATATGGGATCATAAACTTCGTTAATAATTATGTGAAATTTGCGATAAATCTTTACTAGACACTATGATTTACCGTTTAGTATTTCAAATAGGTAAGACTTGTTGTATAGCATTCGATTTCGTAATATATGTTCATTTTCCCGACAAGAACACTGTGAAATGCACCATATCGACCTGGCTGTTGGATGGTTATGTAATGTCTGACGGTATATGAGCTCTTTGAGGTGCAAACCTTGCTGACATCGTTGTCGTGTATCTGGGGTCGTTTCTTTGTGTCACCTCTGAACCGAGTAAAGATGGCGAATCGGAAAAGGACAGGGGCATGTGAAATGTTGGGAGGGGGTCACGTCCTGAGTCTGTCGGATTGTGTTAAACAGTGTAATCATACGTCCCTGCTGTGTTTGGGAAGAGGGTGATATGTATCGCACTGTTGGATGACTCGGCAGATGAGACGTGACAAGCACGTGGAACTCGTGTCACGTGAATGTGATGCCGTCTTCTCACAGGTCCGCGCTTTGTCGCCTTGTGCTCCCACAGGTGCAGATTGGTCGCACTGGACGCGGCATCCGGGACTTGTGTGATGCACGTCATGTAAGGTCAAGAAATGTCACAGGTTTGTTGAGGGTACAATGACATAAAGGCATACTGAATCACACATATTATTCCGAGTCCAAATCTTGGCAAACTTTACGAAGAATGAATTTTTATAAACAATCAACTAAAAATAAACAAAAGCAGACTCGTAAGTTTGAGGGCCGCAGTTGCCGCAATACCATAATAGTCCATGAACACACTTGCTGATTTTTGGCATTAATGATTAGCTTTTCGTGTCTTAGACACAGCACACATTTATTTATGAACATATATAAAATCACTTTGCCATAAATCGCAAAGAGCAGTGAAGAACGAAGCGTGGTTTATTTCACGATAAAACATTGTTCTATCATGACGTCATTTCTGGAAATTCGAACATGCGCTCGCAACTTGATGAAGTTGCAAACCATGCTTGCTGTAAAAGGCGACTATGCTTGTCCTAAGAGGCGACTAATGGGATCGGGTGGTCAGGCTCGCTGACTTGGTTGATGCATGTCTTCGATCCCAATTGAGTGGATCGATGATGATGATATCAATCACTGAGTTATCGGGTCCAGACTCGATTATTTACAGACCGCCGTCATAAAGCTGGAATATTGCTGAGTGCGGCGTTAAACAACAAACCAACCAACCAATCAATGCTGCTCACGTATTGTCAAGTCGTGCAAGGTGCTGCAATTCTATTAACACTTTGTTGGGTACCTCACAGGTTTATAGTGCCGGAGCTCGTGCGGAGTTACAGACGCGCCGTCGTCTAGCTGAAATGGTGTTCAAAGTGGTGTAGAACACACTTCACTCACTCACAACTGCAAACTCCGGTTGCGGCGAGATCGCCATGAAAAATAGTGTTCAAAGCGGCGTAAAACTTGGTTCACTCCAATCACCCCAAACGAGGCGAGGCACTCTCGTCAACACTCATTTTTGTATACTACTGTATACTTGTGCTTTTTCATGTTGTCTGAGGGGGCGATCGGGTAGCCTAATGGTTAAAGCGTTCGCTCGTCACGCCGAAAACCCGGGTTCAATCCCCGACATGGATACAATGTGTGAAGCTCATTTCTGGTGTCTCCCGCCGTGATATTGCTGGAATATTGCTAAAAGCGGCGTAAAACCATACTCACTCACTCCTGTGCGTCTCCGATGTAAAATATTCGTCACAAAAACTGAAGGTGTTCCTACAGGTGAACAGACGCGGCCCCCGGTGACTCCACTAATTACCACACCTGGGCCTCATTTGGTGCGGAGTGACATTAGTCCTATATCTACAGATAACTCCACCCAGCCATAGTGTCGATTGATCAGACAAGATCAATGTTGGACAAGATATATCACAATTCTCCAACAGCGTTAAGATCCTGGCTCCTAGAGTATGGCCACTGTAATGGGACTTCGAGTTAATATTTTGCGCGATTTGAGAATTTTTTCCATTGAGAAAAGTCAACCCATGGTTTCCTTACAATACGTTTCACTTTAGTAATCCATTTCAGCTCGACACTTCTTGACTTTGAGTGCGGCGTTAAACAACAAACAAACAACCCAAATATTCTATTTTATATGGAAAGAGAACATCGATTGACTGAAGCTTATAATTGATCTGCGGGTAGCTAATGCTATGTCTGAGAAGATAATGGTGTGGCCGCATGTCCCGAAGCTCTGTTACTCTTTCGTTGTGACGTTAGACATGCGGGTGGTCCAGCAGGCTAAGGCGGAGAACGGAGTTGCGTCCAGTAGCGTGCCAGGATCCGCTAGTCGTGAGTTCGAAACCACGATTCATCCCTTTAATTCATCCACTGACCCATTCGGACTTATAACTGGTGCATAGGCACACAGACAGGCTGACCACAACGATACCCTTTTTCTTTGATCAGGGAACAGTTACATGTCACTCCTCACCTCATGAGCTCAGTACCCTGCTCGATTTCGGCATTATGGCGTCTGATCGCGCCGTGTACACAGACAACGACAAACACAATCACACCCTTCTGTTAATTAAATTTTGTGTGTTTCTGCGCAGCCTCACTCCCAGCTTAAACAAATGCGACCCTCTGTTAATCTACCTACTCGTGTGGTCAGCGAAGATCCACACTGCCCACGTCGCATTGTTGTGACACGTCACAGACATCGTCTACAGTGCCCTAATCTCCCCCACACATGGAGCAACAGTCCCACCTAACTACAACATACCACCCCTTAGCATGCCCGCCACCAGTGAGAGGAACACCTGGTAATTAGCTGACTGGGGACTCTCCACATATTACAAAGTGCTGTTTGCAGACTGAACTCTCTAATCTCCGTGCTGTCCTCACAGAGTCAGTATCTAGTGAGTCAGGCTCACAGGTTTGTTCCCATTCCTAACCAAAGAGCGCCCCAATCAATGCTTTGTTAATTACTTAAAGTTTCAATTGCAAATATTTGGTACATTTATTGTGTTTCCGGCTATGGCAGCTTTGAAATATCTCAAGAAATAGTACCAGCAACGTTGACTTTGTGCACCCAGACCTGTGTTTGCCTTGAAAGTAAAACAGATGTAAGGTAACAACGACTCTCCTCTGTCTACAGGGTGTTAAGGTAACAGTGACTCTCCTCTGTCTACAGGATATTAAGGTAACAGTGACTCTCCTCTGTCTACAGGATATTAAGGTAACAATGACTTTCCTCTGTCTACAGGGTGTAAGGGTAACACTGACTCTCCTCTGTCTACAGGGTGTTAAGGTAACAGTGACTCTCCTCTGTCTACAGGATGTAAGGTAACAATGACTCTCCTCTGTCTACAGGATGTTAAGGTAACAGTGACTCTCCTCTGTCTACATGGTGAAAGGGTAACAATGACTCTCCTCTGTCTACAGGGTGTTAAGGTAACAATGACTCTCCTCTGCCTACAGGGTGTTAAGGTAACAATGACTCTCCTCTGTCTACAGGATGTAAGGGTTACAATGACTCTCCTCTGTCTACATGGTGTTAAGGTAACAATGACTCTCCTCTGTCTACAGGGTTTAAGGGTAACAATGACTCTCCTCTGTCTACAGGATGTTAAGGTAACAGTGACAGTGATGACGTTAGAGGCTGAAGTGATGACGATCTGAGCTGAAGTAATGACGGTAGGGGCTGAAGTGATGACGGTCGGAGCTGAAGTGATGACGGTAGAGGCTGAAGTGATGACGGTCGGAGCTGAGGTGATGACGGTAGGGGCTGAAGTGATGACGGTAGGGGCTGAAGTGATGACGGTAAGGGCTGAGGTGATGACGGTAGCGGGAGCTGAAGTGATGACGGTAAGGGCTGAAGTGATGACGGTAGCTGGAGCTGAAGTTATGACGGTAGATGCTGAAGTGATGACGGTAGCTGGAGCTGAAAGGATGACGGTAGGGGCTGAAAGGATGACGGTAGCTAGAACTGAAGTGATGACGGTAAGGGCTGAAGTGATGACGGTAACGGGAGCTGAAGTGATGATGGTAGGGGCCGAAGTGATGACGGTAACTGGAGCTGAAAGGATGACGGTAAGGGCTGAAGTGATGACGGTAACGGGAGCTGAAGTGATGATGGTAGGGGCCGAAGTGATGACTGTAGCTGGAGCTGAAAGGATGACGACAGAGGGAGCTGACGGATTGACGACAGATGGAGCTGACGGTAGTAGGACTGAAGGGGTCACAAGCGGGGGCAGGATAAAGGGGAGAGGGTCCAGAGACCACATTCCACGAAACGATCTCAGTGCTACGGCTATCGTAAAGCTATTCGAAAGCCTGGGAGTTCCGGTCATCGTGACGCTAAGATCGCTTCATTCAACACTGAAACTACATGTATATTGTTGGTGTGACAATCGTTTACTTGTGAAGCGAGCGTGTCCCAACATATCCCTGGCTGCGTGTCTCCAACGCTGCACTCCTGTCATCGACCCTCCTGAAAAAATACAACTGATTTCTTCTAAATCCTTCTGTCAATAATTCTACGATGTATAAAATGAAAAGAAACTGGTTTTAATGTCATTTAAAATGTCATTAGCAGATGCTTGAGGGATTCGTTTCATGTCATATGACATTTATATTTTTTCTCAAAAGGTTGTGTAAATTTCCCTGTTCATTTGACTTTTCTGCAGTCTTTGAATCTGTTGGCGTAGAACCAAGTCTGCGTGGAACCACACATTCACTCTGTGAACGCATTTGGCAAACAACTGATTTCAAAGAAAACTGTAGAAGGTGTCTACCCAAGGTATAAACTGACGCCAGAGCATTTGAGAACTAGGGAATACTGTAAGGGACATTCTCGCGATCTCGCCTTTTTGGAAACGAGCTAAATATGCCCAAAACCTGAGAATGCGAGATCGCGAGAACGCGAGATTTGACCATCTCGTTTCCAAAAGTCGAGATCGCGGGATTGCGAGATCGCGAGAATGTCCCGTACAGTATTCCATAGAGAACGGTTTTATTTTCTTCATTTTCTTGAGGGCTTTCAGACACCGGCCGAATGTCGACAGCTGTACAAAGATTTCTCTCTATCTCGAAGTGTCTGCAGTCATACATCCTCAATTGTCCAGTTTATGGATATAGCGCCATTCTCGAGTGATAAATACCTGAACCGTCAGCATAGGTTCGTTTTGAGCCGGACCTCAAGAACAACGGCCAGTGGGTTAAGGCACAAACAATCAGCCAGCTCACACGTTGTAACCACCCAATCCCCATTTTAGTCCGCTCTTTCAAGCATTGAATACAGGTGTCTACTCTGCTTGTTTTCAGTGATGGAAACAGAGAGATTATTTCACATATATGGAAAATTCATTGTGAATATGCAGAAACAATTATGATAAAAGCAACACGTGTCTAAATACATAAATCACATTTTATTTGTTGGTAACAGAACTCACAACTTCTGTTTAATTTGGAAATCAATTTATTAAACATGTGTCTTTCCGGTTGGGGATATCTCTGATTACAAGATCGCAACATTTCAAAATGTCGTTTCGTGAAAAAAGCAAACCCCTTCGCGCTAGCGTTTTGTTTACTTATTGTTCATTAATTAATACATGTATGTATAAATAACATGATCCGTGTCACTCGGGGGTTTGATGTGTGTTGCGCTCATTTCTACAAGGGGATTATTCGAGCGTTAATAGAGATAATATTTTTGCACTGCAAGCTGGCATGGAGTCTCTTCAGCGTCCTTAAGAATAACAATATCGTTGATTCCGCAAGGACACTGTCATATCCACCATACCTTTGACGTGTTAGGATTTGTAACGTATTTCGTCCCGGCTTTAACCAGTGTTGACAATGATTCATGATCACCTGGTACTTCCATGTCACTTCTGTAACCATCCCTGTAGGGAAGCAACTATTGCGTTTTAGGAGGGGTTACTGAAAAGAAATTACATATGTCTCGCATTGTAGGGAAAATATAATGTTCCCTTTTCAGACAGGCGTCCAACTAAAACAGTTCGTTATATTTTTCATTTAACAAAATATATAACTGATCACCTGTTTATGTTGTAATAAAAATCATGATCTCAAACCAAACTTCCATCCCTCCCTGAAAATCAATGGTTGCTCCCTACTACAAATTCTGTATTAAGTATTAATAATTAATAATATGTAGATGGAATTCTCTCTGGAAGAGAGGCCTTCAGCAACCCATACTTGTCGTACGAGGCGACAAACGTGGTCGGATGGTCAGGGTCACTGACTTGTCGATGCATGTCACCGTACCCTAATTGCGTGGAGGGGCGGTCGGGTAGCCAAGTGGTTAAAGCGTTCGTTCGTCACGCCGAAGACCCGGGTTCGATTCCCGCCATGGGTACAATGTGTGAAGCCAATTTCTGATGTCCCCCGCCGTGATATTGCTGGAATATTGCTAAAAGCGGCGAAAGACCATTCTCACTCACTCACTAATTGCGTGGATCGATGCTCATGATGTCAATCACTGGCTTGTTTGGTTTACACTCGATTATTTCAGACCGCCGTCATATAGCTGGAATGTTGTGAAGTACAGCGTTAAATAACAAACAAACATGATGGAATTCTCCATGGAAGAGAGGCGTGTGGGCAGACACCCGAATGGGTCACTGTGGGATGTACGAATATTTTACGGGTGCTTCAACAAATCGGACCATGGATGAAATTCACAGTAACGATTGCAGTCCGTGTCTTTCCTTATTTACAAAATCTCAGTGCATGTAAGAAACCGACTGCCATCTTCAGGAAATATCAGTAAACAATACGTGCACGATCTTACAAGAAGCTTAGCTTGCCTGTCAATGGACGAGTTTAATCTGAGTGTTCAGACAAGGCTGTGAATACATCAATATCAATCAAAATGTCAACACTTTTGCCCAGGTCTAAACGCACCAACCCTGCTATGTGATCAACAGGTGCTTGTAAATAATCGCTTTCTAAGTGACAGCCGTACAGAAAACAAATACGGAAAGTAAGACAATGTTGGCTTGGCTTCAGCGATTGTTAGATAACTGCTATGTCAACACAGCCATGTAAATATATTTGTCCACATAGACTGTGTGCACTGTCAACCACGGTCTAAACAGGGTGACTTTCGTGACGTGCTGTCTGGTAAGTAGAGAGTCAGTCTTACAAATGAATATACTACAGCTACACAAAAGAAGTTAAAGAACACCCATTTTTTCATATTACTATAGTTGACCCGTCATGCCATTGCGATATGAAAGAACCGTGTGTTTTTAATCTTCTTTTGAGTAGTATATAAACATTCAAAGGAGCATTGTAGATAGTGAGTGAGGTAAATATAGTCACATCGGCAGTGTTTCAGCCATATCGATACGAACCGGGGATAGGTACATCCTTTGCACGAATTGCACATTATATGCCGCGTTGTAATCACATGGGGTAAATGAGTCCGGATCCACTGTACCCTTAAAGGGGGGTTCAGCTCCAGCGTATGCTTCCAGTGCCAACCCTCGACCTAGACATTGTCAGCGGTGACACGTGTGAAACATGCGAAAGCATTTCAGGACTGTCAATGACCCGAAGCTCTGTCCCCAAGTGAGGGATGGGGTGAGGGAGGGAGGTGCTTTAAGCCGTATTTTGTTTTGTCACGAAGTGAAAGATTCAATGGGGAGGGAAGACCAAAGTGGTGCATGATTACCACTTGGTGTATCACACGAGTACGGACATAGTGACCAAGGGTCCATGTTGGGGCTGATCTGGGATTCGAACCCCACGATCAACGGAAGTCATAGGAACAAATGGTTTTCTTACTGAGAAGTATTTGGTGCGTGATTTTGTCAGTAACTTTCCCAATTCCCTTATGTATATACAGCGTGGCTATGCAATTTCCTTCTTTATTTACAGTGTTGCTATGTAATTCCCTTCTTTATATACAGTGTTGCTATGCATTTCCCTTATTTATATACAGTGTTGGTATGCAATTCCCTTATTTAAATAGTGTTGCTTTGCAATTCCCTTGTTTAAATAATGTTGCTTTGCAATTCTCTGATTCAAATAGTGTTGCTATGCAATTCCCTTATTGAAATAGTGTTGCTCTTACTTAGGTATGTGAATCGGATACGGGTATGAAGAACGGTCAGAGCAACATGCGGGTACATGCAGGTGACGACATAATAACACATACAGAGACCTGGCTATTGATCACTCTTCAATCCTATCTAAATGAGCAATAAATCTAGTGTTTCTAGGCTAGAGAATAGTACAGGGGAATACTCCAGTGACGTGTGATATAAGACGTAAAGCGGATTTACTACTTACAACATGAGTGCGATTTACAACTATTCATGGATTGAGGGTTAGTTACACCAGGATACGTAACAGGGTGTAGTGTGAGGTGATAGCAGCACAATGGGTTTGATCGTTAATGGACGCAAGTAAATCTGGTTGTATAGCGAGCTGGCTTTAAAAGGAGTTAAATAATAGTAACATCGAAAAATGTATGGAATGTAAATATGTTTTTATATAATATCCGTGCCAGGCGTTATCGCAGTGCATTTTTTGGCGAGTTCTCATCTTAACTGACCATGACGTCATTTACAAGACGTGCACAGTTACATTCAACGCCATTTAAAACACGCGTACAGGTACATATAACGTCATTTACAACACGTACACAGGGACATGTAACGTCATTTACAACACGTGCACAGTTACATTCAACGCCATTTAAAACACGCGTACAGGTACATATAACGTCATTTACAACACGTACACAGTTACATTCAACGCCATTTAAAACACGTGTACATGTACAGGTAACGGCATTTAAAACACGTGCACAGGGACATGTAACGTCATTTACAAGGGGTGCACAGGTACAGGTAACGTCTTTTACAACAGGTGCACAGGTACATGCAACGTCAATTTCAACACGTGTACGGGTAACGTCATTTAAAACGTGCAAAGGTACAGGTAGCGTCAATATAACACGTGCACAGGTACATGCAACGTCATTTTCAACACGTGTACAGATACAGGTAACGTCATTTAAAACACGTGTACAGGTACATGTAACGTCATTTAAAACACGTGTACAGGTACATGTAACGTCATTTACAACACGTACACAGGTAGGTAACGTATTTTACGTGTGCACAGGTACATGCAACGTCATTTTCAACACGTGTACAGGTAACGTCATTTAAAACACGTGTACAGGTATATGTAACGTCATTTACAGTACGTGGACAGGTACATGTAACGTCATTTACAACACGTGCAAAGGTACAGGTAACGTCTTTTACATGTGCACAGGTACATGCAACGTCATTTTCAACACGTGTACAGGTAACGTCATTTACAACACGTGCATAGGTACATGCAACGTCATTTTCAACACGTGTACAGGTACGGGTAACGTCTTTTACAACACGTGCACAGGTACATGCAACGTCATTTTCAAAACGTGTACAGGTACGGGTAACGTCATTTAAAACATGTGTACATGTAACGTCATTTACAACACGTGTACAACATTTAAATATTTGTCCTGTAATCAGACAGTTTTTATACTGCAGCAGTATTTATTACTATACTATAGCTATAGGTTAACTTCAGAACTTAGCCAGTGAAATCCGGTAGAGCGAAGCCCACTGGGCCAATAGAGCACAACACGACACCACAACCATTTGAACACAGTGGTAGCCAGCGGAAGGACATGTACAGATAATCATGACAAGTGCTTGGTGCTAAGAGCGCCAGGGGTAGCCGGTTAATGAAGCCTGAAATTGTAGCTGTGACTCAGTACAGTGACCGAACATGTCACAAATACATGTCCGCCGATTGTGCGGTGCTCTATACAAAGCATGGGTTAACTGGCTGTTACTACACGCCGTGAAGAATATGCACAACAATCGCCCTTTGTATACAGGAGCGCTGAGATAACGCTGCAAAAGCATTGACTTTCCGTTAGACGATTGTGTGATAAGTTTACCTGACACGCGATTTAATGTTGTAGTTCAAATCATTGTGCACCACACGTTTCCTTCCTGTTTTGAAGGCGGCATTTGACATTCAACATAATATCGAAATGTAATTTGGGTTTAATTTGTTTGTTTGTTATTTAACGCCGCACTCAGCAATTTTACAGCTATATGACGGCGATCTGTAAATAATCGCGTCTGGACCAGACAGTCCAGTGGTTGACGTCATGAGCATCGATCCACGCCATTGGGATTGATGACAGGCATCAACCAAGTCAGCGAACCTGACCAACCGATCCTGTTAGTCGCTTACGACTAGCATGGTCGCCTTTTAGGGCAAGCATGGGTTGCTGAAGACCTATTCTCCCCCGATCTTCACTGGCCTATTTGGGTTTAGCGTCGCTGTAAGCAGTATTACTACATGTCAGATCAGTAAGCGGGACAATGTCGGACGCAGGCCGCAGACGTTTTCCTTTCTGGTAAACACTCGGCCATGGGTGTAGCGAAACCAAGGTTCTTAAGAAGGTCTAGTCTTTGAATCGACCAACGGATCCTGACAGCCAAGAGACATTCAGCGTACCTCGGTGGTATCCGGAATACCACTTAACATGGCTCGGACATCCGGCGTACGTCGATTTATACCTATTTGACCTCAATAATGTCGTCACTAGTTCTGACACGGGGGTTATCATCGGGTATTGTTAAACGGGTAGACCTCCCTACATTGGGTGTGCATCCATGCAGTGACACCCTTATTCATGAGTGTAACAATCAGCAATCAGTAGGTCGGTCCCGCCAGGGTCATCGCTCAGTACATGGTCGCCTTAACGCACGGAGTCATCTCAATTTCCAATCTCAGGGTGTGTTCAATAGCATGGCTTCATGCCAGCTTTCAATACATGCATTCAATACTACGGGGGCGTCTCAACATGTGTATGGGGTTATTGTCGTCTCGGATGTCACGTGACAGGTCCAGTGGGTGAGTGAGTGGACGCAGTTCACGATGTATGTTTAACATCTACAAATGTATGAATACACAATGCCATTTAGAAAGTGGTCAAATGTAACTAATGTTATATTTGGGATAACACTTTCTTAGTAAAGTACAGATTCTAGTACTTTTTTGGGTCGAGTCTCGTCCGGGATTCGAACCCACACCTGCCAGGGTGAGGCAGCTAATCGCCAGCACACAAAGTCAGCGATCTAACTTTCTTACTAAGAAAGTGTTATCCCAAATATAACATTAGTTACATTTGACCTCTTTCTAAATGGCATTGTGTATTCATAGCTTTCGGCCATGGGAGCCGTGCCAATTTACACTTGTCAGGGGGGTACTCAAAGTACGTGATCTAGACTACCAGTTGTCGGACTTTCATTTTTTGTGGAAGTCTCGGTGGCTGAGTGGGTTAGATCGCTGACTTTGTGTGCTGGCGATTAGGTGCCTCACCCTGGCAGGTGTGGGTTCGAATCCCGGACGGAAAAGTACTAGAATCTGTACTTTATTAAGAAAGTGTTATCCCAAATATAACATTAGTTACATCTACAAATGTAGACTGATAATCCATTCCTACTACAGGCAGCTATTACAAAATAAACACCTGTGGCCAATTACCTGGATATCGATCCTCGCCGTCGACGTACAATTAGACACTACTCCAGCCAGACAATCCCTATCTTACATAATGGACATTGTGTGTCTTTTTAGCAGCCGAATCACTGTTTGTTTTCTGAAACGAGTAAAACTTCCTATACGCAGCCGGACCAATCGCTAAGCAACACCCGAGAGCAAACAAACCCCATGTAATCCACTATTAGCCAAGCTTATTCCTTCTATTGAGCACTCCTGTTAATTTGGAATAAATGGATAATTATCTATTGACATGGCCCCTGGTCCATGCATTCCTATTGTAACAGTATATAGATGAACACTAAGATGGCGGGTTAGTATAATCCAATCCGATCACATGCCGAGTTTACATGTTAATGGGTTCTCACAAAGAAAAGTGTTTTATTCGACTTTGGTGTTACTAATCCTTTTGGGGGATTATGGCTCCATAGAAATTCTTCCTGTAACACCCTCCCCGCGTTGTCCACAATAGTGGGATTACCGTGGAAGCACTGCCAGAACCGACAGTGTTTGGTGGGTAGATACCGCTTCACTTCGAGTTGAGCAGTCGGGTATTTAAGTGCTCGTGAAGTGTTGACATAGCTGTTATGGTAACTAGTTTGTACAAGAAAGGTAGGTTAGAAGAGATGTAACATATGTTCGTTTGTTTATGTTTATGAAATTCAGTCATAGTATGTCTTGTTTTCGAGCTGTGCTGTGTGTATGCTTGTTTTGATATCTCCGTTGTCAGCCGTCGGGGTCGATGTTGTTCGAAATGTGCCTCTGTTCACCCAGCAGTGAATGGGTACCCGGTAGGATGATATGGCAATGTGGTTGTTAACCTTCTAGCGACTAACAGTCAGCTTGGGTTGTGTACTCCCCGGGGAGCTGAGAATGATTGTTGACTGCACATTCAGTGACTGGGGTAATAATAGCACTTTGAGCATGCCCATGTGTGGTGTGGACATTGCGCAAAATAAATGGATTATTATTATCAGTGTTGTTATGTTACACCTGGGTTGTGGTTTACTGCTGTGAAATTGTTCAAATGTGAAATATGCTACACGTGAATTACATCCTTCACCCTAATTGCTATTTTGTTTTCTTAAAATTGTCATACTTTACTCAAACCTAACACCCAAGATACTCGCGACTTGAGATATCAGTCACTGATCCATGTTGGTCGATTACAACTAGGCGACTAAGCTTGTCGTAAGAGGCGACTAAAGGGATCGGGTGGTAAGGATCGCTGACTTGGTTGAAGCATGTCATTGATCCCAATGGCGTGGATCGATCCTCAAGATGTCAATCACCGGATTGTCTGGTCCAGACTCGATTATTTACAGACCGCCGTCATATAGCTGGAATATTGCAGTGTGCAGCGTAAAACCAACCAACTAACGATTACAACAATTAATGCTATGCAGTACTCAGATCCTAGACCTGTAAGTTTGGGAGATGTAACGTTGCCATAGATACGTACATTTAATGTCATTACATGATACAGAAAACGTCGTTAAGAACTCTTGGACTTGTCTTTACAATGTCAATCACCAGTCGCTGCTTTGCTGTTAGTAACATGTCATTAGAGTACATGTCAATGTTTTCATTTCAGCGGTATAAGGGAAATAACTCTAGTGTAAGGATGACGTCCGAGTCTTCAGTCAATCCCCCCAGCAGTAAGCTCCCCTGGGGCACAATCCTCAAGCCGAAGTACGGCCTAGGCCACCAGAAGCTGAGCGAGGAAGAGATCGAGGCTGTGGTGGCGAGGTTGAACCAAGTCTCGGAGTCAAAGGAACCGACTTTCAACAGACCGAACAAAAATATGAGTCAAGATGAAATAAATGAAATGGTGAGTAAGAGCTCTTAAACTTGTACCAAAAGTTTGGTTTTAGTGACTGATCATTTATTAAAGGGGGGAGCGGTGGATTAACGGGGAGGGATCGAGAAACGTCGCCAAACTGTAACCACTATGTGTTTGTGTTTGTGTAGGGGGTGTGGGGGTGTGGGGGTGTTTAGGGGCAATGTGGTGGGCATGGTCAAATTTCAGTTGTCTTTTTTTCAAATGTTAGTTATTATAAATTTGAACATTATTTAGGGATTGGTTATTATCCCCCGTCCCAACGAAGTTGGCGGGGGATATAGAAATTGGTTCCGTCCGTGTGTGTGTGTGTGTGTGTGTGTGTGTGTGTGTGTGTGCATGTGTGTGTGCATGTGTGCGTCCCGAAATCGTTTCCGGAGCATAACTCAGAAACCGTTAAATATTTCTCTACGAAACTTTGCATGTCTATCACACTCATGCTGAGCTGGTGCCTTTTGCTATTAAGGAATTTTATGAATTTTTATTTTTTACGTTTCCATGGCAACAAGTTGGACTTAGGTTCTATAAGGGTGTTGTTCGTTTCCGGAGCGTAACTCGAAAACTGTTACATACTTTCTTACAAAACTTTGCATGTCTACTAGGCACATACTGAACTGGTGCCTTTTGCTATTTAGGAATTTTATAATTTTTTATTTTTTACGTTTCCATTGCAACAAGTTGGACTTAGGTTCTATAGGGTAGAGTTTGTTTCCGGAGCATAACTCAAAACCCTTTCAATACTTTCCAACAAAAACTTTGCATGTTTACCAGACACATACTGGACTGGTGCCTCTTGCTATTTAGGAATTTTAGAAATTTTTATTTTTCAAGTTGCAACAAGTTGGACTTAGGTTCTACAGGGGTGGTATTCGTTTCCGGAAAAGATGTTGCATAAAATAGGGGGTGGTCGGTGAAATATGATAGTTCTGAGACCAATCACACATCCTCCCCCCACCCCATCCACCCCCTAATACACATAATACATGAGGGGTGGTGGGGTAGTCTAGTGGTTAAAGGGTTTGCTCGCCACGCCAAAGACCAGGTACTCTCACTCATCCCCCATAATATATGACCAGTCCCTCAATGTAAGAAGAGACAAAACTTGCCTGTGGGTGAAATTGACATTACATGGGATACAAGTTCATGCATTTTTATTTTATTGTTGTGTTCAGATCTACACGATGCAACATTCTTTACCTTTATTTCTTAAACTGTTGAACATCGAGAAGCAAATTTTATGTGCATTGCATTGTTCTGTTAATACTTACAAAATGCATTAGTATTTCTTCTGGCAACTATAGGTGTTAAACATAGATCTATCGATTGGTGTTTATTATTCTTTCAAAACACTAAATATTAACACAACATCCCCATACGAATACTGAAGTAGCCCCAAAGTGTATTATATCAACCGACTAGCATTTCTCCTGTTTCAGCTTGAAAGATTAACCAAAGCTCAGGATATTCCCGACAGTGACCGACGTGTTGTCAAGTCTATCTACAAAGACATGGGTGTGGTCGCATCGTATGCATGGAAGGGCTTCAACTAGCAGAGACATGGATTGGATGCAATACATTCTGGGGAACACACGCCACCTGTGAATGATGTACAACGCACGTTTTCTGAATGGTGTCAGTCATTTCTGAGATGTCTTGTCATGTATTATAAATGAACATTAATTTACTTTCATGTGTGAGTCACTTCACCACCATAAATAAACTACCTACACAATCAGTGTTTTTCTTATGTTGTAAAGGGTGTTATCAGAGTATAGGTCGTACATGATTTACAAACTGGTGCAATGACCATGTGGGGAGCCAGTGCTCTATCACAGAGGGACTTGCTTGTTTGTTGTTTAAGGCCCCACTCAGCAATATTCCAGCTTTATGACGACGGTCTGTAAATAATCAAGTCTGGACCAGACATCATCAGCATTGATCTACGCATTTGGGATTAATGACATGCATCAGTCAAGTCAGAGAGCCTGACCACCCGATCTGGTAGTCGCATGGGTGCTGGAAACCTATTCTGTTTCGTAGGAGACCATATGGATTTGGTGACTTTGTTTATAGGATATATATATGACACAAGAGGATATATATATATGACACAAGTTTCTCTGCCCAAAGGTAGATTATCGCTAATGACAAAAAACAAAACCTGATGTTATGGAGCGAGGATGTGTCATGAGAAACCTTTACAGACCTACTGGGACATTATTTAATGTTCATGGAGATTTCCACCATTAGTATCTTAACCTAGGAAAACGTACTGCTTTATGGATAACAACTTCTGGTCAATTGCATATAGAGACGTTTTGAAGTAGATTCTCACTGCTATCAAGCGTGCACCCTTATCCAGCTTGATAAGGGTGTAAGAAACTTTGCTATAAGCTATAAACCAGAAGTTGCTGTCCATAAAGTTAGCCTTTTCCTACTTACTAACTTCTAGAATGGCAGTCAAACAGTTCTCTCAACATGTGGTGATCATTATGTAACAGACTGGAAGAGGGTTTGAGGTGTGAACATCCAAGCTATTTTTGAAGGTTATTATGAGTGAAATAGCAACAGATGAACAAAACCTTAATGGTTATATACTTCGACATTTGGATAAGGGTTATTCAAGTTAAGGTGTCATGACGGGACACTTCGAGTCCCAGAATCCCACAGCGAGACAAGTGTGGGTACAGGGGTTCTGCCCTGCAATCTCCACGGGGAGACAGAGAGGGTCACTGTTAACCCATTCCGCCCCACAGTCCAAGCATACACACTTGGGACTCCTCCTGCCCCAGAGGCCTGGCAGACATGCAGATCTGCCCAGCACACTGACACCTGAATCCACGGAGGTTCTGTGTCTCTGGTCAGAAGAACAGGTCATGCAGTATGAGGTTAGGGGAAATTGGGTCTAAGGTCGCGTCCAAGATTATTGCACTTATATAGTGACGTGCATGCACGTTTATGTGTTTGTGTGGCTGCTTGTACTAGTCTGGACTGATGCCGATTTATAGTGCTAGCCCACTGAGATACCATGCCGCAGTTTAACATGAATACCCCACTCAGACACAGTATACTGACTCCGAGCCGTCCAGTCCTTGTTTTAGCCCCTTAATGCCTAGCGCCAGACAGGGTAACAAGTACCATCTTTAAACGTCTTTTGGTATGACGCGGCTGGGGATCAAACCCCGGACCTTCTGCTCTCCGGGCGGACGCTCTACCACTAGACCACGGAGGCGGTCAGGGCAAGTATGAAACATATTCACTATAAAGAAGGAAACAACACAGCATATATATAAGTAAGAAAGTATTTAATCCTTCAAGGCGGACGCCCAGGCCTCCGATGAGGGTTCAGCAGGCATGATCCAGCCATCCGGGATACGACTCCCAGCAGGGATGTTGGGTGGTACCAGATGGAGGTCCCACTCATGTCTGCAACACAACAAGCCCAGTTGTACCACAAACCAACGTTACATTCATTCTTCGCCTCTGACAGTAGTATCATGACGAAACATAACAGTTTTACAAACTGACAAGTAAGTGAGTAAGTGAGTGAGTTGGGTTTAACGTCGCTTTTAACAGTACTCGAGTTATATCATGGCCTGTCAGCTTAATGTGGGAGGAAAGCCCGAAGTGATGCAGGTCTCAGACGTTTACCACTTCGGTGAAACCCACGGGTATGGTGCTGACAAACCTAGAAACATGATCAGGACGAACCGGGATTGGAACCCACAATCATTGGTATCTGGCGTGCTCAAGGAATGCAACTCTGCACAGCGAATCGCAGCGCCTTAGATGATTAGGCCACCCGTGCCCCCGACAAGTAAGTGAGTGAGTGGGTGAGTTGGGTTTAATACCGCTTTCAAACGGTGATAAAACTAAAACATTTTTTATAATACTAGGTGGGATGAGGTGAAATATTTAACGTGCGGGCACACTTATAAATATTACTTACAGATGGGATCGAAGTTGGTCAGGGGGTACGTGTTGGTCAGGGGGTACGTATTGACGCAGGGCGCTTATTACAGTGAATATGGTACATATTCTTTAGATTTTCTTTTGAGCAAATGTTTAAAGTGTCTCTACGTTGATCTAACGAAACTGCATGCATATGTTTATAATGCATGAGTCAGTAAGTTAGTTTGGATTAAAACCACAGTTCAAAATGTACTACTCAATTGAAGTCAAAGACCATCCAATGTTTTCATGACCAGTTATAGCTTGTAATACCATGACAAAGTGTAATAATATGAAAGAATCGGGTGTTCTTTAACTTCTTTTGAGTAGTATCTTTCAGTTACTTCCCAGTGTGTCAGACCAAAGCCCGTAACACAGATGAATCTGGGATCAGACCATTCTGCTGAAACCAAACCCCTGGAACATGTACTGACCTCATCTGCACCAGACCAGTCTGCTGAAACCAAACCCCTTCAGCAGTGTACTGACCTGATCTGTACCAGACCAGTCTGCTGAAACCAAACCCCTTCAGCAGTGTACTGACCTTATCTGCACCAGACCATTCTGCTGAAACCAAACCCCTGGAGCAGTGTACTGACCTGATCTGTACCAGACCAGTCTGCTGAAACCAAACCCCTGGAGCAGTGTACTGACCTGATCTGCACCAGACCAGTCTGCTGAAACCAAACCCCTTCAGCTGTGTACTGACCTTATCTGCACCAGACCAGTCTGCTGAAACCAAACCCCTGGAGCAGTGTACTGACCTGATCTGTACCAGACCAGTCTGCTGAAACCAAACCCCTTCAGCAGTGTACTGACCTTATCTGCACCAGACCATTCTGCTGAAACCAAACCCCTGGAGCAGTGTACTGACCAGGGTCCACTTGCACAAAGCGATCTTAGCGCTAAGATGATCGTAACTCCCATACTTTAACATAGGCTTACAATAGTCGTAGCGCTAAGATCGCTTTGTGCAAGTGGGCCCTGATCTGTACCAGACCAGTCTGCTGAAACCAAACCCCTTGAGCAGTGTACTGACCTGATCTGGACCAGTGCTTCTATGCTGTGTTCAGCCTGAGTGTAGTAGCTATAGAAGGGAAATAACTCTGTGTCTTCTGACACAGCACCTGAAATACAAATAGGTCATTCAAGATACGAACAAATACAAAGAACTCGTTCTGTCAAATACTTAGGAACAGCCATCTTCTTAACCCTCATGGTGCCTGGACGTCAGTCAGCCTGCAAACCGCTTAGTGCCGCACTGTGCTGACGTCGCGGTTACAAAAACGCACACATTGTATCAAAAGTGTTGCAACGTCTTTATTTCTTCACACAATGTAACCAAATTGTATAACATGCAACTCGAGTTGATTGTCTTTCCAACAGTATCTAAAATCACAAAATTCCAAAGATCTATGCACTGCCCAGCCATTGATAAATGTGCTGGTATTATAAGTTTCCTACTTTTCCACATTAATCGTAATATGGACGCTCCCGAATACGGCAAGCAAAGTCAAGTAAGCGCCCTTGTTTGAAATCTAAGTGACCAATAATTCATATCATTGGCAAGTACATGTCCTAACAGTGATAGACATATCATATTTATGTTGAAGTACACATTCACTGAGAATTTTCCGTGAGTTATATTTACCGATAAAAAACCCCGATGAAATTGTGCATGTTTTTGACGTCAAAACAAAATTGATGGAAGTGGTCGTGATTAATTCATACGCAGACTGTTTCAAAGATTATGTCACAAAACGAATGACAGTTTGGAATGTATATCGTGAAGAAATCCCGGTTACGTCCATGTATGTTTCAATGACCGTGCTCTTTTATTAGTGATAAAAACAACTTCCGGGTAATTGACATCGTACATTTTCAAAGGACAAAATGTGAAAGATCGCTAAACAGCCCTGACAATACTCAAATTGACATCGCTCAATATCGGGCATCATTGTTATTTCTTAATAATTAACAAGATTATACTTACGTAATACCACCCAAGAGTAAGTACATGTAGATTCAATCAAATTTGTTGAAACGTTTTCATGGGCAGCAAATCTATTCAACAAACCTATTTTCGATCACTCGCAACTCGGGCGCCGCCGCGCCATATGTCATTGTTTCACTATGAACACCAGAAAACATACATCCTCGTATAAGCTCGTATTTCGCACTTGGCTGCCTAACTTAGACCTTTGCTCAAAATATACTTGTATGGCCAGTCCATGAAATACCACTTTTTCTTTCATTTATTCATTTGATTTATAAATACGACTTTAGAAGTGTATTTACACCTATAGCTAGGTATGTACATGTACATTAAAGGACATACGTGATAGTTTATTTCCACTAGTTTCCCATTCCATCCCATATTCTACTGAAGGAAAAGTTTGAAATAGATAATGATCGTAGATAAATGAAAGTAATGGAATTTTTTGTCATAAAAGGAAAAATATATACTTGGTATTGAACTCCGAAAATTTAACCAGCAAAATCTTACTTAAAATGGTTTATTATGTCTTTCCTTTTTTTCTTAATTTTGGCCTAGCTAAACAACAGCTTGGAGGGAAAATATACAAATTAAAATGGTGAAAAAAACCCACAAGAATGTATTGATTTTGCTCTTAGACAAATGTTTATTTAAAAAGAAAATCTATTTCATACCTAGGATAAAAAAACAAAGTAGAATATAATTACTACTATATGTCACTGGTCGAAGTATTTGGTAATTTAGATAATGCAGAGTGAAAAAAGACATACATATAACTATATAAAACATCAAAACGAAGTCACATTTACACTAAAAACTTTTTGTCTTTCAGAAATTGATTATCTATATATTGTGAGAAGATCTAATTACTTTTACTGTTTATGTTATAAATTGAACCATTCGAGATTCCAATAGATGAAGCTAAAATATCAAAAATCTAGGTGGTTTAATATTGGATGCATTTTGACAGCTTTCTCGCTGTACTCAACTAAATGCATATTACTTTTTTGGAATATCAAGCCTTCAAACAGATATGAAAAGCACATGTCAACATACCAAAATTAGAAAAATGCGCCAAATATTCTAACACCGTTAGTCAAATGATAAGCGGTCTCATTCACTCGTAGACATTTTCCAATCGTGATGTACTAGATATGCTTTCTAGTTCAGTCAAAGAGAATATTGTTATTTGGAAAATGAAACCACGTGTTGCCATTATACTACCACAACATTAGATCAGCTGTTTCATGTGACGTCATCCACGTCACAACACGCGAGGTCAAATCACGCGCACCTGTCCAGACGACAAATTCACAGCGGCGGGAAATCACCGACCGTCTATTAGCCTGTTTGAATAAAATTGCAGATTGTAACGAAATAAAATTAATTGTACTCATTGCTGACATTTCAGATGACATATCAAATAAGAGTTGAAGACTTGCAATAGATTATCATACGTTAATCGCGAGTACAGTGTGCATAAATAATTTGTAAATCTAATATCATTTTTTGATCTAATATCCATAGCAGAATGTTTGAAAACGAGCTATAATATATTCCATTTTCTGAAGAGATTAGTAATGTGTATTTGATGATATATATGCATACACAATTGGTTATCAATTATCTTCTACAATCACAACATGTACCATGTACATTAGACTCATGGAAAATACTATTTCAGCAAACCAATCACACCGCCATTATCACAGTTTCAATGAAAGGAAAAACAAATCGAAATTGAACTTAAAAGCACATCGTATCCATAAGCGGTTAATCCAAATACAAAAAGGTATTGATGTCATCATTGTAGAAGTTATGTTGATGTTTTCAGTAGTTGAATTATGTTTGTATCGCGTGTACTATCGACAGAAACGGGGCCCGAGCTACCACTTGTGGAACCGACCTTGACACATTTTGTTTACAATATGGCGTCGACTCACGTTAGATGTCGTGGCCACACTTCTGAAATCTCCATTTGCGACAAAATGTGAAACAGTTAGGGCAAGTCACTCACACGGTCAGGTAGTTTGAGCAATCACACATGACTCTTAGTCATTTCATATGAAAAAAGTAGCAGTTATTTGTCTGAACGGGCAAGTATGAAGGACAACCCGTAAACAAGAAATCGCGGCACAGATATGAGGCGAACGTGCCCTGTCGATCACTTCGGGCTTGGCCATTCAATGTTTAGGTTTTGATCATGAACCTCCTGCCCATAAATATACACAATACCAACTTAATATTAACGATTATAGCTATATTTCCATATCTTTGATTTGAATATTTTCTGTAATTCAGCATCATAAACAAAAAGACAATCTGCACTGTCGGTTGGTATGCATCGCCGTGCTAAATCGCCATGACACACAGTCGATAAACATATGCAATACTTGAACAAAAAACTTCCGCGGCCGACTAAACGTTAGTACTCTTACGCCAATAACTGTACAGTGGGGACAAGTAAATCTTTCTGATCAGTCCGATCAGATTTCTTTTTCAAATTGGCTGTCTGATATAATAATAGTTACGTGTATGTGACATGGGTGCATAATAAACATTGCCTTCATTCGCTTGGTGTTCAAACATGGCAGAAAAAGATCGAGAAGCGCAGTAACCACATTACTAATCTCGCCATATTTCGCAATCCGTAGCACTGCATAAAATATGAGTTACACGATATTGAAGCTGAGATGATTAGGGTGATGATGGTTATAAATTCATTCAATGTACGTCATAAATGTAATGGAAATATACACTGTCGTTTTCTCATGTGTACCGGCCATTACCGATAGTCAATAAAAATATACAAAACGTGTAAATAAACTTGTTCATAAGGAGTGAACAGAATTGTATTTACGTGAATAAGTATACAGTTGGGAAAAATATGTCTTTCTGATCACTCAGGTCATATTTTTTCTTATGAACAAGGATTTTGTCTGAAAATATTTACGTGTATGTGACATGGGTGCATAATCAAAATTCGCCGTCATTCGCTTGCTGTTCAAACATGGCAGAAAAAGGCCGAGAAGAGCGGTAGCCACTTTACCAATCTCGCCATATTTCGCAATCCGTAGCATTGTATAAAGTATGAGTTATACGATGTTAAAGCTAAGATGATTGGGGTGATGATGGTTATAGTTTTGACTTTGCGCACTGAGTGTTAAATATCAAAATTCACAGTTTAAAAAGGGCATTTTCTCGGGACCATATATGGTCCCCTGGCACTATGCGGGTGTGAAAAGTGAGGGACCATATATGGTCCCGTGGCACCAAGAGGGTTAAACGTGGCAATCAATAGAGATGAATCTTAGATGTCAGTGAAGAGACGTGGGTTACCATACTGCACACCAGGCAGTTTGTTTGTTGCATAACGCCCCACTCAGTAATATTTCAGCTACATGACAGTGGTCTGTAAATAATCAAGTCTGGAACAGACAATCCAGTGATTGACATCATAAGCATCAATCCAGGCAGTCGGGATACGATGACATGCATCAACTAAGTCGGCGAGTCTGACCACCCGATCCCGTTAGTCGCCTCTTACGACAAGCATGGGTTGCTGAAGACCTATTCTAATCTGGAATCTTCACAGGACCCAGGCAGTCAATATAGCATATAAATCTGATAGCTAGAACTCATTTCGAATGAACTGAAATCATTTTTATGATCTACAGATATACCCAGTCAATATTTTCATGTAAGAATCAGTTTAATCCTTAACTGAACTGAATACATATTATTAACATAAAAGCAAATTACTGAATAAAAGTAAGAAATATCCTGTACCTAACTTGGGCTGACCTTTAACAATGATCAACATATTATCAGACCACAACAACTTGCCTTTTTTCCCAAACAGTTTTTCCATAGCAAGTTTCTTGTCTCGCTTCTCCTTGGCAAGTTCCTTCAAGCGTTTAATCTCCTTGTCTCGCTCCATCGTCTCCTCCTCCACTGTATCCAGCATCACCTACAACATATCAGTCATTGAACTTATCCGTGGCAATGTACATTTGGACAATGATGTCGGAGGGGACTACGTCAGACACTTTCACTGTTGAAACATTACTACGATCTACGTAAATGTTACGAAACCAGACAGCACCTTGAGCGTCCTCTCCTCACTCTCGTACACTGTCTGCTGCGTCTCTATCAGTGAGGTCAGCAGCTTCATCTTCTTCTCAAAGTTGTTGTCATATACATCCGAGGCATAGCGGCCTGCAGATAACACAAGACGACAATGTATGTACCATATCACACTGTCAATAACACAAGATGACGATAAATGTACCACATCACACTGTCAATAACACAAGATGACGATGTATGTACCATATCACACTGTCAATAACACAAGATGACGATGAATGTATCACATCACACTGTCAAAAACACAAGATGACGATGTATGTACCATATCACACTGTCAATAACACAAGATGACCATGAATGTACCACATCACACTGTCAATAACACAAGATGACCATGAATGTATCACATCACACTGTCAAGATTACATTGTGTTTTACCATCTCAGATTGTCAAGATAACAACAAGAATAATTCTATACATTACATATTGGTTGCCATAAGCTGAGCTCATGAAATTTGAAAAGACTTCGACTTCTGGCACGTGGCTCAAGTCTCAGACTTCCCAAAATGTTTACATTGCATATGACATCAAGTTCCTAAATGTTGTCATGGTGTCCTTGGGCAGTCTTTGAAAAAAGTTTGATTGTCAGCACATTTCTCTCTTGGTATTTGGTAGTGCTAATATATGGACTCATGAAATGACTAAAGCAAATGACATATATCTCAACTCTGGTAATGGCCTGTGGCTAGAGGTGAAGACTCCTACGTGTGCCTCACACTCACCCTGGTTTATGGCGGCAACTCTCCTGACTTTCCGCAGCTTCTGGAGGGCCTTCAAGAAGTCCTGTGTCTTCTTGGCATCAGAGATCTTCTTCCTGACAGAACTCAGAGTGGCATCAGCTGACTTCTTCAACTCTTCTTTCTGAAAAATATCCATGATATCATTTGACGTGACTGTGGATGTATTTGAGGAGGACCTGGATGTAATCGATGAGGACCTGGATGTAACCAATGAGGACCTGGATGTAACCAATGAGGACCTGGATGTAATCGATGAGGACCTGGATGTAACCAATGAGGACCTGGATGTAACCAATGAGGACCTGGATGTAACCAATGAGGACCTGGATGTAACCAATGAGGACCTGGATGTAATCGATGAGGACCTGGATGTAACCAATGAGGACCTGGATGTAACCAATGAGGACCTGGATGTAACCAATGAGGACCTGGATGTAATCGATGAGGACCTGGATGTAACCAATGAGGACCTGGATGTAACCAATGAGGACCTGGATGTAATCGATGAGGACCTGGATGTAACTGGAGAGGACCTGGATGCAACTGGGGAGGACCTGGATGCAACTGGGGAGGACCTGGATGTAACTGGGGAGGACCTTGATGTAACTGGGGAGGAGCTGGATGTTTGTTTGTTTGTTGTTTAACACCGCTTTCTGAAATATTCCAGCTGTATGATGGTCTACCCTTGATCTACGCAATTTGGATACGATGACATGAACCATCAAGTCAGCAAGTCTGACCACCCGATCCCGTTAGTCGCCTCTACTGTCAAGCATAGTCGCCATTTACGGCTGTCATGGGATGCTGAAGACCTATTCTAACCTGGATCTTCACGGGTCGACTAGGATGTAACTGAGGAGGAACCTGGACGTCACTCTCTCAGCAAATTTGGCTGACAATAATCAATATTTTCAAGTTCAATATCAATTCAGAGTTCAGTTCAGTATCAAAATAAAATTAGGAAAATTGTATCACACCAAATCTACAGATTACAACAACCCCATCATTGTCTTCACCTGTTTCTCCTGTTCAGCCTGCTGTGTCATCTTCTCCCTCCATTCCTCCAGCTGCTTATGACGCTGGTCTCGCTTTTCATCTGCTGCCACCTTCATCTCATACTCCTCCTTCTTGCGTCTCTTTACCCGCATCTGTAACACCAGTCTCAATACAGCCTGATCCACAAAGCGCCCATTGCGCTTCGACATTCGACCCATACAGGGATGTACATGTTCTGATCTTACAAAGCTCCATACAGGGATGTACGTATGTCAGGCTATTACCAAGCTCCATACAGGGATGTACATATGTCAGGCTATTACCAAGCTCCATACAGGGATGTACATATGTCAGGCTATTACCGAGCTCCATACAGGGATGTACATATGTCAGGCTATTACCAAGCTCCATACAGGGATGTACATATGTCAGGCTATTACTGAGCTCCATACAGGGATGTACATATGTCAGGCTATTACCAAGCTCCATACAGAGATGTACATATGTCAGGCTATTACCAAGCTCCATACAGGGATGTACATATTCTGATCATACAAAGCTCCATACAGGGATGTACATGTCTTCATCTTACAAAGCTCCATACAGGGATGTACATGTTCTGGTCTTACAAAATTCCATACAGGGATGTACATATGTCAGGCTCTTACCAAGCTCCATACAGGGATGTACATATGTCAGGCATACAGGGATGTACATGTCTTGATCATACAAAGCTCCATACAGGAACGTTCATATGTCAGGCTATACTGAGCTCCATACAGGGATGTACATGTCTTGATCATACAAAGCTCCATACAGGAACGTTCATATGTCAGGCTATTACTGAGCTCCATACAGGGATGTACATATGTCAGGCTATTACTGAGCTCCGTACAGGGATGTACATGTCTTGATCTTACAAAGCTCCATACAGGGATGTACATATGTCAGGCTATTACCAAGCTCCATACAGGGATGTACATGTGTCAGACATACAGGGATGTACATGTCTTGATCATACAAAGCTCCATACAGGGATGTACATAAGTCAGGCATACAGGAATGTACATGTCTTGATCATACAAAGCTCCATACAGGGATGTACATACGTCAGGCTATTACCAAGCTCCATACAGGGATGTACATATGTCAGGCTCTTACCAAGCTCCAAACAGGGATGTACATATGTCAGGCATACAGGGATGTACATGTCTTGATCTTACAAAGCTCCATACAGGGACGTTCATATGTCAGGCTATTACTGAGCTCCATACAGGGATGTACATATGTCAGGCTATTACCAAGCTCCATACAGGGATGTACATGTCTTCATCATACAAAGCTCCATACAGGGATGTATATGTCAGGCTATTACCAAGCTCCATAAAGGGATGTACATGTCTTGATCATACAAAGCTCCATACAGGGATGTATATGTCAGGCTATTACCAAGCTCCATAAAGGGATGTACATGTCTTGATCATACAAAGCTCCATACAGGGATGTATATGTCAGGCTATTACCAAGCTCCATACAGAGACGTTAAAGATTTTAGACCATTCATTACCAAGCTCCAGACAGCAATGAAGCCTACATAGATCACTTGGACCTGACCCACAAGGCAATTGTTGCATTCACATAACCATAATCCATTATTGTTTGTTGCTGTTGCACATGCTGAACACTATCCCAAATAGGGGTGAGATGCAGCTGAGCTTGTTGATACAGTGAAGTCAATATTCTTACTCAATATGATTACTGAGATCATACACTACATACATTCTAAAACGTGTTCTAGTACAAAAATTAAAACCTATTTCATCATCAGTAGACCATAGGAAATAAAATTTGAACAAAAGCTGTAATGGCTATAATTCTGAAACAGTTCTCAATATTGCTACAATTTAGAATAAAACAGAATATGTAAACATTTCTTATTTGTTCAAGCAGGACTAGCCACACTCTGAGGACTACTGAATTAAGGTGTTTGTTAATTAATTATATTTCTGTCAATGTTGTCAGTGTGAGCTGACGTAAGTTGATCCATGACTAGTTTGTCTCTAGTCAGAGTTGTTCACCAAAATGTTTTGGTATTGACAACATAATCCTGGGTCAAGCACACTAGTCTACAACACACATCAATATTGTGTGTGTGTAAGAGTGAGAAAGAAGCTACTTCTTGTAACCGTTCTTAGGCTCACAAATGACTGTCATACTAACTACAACACTGGCAAGACCACTGAACAGTTCATTGTCATATCACTTCTTGTTATAGTAAGTGAGTGAGAATGGTTTTACGCTGCTTTTAGCAATATTCCAGCAATATCATGGCGGGGACACCACAAATGGGCTTCACACATTGTACACGTCGGGAATCGAACCCGGGTCTTCGGCGTGACGAGCGAACGCTTTAACAACTAGGTTACCTGACCGCCCAACTTCTTGTTATATGTGCTGCAACATGTACTGATATATGTAATATAGGTCTAGCAATTGGGTGGGGTTGCGATGTATGTATCCCGTCAATCACGATTCTATAGGTGCAATACACTAGAGGGGACCTAAATGAGGAATGTTATGCTGTTTATAGCCAACTGAGAAATACTAGAGAATCTGCAGTATCTTTTGTTATTCACATGCTTTACGACATATACTGTGACGTAATGCATCTTTCGTATTGTGATATACAGGTTGTAAATCTATGTTTTGTATCATAGGCCTTGTATCGGGATACGCTAATGTATCGCCGTATCGTTACACCTCTAAAATATAACATAGGATGACCATGATGACCTCAGGATACTTCTTAAACTAAGTGAATTATGGAACAAGATTCGATCACAGATAGATCTGTGAATACTTTCAGTCCTATTTATTTTATTCCAATGGGCTAACATATTTCAAAGCTTAACAAATGAGAACAAAATATGTACACCAAAAACAGTAAGGTGCTAAAGACTCCCAGTGCTTGAGGGTTTAGAAAACCGCTAATTTCATTTCCAAATGAAAAAGATTCCACTGTGTACCGGTGTAAGTGGACGAAACATCACCCTGGCCAGTTCTTCCCCAGGGTAGTTATAGTCTCGAATAGAGGTGGGGAAGGGTCACCCAAGGCCAGATCTTCCCCTATCTTGACTCCAACCTCTGCCAGTTCTATCTCATCATGAGCCAGTTCTATCTCATCATGGGCCAGTTCTATCTCATCATGGGCCAGTTCTATCTCATCATGGGCCAGTTCTATCTCATCATGGGCCAGTTCTGGGCCTAGAATGAACCTTTCCCCCCTAAGATAAATCATAAATTTGAGCAGTGAAGATCTAGCACGTTCCTTCTCCAGAAAGGTTTAGCCATAGCTATTTCGCCCCCTGGGAAGGTTTAGCCTTCCAACAGTACAACATGGAGAGCTGAGATACAAGTGTCCACGGCACATCCATGGTACATGATAAAGGATACAAACATAAAGGATACAGTAGGTTAGATCAAAAAGTTGTCTCAGTCAAGAGAACAATACTGAAACACAACCAAGACTGAAGCCAGTTAAGTTGACACTTACTGAAAGAAAAAAAAATCATAAACATGATAAATCAGTGAATGCTTCAAGATGTCCCAACATGTTACTTAGTAAACATGACAAAACTTCATGAAGTGCATCCTCAATGAAAGATTCTTTCTTTAAATAATTTTCGCAAAATTGTCTTAACCAATGAATAACTCTTCAGTACATTAACTATGTGACTATGAGCATGATGAGGGTAAAACATGACAAGATGTCTCCACTAGAATATTATAGCATTATCAATAAGATCAGCTATCAACATGATCAATATCACTTGAGAATACAAAGATGAACAATAATGAATACAAGAAACATGTTCACAGTTCATTAAATAGTTAGTAGACAAAGTGTCATCAATTTCATCAAATGAAGCTATGAACCTACCCTCTTTCTCCGTCTTGCTTGTGTTTTTGACTTGATAGTTGCCAACATTTCGTCGTTGTTGAGATACTTGTAGACATCCATGCACTTGTCCTGAGTAAAACACAAATCATAGCATCTACACATTTTATGACATTCCAATTTCAAAAGGATAAACTTCATTATCCAGAAGTAGTCAATACCTACTATTTACTCATGATTTAGTACATGAAACAGGGTAAGGATGAGTTGTCTTATGATGAAAGAAAGCAAATCCCAGCTACACAGTACAATGCAGTGCCCTGTTCTTACTGCAAGCTGTTAGTCTGGCTAACGCAACAGTGAGTGAGTGAGTGAGTAGGGTTTAACGCTGCTTTTAACAGTATTCCAGTTATATCACGGCGTGTCAGCTTAATGTGGGAGGAAAGCCCGAAGTGATGCAGGTCACAGACGTTTACCACTTCGGTGAAACCCACGAGCACGGGTATGGTGCTGACAAACCTTGAAACATAATCGGGGCGAACCAGGATTCGAACCCACAATCATAGGTTTCTGGAGTGCCCAAGGGACGCAACTCTGCACAGGAAGTCGCCCCTGCTAACGCAACAGATGGCTGACAGCATCGAAGTACAGGGACAATCAAGTTGAATCAACCAAGTCACACATTGCTACAACTTATCCATGTGATAATCTGCTGTTACAATGGGGTACAGGGGATCTATTCTGCCACAGAATGCCAAAAAGGCTGATTATCCAGCTCAGAAGACTTTCAATAGGTTCATTGCTTCAGAATCGAGTTCCATCATTCATCATGGGTAAACTAAATTTCTAGTATACAGAACACAGATAATTATTTCATCATGAAAATTAGTTTCATTGCACTTCACCATGCTGACTTACACCATGCTTAGTTTGACCTCTTCTTCATATTCTTATGCCTATTTGGAGTTTACACAATTTTTTTTCTTCAAAACTATAATTGTTTGTCAAGATAATAAAGAAAATAACTGAGAAAAAAACATGACATTGCATCTTACTTCCAACAATGTCCAATAAAGTTTGTGACAATATATTGTAAGATCTGTAAACAATGGAAAAGCAGCTGGAAAAGCAGCTGGAAAACCAAATTTTCAGCTATGATGGCAGTCTCTAAATAATCGAGACTGAACCATACAATCCAGTGATTGACGTAATGAACATTGATCCATGCAATTGGGATAAGATGACATGCATCAACTAAGTCAGCAAGCTTGACCACCAAATCCCGTTAGTCACTTTAACTACAAGCATAGTCAACTTTTTTTAACAAGCATGGGTTGTTGAAGACCTATTCTACCCTGGATCTTCAAGGTCCCCACTACTAGCACTACTCTAAGTCAAGAAGTATCATTGTTTTGAATATCCATGATGACATTGCACTATTCCGGGTTTACCTTATACTCCTCTGTCAGATTCTTCTCAGACTCCCACACCTGGGGGTCAGCTGTGTTGGTCAGCGTCTCCAGAGATTGATACTGATGGTGCAGTTTGGCCAAGAGGAGGATGCTCTGATGGAATGCCTTCTGGACATCTGGGAACTAGTTATACATGAAATTATCAATTTGACATGAATTATGTTAGCTATTCTTTGCGCGCTTAGGGTATTTAGATACCAAATAAGGGAGACAGAGGTACTCTATGAGATGAACATAAAAACATATTTGCTATCACAGAGCTCCAGATAAGCTTTTGGCTTTTGGTGCATTTTAAAATCATTGAGTATCAGTAATTCTGTCTGGGTATTCAAATTTCTGTTACCCACTAGTTTTTACACATGTGGGTATTTAAGTTAAATATTTAAAAACGATATTCATCTACATGATCTAGTCCCTGCAAACTGGTGTTGTGTGGGTTCGAGAGCTTTATAGGACTCAAAAATAACGCGATACTTCCACAAGAAAGTGTGATGGCAAATGATCATGATGTAACTGTAATCGTGGAGTTTGGCAAGGTTGATGGAATGTCCGTACATAATTTCAAAATAAGTTGCTGATTTGCTAATCGAATACGCAGGGTTACTTCACAATATTTTGATGATAAGCACAAGTTTAATTTTTTTAGCGTATCTGTAAAGTTTATTACGTATTTGATAAGCTTGGATTTTATTTTACTGCGTACTTCTGCATTTCTGAAGCAAATTTTACGCAGATACGCAGCTTATCTTGAGCTCTGCTATCAATGTCCATTTCCTTAGAATCCCCAAGATATCTAATTTCAGCATGTGTTAAACATGTTCAAGCATCAAGTTTTCAATCCCCAAAATAAAACATCCTATTGTTTGATCTTGAAAGTAATCCTATTTATATTTCCTGCAATATGAAACACTGCTGTTGATATCAAGATGGATTTTGCAAGTGTTTCTTGAGAGTAAGTTGGACTTATCGTCTCTATGAACAGTAGATCAATGATATCATTTCAGCTAAGTACATGAAGTATGTGCTAAAAACAATCCATATGGATGCATGGTTATGTACCTTGTATTCCACTGTTGATATTTCCGAAGATTTCTTATGTAATGGCATTGTTTTCAATTTCCCATGTTTCTTTAACCAATTCTGTACCCAATTCTGATCATTTTCTCTTTGATATTTGTCATAGTAAGAGTCAGATTTATCTTCATCATCTGTTAGATACTGCATTATATTGTGACCAGGCATATGGTCATGTTTATTGTTCCTCATGTCCATAGGATCCATTCTGTGCTGTGCTGAATGTACAGGCATCATCCCTGCAGACATGTTACCAGGACCTCTCATATTTGAGGAGGTGACATTTCCATAAGTCATTGGTGGTGGTTGGAATGAATGATAGTTACTGTTTGAACTGTTACTTTTAGGTATGCCATTCTCTCCAATCAAGAAAGGTGGTTGATTAAACCCTGGAGGTGCTGCACTTCGTATATTCATATCAGCTCGTTGATTAAAATCTAATGTCTCGTGAGGCGATTCTCTCACATTGGGAAAGGGCGGTGGCATCCTTGGCCCTAAATCCGATGTGTTAGGAAACTGTAAGTTCGGATTTGACGTTTGAAACATAGCTTGATGTACAGGCTGCCCAGAATGGGGTGGACCCATGATAGTTGGTGGTTGTGCATCAAAAAAGGGGACATCAGGTCCAGCCATCGACGGTCTCCCGACTGTCATGTTTTGGGGGCCATGCTGGAATACCTGTGAGAAATTCGGTGGTGGCGGAAGGCCAATGTGCTGAACGTGAGGTGCATTTTCATGAGTAAAACCATGGTGAGTAACCTGCACCCCTCTGTGTATATGTGCGTTCAGCTCATTTTGAGGTATGCCGTGTCGCATACGAGGAGAACTTGATGGGAACATTTTAATGTTACAGCATGAACTCGCTAAAGCAGAGCATTGTTGAAACTATTCCGTTCTTGCACATGGGCCGCCATTTTGTCGCTAAAAATATCGAAAAGACACACCATATGATAAAACGAATATTACTTTCTGATAGTTAATATATTGCCAAATGTACATCTGCAAAGACTTATAACACGAATAATAAAACATTAAAGTGTAACGTCTGCTAGTTTGTTTAATATTATCATTAGTTACATGGTCATGTGAGTAAAAGTAGCTACGCGTTTATTATTCGTTTGTTCAATTGATTTTTAGCTACACCTGCACTGGTTTTCTAGATTGTAGACGATGTGTCTACAGTTACATTAGACCGAACATAGTTAAGTCGGATTTATTTCGATATCAAAGCAATATCGAAATAAATATTACAAAGATTGTTATATAAAATGTTAGTTTTAGGAGTTACATTTTATTGAAACAAATCATTAAACAATGTCCATGTATACTGTCACGTGATGCAAACAAACAAAATGGCGGATCAAAGAGGGGCACGACTTTTTGCAGACATTAACAGTTGCTTCAGGAGAGATCCATTGATGTATGTTCACCAGATCGCAATTGCCATTATATATTTCCAAGTATGTAAAGTGTATGTAAAGAATGTCTTAAGAAAACGGAATTTAGATTCTATCCTCCAAAATAAATCACCCGTCTCAAATACAACACGCAATCAGCTGATGACATAAAGATTGACTTGAGTAGATCTAGATCTATAGGGTGACTAAAGTAACACATCGCTGTCGAAGTTACTACAACTTTTACATACCTAACGTATGTACCATAACAAAAGCGCCGATTTTCGGACGCATCACAGTTGCGATTCACACCGCACATACCTCGTTTACAGACTGAGAGATCAGCTGAGAAAGTCAATCGAAAGTATTGTAATTGAATAATCTTATGGATTTATCGTATGGTGAAACTTAAGACATTTTCAAAAGTACTTATTCCTGAGATGCAGAATTTGTTTCTTATAATACTTGGTTGTTTCATGGTTGTACAGTCAGGACTGAGGTGAAATGTATTTTTTTGACATAAAGTTATGTTGTTCATAGACATATATAGATACGTCTTTCGTGGTTCCAAAGTTTTTGTTGGCTCAAAGTGATAATTATTCATCAATTATATGGAAAGTGATCATGAAACAACCGGCTTCACAGATCTTGTGTGCCTCTTCGATCCTTAGGGTTAGTGTTAGGTTAGGGTAGGTTACATCCAACACTATGCATAGGCCATGGATCCTCTTTCTGATCAAACATCCCTTTACGATCCTCAGGTTTAGGTAGCCGTTTCCCACAAACACCCCTTTACCAGTCTGATTAAAATCGGACCTTATTTCTCGCTACCTCTAAACAAAGATCTTAGGACATTCTATAACAGGTTATGTCAGAACTACCTTTTGCAAACTTTGACCGACTATTGATGAGCATGTTGAAGTGACTAACAAGAAATCAACAATAGCCAATCAGAAGGCAGCTTGCTCAAGCTATACGGCACTAGTTTCCTCCGATTCCAGACTATGCTTTGAAAATTATTTTGATTCAAAATTTGAAAACTGAGCAAAAGAACATTCTGGAATGTCTAATAGATGCTCTCGACTGTATGGCAGTACTTCCCATGGGCTATGCAAAGTCTCTTCCATTCAGATGTTTATCCCACTGATGAAAGGAGATAGACGATTATTTTAATGGATTCAATCGTACATCCTGTAACTGGCGTTCAGAATAGCCCTGACATTTATGATAAATGCTCTGTTCATTGCTACGTAAACTCGATAAACAATATATCAGACTGTATGAGTGAGTAAAAATATAAAGTTCCTTCCTTGATTGGAAGAAATTATCATATAAACATTGTTGCATTAGATTGAGATACTGTGATCAAACTGAAATACTGTTTGAAGCAATTGTAATCCCAACACGCTCACTCATTAGACATGGTAAACTTGACCTTGACAAGGTTGCTTTTGCTGTAAGTAAAATACTGTGAATACAATAACACTTTAAGGTTGACTTGAAGACATGACATTTCTGCCTGTTCTGTGACCTTACTGTTTCTTTCACAGAGATGAATACGACTTCTTGCCAGTGACAGAGCCAAAACACAACAAGAGCCCATTGGTTGTGGTGGAGCACAAGCTAGGCCTAGAGGCATGGTGTGTTAAGATCCTTTTCCGCTACTGCTATGATAGGCTTCTGGACTGGAGAAGCAGGGAGGGACAGGCCAAGTTTGCACGTGAGTATACACACAGCCTCTGATCGACAGCAATAGAAACTAACTGCTTTAGTCTTCTTGTCCTTATAATATAGAAAAACCCTTAAAACCAGCAAATTTCTTCTTGTCCTCATGATAGCTTAACTACTGGGCAGATGGCAAGGACTACAGGACGAGTGCCAATTTCTAATGCTGGATCTATTGATAGGAGTGAGTTGTTGAGAGCAGGGCCAAAATGTTAAGAAAGGCAACCTACCTCGGCTTGGTGACATGACATCTACTTAGCGATAACATCAGTGCAATCAAACCTATATTACATGATTGTGAGAATTAAATACATAATCATGTGGCATGTATAATGGACAGGTGCTCTCTTTACGAAATATACTGATTGATTGACTGGTGCAGTGTGTCATGAAGTACATTGTATGTCTAATTCAAGATTAAACACAAGCTGTGCCATCACCCACTGATCCACTGACCATGATGTCACTGTTACCCACACCCACTGATCCACTGATCATGATGTGACTGTTACCCACACCCACTGATCCACTGACCATGATGTCACTGTTACCCACACCCACTAATCCAATGACCATGATGTCACTGTTACCCACACCCACTGATCCACTGATCATGATGTGACTGTTACCCACACCCACTGATCCACTGATCATGATGTCACTGTTACCCACACCCACTGATCCACTGATCATGATGTCACTGTTACCCACACCCACTGATCCACTGATCATGATGTCACTGTTACCCACACCCACTGATCCACTGATCATGATGTCACTGTTACCTACACCCACTGATCCACTGATCATGATGTTACCCACACCCACTGATCCACTGATCATGATGTCACTGTTACCCACACCCACTGATCCACTGATCATGATGTTACCCACACCCACTGATCCACTGATCATGATGTCACTGTTACCCACACCCACTGATCCACTGATCATGATGTCACTGTTACCCACACCCACTGATCATGATGTCACTGTTACCCACACCCACTGATCCACTGATCATGATGTTACCCACACCCACTGATCCACTGATCACGATGTCACTGTTGCCCACACCCACTGATCATGATGTCACTGTTACCCACACCCACTGATCATGATGTCACTTTTACCCACACCCACTGATCCACTGATCATGATGTCACTGTTACCCACACCCACTGATCCACTGATCATGATGTCACTGTTACCTACACCCACTGATCCACTGATCAGGATGTCACTGTTACCCACACCCACTGATCCACTGATCATGATGTCACTGTTACCTACACCCACTGATCCACTGATCAGGATGTCACTGTTACCCACACCCACTGATCCACTGATCATGATGTCACTGTTACCCACACCCACTGATCCACTGATCATGATGTCACTGTTACCTACACCCACTGATCCACTGATCAGGATGTCACTGTTACCCACACCCACTGATCCACTGATCATGATGTCACTGTTACCTACACCCACTGATCCACTGATCAGGATGTCACTGTTACCCACACCCACTGATCCACTGATCATGATGTCACTGTTACCCACACCCACTGATCCACTGATCATGATGTCACTGTTACCCACACCCACTGATCCACTGATCATGATGTCACTGTTACCCACACCCACTGATCCAATGACCATGATGTCACTGTTACCCACACCCACTGATCCAATGACCATGATGTCACTTTTACCCACACCCACTGATCCACTGATCATGATGTCACTGTTACCCACACCCACTGATCCACTGATCATGATGTCACTGTTACCTACACCCACTGATCCAATGACCATGATGTCACTGTTACCCACACCCACTGATCCAATGACCATGATGTCACTGTTACCCACACCCACTGATCCACTGATCATGATGTCACTGTTACCTACACCCACTGATCCAATGACCATGATGTCACTGTTACCCACACCCACTGATCATGATGTCACTGTTACCCACACCCACTGATCCACTGATCATGATGTCACTGTTACCTACACCCACTGATCCAATGACCATGATGTCACTGTTACCCACACCCACTGATCATGATGTCACTGTTACCCTCAACCACTGATCCAATGACCATGATGTCACTGTTACCCACACCCACTGATCATGATGTCACTGTTACCCACACCCACTGATCCAATGACCATGATGTCACTGTTACCCACACCCACTGATCATGATGTCACTGTTACCTACACCCACTGATCCAATGACCATGATGTCACTGTTACCCACACCCACTGATCCACTGATCATGATGTCACTGTTACACCCACTGATCCAATGACCATGATATCACTGTCTCCGACACCCACTGATCCAATGTTAGTGTGAAGAAAATCAACCACAGTAGAAATGTCAGTTTGTAAAAATGTAATTACAATTTCTTTTAGTTTTAAAGATTCAAACAGCCATACATATTTGCATCCCTACGGACTCACAATGTGAGTTATTTGATGTATTCTGAGATGTATTCTGCTTCATGCCAACCTCCAACTGAGGCCTTCCCCCATCATGTGAATTTCTTTCCATATTAGAATTAGAAAAACACTTTCAAGGTGTTCAGTCACTCATTGCTCAAGGTTTCCTGCAGTTCTTAGGAGAATTACATTCTTCATCATTTACATATGATATTTGTCTCTCACAGATCCTCAGGAAGTTTCCGGTCTGTCAAGAGCTGTTCTTCTTATCCAGCCAGATTGCTACACAGTCTGGAATATTAGGTAACTATGGAAATACTGATATATAGATCTTAAATACCTTCTGTTATCTTCAAACCTATGAGGATATTAGCATGTTAAATACATCATCATGACCAAGAGTTTTATGTCTCACACAGTATTTGTGTAGAAGAAACAAGATGTTCTATATGCTTTAAGAGGACGCCATCACATGGTACACAAAGGCTAGAAGACCTTAAGCTGCACTGACCTAGATGCGTATGTGTGGAACTTCTTTTTCACACACAATGCATCTTGATTGAACATGTCTTGCAAAACAAAGACGTATGGGCAGCAAAACAATGTGATGCTAAAAACCTTGGTTGATATAAAGGAGTGCAGGGAATGAGTGCCAAATGGCTTTCTTAAAATATTGAAATGATTATCTGAGATTACTTGATCATAACATTGCCAATAGTTTGTGAAAGTTATTATTCGTAGTAAAATACTATTTTTTCCAATCATTTCATCAAAATTCTTTTCCGTTATATTATTGGGTATGTTTTAACCTAATCATCGGTAGATTCGGAGACCATGTGTGTACAGCTGATTGCTATTTCCGGCTTAGTTTACGAGACAATAGACACGGTAATCTTCAACACTGCATATAAAACATGCCTAGTATAACAAGACATACAATCAAAATGGTAAATCATCATGTCTTGTGATGTTTAATTACAAGTTTCACATTTTCATTGACAAAGTTTGTTATAGCGTTGTTCATTCACCTCAAACTATACGATGTAGTTTTTTTACCAACAGAAAAAGAGTTTGATGAAAGTGTAACCCATACATAAGTCAATGCCTTGCTACAGAATCTTTTTTCTGGCCCTCAAAATTTGGCTTATCTACGGTCATGTAGGTTATGATGAAATTCATGAATGTTAATCTGTTGTTCTTTTTTGTAGGAAGGACCTTGTGGAGTATGGGGATGTAACAATTGCAGATGACTTGAACTTAGGATCCTTAATTCTGTCTAAACATCCTAAGAGTGCTGAAACATTTATACACAGGTAACTTGGTTGTGGGGATTGTGGAACATAAGGAACATACTAATTCTGCACTAAGGGAACTTGTTTCACCATGCCTAACTTTCCAACTTAACATTCTCCATTCTCTCTTTTGACAGTTGAGATTGCCGAAGCAGTTTTGTGCAGGACATAAGCAAAATTTTGGATTTTTCCCATATGGAATCGGTAAAATACACTGCAGTAATTCAAATTGTGAATTAGAGGGTGGTTCTCAATATAACTAATTTTGCATTTTAGCATGTGAATTAATTGTTTTTCGTATTTCTGTCTTACTTCAGATATTCCGGTTTTGAATCCAACTTTTGTATTGAAGCACATGTCTGACAGTTTTATGCTGGGACTGTCTGTTCACCGCGGACCTATATAACCGTGGACATGGATAAATATATCAAAATTAATTTATAAAATAATAGTTTTCCAGCAGTGCATGAAAATTGGCTGCCAAATTTAACGAACTTACCTGCATTATATTGATAATTCTTTAACGTGGAATTCAGCATGGACTTCACACTGATATTACTCACTACTCATTTGGTCACACAACATGTCTCCCAGGCGATGGCTGCTACACAAGCTTCTCAACCAGTGTCTTGCCTCCAGTAACGACAGCAACACCAGTAACAACAGTTGCCAGCAAGATGGCTGTGTCAACATGGACGCTATTGGCGTGGACCTCCTGCCCCAGGTGGACAACCACGCCCACAACAATCACATGCTGCAGGTGGCCGTCGACAGGGATGTGCAGGGACAGATACAGCAGGAGCTGAGTGTGTGCCGGCGTGCGGCGGACCGCTACCCCTGTAACTACCATGCATGGAGCCATCGGATCTGGACCCTGCAGCACTGCTATCATTGTTCAATACGGGTACGTGATCCGTGTTCTGATACCAGTTTAATTTGGGCTGGCTAAAACGATCGATAATCAGAATTATCGTCAATGGGAAGAAATATTAACGAATTTCGTTATGAAATTGTTGTCATCGATAGTAACTTACATAATTTATTGTGGTGAAATTGAGTGGGCTCAATTAGTCTGGAATTAGCTTTTCAGGAGGGAAATTCTTTGCTTGTTAATTTATAGGGAAAGTCTACAGCTGAAGTAAAGATCAGTGGTGTGAGAGTGTTACTGATGCAGTTTGGGATGCAGACAGGGCTCTCTTGATTGGATTGATATTTTGTGCCATGCTGCTAATAGAAATCGGTGCTTTTCAGATGCTTTCAGTATATAAGTTACTTATGCTGGTTAAATAAGGTTGCCAGAAAACTTTAAACAAGACTTAAAATCTGAAACCATAAAAATAATGAGTCCATTCTTTGAGCTTTGCCATAAGCACCTTCGAGCAGTGAAAGAGAGCTCAAAAAGTTATGCTTTTGATCATTTACAAAGATCTGACAGGGAGAATATCTGATCTTATAATGTATGCTAAGATGTGCCATGACTTTGAGCACCATGAAGATGTCTTGTGTAGAGACTGCCTCTGTTGCCTAGTGGATAGGGCATGGGCCTGGAAAGCGGAAGGTCGGTGGCCTTGTCTTTACCCTGCCTGGTGCTCGGTATTAGGAGGATAAAAGGAGGACTGGTCCACGTGTCCACAAACATCCACATAGGTCCCCACACAAGGAAACACATGCATGCACACACACACGCATGCGCACACACATACAAACATGCCCTCACATGCAACACACACCCTCACGCACCCCCTCATGCACGCAACACACTCATGCAAACATGCACACATCACTCGCGCACACACACACACATACACCCTCACAAATACACACACACACGCACAAGCACACACACACATACACCCTCACAAACACACACACACTCACTCACAAATACACACACACACACACACACACACACACACACACACACACACACACACTCACAAATACACACACACACTCACAAACACACACACACACACTCACAAATACGCACACACACACACACACTCACTCACTCACAAATACACACACACACACACACACACACACACACACACACACACACTCACACACTCACACACTCACACCTCACCTTGACATGAGTGTGGGTGAGATGTTTGCGTACTGCTGATAACCTGTATGATCTCCCTCCCCCTCCCTGCCTACAGGTCCTCCTAGCAGAGCTCCATGCAACACAGTCCTGGGCTGCTAACCACATCTCCGATCACAGTGGCTTCCACTACCGCCAGTTTATCCTCAACCAGCTGCTCCAGCAGGCCGACATTCTCAGGGACAAGTTCTGTACTGACGCCCACAACCTCCTAGAGAGGGAACTTGAGCTGATCCTTGATCTCATCAACTCCTACCCCGGTCATGAAGCTCTGTGGTATCACAGGTAATGTCCTTGATCTCATCAACTCCTACCTCAGTCATGAAGGTCTATGACATGTAAATGTCCTTGATCTCATCAACTCCTACCCTGGTCATGAAGGTCTCAGGTATGACAGGTAATGTCCTTGATCTCATCAACTCCTACCCCTGTCATGAAGGTCTCAGGTATAACAGGTAATGTCCTTGATCTCATCAACTCCTACCTCGGTCATGAAGAGTTCTCTGGTGTAATGTCCTTGATCTCATCAACTCCTACCCCGGTCATGAAGGTCTCAGGTATCACAGGTAATGTCCTTGATCTCATCAACTCCTACCCCTGTCATGAAGGTCTCAGGTATAACAGGTAATGTCCTTGATCTCATCAACTCCTACCCCTGTCATGAAGGTCTCAGGTATAACAGGTAATGTCCTTGATCTCATCAACTCCTACCCCTGTCATGAAGCTCTCTGGTGTAATGTCCTTGATCTCATCAACTCCTACCTCGGTCATGAAGCTCTCTGGTATCACAGGTAATGTCTAATGTCCTTGATCTCATCAACTCCTACCCCGGTCATGAAACTCTCTGGTATCACAGGTAATGTCTAATGTCCTTGATCTCATCAACTCCTACCCTGGTCATGAAGCTCTCTGGTATCACAGGTAATGTCTAATGTCCTTGATCTCATCAACTCCTACCCCGGTCATGAAGCTCTCTGGTATCACAGGTAATGTCTAATGTCCTTGATCTCATCAACTCCTACCCCGGTCATGAAACTCTCTGGTATCACAGGTAATGTCTAATGTCCTTGATCTCATCAACTCCTACCCTGGTCATGAAGCTCTCTGGTATCACAGGTAATGTCTAATGTCCTTGATCTCATCAACTCCTACCCTGGTCATGAAACTCTCTGGTATCACAGGTAATGTCTAATGTCCTTGATCTCATCAACTCCTACCCTGGTCATGAAACTCTCTGGTATCACAGGTAATGTCTAATGTCCTTGATCTCATCAACTCCTACCCCGGTCATGAAACTCTCTGGTATCACAGGTAATGTCTAATGTCCTTGATCCCATCAACTCCTACCCTGGTCATGAAGCTCTCTGGTATCACAGGTAATGTCTAACGTCCTTGATCTCATCAACTCATACCCCGGTCATGAAGCTCTCTGGTGTAATGTCCTTGATGTCATCAACTCCTACCTCTGTCATGAAGCTCTCTGGTGTAATGTCCTTGATCTCATCAACTCCTACCTCGGTCATGAAGGTCTCTGGTGTAATGTCCTTGATGTCATCAACTCCTACCTCGGACATGATGGTCTCTGGTGTAATGTCCTTGATGTCATCAACTCCTACCTCAGTCATGATGGTCTCTGGTGTAATGTCCTTGATGTCATCAACTCCTACCTCAGTCATGATGGTCTCTGGTGTAATGTCCTTGATGTCATCAACTCCTACCTCGGTCATGATGGTCTCTGGTGTAATGTCCTTGATGTCATCAACTCCTACCTCAGTCATGATGGTCTCTGGTGTAATGTCCTTGATCTCCTCAACTCCTACCTCAGTCATGATGGTCTCTGGTGTAATGTCCTTGATGTTATCAACTCCTACCTCGGTCATGATGGTCTCTGGTGTAATGTCCTTGATGTCATCAACTCCTACCTCAGTCATGATGGTCTCTGGTGTAATGTCCTTGATGTCATCAACTCCTACCTCGGTCATGATGGTCTCTGATGTAATGTCCTTGATCTCCTCAACTCCTACCTCGGTCATGATGGTCTCTGGTGTAATGTCCTTGATGTCATCGACTCTTACCTCGGTCATAATGGTCTCTGGTGTAATGTCCTTGATGTCATCAACTCCTACCTCAGTCATGAAGCTCTCTGGTGTAATGTCCTTGATGTCATCAACTCCTACCTCGGTCATAATAGTCTCTGGTGTAATGTCCTTGATGTCATCAACACCTACCTCGGTCATGATGGTCTCTGGTGTAATGTCCTTGATCTCCTCAACTCCTACCTCAGTCATGATGGTCTCTGGTGTAATGTCCTTGATGTCATCAACTCCTACCTCGGTCATGATGGTCTCTGGTGTAATGTCCTTGATGTCATCAACTCCTACCTCAGTCATGATGGTCTCTGGTGTAATGTCCTTGATGTCATCAACTCCTACCTCGGTCATGATGGTCTCTGATGTAATGTCCTTGATCTCCTCAACTCCTACCTCGGTCATGATGGTCTCTGGTGTAATGTCCTTGATGTCATCGACTCTTACCTCGGTCATAATGGTCTCTGGTGTAATGTCCTTGATGTCATCAACTCCTACCTCAGTCATGAAGCTCTCTGGTGTAATGTCCTTGATGTCATCAACTCCTACCTCGGTCATAATAGTCTCTGGTGTAATGTCCTTGATGTCATCAACTCCTACCTCAGTCATGAAGCTCTCTGGTGTAATGTCCTTGATGTCATCAACTCCTACCTCAGTCATGAAGCTCTCTGGTGTAATGTCCTTGATGTCATCAACTCCTACCTCGGTCATAATAGTCTCTGGTGTAATGTCCTTGATGTCATCAACACCTACCTCGGTCATGATGGTCTCTGGTGTAATGTCCTTGATGTCATCAACTCCTACCTCGGTCATGAAGGTCTCTGGTGTAATGTCCTTGATGTCATCAACTCCTACCTCGGTCATGATGGTCTCTGGTGTAATGTCCTTGATGTCATCAACTCCTACCTCAGTCATGATGGTCTCTGGTGTAATGTCCTTGATGTCATCAACTCCTACCTCGGTCATGATGGTCTCTGATGTAATGTCCTTGATCTCCTCAACTCCTACCTCGGTCATGATGGTCTCTGGTGTAATGTCCTTGATGTCATCGACTCTTACCTCGGTCATAATGGTCTCTGGTGTAATGTCCTTGATGTCATCAACTCCTACCTCAGTCATGAAGCTCTCTGGTGTAATGTCCTTGATGTCATCAACTCCTACCTCGGTCATAATAGTCTCTGGTGTAATGTCCTTGATGTCATCAACTCCTACCTCAGTCATGAAGCTCTCTGGTGTAATGTCCTTGATGTCATCAACTCCTACCTCAGTCATGAAGCTCTCTGGTGTAATGTCCTTGATGTCATCAACTCCTACCTCGGTCATAATAGTCTCTGGTGTAATGTCCTTGATGTCATCAACACCTACCTCGGTCATGATGGTCTCTGGTGTAATGTCCTTGATGTCATCAACTCCTACCTCGGTCATGAAGGTCTCTGGTGTAATGTCCTTGATGTCATCAACTCCTACCTCGGTCATGATGGTCTCTGGTGTAATGTCCTTGATGTCATCAACTCCTACCTCAGTCACGATGGTCTCTGGTGTAATGTCCTTGATGTCATCAACTCCTACCTCGGTCACGATGGTCTCTGGTGTAATGTCCTTGATGTCATCAACTCCTACCTCGGTCATGAAGCTCTCTGGTGTAATGTCCTTGATGTCATCAACTCCTACCTCGGTCATGGAGCTCTCTGGTGTAATATCCTTGATGTCATCAACTCCTACTTCGGTCATGATGGTCTCTGGTGTAATGTCCTTGATGTCATAAACTCCTACCTCGGTCATGATGGTCTCTGGTGTAATGTCCTTGATGTCATCAACTCCTACCTCGGTCATGATGGTCTCTGGTGTAATGTCCTTGATGTCATCAACTCCTACCTCGGTCATGATGGTCTCTGGTGTAATGTCCTTGATGACATCAACTCCTACCTCGGTCATGATGGTCTCTGGTGTAATGTCCTTGATGTCATCAACTCCTACCTCGGTCATGATGATCTCTGGTGTAATGTCCTTGATGTCATCAACTCCTACCTCGGTCATGATGGTCTCTGGTGTAATGTCCTTGATCTCATCAACTCCTACCTCGGTCATGATGGTCTCTGGTGTAATGTCGTTGAAGTCATCAACTCCTACCTCAGTCATGAAGCTCTCTGGTGTAATGTCCTTGATGTCATCAACTCCTTCCTCGGTCATGATGGTCTCTGGTGTAATATCCTTGATGCCATCAACTCCTACCTCGGTCATGATGGTCTCTGGTGTAATGTCCTTGATGTCATCAACTCCTACCTCAGTCATGATGGTCTCTGGTGTAATGTCCTTGATGTCATCAACTCCTACCTCTGTCATGAAGCTCTCTGGTGTAATGTCGTTGATGTCATCAACTCCTACCTCAGTCATGATGGTCTCTGGTGTAATGTCCTTGATGTCATCAACTCCTACCTCAGTCATGAAGCTCTCTGGTGTAATGTCCTTGATGTCATCAACTCCTACCTCAGTCATGATGGTCTCTGGTGTAATGTCCTTGATGTCATCAACTCCTACCTCGGTCATGAAGCTCTCTGGTGTAATGTCCTTGATCTCATCAACTCATTTCTGCCTAGTTGACAATGCTGAAATGTTTATGTTGTACCCATCATTATCTGTATTTAAATATAGGCTGTCTATGAAAGGGTTTGTTTGAAGTCCATCACTTTTCCCAGTACTTAAAGCCCCACCCTGACTACAAATAGTCTGCAAGGTGGTGTTTTTTCAGTTTCAAACAAGGACTGACAATGTTAACACAACCGAGTTTCAGGAGAAGCTTTTTGAAAACCATAAGCAAACAGGATCACCACTGACCATCAAACTTCATATCAACTTGAATGACAAACCCTGGATTCCACAAATGGCTCCATATCTAGATATAAGTCAATAATTTTTTCTGTAGTTTAATCATTAAAAATCTAATCGATCATGTTTGGCGTCGGCATCAATCACAGTGGGCGGAGCTTATTTACGGTTGGGCTATAAATAGCAAAGCACATGGTCGTAGAAGCTCCGCTCACTCAGAGTGCGGTAGTTCCTACCGCAGATGCCCCTTTAAGTAAATGTTAGTTGCAGTTTCCTGGGGAACCATTGATTCTCTTTCAGAAAATTCGTCTTCCATTCGCTGCATCATTCCCTGAGTAAGACTGTCAAGAGCTCCTCCCACTCCCAGCATATCTCCTTGCTTGACAAGAACGGAAGCTTGTGTTCCCATGACAACCACGGAACCTCGTACACAGATGAGCATAAAGGCCAGAAGAAGTTCAAGTCAGAGAACAACGAGCAACAAGGGCTGGTTCTGAGGGAGCTTGACTCTGTGTCACACAAGACAGCCCCAGACTCTCACACTAATCACCTAGCAACACGCTATAAAGAATGGATTCAACAATGTTTTAGTCATTAGGAATGTGTTATGGAATAATATATACTTTTTAACTTAATCTTATGCATTGATTGGAAAATGAAGTTACAGTGATATTAAAGGGCATGAAGGGTATGGCTTGTATTAGGGAATTGTTGAAATCATTCTGTGATGTTTGTATTGCTCTGTACATGCGATACTGTGGAAATATTCCGAGGAATTATATGCTTCCTGGCATTGGTAGAGAAATTACTTATCGAAAATGTGAAGTGAATCCAATTAATGGCAGATACATCAGTGCCATCAATAGCTCTGAGTTACTGTTGTCATTTAGGTTAAGCCTTTAATATGTATGTGATAGTGTTCCTATCACCAAACACAAGCTGGCAGAGTGTCTGTCCAACCCTCTGCTGTCAAGACTTGCTGCCAGACCTAAACTAAAAAATCTCTGGACATCTCTCAAAAAAAATGGATCGGAGAAATAGATCAAATATGTTTTCAAAAAACATAAGCTTATTGACCAGATACAGATTTAATATGTTTCTTCTTAGATGACCAGAGTTACAAGTCCATTATACTTGCCATTTCTACTGAAACAATACTGGATACAGTGATATGCAAACAAAAGTTCTATTGTAAAGCCTGCTTGACTTGTCTTTGTAAAACCTTAACACACACAAGTTTCCATTTGTGTCCCCCAACTGATCCCTTCCTTCATGCTGGTGAGGTGCTTCTGAGTGACCATGTTCTCTGGCAGGGGCCAGGGGTCAATGCATCTTGTTGCCATCAGAGCAGATATGTTTGATTTTATGTTAAAGAAGCTGTTGGTTGGGGTAGCCTAGTGGCAAATGCGTTCGCTCGTCATGCTGGAGGCCCAAGTCGGTACAACTTGTTACGGCCGTTCCTGTAACACCAGCTTCGGGGGGACGCTGACCATCTATTATGGTTTAGTGAGCATATGTAGAGTTGATGGTGCAATCCAACATGTGCATATTTATAATGTGCCAAATCCACACTCTAAAGCATGGACGAAGCACTCACTACATAATTACCCCAGTTGAGGGATCAGTGTCTCAGTGTCCTCAGCTCCCTGGGGAGTATACAACCCACAGGCCCAATAGTAAAGGTATCCTAAGGACTAGTAGAAATTGGCCATTTTTAAAGGTTTTGCTATATGTTATCATTATAAGGACTAGAAGACTGAAACTGTTAGTTTCTACAACTGAACCTAGTCTACCTGTGGGGCGCCAGGAGGTTAACAGACACATTAACATCTCATCCTACTGGGTACCCACTCACTGCTGGGTGAACAGAGGCACATTTCGAAAAAGTCACTTGCCCAAGGAGATACCACATGAGCTGCATGTGTTTCAGTGTGTATTTACAGTTGTCCAGGGTCTAGATTAGACAACCATTGGCAATCATTGGTGGTCTCATAAAACTCCCACGTGGCTATGTAATAAATACGGGCCAGGTGACTATATTAATGGAAGATGAAGATCCTGATACCCAAACACTATGCAACGCAAACATAGCATATTTACATGTGAGTATCTTCCTCGTCCATTGAATCATGTCACGACATCTGTCTTCCTTGCCATATGTTATACTGTTAATGATAGAATTTTATGTGAAGCACATGAGCAGATGGCTGCCCTCTGCTGTGTCCAGAACATGTAGATATGGTTAAGGTTACATCAGGAAATCTAAACACAACATGAACGCAATAAAGGTGAGGTGAAATGGGGTTTAACGTTGCGTCCAAGATTGCACTTATATAGCGATGTGCATGCACGTGTGTGTGTGTGTATGTGTGTGGCTGCTTGTACTAGTCCGGACTGATGCCAATTTATAGTGCTAGCCCACTGAGATACCATGCTGCATTTGAACATGAATACCCCACTCAGACACAGCATACTGACTCCGAGCCGACCAGTCCTTGTTTTAGCCCCTTAATGTTGAGCGCCAGACAGGGTAACAACAAGTACCATCTTTTAATGTGTTTTGGTATGGCGTGGCAGGGGATCAAACCCCAGACCTTCCACTCTCCGGGCAGACACTCTACCAGTATACCACGGAGAAGGTCAATGCAATAAAGCAAAGGGGAACAACTCTTTGATAGCTCACCAACTGCCCCTAAGATTTCCCTTAATCCAAGCACTACATGTACAAGACACTACCAGGAATGATATCACTAGTGCTTCACACATTCAGAGCAGGCTCCAGGGAGCCATGGCAGCACAATGGAGCCAGCAGTGAGTTCAGGAACACAATGTATTTCTGGATATTATGAGTATACTTAGGATAACAAACACATTGAGTAGCATTCTAGGTTCAGACGGCCCCGTGTTTTGTTTGACTTCTTCAGTGATGCAAGCTCATCTCTCTGACACCATGCAGCGTTCAGTGGTGAAAATGCGTATTTCCTAGGAGCAATGAAGGTTTAGAAGTTGCCAGGTCTGTACATTTTTCTCAAGTAATCTCAGGCCCAGAAATCTTAAACTTAGGCTGAACCTTATTTGGGGTATAAATCTTTTCTCAAACTCTCCTTATCTCAATGTCAATTCAAAATCCTAGGGTGGCATGTGTGTTAATGTAGGTCTGTACTCGACCTCAAGGCTTCTTTGGGTTTCATCAGTAGTACTGAAGTCGTTCATAAATCTATATGTTTTAGTGACGATGTTTTGCCGATCCATGTTTATAAAAAACCAAAATAAATATATCTACAAAATATTTTCAATCAAGTAGAAACCAGATTATTTTTCCTGATGATAAATTCAAAATGTATTTTTCTGTGCAATCAATGGCCCATGTGATTTTGGCCAATCAAAAGTTTCATGTGCAATCTAGAATCGCCTGCAGTGGGTGGCCAGTACTCTCCTCCTGGCTGAAACCCCTCTTCACTGCCCTGTGTTGTTGATGCATCCCGCTTTCATCAATGGGGATCACCAGCACTGGTTTCTAACTTCATCCTTTTGAAGTGGTGCTACACAAAATGGCTTTAGCTTCAATATGAAAATAATTACATTGAAATTCTTCCCTGTAAGATGTTTGTCTGTTTATTTATGAACACTTTTGCAATTGAAACATTTATGCAGAGCTTTTCATTTAAAATTGACAGATCAGCAATATATTCCTTAAATTGACCATGATGACTTCTTTATAGAACTCCCCAATTTTCTCCCTTGTGTTTTCAGTTCCTCATGTTGGATGCAGAATGTCATTTTACAAGTTTACCCTTTTTGTTCCATGTTCATCAATATTATAAGCATTTGAAGGTTGGTGGTAAGGGGGATGGATGTCAGTGTTGCTTCATGTTATACATGTCAACTTCACAACAATTATCCTTCGTTTGTTTGATTTATGTTATATTTGAGAACCGTGGTCCAGAACATAAAACATGTAGTCACCATCCTCTTTTATCCAATGTATTATTTAACCGTTCTATTGTGATAAGTACCCTGGATTCTTTCTGACACTTCTGTATTTCCAGTCCATTTAAAAAAAATCATTTCTGGAAATAGTCGTGCAATTAACTTTGCAGTTTTGAGAGAAATGTTGTTGGATGTTACTGATGAAGAGGCATGGACATCAGCTCCCAAAGGAAGCTGTGGTTGAGATCGGGTACAGGGTACATATCATAATTAGACATAATACACATATTCACAGGAGTTGTCAGTTTATATCCATTCAAGTTTTAAAATAACCTCATGTGGACCTACTCTTGTCTCCCACATCTTGCCATTATGGTTCAGAAACATGACTAAGATTGGTCCAGTCAAAATAACCAGTCATAATCCAAGTAGCACACTCCCAGGCTACACTGGTGGATTTGAGTTTATGTGTAGTAAAATGTTTACGTTTCTGAATTATTTTTCAGTTTGAAATTTTGACAAGACCCTTGAAGTTATCTACCTCACAGTGAATAATATGTCTGCTGTAGAGCTTTCTGCCACTCACAGGGCAGAGTAGTCCACTATCAAGCAACAGATGGAGTTGTGTATGTTGTCACTCACAGGGCAGAGTGGTCTACTATCAAGCAACAGATGGAGTTGTGTATGTTGTCACACACGGGGCAGAGTGGTCCACTATCAAGCAACAGATGGAGTTGTGTATGTTGTCACACAGGGGGTAGAGTGGTCTACTATCAAGCAACAGATGGAGTTGTGTGTGTTGTCACACACGCGGCAGAGTGGTCCACCATCAATCAACAGATGAAGTTGTGTGTGTTGTCACACACAGGGCAAAGTGGTCCACCATCAATCAACAGATGGAGTTGTGTGTGTTGTCACACACGGGGCAGAGTGGTCCACCATCAAGCAACAAATGGAGTTGTGTATGTTGTCACACACAGGGCAGAGTGGTCCACTATCAAGCAACAGATGGAGTTGTGTATGTTGTCACACACAGGGCAGAGTGGTCCACCATCAATCAACAGATGGAGTTGTGTATGTTGTCACACACAGGGCAAAGTGGTCCACCATCAATCAACAGATGGAGTTGTGTGTGTTGTCACACACGGGGCAGAGTGGTCCACCATCAATCAACAGATGGAGTTCTGTATGTTGTCACACACGGGGCAGAGTGGTCCACCATCAATCAACAGATGGAGTTGTGTATGTTGTCACACATGGGGCAGAGTGGTCCACTATCAAGCAACCGATGGAGTTGTGGATGCTCTGTGGTTGCTACTATTGCTTTTCATCAATAGCTGTTGTCCCTGAGAGGATGCAGATGAGAAGCATGTGGTACATGCATGGATGCTGCCATGGATAGATACATGGCAACCACTCACTCATCATGCAGGTGGAGAAGACTGGAGATGTTGTGTCTGTGTGTGTACAGATCAAGTTTAGTGTGACCCTTCCTCAAGTTTGAACCATTTTTTAACCAAACCATTGTGATAAATACTGAATAAAAGAAAGCAGGGAATGTGGTTTGATAATATAAGTTGTAGCACTGTCCCGAGGTGTATGTCTGGTTTATGCATCCAAATTTCGGTTTTGTTCCAAGAGCCACAGTCATAAAACCACACATGTACCCCAAATTGCTACAAGAAGTTTATCTTGCTGACATGTTTCAGTTTGCCATTGTAAAAGTATTAAAACAGATTGAAAATCAGCTGTTCGATTGGACAAGGTTAACTTGAGCAGTGTCATGGACTCAAAGACTCCTAAACAACATGCAGCTTTTTCTTCGTAGGAGGGTAGAAGAGATATATTCTCCCACTCAGGAATCCATGTGTAGCCTGTTTTCTTCATGGTGGGGTATAAGGGATTTATTCTCCCACTCTGAAATTTTTATCCCTCCCAGGCGGGATACACAGTATTTTATCTAGATCAATTGGACCAATCTGATTTCAAAATTCTGACAAGGAGGTGCTATAACTGCTTTTGTTGACTATACCAGAACAGTGACTCTGTCAGTTGCTGGTCAACTTGTTGATGAGAGTTGAAACATTTATTGGGTCTGTTCTGTATCTGAAGGCACAGTTTAGCAGGTGTTCAAGTTGCTTTGCAGTGTTGTGCCCTACCAGGATCAGCACTACCATTGGTTACTGTTGGTGTGTCGCTCCATACCTGTACATCTGGGTGTTGAAACACTCAAGTTCTTCTCATCATCTGACATGAATTTCTGGTTTAAGCAGTGTTAAACCTCACTCACTCACTCACTCACTCACTCACTGTTCTGGATCACTGGTTTATCCTTAGACTGCATCCTGTCCCGTCTTCTGCTGCTTGTGGAGGTTCTGCCCACTGGTCAAAGCTCAGTCCAGATGTTGCCATAGCTGCAGTCTTTTATCGTCTGTGATTGTACCAATTATGGAGCTTCAGGATGGTAGATCTCACTCAGACAGAAGATTGTCTCTTTTTGTTTGTTGATAGTTCTAGTTATATGAGGTATGGTGGTAAGTTCATGTGACTCAATTAGATAAAACCTGACTCCTTCTGTAGTTGAGCAGTCAATGAAAAAGAATGTCTAGTCACATAAGATCATTCTGGTACTGATGATGTAACCTGTAATGTGTAAGGACCACTAGTAATGCAGCCTGTCAGCTTGCACAAGGGTCAAGCTGTTGGACATGTATGTTGTACTGTCAAGTCTCTGTGTCTGGTCAGGAAACAGAATGGATGACTGCTCAGTGGAGAGATGTATATCTCTAGTTGTAGTATAGAAATGATTTGGATGCAGAAAGTTCATTCAGGAACATTTTCAAAGAGCTTTTTGTTAACTACTTAGTTTAGTCGATCATATGTGTTTATGAATCACTGTCAGATAGTGAATGATTATGAGTGTTTACGAAATGCTGAGTGTATTCTGCCATACCAGTGGCACCTATCACAAACACATGTAAAGGCAAGGCAATTGTTCCAAAAAAGAACAGGAACACATAGTGAAAGTCAAATAGGAAATTGCATCAGACATCATTTTGGCATCAAATTTAGATATGTCCTCCACATGACTACCATAAATCTTTTTTAAATCTTTACTAAGGCCTTGAATGTTATAACCCTGATGAAACACCTTTTCAGAAAAAGTTATATGACACTCTTTGAAATCATAAAAAGAGCATGCTTGATCTCAAAAGTTCCTTTGCTGTCAAGTTTCATCAGTCCCAGTTACCTGTGTTGTGTTCAGGATCTTTCCCACTGTGAACTTTACAGAATCGGGTTCAGATCTGCCCATAATACTTACAAGCATGTGACATTTATAGGATAAACATATACAGAAAGAAGTATCATTGAAACACACACTGGCACATCAAGACATTAATCTTCTGGAATAATTCATACAGGATGAATATTTGTTATTTCTTTTAACTATATATAATGGATATTTTTTAATAAAAAGTCTTTTTATATATCTTTTATTGTTATATTCATAAAACACCATAAGATTCAATATTAATCTTAATATTCTCAATCCAGGCCTATCAACAATCTGGTCTATCCTGAATGAGATTGATGTTTAGCATGATTTATTTGAAGATATTACAATATTTATGTTTCACCATATACCATGTTTCACCTTTACTTCATTACTCCTCTACACTCTGGTTGTTCAAACATATGATATTGTTTTGTGAAGAGCAGCTGAAACATTGCATGGTAGCTATCGATAGTCTTGGCCCTGAAGCAGAACCGTGTGTCCGAGATGATGGTTCTGTTGGATGAATGTAGTTGCTTGCGTGACCTGTCATTGACCTGTCCTATTGTTCTTACCCCAGAGGGGGCATGGGAGACCCTGTCGTCTTAGGCGCCGCGATTCGCTGTGCAGAGTTGCGTCCCTTGGGCACACGAGAAACCTATGATTTTGGGTTCAAATCCTGGTTCGCCCCAATTATGTTTCTAGGTTTGTCAGCACCATACCCGTGCTCGTGGGTTTCACCGAAGTGGAAAAGGTCTGAGACCTGCATCACTTCGGGCTTTCCTCCCACATTAAAGCTGACACGCCGTGATATAACTGGAATAATCTTAAAAGCGGCGTTAAACCCAACTCACTCACTCACTCACTTTCTCTTACCCCAGAAGTTTCCAAATGGCTACTGATATGTAGTGACTGTTTAGTCATCAAATATCAGGGTAGATATTCACTGCATCTTCAGGGCCCGGTTCAACAAAGCGAACTTAGCGCTAAGGTAATCGTAAGTCCCATACTTCAACATAGGCTTACGGGCTATAAATCTAAGAATATTCCATTCCTTCAAAACAAGGCAGGTATATGTCACAGTTTTATGTGATCTCATAGATACATTTCCTATGCAGAATTTCACAGGTACGTCCAACTGTCCCATTGCTGAGCAGTTTGTCCCTGTCAAGTGTTTTAAAGGTTTCAAGTCAATCTCAGAAAAATCAGATCATTACATGGCTATAGTGAGAATCTCACCATTGCTTCCAAGATCAAATATATCCAGAGAAGTTGATAAATGTTCGAAATATCCGAGCTTGGAACACACAAAAGTGAGATTTTATTCATCACTCAAAATCATTCTTCCAATTTTCCAGTCTGTAAACAGTAATTACGTGCATCTTGAGTGTAAATCATACAGCTAACCAGCTTCACTGGCAGAGATAAGTGTCATTTGATACTGATGTCATGGTTACCGATGATGTCACAATGATCTGCAAAGCATTATGATGCAGTTTTAATTGTAGCCATATCTCCTACTGCTTGGTCTCATACTGTGGTGTCTGCTGATGAGGACAGTTTGGATGATATTCAGACATGTCTGCAGAGTAAATGATCTGATTTTAATGAGCTTGGTTCCAAGTAATCATTGTTGATGTCTTGCATTAATATTCATCAGAAGTACACTCCCTGTCAATCAATTACATACAAATTGTTATCAACTTAGAACATGAATAGATTATACTTGTGGATAATACAGCCGCAACCATCCAATTGTGTTTGTTAAGAGGATTGCCAGAGGTGTTGAAAGACAGTGAAAACTCGCAACTCTTACCTGTAAACTCATTTAGTCAGCTGCAGGTTAGATGATTTGTCAGGCAATGTGTGATGAGAGTGACATGCTGGGTGTCTGAACTACAGCTTGTGCTGAGAGTAGGGTGTGTGTTTTCCAGGGAGGCCCTTCATAGTTTCTGTACTTACACAGAGTTTGTTGTTTTAATTTATATCCCAGGCGGATTTTTTACAGTTTTATCACAATTGTCATCAAAATAATGTGTTTTTGTCTTCCCTAAACTTGGAAGACATGTGGCAGAACCTATTGATGAATAAACTTTTTACTTTGATTATTTCTTCTACAGTGTTGTTTTGTACCCAGATGGCAGGATCATTGTTGTAGATCAGCTGCTGTCTGTTTGTCCATACTTTCATCTTACTGGCTGGTCAGGACCGCCTCTGTGGTCTAGTGGTAGAGCGTCCGCCCGTCCGTCCGGATTGCAAGAGGTCCGGGGTTCGATCGGGTTCGATCGCTGGCCGTGTAGTACCAAAAGATGGTACATGTTGTTTCCCTGTCTGGCGCTCGGCATTAAGGGGCTAAAACAAGGACTGGTCGGCTCAGAGTCATAGTATAGTATAGTATCTCAGTGTGCTAGGCATAGTTTCTCAGTGTGCTAGCACTATAAATCGGTATCAGTCCAGACTAGTACAAGCAGCCACACACACAGAGAGAGAGGTGCATGCATGTCCCTATATAAGTGCAATAATCTTGGACGCGATGTTACCTCACCTACTGGCTGGTCATGTTTGGTGTAGGTTCACGATACTCTATCATGTTGCCACTTATTTTCCATTGCTTATTCTGTTCCAAACTCACACAGAACATAATTTGCCCTGGTTTGTGTGCTCTAGTCAATATTCCACCTAGTGTTGGAAGCTGGTTACCAACGTCAATTGTTCAAGTGTTTTATTGTCATGCTGACTGGGTCCGATTCCCAAACTGTTTGCATAAACTCAGCTCAATCACTCACTGGCTCTGTTTAGCTTAGCAGTAACGTGGGGAGTATGGGTTTGAATAGGTCCCCAGCAACCTATGCCTACAGCGTGACTTGGTTGATTGTGGGTCACATGGTGGCCACACTGGTTGCCCAGTCGTCTGAGGCACCGCAATTTTCTGTGCTTATCGTATGATCGTTGGTTCGAATCCAGGTTAGATCCGGGGTAGAAAAAGTCTTCAGCAACCAATGTTTGCGGTAAAAAGCGACTATGCTTGTCGTAAGAGGCGACTAACGGGATCGGGTGGTCAGACTCGCTGACTTGGTTGTTGCATGTCATCGAATCACAATTGCGTGGATCGATGCTCATGATGCCAATCACTGGATTGGCTGGTCTGAACTCGATTATTTACAGACCACCGTCATATAGCTGGAATATTGCTGAGTGCGGCGTAAAACAACAAACAAACAAAAACACGATTTTGTTTCCATGTTTGTCAGCACCATGCACGTGCTCGTGCTCGTGGGTTTGACCAAATATTGCTTGAATGTTGCTGTGTGCCGTGGTAAACAACGGAACAGTTTTCGAAATGGCACACGTGTAACTCGACTACAATGCTATGGCGACAAATTAACAGCCTATCAAGGCAATGTGTTCATTTAGTGTCGACGGAAAGGGTTCCCAATCCCTTATGACAAGCGATTTGTATGATGGATAACGTTTGTATTATAGCACGGCTGGGACATTATGTTGCACAAGCTAGTACTTCAAGTATGATAACGAAGTAATCATCCATACAATAGCTTGTTGTTACCTCTCACATCTACTAGGCCAATCCAAGAATTGTTCACAAGACATCACGTTCATGTAACCGGATTATTCTGCTAATGTGACCCTCTGGCAGCCCTTTACTTGGGTAGGTCAGGATGAAAATCACTCTGATCTAGAAATATTGTTCATTATAAAATACTTCGGAAATATATATCTAGACATATTGCACAGGTCCATATTTCTAGCAACAGAATGAGGGACGACCCATGAAGATCTGGGTAGAAAAAAGTCTTCTGCAAATCATGCTTGCCGTAAGAGGTGACTGACTAGGATCGGCTGGTCAGTCTTGTTTGATGAATGTCATCGTATCCCAATTGCGTGGATCGATGCTCATGATATCATTTATGGGATTGTCTGGTTCAGATTCGATTATTTGTAGACCGCCGTCATATAGCTGGAATATTGCTGGGTACGGCGTTAAATAACAAACAAACAAAACCGCGGGACAGGCAATTATTTCTAAAACGGACCTGCCCGGTGAGAGGGTTAAAGCGACACCAGCACAACACTGTCCAACTGGCAGATGAAAGACATGAGGACCAGGTGTCGATGGATCACATAACTTTGTTATTGAAAGTATAAACAGTAGAGAATTCTTATGATTATGGAAATGTTTTTTGTCACTTTTATTTATAGATTTTTATTCCTTGATTCTTTCGACACTTCCTCGATAATAACGCAAGCAGCAGTAGACTAACATGTAGTCTCTGAAGTGAAAATATCGTACAGAAAAAACAGTTGTTCAATTATCTTAATAAAAATATAATAAAGGGAGCCCAAAGACTCCCTTCATTTCCAGATACTGATACTGAAGTAATCTAGACTTGCCAAACATTATAAACTTGCATGGACTGTATTTGACAGACTACCGAAAGGCGTCATGGAAGGAATTTGAATCCATGTCAAAGCACTTGCTCTGGCTTCCATATCGCAGGAACGAACGGGAACCACTCTACGTCTTCTTATACCCCGTACGGCGGTGTTGGGTCCCTTACGTTGCTCTGTCCAGCACCATTGGTACTTCAGCCTGTTTCTTGATACAAACATAGAGGGGACCATCAGCATCGCCTTGTGCACTGAGGCATGTTAAATGTTGTAATGGTGAGTAGGTTTCCATGCGAGTGGAGCGACTTGATATAGCGTTAACTGGTGCTGGCTCCAGTGGTTGTTCCTGATCATTTGGTGACAAAGGAAGTCTATTTGCAATATTCATATACATTGTCAGTGGTCGAAAACAAACGTCCGTGGTCAGACTATGATCGAAGTGTAGTAATTAAATCGGAGCGTTCATGCGAGCCATACTACGGAGAGCCGCAAAGTCGGGATAAATAGTTCAAGCTCACTGTAGCCAGTATACAAGCTCGCTGTAGCCAGTATACATGCTCACTGTAGCCAGTATACAAGCTCACTGTAGCCAGTATACATGCTCGCTGTAGCCAGTATACATGCTCGCTGTAGCCAGTATACAAGCTCACTGTACCCAGTATACAAGCTCGCTGTAGTCAGTATACATGCTCGCTGTAGCCAGTATACATGCTCACTGTAGCCAGTATACATGCTCGCTGTAGCCAGTATACATGCTCGCTGTAGCCAGTATACATGCTCACTGTAGCCAGTGTACAAGCTAACTGTAGCCAGTATACATGCTCGCTGTAGCCAGTATACATGCTCACTGTAGCCAGTATACATGCTCGCTGTAGCCAGTATACATGCTCGCTGTAGCCAGTATACATGCTCGCTGTAGCCAGTGTACAAGCTAACTGTAGCCAGTATACAAGCTCACGGTAGCCAGTATACATGCTCACTGTAGCCAGTATACAAGCTCACTGTAGCCAGTATACATGCTCCCTGTAGCCAGTATACAAGCTCGCTGTAGCCAGTATACAATCTCACTGTAGCCAGTATACAAGCTCACTGTAGCCAGTATACAAACTCACCGTAGCCAGTATACAAGCTCACTGTAGCCAGTATACATACTCACTGTAGCCAGTATACATGCTCACTGTAGCCAGTATACAAGCTCACTGTAGCCAGTATACATGCTCGCTGTAGCCAGTATACAAGCTCACTGTAGCCAGTATACATGCTCGCTGTAGCCAGTATACATGCTCACTGTAGCCAGTATACAAGCTCACTGTAGCCAGTATACATGCTTACTGTAGCCAGTATACATGCTCACTGTAGCCAGTATACAAGCTCACTGTAGCCAGTATACATGCTCGCTGTAGCCAGTATACATGCTCACTGTAGCCAGTATACAAGCTCACTGTAGCCAGTATACATGCTCACTGTAGCCAGTATAATCTCACACCGCACACTCCTCCAATATATCAGTCCAACACATTTCAGGTGAGCTACAGAGCCTTGTGGTTCGACAACATGTGTAATTGTCATTGACACTGCCGTCGTTCAATCACAGAAATTGTTATGGATCATTGCCTGGATTTACGAGATCGCCACGACCCCAACATGGCCGTTAAGGACACCATTACACTTAATGTGTTCTCCACAAACGAGATGGGACTGACGGAAGCATTATCTCCACTGCGCTATTCGTTGAATAAGTAATCATTAATCTGAAACCAAGTACCATAAAACAAACAACACTATACAATCAGCTAGCCACGTACTAATGCAATTGTGCGCAGCGATTGATCTAAAAGTGTCAGCCCGCTTTACATTTGAAACGGCCATTGTCATTCTTAAGCCCCATAAGTTCTCCTGACCCGGCATTTCTGAAACTCTAACGTCACGTTTGTACTGGTTTGTTTTGACACAATCTCATCAAATTCAGACCTTAGTTCTCACTACTGCTAAACAAAGATCTTTCAACCGACCGACCAATCAGAGCTTCGCTTGAGGTCAAGATCAAAGTGACAGTCAAAATGTGCAACCTCGAAAATGGTAATTCAGGGTAATCCGAACGACAGTTACGACTGAATCCGTTAACATCATCAACTATATTTTGCCTCAGTGGGATAAACATTTGAACGGAAGTGACTGTACTGCACCCGGAAGTACAGCCATACAATCTCCGCCATCCATTAGCCATTCAAGAAGGTTCTTTTGTTCAGTTTTCAAAATTTTAATCGAGAATTTGTCAAAATATGTTTGAAAGCGTAGTCGCCAGTTTGAAACTAGTGCTTCTTGTCAGTCATTCAATTGGTCGGTCAAAGTTCGCTAAAGGTCGTTCTGATATGACCCGTAAAGTGATAACTTACATTTTTGTTTAGCGGTAGCGAAAACTATGACCTGATTTTAATGGTTGGTTTTGACATTATTATACCAAAAATAAGACACAGAATTTATAATCCTTTCAGTGGGCTTGTTTATGTCGATTATCATTTGGTTTGTTTGCTTGTTTGTTGTTTAACGCCGCTCTCAGCAATGTTCCAGCTATATAGCGGCGGTCTGTAAATAATCGAGTCTGGACCAGACAATCCAGTGATTAATATCACGAGCATCGATCCATGCAATTGGGATCGATGACAGGCATCAACCAAGTCAGCGAGCCTGACCACCCGGTCCCGTTAGTAGCCTTTTACGACAAGCATGGGTTGCTGAAGACCTATTCTATTCCGAATCTTCACGGGTAGAAATATCAAGTGAGTACACGTGACGAATTCTATTTTGCATTTCTACCTTCACGTTTGCCCATTTTGAGACAAATACAACCATTACAGTACACCAACCCTCATCCCGAAAGAGCAAGTAGCCATTGACGAAGTGTTCTGTGATTGTTTGTCCTTACCAGGAATACATTGAAAGATATACCTGGCTCCGACAAATCGTTCTTGAAGAACTATCCAAGATTTCTCACTCATACCCCAACACAACCAGTACACTTAACGTAAAAGTATTACATCGAATGTTTCACTGTTTTCTTACACGGTATTGGCCGTCCAACAACCAGCCCATGCTAAAGGAGGAATGATGCTAAATCATCGCGTGGATAAAACCAAAGCATACAACGTGCGTCCTCGTGCAGGTTCTTCATGTGCGTATGACGCAACATTAGTTATCGATGATTAAGCCAGCATTGAGGAGCACACTTTTGTGTTTTAATAACGCCTAAATATTGATCTGTGTTTTATGTTATTGAATTATCCGGTATTTGTACATGGTGGTATCGAATTATCCGGTATTTGTACATGGTGGTAGTTTTAGCTTATGGGAATCCATTTCTTTCCTTGTTCATATACTCGTTTCGAGGTGTTTGGTTTGGTTTGCTGCAGAGTATGAATGACGTAAAATTATATATTGTACCTACGTCGTTGCATTTGCATAAAGCATGTTTTTTATGGCTCAGCATCGAAGAAAGATTGTGAAGCAACTCTACAGCCCTAGTAACAAATCAAATTGTTTCCCGACTTGGTTTCATATTGATGATAACCGCCATCGTACAGCTGGAATATTGCTGAGTGCGGCGTCAAACAGCCAGCAAACCAACAATGAACGTCATTAAATTGTTCCTTGAGTGAAAGAGTGAGTATGGTTTTACGCCGCTTTTAGCAATGTTCCAGCAATATCACGGCCAGGGACACCAGAAATGGGCTTCACACAGTGTACCCATGTCGGGAATCGAACCCGGGTCTTCGGCGTGACGAGCCAACGCTTTAACCACTAGGCTACCCGACCGCCCATTGTTCCTTGAAGCCACAAAGCTCGATTAAACACATTTGAAAAGAGGACTTTGCAAAATCTAGTTGTCGTAAAGTTGTTGGGTTTATGTCATTTAAAAATTGGATTTTCCAACGAAAAGTTAATAGTCTTTGTTGCTTCCGGGTCATTCTGGTATAGAAAACCTCACCTCATTAATATGAGATCTTGTGATGAGAAAATACATAAACATATGAACAAACAATGTTAGAAAAAAGAATTACGTATGTAGAATAATAAAAGCGACAAAAACCATTTCCACACTCATAAGAAAATGTTAAAAGAAGCGTCCATTGTACAATTCCAACTATATCACAAGCACGTGTTTATGAATCACTATCAAATAGTGATGATACCAGGTGTTCACGAACAGATTAGCGCATCCTGCCCCACCCTTGGCTCATGCGACAACGGGGTAAGGGTGGTCCAGTCGTCTCAGGCGCCGCGATTCGCTGTGCAGAGTTGCGTCCCTCGGGCACACCAGAAACCTATTATTGTTGGTTCGAATCCCGGTTTGCCCCGATTATGTTTCCAGATTTGTCAGCACCATACCCGTCCTCGTGGGTTTCACCGAAGTGGTAAACGTCTTAGACCTGCATCACTTCGGGCTTTCCTCCCACATTAAGCTGACACGCCGTAATATAACTGGAAAACTGTTAAAAGCTGCGTTAAACCCAACTCACACACTCTTGCCACAAACACATGCAAACGCAAGTCAATTGTTCACCTGGAATTGTCAAATTTGGAAATGTCCTCCACGTGTCTACCATAACATTTGTATTAAAGCTTCGCTGAGGCCTTGAATGTTGAAACCTTGGTCAAGCAACTTATGACCAAACAATATTAGAAAAGCATTAATTTGTGACCAATGTTTAATTTTTTTTTATCTCATGACTAAACAATGTCATTAACTTGTGATCAAACAATGTTCCCAAGCCGTAACTTGTGATCAAACAATGTTCCCATACAGAAACTTGTGATCAAACAATGTTCCCAAACTGTACAGTAACTTGTGATCAAACAATGTTCCCAAACTGTACAGTAACTTGTGATCAAACAATGTTCCCAAACAGTGACTTGTGATAAAAAAAATGTTCCCAAACAGTAACTTGTGATCAAACAGTGTTCCCAAACAGTAACTTGTGATCAAACAATGTTCCCAAACATTAGCTATAGTGACTCAGCTGCTCTGTGTCCCTGCTGCTGTTTGGTGCGCCATGTATTGACTGCTCGCGAAGCCCCACCTGAGTCGCCAATCACCCGACGGCAGAAGTCAGCCTGCCGTTGTCGCAGATGAACACGACGGAGTACACGTCTCGACGTTAGAGCTCTGACTCTCTTTGGTCACTTCTAGATAATGGACGCACACGTCGTCTTCCTTGTTTGGATTAGTGTGACTGTTCTCTGACTGACCGGACGGACCTGTGTAGGATGCAGCTGCACGTGAACGACAGTCCCGTGGCGATGGACCTGGGTCAGAAGATGGACATGCGAGGAGCCAGCACGGTGGAGATACTGGCCCCTCCGCTCCTTGTATTGGGGGCAGGCTATATTGGTGAGTTAACGTTGCTGTTGCAAGGTTCTTTGTTAACAGTTCAGCTGTGGCGATCCTGGGGCATTAATATAAAGTCATGAACACATTCTTCTTTAATCGAATATTGGTATTGGTCATCTTATGGTTTTACTTTTTAAGAAATAATTTCCAACAAGAGAGGTAATGTACACCTTTAAGTATTCCTAACTTTGAGACCCGTGAAGATCCGGGGTTCAATAGGTCTTCAGCAACCCATGTTTGCGGTAAAAAGCGACTATGTTTGTCGTAAGAGGCGACTAACGGGATCTCTGACTTGGTTGATGCATGTCATTGTATCCCCATTGCGTGGATCGATGCTCAAGATGTCAATCACTGGATTGTCTGGTCCAGACTCGATTATTAACAGACCGCTGTCCTATAGCTGGAATATTGTTGAGTGCGGTGTTAAACAACACACAAACAAACAAACAATCTTAACTTTGTAATGTTGTGAAACAGGAAGTGTCACCGCCCTCAATGGTATCTTTAAAGTTCACGACGCTGTGGTTTTGTCTCGCATATAGCTGAAACTGAAATGTGGTTCAAAGGGGCGTTAAAACTAATTCTTTCAGAAATAAATACGCCAACGAATGAGTTCCGTTGACATACAGTTCAGGGATTTACCTGGGATATTTATCGTCGGGGTTCAGGGAATCCACTACCCTTAATTGCAGGAGGCCCAGGGTAAAGATAAGAAGATAAATATTGAGTAAATCCGGTTACTATAAAAGACAAGAACATGGTAAGGGCATCTTCCCGAGGCAAGAGAGTTAACTGACTTTAAAAGTCCAATTTCCAACTGGACTTTTATAGTCAGTTAACTCTCTTGCCTCGGGAAGATGGGTAAGGGCGATCACGCCAATGTAATTAAGGCTAATGCGAAATGCGCAACTTCAGACCAGCTTCACAGAAAATACGTGTGAACATCATGGAGGATACAAGTTTTAAAAAACCCCAGATACAATAACGAGACATCCTACTGGCTGTGTATAGAGAAGAGCTGTCAGACAACACCGCAGACCCATAACGACATTGTCGGCCGGATAGGATCTGAGCCACAAAATCGCCGGGGCGGTCGGGTAGCCTAGTGGTTTAAGCGTTCGCTCGTCGCGCCGAAGACCCGGGTTCGATTCCCGACATGTGTACAATGTGTGAAGCCCATTTCTGGTGTCCCCCGCCGTGACATTGCTGGAATATTGCTAAAAGCGGCGTAAAATCATACTCACTCACTCACTCCCACACAATCGCTAATCGTCAATGTTCCTGCTTCATACTGACCAGTTTCAAGATAATATAATGCAGAGAGCTAGAGAAGAAACTACCTACATCAACCGACTTTACGACGACCAGCTTATCGAGGTGAGAAGCGATACAGACAACCTGTTGGACAACATTCTCCGTAACATTCTGATGTTCGAATCTGTGAAAACCATGTACCGGGCCAAACACACGGCCATTCCGAAAATTCCTAGACCCGAGCTGCAGTTGACGTAGAGGGAGAATGGAGAGTCTGAATGTAGCGAAGATTTCCTAATTGGCGACGCTGGGAACGTCAAGGGGATACTGGTCTTTGCTACCGCCGCGAATTTGGAACTGTTAAGTGATTTTGATGTACAGTCATCAGGAGAGAGAGCAGTCTTCATCTTGTATCACCGACGTGTTCCACAGAAGATGAAGATCAAGATGAGACCTGGATCTCAGGCTGTCTGACCTAAAAACTCCGACAGCAAAACCTGACGAATCAGGACAACCTCCACTCTGTCAGCCACCTGGTCAGTTGAGACTAATGACTTTTCTCTCTAAAATTGCATTTACATTTGAACTCTCATAAACTGTAAAATGATTGTGAACTGTATACTACAATACGAAACAGTTTAATGTGCTTAAACTATATAATTGATGTCATTTATTTATAAATTTGTTACATTAATTCTTGTAAACGGTGCAATATATGCAAATGTTTTGTTGTCTTTACACAGAACCAAACTGTCGAAAGTACCTGGTGCAATGAGCCCGGGCCGACACCGAACTGTCGAAAGTACCTGGTGCAATGAGCCCGGACCGATACCGAACTGTCGAAAGTACCTGGTGCAATGAGCCCGGACCGATACCGAACTGTCGAAAGTACCTGGTGCAATGAGCCCGGGCCGACACCGAACTGTCGAAAGTACCTGGTGCAATGAGCCCGAACCGATACCGAACTGTCGAAAGTACCTGGTGCAATGATCACGGACCGACACCGAACTGTCGAAAGTACCTGGTGCAATGATCACGGACCGACACCGAACTGTCGAAAGTACCTGGTGCAATGAGCCCGGACCGATACCAAACTGTGGAAAGTACCTGGTGCAATGAGCCCGGACCGACACCGAACTGTCGAAAGTACCTGGTGCAATGATCGCGGACCGATACCGATCTGTCGAAAGTACCTGGTGCAGTGATCCCGGACCGATACCGAACTGTCGAAAGTACCTGGTGCAATGATCCCGGACCGATACCGAACTGTCGAAAGTACCTGGTGCAATGATCCCGGACCGATACCGAACTGTCGAAAGTACCTGGTGCAATGATCACGGACCGACACCGAACTGTCGAAAGTACCTGGTGCAATGATCCCGGACCGACACCGAACTGTCGAAAGTACCTGGTGCAATGATCACGGACCGATACCGAACTGTCGAAAGTACCTGGTGCAGTGATCCCGGACCGATACCGAACTGTCGAAAGTACCTGGTGCAATGATCCCGGACCGATACCGAACTGTCGAAAGTACCTGGTGCAATGATCCCGGACCGATACCGAACTGTCGAAAGTACCTGGTGCAATGATCCCGGACCGATACCGAACTGTCGAAAGTACCTGGTGCAATGATCCCGGACCGATACCGAACTGTCGAAAGTACCTGGTGCAGTGATCCCGGACCGACACCGAACTGTCGAAAGTACCTGGTGCAGTGATCCCGGACCGATACCGAACTGTCGAAAGTACCTGGTGCAATGATCCCGGACCGATACCGAACTGTCGAAAGTACCTGGTGCAATGATCCCGGACCGATACCGAACTGTCGAAAGTACCTGGTGCAATGATCACGGACCGACACCAAACTGTCGAAAGTACCTGGTGCAATGATCCCGGACCGACACCGAACTGTCGAAAGTACCTGGTGCAATGATCACGGACCGATACCGAACTGTCGAAAGTACCTGGTGCAGTGATCCCGGACCGATACCGAACTGTCGAAAGTACCTGGTGCAATGATCCCGGACCGATACCGAACTGTCGAAAGTACCTGGTGCAATGATCCCGGACCGATACCGAACTGTCGAAAGTACCTGGTGCAATGATCCCGGACCGATACCGAACTGTCGAAAGTACCTGGTGCAATGATCCCGGACCGATACCGAACTGTCGAAAGTACCTGGTGCAATGATCCCGGACCGACACCGAACTGTCGAAAGTACCTGGTGCAATGATCCGGACCGATACCGAACTGTCGAAATTACCTGGTGCAATGATCCGGACCGACACCGAACAGTAGAAAATATTTGGGTGCATAAACCATAACCAGCATCTAACTGTCCAATGTGAAAACCACCTCTATTTTAGATTTCGACACTTCGGGCCGACACCATTACAATAGCACAGTGAACAACTACATAAAATGTTCGGATCACTGACAACACACCATTTCCATAAACCATAAATATTCACGCCTGAATACTTGATCACTGATCAACAAGACGTGACAAAAGTCGATTATTTGACCAGCAATAATGAGTCCGACTTGATAAACGGAACGGCAATCTTATCTAAATATCAATGATGGCTCAAATAGAGTGTAGTAGGACCAAAGCCGTTCTTCCCATGCGGCGCTGTTGTCGAGATCAGGGTTATTGCTGCGACGAATCCGCCATCCCTCACTTATCACACCCAATAGCACCATCCTACCTTCTGTCGCAGTTTGATTAGATGGTAACATTTCATTGTGGTTTATTAAGAACGTGATTTCTTCCTGAGGTCATACTTGACATTCATAAAGTGGCAATTCAAGTGACCGAGCCAGTTGTCTAATGCATAGATTCAAATAAAAAGTCAAACTGACATCACATAAGCCGATTCAGTTGATTTATCATAACCGTAAATAAACCGTGAATTCATAGAATTGTATTGTTTGACAATGTTCAATAACCTTTACAAAATGTTTATTTAGGAGCGCATGTATGTTTAATGTTGCCTCATGTGTTTGATATAAAATCCATAAACTATTAGTGACGGTAAACGTTTTCAGTCAAGCTTCTTCCATATCTATTGATACTGAGAGGATTACTACTGGTTAGAGAGTATATATAAAATATATGATCAAATCATATTGGTGCTGTAATAGAACAGAAGAGAAAGTGGTTTGTAAAGTTGTTTAACGGGAACAATTCGAAAATTGATCGTCAGCTTTGTTATAATCATTCTTATAACGACATGGGATTTGAAGTGTTTAACGCGGTAAGCCACATCAACAATACATTTAACATTTTAACAAGTTTATTTGCCTTCACGTGTTAAATTACATTCTAGATCGTTAGATACGCATCAATTCATCAATTTATCTAATTTCATCTCCCAGATTTGAAAAAACCAGCATTTTTTTAACAATCTAATTGATCTAGCGATCGTTAAGGCGACGGAAACATCATTGTATTTATACCAGTAGAATGTGAACCTGGTTTCGGCCAGTACTGTCAGCTATCTGTTGAAGATGATTGTATGATGGACTCTTCTCTCCTTTACCTTAAAGCGGTTAATTATCTTTATACTAGAGCATCTCTATATCTGGCAAACTAGATTGTATTTTAACACTTACCACCGTTTCAGGTAGATCGTGGAAATACATTCCGCATTTTAAATAACATATTCCTAGCTGAGAGACTTTAATTCTTCCAAGTGATTATTTTGAAATATTCAAACGATCTGGTCAGTCCGAGGTATAGCCTCTGTAACTATGAAATAGAATATCCCCAGGAAGTGACATTGTTCAGTTGCGGTTGTGCCTAAAGGTAAAATTGTCACGACGCATACATTTCTAGAAATATGAAATATGTGTCAGCACCAGAACGACCACACCTTGTCACTAGTATTGAAATGCAGGATCCCGAAATGATTTCGTCTAAGGTGCCGCAATTTGCTGTGAAGCGTTGCCTCCCTTGGCACGCCAGGAACCTATGATATCGGGTTCCAATCCCGGTTCGCCCCGATTATGTTTTTAGGTCTGTCACCACAATACCGTGCTTTCACCAAAGTGATAAAACGTCCCAATCTCATTAAAATCAGACCTCAGTTCTCGCTACCGCTAAACAAAGATCTGAGGATATCCCATTAGGGGTCACGTCGGAACGACCTTTCATCCGACCAATCAGAGCATCGCTTACCACATTATGAAAGTAACAGTCGGAATGTGATTTCTAATCATAAAAACCTCGTAACTCCGAACGATAGTTACGGGTTTAACGACTGAATCCATACAATCTAGACCCATATGTTAGCCATTCCAGAATGTTCTTTTGTTCAGGTTTCAAATTTGTAATCAAGAATTTGTCAAAATATGTTTCGAAGCGTATTCGCAAATTTGAAATAAGTGCCTTAAAGCACGAGAAAGCTGCCTTCTGATTGGTCATTCCATTGGTCGGTCAAAGTTCGCGCAAGGTCGGTCTGACATGACCCGTAATGGGATGTCCTCAGATCTTTGTTTAGCTGTAGCGAGAACTAAGATCTGATTTTAATGAGATTGTAAAACGTCCGAGACCTGCACCACTTCGGGCTTTCCTCCCAATTTAAGCTGACAGGCTTGATATAACTGGAATACTGTTTGAAGGGACATTATTGCCGATGCGACGTTAAATTTAAACTCACTCACTTAAAGGGACGTTAACCTCAACTCACTCACTCACTCGCTGTAGAGTCTATAGCTATAAGGCAAGGACGCAAGAGGATGACAATGAGTCGCTCCTCTTCGAAGCTTTGTGTTTCTGTTACAATAAATGTATATCCCATTGATATATGCACGATAAGAAATATTGATGAGGGGAAGTGGAGATAACCTGGTCACTTTCGTAATCAGCTTCTTGTCGGGCCTGTAGTAGCGACGTATCGGTACCCAGTTACAGTTGGTTACATGAAACGCGAAACACACGAGCATTAACCTAACTGTCGTCTCTTTCCACCACAGCTTTGATGATCCTGTGGCTGAAAACCCACGGTAGCTGGGTTGCTCGGTTGTTCGTGCCAAGATGTCTGCGGACCAATTCAGCTGTGGACATTACTGACACTCGATTCAACAAGAACACATACTCGGACGAATGTTGTACAAAACCCTTGATATCAATGGAGGACAAGAAGGTCCTCCAATCCATCACCGGGCAGACGAACACTTTCAAAGAGCTGGTGAAAATCGTGACGCCTGCCACCCTGTCTCTCGCCTTTTGCCCCCTCACCCTCTTCACGCATGGGCTGATTCTTGAAGGATTTTGGCCGATGAATGTGTTTCCCCGGGCTCCAAATATCAACGATGGTATTGCGTGTTTCCTTGTCCCGGCAGGGATGGTGTACGCCATATCCTTTGGGTTTGCGTTTCAGGCTGTGTTCACTCGGCATCTGGACACTGATAGGTGTATCAGCGAGGAAGTGAATAACATGAACCGAATTATCTCCCTTGTGTCAAGGATGCAGTTTCCCAGTCCGAAGACACAACTCGGGATACTTAGAGTCATAAAAAGTGAAATCATCGCGATGGTGCAGGATGTGCTGGGCACACAGACGTGTCTGGACTACGACGCCGGGAAGGAAGGTCAGTTTTAAGAATTTTTCTGTCTTTGCATCCAATAAACATGTAAACATGGAGTTGGCCTTATGGATGTAGGAATCTTTAAGAATTGATTTTTAATGTTTTATGCGTCTATACTTCCATAAACGACTTAACACCCGGTGTGCACAGTGTATAAATCCGCGCTAAAGTGCGCACGTCGTTATTTAGGTCTAGTATTCCATAAACGACTTAACATCCGGTGTGCACACTGTATAAATAGCTGGCACACTGTACACTGTACACTGTTAAAATGCGCACGCCGTTGTTTAGGTCTATACTTCCATTAACGACTTAAGATTCGGTGTTGCCACTGCATAAATCTGTGTTAAAGTGCGCACGCAGTCATTTACGTCCATAGCTCCATAAACGCAAAAGATTATAGAAATTAATTCTTATATATGAAATCAACACTAATAAATTCAAAGACACATAGGGGAACACAAAGAAACTGAAGACAACGATACGACAAGCCCCGCCCAATTAGGAAACAGTAGTCCGCTAGTGGGCGTGGTTATTCGTTTTCGGTTATGGAAGCATAAACGCAAAAATAATTGCTCAGTCAGCCAATCAAAAGACAGAATCACTTGCAAATTATTTATCAAAAGTTGGTCTTACTTGACCTATGGCATTGCTGTGCAGAACAGGTCACCAGTTTCCCCATGCTTATCGTACGCCTTGAATACAAGCTCCTTCCAAGCGCGTGACACCTTCGTTACACTCTCGGTAACATCGCTGCAAATAGTGTGGGCGCGGCCATTACATGAATCTTGAAATGTGCCCTCTAACCCCAAATGTACTACTGCTTATACTTTTGTTTATGTATTTCGGAATGCCATCAAAGTGAATTTTGAAAAGGTTTGCGACCGACCACATTTCCCAGGTGAATTAACCTTTTCGTTTGCTTGATCAGATAGGCTCGAGATTGCAGACGGACAACCAACCAACTTCCCCTTTACATTCTTACAATACCAAATACATGAAGTTGTAATGAAACAGAAATTCAAATTCACAAACAAAGAAAATAATTTAGCAGGTGTAAGAGTATTCCGCCCCACTACAGTTACCGATTGTTTGTAAACATAACGTTCAGGCGGCTGCGAGTTCAACTCCAAGCATGGTTGTAGCCAGCTATCAGCGATAGTATAGAGAGCTCCGCGAACGGGATATCGCTGCGAGGAGCTTGCGTTGAATAATGGAGTCGGATGGTGACAATGTGCGACACAATCCTTGGTCGTCATTGGTTGTCAGGCGTGCTGTCAACAACTGGTCCACCTGGCTTAGACTCGATAATCTACAAACTTCCGTGATGAAGCCGGAATATCGCTGATTTAACTTCATTCAAATACTTACGTACTACATACTTTCGCTGCGATGACATTGTCCTTTATTCCCACTAAACATTCACAGCGTTCCAAGACCTCATCCTGGTTCTAGCGTCAGAGTCTTCAATGGTGACGTCACAGAACGACGCTGTGTTGCGAAAGCAGGCGATAAAGTTGATATCAGCTCAAGTGTACCACTTTGAACTGAAGTGTCCCCATACTCAGAGACTCAACCCTGTAATGTAAGTAACCATGGTAATCTACATGTCAGCGTGTCATGCATGGTATAAGCCAGGGTGTCATGCATGGTACAAGCCAGCGTGTCATGCATGATACAAGCTAGGGTGTCATGGATGGTACAAGCCAGCGTGTCATGCATGGTGCAAGCCAGAGTGTCATGCATGGTACAGGCCAGAGTGTCATGCATGGTACAAGCCACCGTGTCATGCATGGTGCCAGCCAGAGCGTCATGAATGGTGCAAGCCAGAGTGTCATGCATGGTACAGGCCAGCGTGTCATGCATGGTACAAGCCATCGTGTCATGCATGGTGCCAGCCAGAGCGTCATGGATGGTGCAAGCCAGCGTGTCATGCATGGTACAAGCCAGGGTGTCATGCATGGTACAAGCCAGCGTGTCGTGCATGGTGTAAGCCAGGGTGTCATGCATGGTACAAGCTAGCGTGTCATGTATGGTACAAGCCAGGGTGTCATGCACGGTACAAGCCAGGGTGTCATGCATGGTACAAGCCAGCGTGTTATGCATGAAACAAGCCAGCATGTCATGCATGGTACAAGCCAGCGTGCCATGCATGGTACAAGCCAGCGTGTTATGCATGAAACAAGCCAGCATGTCATGCATGGTACAAGCCAGCGTGTCATGCATGGTACAAGCCAGGGTGTGATGCATGGTACAAGCCAGCACGTCATGCATGGAACAAGCCAGCGTGTCATGCATGGTACAAGCCAGGGCGTCATGCATGGTACAAGCCAGCGCGTCATGCATGGAACAAGCCAGCGTGTCATGCATGGTACAAGCCAGCGCGTCATGCATGGTACAAGCCAGCGCGTCATGGATGGTACAAGCCAGCATGTCATGCATGGTACAAGCCAGGGTGTCATGTATGGTACAAGCCAGAGTGTCATGTATGGTACAAGCCAGGGTGTCATGTATGGTACAAGCCAGGGTGTCATGTATGGTACAAGCCAGGGTGTCATGTATGGTACAAGCCAGGGTGTCATGCATAGTACAAGCCACAAGATATGATAGCCATAAAAGTAGATTAATGACTGAGACTGAACCTGTGGAAAATCCAAACTTGCTGCATTTGAGGCTTCAGCATTACAGTAAGGGCTGGGCGGAAGGCTGAATATAATGGTCACAAGGAGGGCTTATTGAGTCATGTCTCCAATCTAAAATGATTTATACTCTTTAAAACAAGTAGGGGATCATAAAATATAAATGTTAAGAACAAGTATTAGAACAAAGATAATTGTTGCCGACAAACATATTATGCAAGAACGTTTATGTCTGCAAAACGTAACACCCAAACACATCCTATACTTTGCATGTGCCTCAGGCAGTAGTGCCACACACGTGGTTGGGTGTCATTCCTGATTTTGACACTTTCAAGGAAGGTCGATCAATCGCTGTTGACCATTATCTCTTTCACTCTCATTGATTGTGCTTATCATACAGTTGTGATTCACTTGATTTCATTCATTGTTTGTGTATGAACTAGCCATGCGGCGTCTGCAACGCACGGAGAGTCTATACGGGCTGTTGGCATGCTGAAACCGTCACAAGTTAGCGTGCAGTGGCCAATACGTTCATACGTTTTTCATAGTCTGGGATTAGAAGACTATGGAACAGGTACCAACAAACCTAAGATGTTGACAATTGACCCCGCCTGGTCTCCCCAGGTCAACGACAAGAGTATAGGATCAACTGATCCGAAACTAAGCTTTACGAAATCGGGCTCAAAAGGCGAGTCGGAATCATACATCGTATAGTATTGGCAGATATAGTTTTGTGAATGTGGAAAGGGTTTTGTCACTTTTATTCAAACATTCATCGGCACGGGTGGCCCAGTCGTCTAAGGCGCCGCGATTCGCTGTGCAGAGTTGCGTCCCTTGTGCACGCCATAAACCTATGATTGTGGGTTCGAATCCCGGTTCGCCCCGAAATGTTTCTAGGTTTGTCAGCTTCATACCCGTGCTCGTGGGTTTCATCGAAGTGGTAAAGGTCTGAGGTATGTTTGTGTACCCGGTACATATAGACCTAGATTACTATGTTTGTGTACCCGGTACATATAGACCTACATTACAATGGGTATGTTTGTGTACCCGGTACATATAGATCTAGATTACTATGGGTATGTTTGTGTACCCGGTACATATAGACCTAGATTACTATGGGTATGTTTGTCTACCCGGTATATATAGACCTAGATTACTATGGGTATGTTTGTCTACCCGATACATATAGACCTAGATTACTATGGGTATGTTTGTGTACCGTGTACATAAAGACCTTATAGTTATTTGTGTACCCGGTGCATTTTGACCTAGATTACAATTGGTACGTTTGTGAGCCCGGTAAATATAGACCTACATTACTGGGGTCTGTCTGTGTATATATATGGCATAGGTTTATGTAGTTCTAGCACCGAGTATTTAACTGACTAAGAACGGTTCATTCAAACACCTTTTCTATGTCTGATTCATCCAAGTCTATACTCGATAGCGTTATCACTTAAGTAGCTAGTGCAGTAGTATCGACCTGGGCGGTTGCGGTTGATTTGATTCTCAGCGACAGTCCTGTATCCCCCGGTCTCTCGGGAATAACCCACTAATTTAGTAGCAGAACAGAGCAGTATTTACTCTACTGTATTACTGACGGTTGCCATGGTGGGTATTCATGGCCATGGATCAACGCCTGAATATAATTTTCATGATACGTAGAACACTGCTATTGTTTGCTTGTTTATTATCATCTCTTTTTAAAGTAGATAAAATAAAACAAAACAATTTATAATCCATTAATCCGTTTCGTGGCCACAAAATAATGTGTAAAAAGTGTTTTATCGAAAAAAATCAATTGTCCCGTAACGTCTTGAACAAAATAATTATGCTTCATATTGTTGGACAAAATTTGTCTGCCACAAAATTATCGCTACAATGTCTTTTTGAAAAAAGAAATTTTCGCTCATGGTTTTAATGAAACAAATTTCTGGGTTTGCAGTTATAGCTGAAAAATATCTGGTCTCAAAACAAAATCTCAGCCCAAATCCCACATGCTCGGTTCCGAGCTCACTTCCAATCATGCTCAAGAAAACGCCGCTCCTTCAATATATACATGTTCAAAGTACCTGCGGCAACGATCTCACAGCTCAAAACACCCAACACAACAGACACATGTGTGCTTAAGGTACATGCGACATTCTGTATACACAAAATGAGAGCCTAAAATGTATTTTAGTTATGTTAAGTTTGACACTGACTTTAGCAATATAACAGCAATGTCACTGTATGGCGACACCAAAGAACACATTTCAAATTGTGTACCCATGTGCGGAATCGAACCAGGCTGGTCAGTGCGACGAGCGAACACTTTAACAACTAGCAAGGGTATCTCGCAGCTCTAAACAGATTCCTTGAAAACAACCATTTGGGGTGATTGTTCACTGACTGATGAATGGCCTGCCTCATATGCCTGGCAACAACTTGTAGGGCCAGCCTGTGTCACAGTCCCTGAACCATTATCTTCTGCCTTCCACCCAGCCCTTACTGTAATGCTGAAGCCTCAAATGCAGCAAGTCTGGATTTTCCACAGGTTCAGTCTCAATCTTCCATTTCACTTGGGCTCCTTTTCAACTTAATTTTAGTTGCTTGTTTTTAACCAAACTGTTTCTTTTCAGATACAATTATGAAAGCATTAATCTACTTTTATGGCCATCACATCTTTCTGCGATAGATTACAAGTAATACAAATATTCAAACATATAAAACCAATATTAAACATAAAATACCAATTATATCCAAGAGTTATAAGAAATCAATGAACGTTGGAAAAGGCACTTGTGACGTTTCTATTTCTTATATGAAAATACAATAGGCGAATATAAAAAGTCAATTATCATTAAATGTCGAATGGAAGTATTTCCTTTGCTTAGCATTCTAAATATGTGACATGTTTACCGACATTCATTAGTGCCGATGTGATGGTTTGTGAGAGTAATTTCCCTGTACCCACTTAAGTATCTGATTATAAGTAAACAAACATGACTCGTGGGTAGCAGTTGACGATTGCTACCTGTAATGAAACGCAACAAAGACTGAGCCCTGGAATAGTACTCGGGCTAAAAGGTTTTCAGTGTAAAATTTCTGGTACAGAATCCCTTATGTCCTCAGATTATCCAAACAAACAATAAAAGACTCCACAACACAATATCTATATTGCAAAATGGCTTGCAGTCCTATACGATTCGTCAATATTCTGCCATCGTTCGGTCTACTTGGATCAGTGTGGGACTGCAAACCGGCTTGAATGACCAGTGCCGACACTGTGGTACCCTCAGTAGGAGGAGTGGTACTTAATGGGTGAGACTTTGTTAACTGATGTGTAAATACCATCCAAACTAAGATTGAGTACCTAATATTGAGTGTTTCCAACCAGTGGTGGCATGACTTCTATCAGTTGTGAGTATTTATTCAGTCAACAGGAAGAAGAGATTGTATTTTGTGTGCAAAAAGTAGTTCGCTTATTGCAGCAAAAACCGGACTCAAACTATGAGCTCTGTGATCTATTCTGAGGGTGGCTATTTCGCTGGAAATGAGATTGATTTTAAAGAGACAAGTACGATTTTCTTTGGTTAAGATATCTTAAGCACAAAAAGACCTGAGGGTAGTGAAATGTGGGCGTCATATCCTTTTGTATAAGCAAGGTAGACCACGTACGGAATTGTGCCACAGAACCGAACTTAACCGAGCTTTGCCGAGCAAAACGTTGCAAAAGCTTCCAAAGCATCCTCGTCGTGATATTTATAACCAACGAACCCATTTCAATTGGGTTTAACACCATCTCAAGATAAAATCAGATGTGATAGTACCGTATTCACCCAGGGACATTTTCCATCCTTACATAATCAGCAGCATACACAAACAGGATAATACGAAGTTTAAAGACACAAAATATCAGACAGGGAGATCGTAAGGGGTGCTTCAACTTGAACTATTGGTTAACGAAATTGGTACTGGGACTTGAACTATTGGTTAATAATATTAGTACTGGGACGTGAACTATTGGTTAATAACATTAGTACTGGGACTTGAACTATTGGTAAATAACATTAGTACTTGGCCTTGAACTATTGGTTAATAAAATTAGTACTGGGACTTGAACTATTGGTTAATAACATTAGTACTAGGACTTGAACTATTAGTTAATGACATTAGTACTGCGACTTGAACTATCAGTTAATAACATGAGTACTGGAACATGAACTATTAGTTAATGAGATTAGTACTGGGACTGGCGGAACACATTGGACATAGTTGTATTCGACTCATGCAGTCTGCGCCAGAAGGTTAATAAACCCGAGGAGCGCACGCCCCTGAAACACAGTGTTCGCTGTTCACCGTGACGGTCCAAAAGCGTCACTATCACTGTGATGGGTGAACAGCTGGGTTGAGACGGTATAGGGCGAGGATAGTCTGAGAGAGTCACTATCACTATGGTGAGTGAACAGCTGGATTGTGACAGCTGAGGGCGGATAGTCTGAGAGATACACTATCACTGTGATGGGTGAACAGCTGGGTTGAGACGGTATAGGGCAAGGATAGTCTGAGAGAGTCACTATCACTGTGGTGAGTGAACAGCTGGATTGTGACAGCTGAGGGCGGATAGTCTGAGAGATACACTATCACTGTGATGGGTGAACAGCTTGGTTGAGACGGTATAGGGCGAGGATAGTCTGAGAGAGTCACTATCACTGTGGTGAGTGAACAGCTGGATTGTGACAGCTGAGGGCGGATAGTCTGAGAGATACACTATCACTGTGATGGGTGAACAGCTGGGTTGAGACGGTATAGGGCGAGGATAGTCTGAGAGAGTCACTATCACTGTGGTGAGTGAACAGCTGGATTGTGACAGCTGAGGGCGGATAGTCTGAGAGATACACTATCACTGTGATGGGTGAACCGCTGGGTTGAGACGGTATAGGGCGAGGATAGTCTGAGAGAGTCACTATCACTGTGGTGAGTGAACAGCTGGATTGTGACAGCTGAGGGCGGATAGTCTGAGAGATACACTATCACTGTGATGGGTGAACCGCTGGGTTGAGACGGTATAGGGCGAGGATAGTCTGAGAGAGTCACTATCACTGTGGTGAGTGAACAGCTGGATTGTGACAGCTGAGGGCGGATAGTCTGAGAGATACACTATCACTGTGATGGGTGAACCGCTGGGTTGAGACGGTATAGGGCGAGGATAGTCTGAGAGAGTCACTATCACTGTGGTGAGTGAACAGCTGGATTGTGACAGCTGAGGGCGGATAGTCTGAGAGATACACTATCACTGTGATGGGCGAACAGCTGGGTTGAGACGGTATAGGGCGAGGATAGTCTGAGAGAGTCACTATCACTGTGGTGAGTGAACAGCTGGATTGTGACAGCTGAGGGCGGATAGTCTGAGAGATACACTATCACTGTGATGGGTGAACAGCTGGGTTGAGACGGTATAGGGCGAGGATAGTCTGAGAGAGTCACTATCACTGCTCAAGCAACATGGAGAGGCAGTGTCAATTACAAACTCAGAGAAAAGGCTAATTTGATTCTCCTCTTTGAATTAGACATACTTAGAGGTAAGTGAATCTCACAGAAATTGTAAACATATATCGTGTCCTCACGTGACTTTCTGTGACCAATGTTACACATGACTTGGCTCAGTTTCAGTCTCACAGAACGTCCGGTATTGGTCACATGATACAGTGGTAACCATAAATAATAAAATAAAAATGATGGTATTAATATACAACAAATACATATCTTACATGAGATGTTCACACTTTGGCCGCAACTGACACAATTACTCTGTGTTATATAAACTACACAGATAGTTTATATATCACAGTTTATGGCATATGTCATATTAGGTTAGCAGAAAAATATTGGGCGACGCCCGTAGCGAATTTATATTGCCGAAAGGTTTCCACAAGCTGGTATCCATATCGTACATGTAAAGTCAAAACTTGACACAACCGTTGATGATAAGGGTCAAAACTTGACACAACCGTTGATGATAAGGGTCAAAACTTGACACAACCGTTGATGATAAGGGTCAAAACTTGACACAACCGTTGATGATAAGGGTCAAAACTTGACACAACCGTTGATGTTAAGGGTCAAAGGGAGACTACTCTTCAAACCTCAGAGGCCAAACCTTGTTGGTACTTTTAACTATAATCTTTCTCAATCAAAATCACGAACGTGATAACAAACAACAACACATTAACGTCCTTGCACATCATAATTAATGATATTAGAAGAAAAAAAGTTTCGATAACGAATTTCTGTACCAGAATTGTCATGTGAAATATGTGAGGTGTGTGTTGGAAAATCCAAAATGGCTTTTATTGACGGTATACGGTCTCATATTAGGTCAGTAACAACCATCTTGGATTTTTACTGATGGTATACTAGTATTAGTTATGGTGTCTTTAGTTGCCGTATACGGTGTCATATTAGGTTAGCAGAAAAATAATAGACGAGGCGTCACGACAATAATATAACACCGTATACGGCAGCTAAAGACACCATAACGAATTTATTATGCCGAAAAGTTTACACTCTCTGGTATCCATATTGCACGTGTCATGTCAAAATGAACACTTGACACTTACAAGCGTACGTTGACGTTTATGGTCAAAGGGAGGCCACTCTTCAAACCTTAGAGGCCAAACCTTATTTTAACTAATCTTTATCAATAAAGTCACGAACGTGATCTAAAAACGGATTAATGCCCTTGCACATCACAATTGATGACAGTAAAACACAAAACAGTGTCAAATAACGAACTTCGGTTCCAGAATTTCCATGTGAAATATGTGAGGTGGGTGTTGGAAAATCCAAGATGCCTGTCACTGACGGTATACGGTCTCAAATTAGGTCAGTAACAACCATCTTAGATTTTTACTGATGGTATACGGGCTCATATGGGGGTTAGTAGTTCTGCTCTCTGATTGGTCAATCTCACTTTCAGGCATACTAAATAGACATGAGAACACGGCGTATTGGAATGTGCGTCGATGCATAAGGACATGGATACAACTAAAGGTTTTGATGTCTTCCAGGTGGGGAGTTCTGGAGACGCTGGGGTACTTCAACTTCATGGCCATGCTGCTGGTACAGACTCAGTCCTATGGGATGGATCTGTCCATGTGCATCATCACCGTCATTTCCATCTCCATGCTCTGTTACGTCATCGCCGACCTTGACAACCCCTTCAACGGCTTCTTCAGAGTCAACCTCGCCGTGTTTCCGGCGGTTGTCAACCGGCTTGACGTCATTTACAGGAAGTGCGTCCACACCACGTGCCGTGACACCAACAGCAAGGAACACGTGACCGTAACCACGTGACTCTTTCAATATCATGATTTCTTTGTATATATTAAGGTAATGTTATGAATCACTAAGTGCTTAGATACAACAATCGTTCCTGTCGTATTGAACCACAGCGAGTGTACTCGATATGATTTTGATGTTTGATAGTCAGACCTTCATATCTGAAACTCGGTAATCTCTAGTCTGTCTTACAGACCCTGATACAAATATATATCAAATACAGCCCATGCAAGTCTATAATGTTTGGCAAGCCTAGATCACTGCAGTATCTGAAAATGAAGAGAGTCACTGGGGTCCTTTGGATTATATTTTTATTAAGACAACTGAACAACTTTTTTTTTCTGTACGATATGTTAATTTCAGAGACTAGATGTTAGTCTAGGTAATCTCGAAAATACCTATATACCTATATAGTCTCAGCTGCGGTACTATGTCTGAATAACACGTTTTTATCTCAAACCAACACTCACATATGTCAAACATGTGTATTGGTGATACTAAATAAACAATTTGGATCTTAATCTCGAAGTCGGCCTAGTTACACGACAATTAATGATGGATTGTTCAGCATGGAGTTTAAAGTAGACAAAAATGCAGTATACGGGACACTTTCCGCCATTTTGGTAAGGGATGTAAACGAGCTCGTTCCTCAGTGAGGGTTTATAAGTATTTTCAGACGTCATTTTTCTCGCCTCGCAAAAAAAAATAGGTTTGGAGGCGCCTGCTCATATTAAACCATACAAATGTACAGGGGTATTTTTTTCAGCTTATTTTGAGGTTTATCGCCATATTTTTCAAATAGTGGTGCTGTCGCGTGGGGCTTTATCAGTGGCATCAAACAAACATGGCGGATAGGTGTCCGGTATAATGTGTACCTTGATATATTGTAAATTTAGAAACAGTAAGGAACATTCAGTGTTTTGTCTCCAGATTGGATATGGCATGGTGATGTGAGTTGGTTTAACGCCGCTTTTAACAGTATTCCTGTTATATCACTGCGTGTCAGATTAATGCGGGAGGAAAGCCCGAAGTGATGCAGGTCTCAGACGTTTACCACTTCGGTGAAACCCACGAGCACGGGTATGGTGCTGACAAACCTAGAAACATAAACGGGGCGAACCGGGATTCGAACCCCACGATCATAGGTTTCTGCCGTACCCAAGGGACGCAACTCTCCACAGCGAATCGCGGCGCCTTAGACAACCTGGCCACCCGTGCCCCCTGCATGTGTTGAGGCTAATTAATGGTCAACTTAGGATCTGCAGCTACAAGGAAGAGACCCTGTTGCCATCAACTGAAAAGCCTTTTTGATGACACTGTTTGTAAATAGACTAGAAAGTGCTTTCCAGTTCTATCAGTAATAATAATTGGATTTCATTGTAATCATCCCCGTCTCACAAGTGCAATAGTGTTGATCGTGTGTTTAGAAGTGATCCGTCTCCAGTACTACATCCCATCAATAGGGCGACAAATCAAGCGACTACACACAGATGCATGTCATTGTATCCCAATTGCGTGGATCGATGCTGATGATGGCATTCACTGGATTGTCATGTCCAGACTCGATTATTTACAGACTGCCGTCATATAGCTTGAATATTGCTGAGTGCGGCGTTATAAAACAAACAAACACAGATACAACTGAGTGATGTAGTAGCCATTAACACGTGTGTTAAGGGCCGACTGGTACACGTGCACTCGGACACCTCACCCCGCCATGCTTCAGTGGTTGCGTGTCTGGTTCTGTGTTGTGATGTCATTCACGTGTTTGCGTAAAAACTAAACAATCTTATAAATACAAAAACAAATCCCGCATGTCTTTGTAAATACAGAATACCCAGATATATCAACATTAGACATACCGTGACCGTGGGTTAGTTACACATACGATTAGTCTTGTCTTGTGTTGCTGAAGTTAATATATGACATGTATAGAAATCCAATGTTTTATTCCTGTAACCACGACCGAGTTTTGTATACTTTGTTGTAATGCAATAAAACCATGCCCAAGTAAATAATGTTCTTTCTTCTGTCTGGGGTCTCGTCGGGATAATAAGACAGGATTTCCCTGATTTGATGTGCAAGGTTTCACCGTGATTATCATGGCTAGGAAGACGTTCCCTCTACGCTCTGGATAATAGATACAAATCTCAGTTAACTTAGTGTCGGCCATGAACAATCCCTATCCCTGGAAAAGATGGCTTTCCTATTGTCACAGAAACCTACTTTTTATTATACCCAATTATTCCTAAATTATTAGAGTGTTTAGAGGAAATTGCCTATTTCATCTAAACGCACTACCGCCTGTTTCTGTGAAGTCATAAGAGTTTTTGCGTCATCAGATCAGGGACGGTTGGTAGCCTAGTGGTTAAAGCGTTCGCTCGTCACGCCAAAGACCCGGGTTCGATTCCCCTTGTGGGTACAATGTGAGGCCCATTTCCGGTGTCCCCCGGCGTGATATTGCTGGAATATTGCTAAAAGCGGCCCACATACTGACTGAGATCAGCGTCTGGTGATTATTCCCCGGAATCCGCCGTGTTTTAGGTTCCCCGCCAGTGTGGACCCAGGGTGGATGCAGGCAGACCAAGACACTCTCTCTCAACCTGTCAGTTGAACAAGTTGTGAACAAGAGTGAGTGAGCTAGTTAATAGTCAGCGGTACATCGCCGATATACCAGCCATATGATACGTTCTAGAGGGCAATCTGTCCTGTGTAGCCGACGTCCCGTCTGTCAGGAAAGGGGATGATGAACCAGCTCCGAGAGAAGGGGAACATTCCAAGAAGTACGGATTAGCGTTGTTCGTAAAAGATAATGACGGCATCACTCCCCGTGAAACGCAGCCCGCAGGAAGGGGAGAATATGTTGACATTGTGGTAGCTAATCTTGCAAGTAAAGCGCAGAAAGACTGTGCTCAAGGCAAAAAGGAAACAGAAAGACGCAGTCATCGGAGTGTGTATATCAGCAAAAAAAACCATCTAGGACAATTCCTGTGGTTGAAAATTAGTGGCGGAACCGTACACAAACGGACGAGGGAGCGCAACATCAGGCTCCGAAGTCCAGCGATACGCCCGATTTTGCTTCTACGTCACGGTCAGGCACGCCTAGCTTGGTGTAGACAGAATCTGAGGTTCAGAAGACAAGACTGGGACAGTATACTGTTCACAGATGAGTCCAGGTTTCATCTTGATAGCTCTGATGGTCGTACAAGGGTCGACAGACGTCTCGGAGAAGGCTTGTGTTTATACTCAACGTCAATGGTATGGGGTGGAATATCAGCTCATGCAAGAACGGGTATGCTACCGGAACGACATGGTTCGAGTTCGTGCAGGTTCCACCCTTTGTTCAAATGCAGGGACGCAGGATAATGCCCACCCACGTGTTACATATGTTGGAACATACTTTTTGAGGCAGCATAGCATTGCTTTACTGTCATGGCCGGCTATTTCTCTCGACCTCTCCCCAACAGAACATGTCTGGCATGAGATGGATGGACGTCAACGACAGGACCAGAACCAGCTCAGTTGGGCCAACCTTTGGCGGTCATTTGGAACAACATCCCAGGCTGTTCAATCATCTGGTGTCTTTAATGTGCCGCCCCTGTATCAACCTAATTTCTATATCATAACATTTACACCACTTTATATGAAGCACAGTAACATTTTTCCGTAAGTAAATATATACCTCAACACATGTGTGCAAGTTTAAGGGTGGGCTATATTATAAGATGAGTATGACTATATATCAAGCTGCGGTGTGCGTCATCCAGGGGTCAGTGGCTGACCCGCCCATTCGGGGTGACAAATATATCGATAGACAGCTGCTATTCACGCACGCTGTGGTGGGTGCGGTATATCTGGTCATTTTAAGCACGCTTCGTAACTGAACGTGTCACAAGGGCTTCACACATTGTACCCATGTGGGGGATTCAAACCCGGGTCTTTGGTATGACGAGTGAATGCTTGACCCAATAGGCTACCCCAAAATACAGAAAAATATAACAGTGCAAGCTTGGTAAAATGTTTTTTATTACAAAAATCACAAATTAAAAGTGGCTAAAACACTAAAACGATCTTATTATATTTCTTGGTAAAGTAATTTTCATACATAAGACAACCCAGAGAGAGTCCCAGTGTGATTTAGGTCCTAGATCTTTACCATTTTGGTGAACCCCTCAGATATGGTGCCGACCACCTTGAATTACAATCAAGGCAAATCTTGGATTCAACTAATGACCATCGGATTCTTCTACATCTAAGGGACACAACTCTGCCCAGCCAACTGCAATGCTTTTGACCTACAGGTCACCTGGACCTCAACTGTACAAACATCATGTGTTGGACATTTGTCACACTGCAAGCACAGGCCATATTTACAACAAAGATTGCACCAGGGCTTGATTGAAGGCATCTGATTAACTTGTACCAGGCGCATGTTGACATGAGAACTAGTTGCACCACACAAAACTAGCTCCGATAAATGTATCAGACATCGATGCATAAAACCAGACAAATAAGATACCAGATCCCTGCATTACTTAGAAGATGACGGATGACAAAGTAGAGACAATTTATGGGTAACAACTTCTTTATTTACAGTAAATAAAGAAGTTGTTATCCATAAATTGTCTGTACTTTGTCAGATCCCTTATGACCATGTCATGATTTTACATAATGAAACAAACAGTTTGCTGAGGTCAAGCCAAACAAAGCATAAGAATGACACATAACGCAGGGATTAGTGATGTAGTATGATAACTATAGCTTAGAAGTATCTAGTGTGTTCACAGATAGATGTTGTGTGGAAAAGTAAGGGACAGTTATAAAATTTGAAATGTTTGGACATGCACTTTGTGCATGTAGATATTAATATCAGGCTGCTCACATGGGTTGGAGTGAGTGAGTGTGTGAGATTAGATTTACACTGCTTTTAGCAATATTACAGCAGTGGGGAACAACACCAGAGAATGGACGTCACACAATTTACCAATTTTGGATATCGAACCCTGGCCTTTGGCGAGACGGATGAAGACATTAACCACAAGGCTACCCTACTGGCCCTGACATGGCTTTGAAGGCCTTCAGGGAGGAAAGAATTCATGGACACTTAACCGTATCCCAGCATCAATGACAAGTCCCTGTCAGCATCACATTTCAATGCCTCAACATCCAATAACACACTTCTAATTTTGAATATTCATTGAGTCTCTGATTGTTCAAAGACAGCAGTGATACAAATAAATAGGTGGTTAGCTGTAAATTATCACAAGTTAGATGAAGCATGTCCTGTCTACAAGTCGACTAATACATCTCCACCATGGCGAAGCGGGTGATTCCCCCACCTCGTATTTCCCTCATTCGTCCACAGTGGCGTAACACTGTCAACATGGCTCGGGACGTCGCATCCATCTTCATTTTGGCAAACTCCTTCATGTCTCCCTCCACAACGAAATATGTATCTGCAATGATATGTCAGGTTATCACAGACAAAGCAGCAGCATGACTCAATACTCTGAGCACCATCATAAACTGATCATTTCAAATTGCATTTATTGCACTCATATAGAGACCTGCATGCACATGTGTGTGTGGCTGCTTGTACTAGTCTGGACTGATGCCGATTTATAGTGCTAGCCCACTGAGATAGCATGCCATAGTTTAACATAAATACCCCACTCAGACACAGTATACCGACTCCGAGCCGACAGTCCTTGTTTTAGTCCCTTTATGACGAGCGCAAGGCAGGGTAAATAACAAGTACCATCTTTTAACATCTTTTGGTATAAAGCGGCCGGGGATCGAACCTTCTGCTTTCCGGGTGGATGGTCTACAACTAGACCACAGAGGCGGCGCCAATGATCATGATGACAGAACTGACAAACAAGTCATTCATCAGACCTGACTTGCACACTAGGACACAATGCACAGTTGTTTTGTGAAATAACATGATCATATCAATCATAGGAAATCATTCCTTGAAATAAAAAGTACACCATGGGACCGCAAAGAAACAATACCTTTACTATCTTTGGATTCCTGCAACTTGAAAGACTCGTATCTTTTTCTGTTGACATCCGACAGCTTGGATCTCTTCATCTTGAGAATCTTGTATTTGGCCAGGAAGGTTTTGTTCAAGTCATCAATGACACCATTCAGTTGGTTGTACGTGAGCCGGCCCTTCATGTACCTGAAACAAGCAGCAAATGCTACAAGACTGAACCAAGCAGCAACTTGTATCCATAACAGTCATTATAGGAAAATGTTTACAAAGGAGGACATTTATTTATGGGGGGATGGGTAGCCTGGTGGTTAAACCGTTCACTTGTCACTCGAAGTCCCAGGTTCAATTCCCGACAAGTGTACAATGAATGAAGCCCATTTGTGGTGTCCCCCACCGTGGCATTGCTGGAATATCGCTAAAAGTGGCGTAAAACCATACTCACCTATTTATTCATGGCATCAGTAATTTTACTTTACTCCTGTTCAACACTGACACGCACGCACACACACAGATGCACACACTCACACACCCACGCACGCACACACACACACACAATAGTGGGCAAGTCATATATACATACATATATGATAATAGTGAGTAAATCACACAAACATCCCTTGAAGTTCCATTGGGAAATGTTTGAATTCCGATCTCGCAATTTCTTGCAATGAATCCTGATTTGTTTGGTCATGTTGGTATTTTGGTTGTTTTTTAACAGCCGCATTCAGCAATATTCCAGCTTTATGACGGTGGGCTGTACATCATGGCAGTCTGGACTAGATAGTCCAATGAATGATATTGTGAGTGTAACTGCCATACAAGTCCTGTGATTGGATTCAAACTACAGAGCTTCTGATGAGAGATCCGACGCCTTGTCCACATGATGCAAGAGGTAACCCCGACAGCAATCGGACAAGGTGAGGTTTGTTTGTTGTTTAAAGCCTCACTCAGCAATATTCCAGCTATATGACGGCGGTCTGTAAATAATTGTGTCTGGACCAGACAATCCAGTGGTTGACATCATGAGCATCGATCCCTTTAATTGGGATACAATAACATGCATCAACGACTAGTCGCCTCTTACGACAAGCATAGTCGCCTTTTACACCAAGCAATGGTTGTTGAAGATCTATTCTACCCCAGATCTTCATGGGTCGACAAGGTAAGGATGTCATGTGGGAAGACACCATGCTTCAAGAGCAATGATCTAGAGATGGTGACACGCACGCAATCAACCAAGTCATCTGGTCGCCTCTTTAGACAGCATGGGGTGTTCAGGAATAGTTCTAATATTCCAATATTCCCACATGGGAAATGGATATCTTGACAACACATATAACATTTGGACAATCTCATTAAAGTCAGATCTTAGTTACCGCTATCGCTAAACAAAGATCTTAGGACATCCCATTACCTTTCATCTGACCAATCAAAGCGTCACTTACCAGATCATGAAAGTGACAGTCAGAATGTTTTTTCTAATCATGCAACCTCGAAAACATGAACACAGGGTATTCCAACGAATGATTCCGTCAAAATTATCGTCTGTCTCTCTCTTCAGTGGGACATTTGAACAGAGGAGGCATTTAACAGTATGTAGGAAGCGCTGCTATACAATCTGAAGTCTGAAATGGAAGTCGCCAGGTTGAAACGAGTGCTGTAGAGCTCGAGAAAGCTGCTTTCTAATTGACTGATGTCGACTTCTTGTTAGTCATTTCAGTATTTTCGGGGCTCGATCATAGCGCAACCAATGGCTATTATGAGTCAAGCACCTTCTATCTCACTCCTATTGACCAATCAGATTCCACCTCTCATGTCATGCTTCAAACAAAATAACGGTGCCCAGTGAAGACGATCTGATCGATAATCAAGATATATATTGTAATAAAACGAGTCTTACTTCGCGAAGTGCATCAAATCACATGAGCACCTTGATCAAAACATTGAAAAGATTTGGAAAATATCTGTCAACGCTAAGTCGACGGTACACATGCTTTGCAAATCCTGCAATTGACCGAAAACTGCACTGCAGTTTACAAACCAGATGTCGATTTCGTTACGCAATTTTGGTTGGACTATGCATAGACTTGTTAGTCCAGCCAAAATATAACTTCATAACTCCAACCTTATTTGGACTTTTATAGTCAGTTAACTCCCTTGCCTCGGGAAGAGGAACATCTACAGCTGATAAACTACACATGCTACCAGCACAATGACATAAGAGCAGCAGAGCATAGAGCCTATTTTTATCAGGGTATTCACAGTTCACACGTACTTGGGCACAGTGTCAAATTCATCCACAGTGAGGTATTCTATAGGCGGGCAATAGACAACCTCCTTCACTGGCCTCTCCACCTCAACCAGCTTGTGTTTGACAGCAGATGTTGATCCATTCCCCATCTTGTTAGGTTTAGAATGCATATTACTGAAGAACACAAACGCAAATTTCAAATGAACAACAGACTTTGTAAAGTGAATGGCAGATAAAAATATTCAGAGAAAACAACTAAGTTCTAATTTCATTATTTCTTTTACAGAATTAAAGATAGATGTAACCCCAGAATTACAAACTTCCACAAGAATAAATATGTAAATACTTTTCCAAACATAAAGCAGATTGTTGCCAAATTTCTCTCAAGGCTAACTGTAAAAAGAGAGGTACACTGGAACACTTCCCCAAAAAATATCAAGCAGAAATAAAGGTTGGGTTGTATTTCTCATTTAACATGTTTGATGTGACACGTTCAAGTGTTAGGTTATGAAAATGTCAAAACACCATCATTTATCATGTATCCCAAAGCATCATCAAAACTCCTAATTCTCACATGTGTTGGCCTGGTACTGGTTTGTTTGGGAGTCGAGCTGGCAGGTGCTCTATGGTGTACTTCAAATCCTCTATCACATTTTGGTATGTTACTTTTAATTCCTGAAATGAACACATTCACAAATTATGAAATAGTACCACCACAGGTTGAAAACACAGCTATGAAATCTTTAAAGTGTCTCTACATCTCTTGTTAGTAACACAGTAATGCAACTGTTAACATGGTTAATCTTGGTATCTATTTAGGATACAATACAAGTGGCTTTGTAGGCAAATTCGTGGAAAATGGTATTTTGTAAAAAGTCCTTATTTTTTTAACTTAGGTATATCAACATGATTTTAACATTACATTCAATGCAACTACGAATTTGCTATTATTGGTCCTCTCATCGATTGCAGTGCATGACAGTATTAACACTGACCCTGTGCACCACAGAGCCTCTTAAACTGTCATATAGACCGGCAAGTGCCAAATAAAGAAACAAATAAATTACTTTAGTGCACGTTTCTCTGATGTACCAAATGCCCCACTTCCGTCTGCAATCCTATAAATGCTTAAGTTAGATTACAATGGGGCTAAATAGGGCTGGGACAAGTCCAACTTAACTACCGGGGGAACCATCTTCCCGAGGCAAGGGAGTTAACTGACTTTTAAAGTCCAGTGTCCACCCTTGCCGAACTAGGCTGGAATTACTGGGCTCGATTGTTGCGCCACCAGTGGCTATTACCAATTATGTCCCTTCTAAGCCTCTCCTATGGACCAATCAGATTTCACCTCTCGTATCACTTGTGTTTGCTTCACACAAAATGGTGGCGCCCAGTCAGGACGATCTGATCGATAACCAAGATCTATATTGTAATAAAACGGGTCTTACATCGCGAAATGCATCAAATCACGTGAGCACCTTGATTAAAAACATGAAAGGATTTGGAAAATATCTACTGACAACAAATTGGCGATGCACATGCTTTGCAAACCCTGCAATCGATCGAAATCTGCATGACAGTTTACGGACCGGATTTTGATTTTGGTGCGTGATTTTGATTGGACTATGCATTGACTTGTTAGTCCAGACAAAACGTAACTCAATAATACCAGTCTAGTTCGGCAAGGGTGGAAACTGGACTTTTATAGTCAGTTAACTCCTTTGCCTCGGGAAGATGCCAGGGCACCTGCTGTAGGTCTCAAGAAATGTGGACAAAATGTCTGATTGAGAATTGTTTGAACGGAGCCCTGGTAGAAGTATTTAGATACAAGTATAAAACAATCTAATCATGTATACACTGAACAGCTGAAGTTGACCGAAGCTTTATCTTTATTCAAACAAAAGTCAAAAGGAATGCGTGCTAAGTCAGAAAGAAATACCAACATTAGCACCTTGTAGTGTAACCACGGAGTTCTAGATGTTTTGAGTCAATAAACAATATATCACCTGACTAACCACGAGTCCGGGTAGTTAAGTGGGCACCCAGATCCTACTCAGTACCCACCCAGATTTATAATCATCCCAGACCTAGCCTCAAAACTAATGGGTGAAAAAGAAATGTATTGAAGCTGTTGATCATAGTGACAACCTGTGCTGTTGAAACGGCTTCCTTCCCCTTCTGCAGTTCACCTTTCATCTGTGTCAGGATACCTTCCAAACCTTCCAGCTCCTTCCCAATAGACACCAGCAACTTCTGGCAGGAGGGGTCATGTTTGGCCTCAGTCAGGTCATATGCAGTGTGTAGGTTCGATAGCTTGGCGTCAAAATAATGAGCCAAATCTATGAGCGTGGTTGAATCCATCTGTAAAATAGATCATAGACTTATAAGATGAACTAAAAAAACAATGTCAGAGATTAGATACAAATGAAAGCCAGTAAAGTCGACCTAGACCTTATAGACATTGTTTTACTATTAGGCCCGAAATGTTTATTACATATACTTACATCATCTGGATTTATTAACAGCTGATTAAGAGACTTTTAATTAAATCACATAGTAACTAATATTCCACAGTCATGGAGCAGAGCATCAACATGATTAATATTGTAAACAACACGCTCTACCTGCTGACTAAACCCTGTGCAGTGTAGCCTGTAGGTTGGCTTGAAAGAAATTAGCGAAATGAGCAAAGAAACATGACAAAGCAGTCTTGTTCTTCTACCTGCTAGGCTTGAACGCGCAGTGCCTTTTCGCCAACTGGTGCAAAGTAACTGCGTGGATTGTCCTCTGTGTTCTTAGACCCAACCGACGATCATCAACTTTTAAGTTTTCATATTTTGCGCCATACTTCCAAGGGAGGCAACTGTGTGTCTTTGTCTCGTTAAATCTCGTGTATCACTTCCTTAGCAATGTGACGTCATTTCCTTAGTACACAAACCCCAAACAACGAGGATTATATTGTCTGGTGACAGTACGCTAGAAATTACAACCTTGTATTTGCCGTATACCTGTTGCTGTTAGATGTCGCCGTAGATTCCTTACCTTTATCGGACCATTTATCAATTTCTGTGTGACCGTTGCCGATGCTTGTATCGCGAGAGCGGTGAATTATTACACCCAAAGTTAGGCATTGCCTGACAAGGACGTGACATCAAAATGATGATCTCAAGACCACGGAGGACCCGGGAAGTTACCGGGCCTACACCGGCATCAGTAGCAATTGTAAGTTTCAATCCATAAACTAACAAAGTGCCGAAGCTTTTATGTTCTTTTGTGGATAAATATCAATCACCACAGATAAGATAAAAAAAAAAACCGATTGTGCCACAAAGAAAGAAATACCCAAAAGCTCAAAATGGGAAAAGGAATATGAATCAACAACCATTTGAGTGTTTTATTATGATGGAATCTTAACCAACAAATATCTGCAGTACTGCATCAGTCTTCATGATCAACGTTTATTTCTCCATTCTGCATCTCAATGGTCCATGTGTTTAAAGCAGACAGGAGTCCTATATTTTAACACTTATGTTTTCCTTGAAATTACTGCTTGCAGAGAGTGATCCTCTCTGTAGTTTTAATCCTCTTTTCGTCGAAACGAATATATTTACATGAATGGGAGCTAACCAATTTTATGGGTCTGTTATCTTATTGAAGTGAGCAAAATTATATTTTTATAGTAATCATGTCATGAACATTAATTGCTGCCTTAATAGTATCAATAGAAGAACACAGTTTAAATAAAACTTTATAATTTAGTATCATTCTTCTTAAGGGGCCTGGACTCTCCTGGACGTTATTTAACACAACCGTTTCACGTTGTATTCTTGTTTACAGATTTGTTTGGTCAATGTGCTGTGATGCAAAACCAAACTATTACAAAATGAGTCTGATGCACTGATTTGAGGTTAATTTTCTTCCTTGTTTGACAGAAAGCCAGACCACCAAATGTTCGCCCTCCAGAGTATCTGATTCTTGAAAGAAGGAAACAGGAGGAAAAACAGAGAGAGCATCAAGAAATGACAAGTTATATGGAAGTCTGTGATTTGAAGAATGAATGGGAAAGATGGACTGATAGAAAAATACAGCTAAATACAGTGAAAAGGAGGGTTGAAGGATTAATGCAGGCAAATGAATTCAGTGTTGAAGACAGGAGAGAGAGGTATAATAAATTATCTGGTTTTTTTGTTTATCTGTAGGAATTACTGTTGAGGCTTTACTGTTCTACAATTGGCAATGAAAGGCATGTAAATAGAGAGCATGATGAAGCTGGTTACATAGCTTATTAATTCATTTAATTGTCACTCTTTGGGTACGGGATGAACAGGCCTCCACTATCCCATGCATGGCGTAACAGCCAACATAGGAGGAGGATCGGGTGGTCAGACTCAGTGATCTGGCAAATTACAGGTCATTGTACACCAAGGGCAGTCATTTGCTGATTTGCCTTGTGCAGACAGCATTTTATACCAGAGTTCTATCAGAAACAGAATAGTACGTTCTCTCTGCATATGATTTGAATCCATTAATTTATGAAACTTGTAGATTGCATGATGGTCAGTAAACTATGGTACAATAAAGTTTAATTAATACATATATACTCACTGATAAAAGAAACGAGAACCATAGGAACACATTGAGAAGTATGGACATTCTGAATAGATGTTTCCAATGTGAACCACTTAACATGCTTAATGACAAAACTAACAATCAGTCAAATGTTACAACAGAGTGTCTTCATTCTTATCACAATATGTTGCACATGATTTCCAAGCTTTAGACCCTAATCCTGCGTGAGACAAACGGTGCATCTTGATTCATGGGTCTGTGACGTCACATGTGATGAGTGCATGAACGTCGATTCACACAACATACCAGTATGTTTGTTTGTGCATCGAACCAATCTAATATCTCTTGTATTTGAGTAATTCTTCATATATCAACCAACATGTATGATATTCACGTTTCTTTTGTCAGTGAGTTTATACTGTATGTGATGTAGTTATTGTGATGGAAGTGCTAATTATCGCGTTTTATGTTCATACTTTTTCTGTCCTTCATGTGATGTGTTTCTCATCACCTGTTGTGAATGTATGTAGGTTGCGAACAATGTTGAGGAATGAGGAACAACATTACCTGGAGGAGATGACAGCAAAAGAGGAGACGACTATTGAGAGACAAGCCAAGATGAGAGAGCGGGCCAAGTTTCTGAAGGACAAGCGTGAAGGAGAACGACTACAACTGGTGCAAGACAAGCTAGACCAGCAGTTCAGGTGAGACTGAATGTACAGTGAAGTAGACAAGCTAGACCAGCAGTTCAGGTGAGATTGAGCGTACAGTGAAGTAGACAAGCTAGACCAGCAGTTCAGGTGAGATCGAGTGTACAGTGAAGTAGACAAGCTCAACCAGAAGTTCAGGTGAGATAGAGTGTACAGTGAAGTAGACAAGCTAGACCAGCAGTTCAGGTGAGATCGAGTGTACAGTGAAGTAGACAAGCTAGACCAGCAGTTCAGGTGAGATCGAGTGTACAGTGAAGTAGACAAGCTAGACCAGCAGTTCAGGTGAGATCGAGTGTACAGTGAAGTAGACAAGCTAGACCAGCAGTTCAGGTGAGATTGAGTGTACAGTGAAGTAGACAAGCTACACCAGCAGTTCAGGTGAGATCAAGTGTACAGTGAAGTAGACAAGCTAGACCAGCAGTTCAGGTGAGATCGAGTGTACAGTGAAGTAGACAAGCTAGACCAGCGGTTCAGGTGAGATCGAGTGTACAGTGAAGTAGACAAGCTAGACCAGCAGTTCAGGTGAGATTGAGTGTACAGTGAAGTAGACAAGCTAGACCAGCAGTTCAGGTGAGATCGAGTGTACAGTGAAGTAGACAAGCTAGACCAGCAGTTCAGGTGAGATTGAGTGTACAGTGAAGTAGACAAGCTACACCAGCAGTTCAGGTGAGATCAAGTGTACAGTGAAGTAGACAAGCTAGACCAGCAGTTCAGGTGAGATCGAGTGTACAGTGAAGTAGACAAGCTAGACCAGCAGTTCAGGTGAGATCGAGTGTACAGTGAAGTAGACAAGCTAGACCAGCGGTTCTAATGAAAGAAGATATAGTGATTTTTAATGACAAGTCGAAGGGCTACATTTTCACACTTTTCATTTTGCATATTTGTAACCAAACTCTGCAGGGAAATATAGATGTCATAATTTTATGCCACATTTGTGAAAACTGGAATGGTGGATTCAGAAACCAAGTAATAAAAAGAATAATACTGTAGAAATGTTCACATGACCAAAGGATACTTCTAACATTGAGCAGATGGCTTTGTGTGAGAATCTACTATTCTAGTTTCTACACTACTGATGCTGTCTGTGCAGGAACCATTGCGAGGAACTCCGGTCGACTCTGTCCAAGAGGCAACAGGACCAGGTGTGTGCTGAGCGTTTGGATCAACTCCGCTACAAAGAGGAGCTCGAGATTGAGAAGGCAGCTCAGGACCAGATGTATGCTCAGCTATGGGAGGAAGACAGACTGAAGAAAGCAGAACGTGAGGAACGTGAGGCCAAAGCGCAGCATGAGCGCAACAGGGAAGTTCTTGAGGTTCTACGTAAACAGATGGCAGCATTGGAGAAGCAGAAAGACGAGGAACGTCTGCTCAAGGATGAAGAGGCACAGCTGCTGGTGAGTTGTACCGAGCGCTGGCCTTACCTTTACAGAATATAACCCCCGTTATTTGTCCATGTGTTTCAGCAATGACAATATGTATGAGTGATCATCTTTGTTATGTTAGGTGCCTTCTTGTTCGAAGTACATGTTTTGCCCCATGATATAAGGAAGAAAACTCAGGACCACTTAAGTCATGCCCGGGCTAAGACAATTGAAAAATCTCAAAATGTTTTGTTTCCCACCTTTATTTTTCACAGTCATAAGACTGTTGAGATATGTCATTGAATCTCTGTACCTGTGTCCTTACAAAGACCGCCTACATGGTCTAGCGATAGAGCTTCCGCCTGGAGAGTGGAAGGCCTGTGTTCGATCCCCAGATGCATCATACCAAAAGATGTTAAAAATGGTATTTGTTGTTACCCTGTCTGGCGCTCGGTATTGGGGGCTAAAACAAGGACTGGTCGGCTTGGAGTCAGTATACTGTGTCTGAGTGGGGTATTCATGTTAAACTGCAGCATGGTATCTATCATGGGGTAGCACTATAAATTGGCATCAGTCGGAGTAGCACAAGCAGCCAAATACACACACACACACACACACACATGCACGCTGCTATATAAGTTCAATAATCTTGGACACTACGTTAAACCCCATTTCACCTCTCCTTACAAAAATTGATATCCCATCTTGCTACTCACTTGCCATCGTTGTTGAAACACTGATGTTCCTCCTCACAGAGAGAACAGGCTGCACTGAGGAAGATGGAGGAGCAGCAGGCACAGTTGGAGAAGATCAGGAAGCAGAAGGAGACTCGGGACATGCTGGATCTCTCCCTCAAGATGAAGATGAAGAAGAAGGCCAGGGAGGAACAGGAACAGCTGGCCTTTGACCTCAAGATGCTGGAGCAACTCCTTGAGGAGTCGCGTAATGAGGCAATGGAACAGATGCAGAGGAAGGTATGGACAGATCTATTTGGTGGTATTGTTGTATTGAGCTGTTAACTGGTTGAGGGCATCAGTCTGTACGAAATATGTTTCATCTGCTAATTATTTGTCCCTTGGCAATAATTTCAAACTTTTGTGTTAACATATAAGCCCTTTATTACTAGACAAGATAATATTCAACTTGACTCAGTCTTCGAATTAATGGCTAAAGTTGCATACTGGAGAATGGGTGCCAGTTACATTGATGGTGGTGTAACTGAGAAGAGACACCTACAAGTTTCACATTCTGGAGCCTGATATTAATGCAACATTTAATGGCATCATGTATCTGTTGACCAAATCATCTGATCCTGGTACGAGTTATCTCCTCATGGTAGTGGTCTTATTCTTTATTGCTGCTTATAGATATGGGCATGGAGATGCAAATTAATGTTTGATGAAACTTCAAATTTCCTATCCAGCGTGAACTTCGTGAGGAGGACCGTCGTTACCGTGACTACCTGACGCAACTGATGGCTGAAGAGAAAGCCAAGGAGATTGAGTTGGAGCGTTTGATCAGCGAGGAGGTGGAGAAAATGTGGCAGAAGAGATTGAATCAGTGGAAACTGGAGAGGCTGGCTCGCAAGAAGCTGCTGCAGGACGTACTTGATGGCCGTGCTTTGCAGATCAGGGAGAGATGTGAGTAACAGCCTTCACATAGAGGTTAACTGCTGTGTCTGCATTTTTCACACAAGTAATGCTTATTGTTTCAAAGAATCGTTTTTAATAAGTATCAACTTACTTTAATCTGCTAATATGGAACAGGACCACAGAGTGTGTATTTCTTGTTTTAATATGCCTATGGTTTATCTCTCCACAGTGGCCCAGAATGAGCTGAGGCAGCTCGAGGCCCAGCGGGAAAAGGAGGAGCTGGTCCGCATCATCGAGGAGAACAAACGTCTGGAGCAGGAGAAGGCAGAGAAGCTCTGGCAGCAGAATCTGCAATACCAGCATGACCTGGAAGGCCAGATTGACCACAACAACCGCATGAGGGATGCTCGGATACGTAGCGAGGAGGAGGAAGATCGACTAGGCATGCAGGCAGAGCGCGAGTATCAGGAGAGAATCAAGAGTGCGCTCAAGAGTGTCCATGTTCAAAACATGCATCCATTCCGTCGCCATATCATGTCAATGCAGAATCAGGCTTAATCCATTTTGGAAGGGAGATAGCTCAAGCTATTTACTTTTGGCAAAGAGGACGTGATATTTTAAATCACATTTCTGTCAAGTCTCAAGTGAGGTCAATTTGTGTCCTTTGACGTGTTATTTTAGTGAATTGTACTACAATGTACATTGGATTTTCAGATGAAGATAAATGCAGATTTCATCATTGAATAATAATTTCTAAGTTTCAACTCCGTCCAGTTAGATTTTTTGCTGTTATGTATACCGACAAGTCATCAGCTGAATATCTATGAACTTGTGAATATCTTTGTTTGGTGATTACTGTTCGTATAACTGAATGAACAACATGTACAGTAATACTGCAGATTGTTATCCAGTGACTCTTTATTTCCACCTGCATCAAAAGTAGAATGATGTAGCAAGTTTGTGGAGTATTTACATGGTTGGCAGTGTAGCATTGTGCAAATCAATTTATCAGTATTAAAATGTTTTATTTCATTATTGATAGTTAGGAGTTCAAGAATCTCCTTGATTGACTTGTGAACAAGGACAACTAAAGGTCACCTCAGTTTCCAGTGAACTTGCTTCTTAAGTATCCAGGCAAGGCGATATATATGCATTTTCAGACTTTGTCAATAGTAATATTATATACTGAATAATTATTCATCAGTAGACAGCATTAACAGTGATATGATATGAACTTTAAAACTAAATTGCAAGAAAAGCAGTGTGGTGTTCACACTTTTGGGAAATGGAGGATTACAGCCTGGACATACACCAGTGAATTCATAGTGATCCCGTCTGTCCTTGCTTTGTTTGTTGATGTTCCGTTGTTTGTAAAGATGTTTGTGCACTCTGTGTATACTACTTCCATCTTTGTTTCTTATTACACATCAAGTGAAATGTTTGCTAGACTGAAGCATGTGACTCTCTGTCCCACTGATGATCAAATGATCACAAGTACATTATTTGTTAAGAAATAAGAGCAAGTTCCTCTACCGTACTTATTGGATATTTTTGCTCACTCACATATTCACATTAACAGGTAAAGGAAGTTAAATATAGGTTTAGGTAGATACAAATCTATTCACGAGTGCAAGTTATTAAATATTTAACACAACCATGCAATTCAATACTGTTTTGAGATATGTATGTGCATTCAATGTTGAATGAAATTATCTGAAATTTACAAATGTAAATAAAGTATATTTATATCATAATCTTACTTTCTTTTACATTGTGGCTGGACAAAGGAATGTCTGGTAGCATCTTTAACTGTTTCAAGCGTTCACTGGTCATACTGATGACAGAATATGAACACATCACCAATTGTTTCCTTATGATAATCACCAGTTTTCGTTTTCACCTCGAAAGCTTGCTCACATCCATTATTTAGCCCCTGGCCTGCCAAACAATGACACAATTACCTTTACCTGATGTTACCATGGAGGCTTTTCGTCCATCTGACGGTAGCCACATGTGGTCATTTGAATAAGTCTGATTCACCTAGGTTTCATCAAGGTGTGATCTGGAAGCCCTGACTGTGATAGACATGACTTTTGTGTAATAAATATGAAATATTTTCCCCTGACAACTGCTCTGTCATCGCCATGTGAAATATGTCACATCTTGTGGAGAGCAATAATTAATGTAGTTCTACAAGTCGGGGGAACCTTCTGCTCATAAAACTTGTCCACTGTCTGCCTAACTACCCTTTATCAAAGCTGTCTCATGATGTCAATCACTGGATTGTCTGGTCCAGATTCGATTATTTACAGACCGTTATATTGCTGGAATATTGCTGAGTGTGGCGGTAAACAACAAACAAACAAAGCTGTCCAATGTCCTTTTACATCCCGGTTTGGTTTTTGAGACGACCCCTGCCTTCTTTTGTTTATTTTTCATGCAGTGAAAGTTGGTCTTTTTCTAAGATGCACATCTAGAACTTTCTCCACTTGAATCTTTTTTGTGCATAAGATGTTTTATGAAGGCTACATTGTTATAATGGAATCGCATGCGCATGTTACTTAGAAAAATCTGAACTTTGTTTTCCTTTGAATTTCGCCTGTAAATTTGTCGATAGGACTCCTTGTGACTGAAATATTTCAATAGTAATAGTTCCACTTAAGTAAGTAAGCACTTTTCTAGCATTACCGACAGTACTTTTGTTATTTCAGTCAGCTAGAATGTTCGCCATCTTCTGCACGAGTGGCCCAGTCGTAAACCGCAATTCGCGGTGCTGAGTTGCGTCCCTTGTCCACGACAGCCATACATGATTGTGGTTTCGAAGCCTGGTTTTACCAAAGTGGTAAACGTCTAAGACCTGCATCACTTTGGGCTTTCCTCCTACATTAAGTTGACACAGTTAAAAGCGGCGTTAAACCCAACTCACTCACTCACTCCAATATCGTTATTATGACAAAGAGTTTTAGGGCGAGAAGAGATTAAAGACATTTTGTCACAATCCAAAGACGTATATAGATATACTTCTTTGCACAATCTAACAATGAATTGAAATGTTACCACCTCAATAAAAACTTTCTTCTAGTATTATGGACAGGATAGCAGAACATACACCTCATTTATACATTTAGCGCCAAAACAAAGAGCAGGGTGCCGTTGTACAAAGCGATCTTAGCGCTAAGGTGATCATAACTCCCATACCTTAACATATAGACTTACGACAGTCGTAGCTCTAAAGGTTGTTTCGTACAACGGCAGTCTGGTATATAATTTCGTAAAGACCAGTTTCAATTCACAATGGAGCAATACCACGCCTACATTTAGGTAATGCACTCGGGCCATCTTCCCAAAGCAAGAAAGTTACCTGACTATAAAAGTCCATTGGAAACGCTCTTTCCTCGGGAAGATGTCATCGGGCCCTCTGGACATTTTGCAGTTAACTCTATACCAGGGCGCAGTTTAACTCGTGCTGCTGTGTTGACATCTAACATTAAGGTTGATTGATAAGTTCTTGGTCTCACATAGAAGAAATGTTGTAACAGTGAAATCTTACGCTGTCGACATTGCATGATGTCGTGGAGGTATATCCAGTAAAAGCGTGAGCCTATTCAGTCAATAAAATAAGCAGGGTGTGACCTTTTGGAAAATAGACTTGAGGAAAGTGCAGTGATCAAGTGCTTGCACCAGAGGCCATCCATGAACATATGTATGAGGACTATACACGTAAAGCATGCCTTCCCATATGCCAACAAAATGAGGTGGGCAGCAGTGTTTAAGCATGACAGGAAGAGCCTTGGTGGCAACCCCTGTCCTGGAAGGCCTATCACGTCAACAACACCAGACATCAGCAAGAAAATCCAGCGAGTGGTCCGACCGGCGAATGACCGAGCATCATATTGCGGAAGGCAAGGAGAAAGTACATTTCATGATCATAGCAACTTTGGCAATGAAGAAAGTATCTGGTTGTTGGGTTCCAATGCTTCTGACATCCGATAAGAAACAATGTTTGATCCGCCATTGCCAAATAATCAGGAATCGTCTGTGAGATGTGGGGAATTGACCCAGAATAATGATACCTGTCCCTGTAATGAGACGTTTACATCGACGACAACGTATTGATGGAGCAACATCATACAGGCCAATTCTTCAACGTCACCTTCTTCCGATAATCAACTGCCAGACGGACCCGATAGAGCATCTGTGGGTTGAACTCGGTGGACATGTACATCAGCGTCAGCATACGCCACAGACACTTGCACAACTGGCCAACGCCTTGCAGGAAGAATGGAGTATAATTCTACAGGACAGAATCCATAGGCTTATTCTTGCAGTCTCGCGTTGGTCACACCAGGAACTGATCCGAACGCGCCCATCGTGGCACGTCTTGTGACAGGACAATCAGTATTGCCATTGTCTTCATGTGACCTTTCCCATGCTAAATTTCATCCTTGTGTAAATCAAATTAAATGATATATGCACATTTAATTGAACACAGTAACAACATTCACAGTAAGCCTATGGGTTTCTTCTTTGCTAGGAGTGTATCTACAGGTAGCCTAGCTCTACAATGAAAACACGCGTTTATCACCTGAATATTACCCTCGCGGTACTGATTAAACACGCATCATAACAAACTGTTATGAAATATGAGTCATAGCACTTGAATGGAGTGTAATTGATTTAGACAGACAGACAGACAGACATTTTATTCAGTAAGAAGGCCATAGGCCCATAATACAGACAATGGTTGATTGCATGAACTACGCATGCCAAGGAAGTAATCGATTTAAGTTCCTCTTAGCCGTTGGACTTTATGTAGATATAAACATGTGTTATATACAACATCAAAGTTTTCTGATGAAATAATTTCAGTAAAAGATGTTACAGTTTGAAACTTGATATACTGTTTAAGATACATAATTCTTAGGGCTGAATAACGCTCACATACAAGTAAAACATGAAATTAATCTTCAATAAAAGATATACCATTTTCTATACAATATTTACATAATCGTTCAGTACTGGTATGGGGAGTGTAAGATATTTTTCTACATTCAACATGGATTTAAAATGTTTATAATAAAAGGTATCAGATATACTACTGATAGAACTACACCATGATTGTTGTAGGTTATCAAATAATCTTTGCTTAAAAAGATGAATAAATATCTTCACATTGCCAACATCTTGTGTTAACCATACATATCCAAAACCTAATTTAAACAAAAATATTCTTAATGTGAGTAGCCCATGTGGTGCGACCAGAATGGTCAAGTAATTTGAGCATTAAATAACATTGGCGAGGCAGTCTGTGCTCGTCCCAATTGTGTAGTTCGATGCTCATGATGTCAATCACCGGGTTGTCCGTTTGAGACTCGATTTTCTAATTACTGCCGTCGCATAGCTGGGATAAGGTTGGCGTTAAACAACAAACAAACTTTGGCAATAAGAATATCAAAGCCATGAAATTATACTGATCAATAGCATCTTTCAAATCCCTCACATTTATAGAAATACGATAACAAAGACTTCGCTGTACTAGTATTTGTCCGTAGTTGAATATGCCACTTGACGCAATATTACACTTATCTTAATGAACCAACAGTGTCAAATTAATGTAATGTCATCCCGATTAATATTCTATATTGACATTAATTTTGTTCACAAAGATGAAATATTTTCAGGATATCATTGAAACTCCGTCTTGTGAGATGTCTCTTGGCTTCTAGACATGGTGTTTGCTAACATGGGCGGCCCCACCTTTGTGTTTGCTTCTGTTTTGATGGCCGTGGTAATGTGGACTGTTTGTGTGTCGGGAGGGAAGGGAGACACTGCTAATAGTCTTCCCTTGTTGCGAAGGCGCCCGATTCGTAATTATTCGATACATAATCGTTACTAAACGAGAGCTCAGGGCCATGTAAATATGGGGTTTGATTCATACGGTCGTATTGATTACTGCAGAAAGCTTTTACGAAAATACGCTCATAATTACTGTCTACCACAGTTTAACAATAAATCTATGACTTATGAATACAAAGTGTTTTTAATGTGTATTTAACATTGATGCTTCATTATTTTATGTTCGCTTCACAATTCGCGACAGGTCGGTAACATCCACTGCACAAACGTATGCTCAGAAATACTGAAGCGACGAAAACAAGCTTAAAGTATCACCAATCAATGCATGATTGGTTTACTAATTGACAAACAGGGTTTAATCTCGACACAAACACAGCTTGGCCTCTGCGATAACACTCGCGGATCTTACCAATAGTAAGCGCTCAGTCACACTTTCAGGATTTTACAGGTCCTTGATAGGACCATTCCCGATTAAGATTTGTCAAAAGTCTGATGAAGATCCTGTGATTCGTGGCGGGAAATTCACAAACAATCAGATATTGCTCAGGAAACGTCCAGATTCAGTCGTTTCCAGCCGAATTCGTCCCGATTTTCTTGTTCTCAATCCGAATCTGATCCGACAGAGATCAGACAGTGACCGGACAGTGAACCGACAAAGACGGTTCGCATTCGGCAAGATCTGGACGCAATCTGGTCTCAGTCGACAAGAAACAGTAATATACAATTCATGCCCTTTCATCACGACAGCGTCCCGATCCACAGAACACCGTCCAGACAACACAGGACATTGTTACGATTTTAATCCGATACAACATAATCTGTCACGACATAGTCACGATTGTAATCCGACTAGACAAAATCGGCTGAACTCCCGAATGTTACGGGACGCACCGTACTGTAAGGAGTTCTTGGTCGCCCTCTCTGAACCTTTCCCGATCCGTAGGACTCTGTTACGAACGTATACGACTGCGTTAGCGCGGTGGTTAAATCTTTAATCGCGGTCAAGTTCTTTACCTTTATATAAACATGAAACCGGGACTGCTTCATGACATGAAGGACAGACACAGGTGTTGTTCGGGGTTACAGCCAAGTTTATTACTGATATTTTTTAAACCCTGAAACAATTGTAAAACATTCATTACACAAAATATAATTATGATCTCACATCAAATATTTCGTTATATTTGACGATATATACAAAATGCTATAACTTCTAATTGATAAACGTAATTTCATCAGGACTTAATAAATCCTATATCATAAACATACTTAACTCGCATGTATACTTATATATGCGTGTCATATAAATAGAGTAACATAAACGTGACATGACACATTTACTATCATGTGTACATACAATATACAATATATGAGAAATATATGTAAAACCTAGTAAACCCACCAAGTGTGTGGACCTGGGTTCATCAGTCCAGACACAGACCTCTGCTCGAGTAATACAGATACATCTGCACGACAAATAAAGGAATATATAAACACAGTGTGCATACCAATCTAATAGCAGCACTCTTACTACCAACAGATACATTATGTTATTGCAGAGTAACTTAAAACATTTCTCAAATATAATAGTAAAACCCTGATTCATTTATACATTATACATTCACACATTACACATTCATATTTACCAATATGTAACCTAGCAACACATATGTTTCCCATTCTTTCTTTCATACTTCATACGATCATACATCAACTTCACAGTAATTGGAGATTTAGTTTAGTAACAGTATTTTAGGCCTAACCTTAGCGCTTAGTGAATTATTTAGCTTACGTAAATAATAACACTTGTAATGCATACAGAAACGCAACTAATTACTATGATCTATCTAATATTTACAACATGACAAAACAGCCAAATTATCAACAGCATAAACACAATATACCTACAAATCCTAGGAATACGTACAAACGATAAATATCAACAAAATAAAAAACTAACCTTCAGAAATGAACCCCAAAGTCCATGAATGAAACAACAATTAGTCGAAATCGTGAATACCACAACGTCCAATGCTATATGTGTGTTCGACAGTAACATCAAATGTGATATATAAACTGTAGTAAAAACTAACCCCTTTAAACTGGAGACAGTAAGCTACAAAATAAAACACGAAGGGGCAACAAAGGGCGCGCTTGGGCAGGCCATGCATTGTGTGATATAGTGCACTATGTGATTGAGGCTGTGGCACAAGAAATACGTCTGCTACTTGTAACACTCACGATAAATAGGTCGAGTACATGTATTCCCACGTGACCATGCCGCCCACGCATTTTGTTGCGTTTTGGCAATGATTCGCAGTTCATGATCATAAGCTTATAGTTTCCACACGACTAGTTTCTGGACTGTTTTTCTGTTTTTGATGACTTCTTGTGAATCGACCACGCCAACATGGAAACGTTTGGCGTGAAAATTCTAAAAACAACCTAATTAAGCTGTGTCCGACAACTACCTCGGAGAAATTACGTGGGAAGGCAGTACTCGGACAGTTGACAAATAAAATTTGGAAATACATATTAGAATAATTTTAGATAAAAATAATTGCAAAAAGCTATTAAGAAAATGAAAGAATTAGTGTTTTCCAATCGTGAGTGACATATTTTAAGAGGGTTCCGATTGGGGATGGGGTGGTACGTGCACGTGACTTTGTCTTTGGGGGTGTTATTCAGGGGGTTAGTACAGTATGTCGGTTGCATGTTTTTAGTGTAAATATTCAGTAACTGTCAATCTCATCCAAAAAGATGTTAGCTTAGTGTGGTTTATCACTCATATTTTACTTTTGCGATGAAACTGAAAGTTTTTTACGTTTACAGTCAGCAGTGACTCCCATCAGGACCCTCATTCATTCTTATCTGTTTATATAAAATATTAAGTATCAGTAATATTCCCGTTATTCTGAAGTATATGGATATGTTAGTTCCATTGATTAGTTCTAATTATATTGTAGGACCGTCTGCGTAGATTTGCTAAAATGAGCGTTCGAGGAGGAAAGCCTGTCTATTCATATGAAAACTTAAAGCGGGCTATGGATGCTGTTAAGGCCAAGCAGATGTCTGCGCGCAAAGCTGCCACTGCGTTCGGTATACCCAAAAGTACTCTCCATGACAAACTCTCCTATAAAGTACCTCTTGTTTACCGCAAAGGTCCTTCACCTATTTTATCACAAGACGAGGAAAGACATCTTTCAGATTGGCCTATACACATGTCGAGTATAGGGTACGGCCGGACAAGGGACGAACTGTTAGACACGGATTCTGAACTTGTTCTCTTAAGTTCTTTGGATGCACAAGGATTTTTCTTCAAATACCTCAACAATCTTATCTCATCTCAATATGTATGTTGTTGAACAAGTTTCACAATCTCACATTCTGCTTCTTGCATGTCCATCACAGTAACATTAGTACATGGCCCAACACTTTCCCTAGTCTCACAGACCTTATCACTATTCTGTTTCAAACTGATTCTTAGCTTTCTCTTTAGTTTCAAGTACATTGCAACAACACGGTTTAATCTGAACCAATCTGAGAAACGCTCAAATCGTTCTACATCAAATCCCATAGATCCAGTTGTAATTGCAAGACTCTTGACACACTTCACTTCTGGATCAGCTGCTGTCAGCGAACTACATTCTACTTCTCTATGCTGCTCAGGTACATCTCTCCTCCAGAGGAAGAGGGGTCCCTTCAACCAGTCAGATTTGGTCAATAACATTTGAGGTGTCACACCCCTAGATGCATCATCTGCAGGATTCTTCTCACTCTCAACGTACTTCCACTGACACGGTTCAGTTTTCTCACGGATCTGTGATAATCAAACACATGGAATCGCTCAGAGTCATTGTTTATGTAGCCCATGATTACTTTGCTATTATTCCAGAATACTTGTTGCACATCTTCATACTCCAGTTCTCTGGATAACAAAGTACTGATTCTAACTGACTCAAGCGCTGCTGTGAGGCGAGGTATGTTCACTTGTTTTAGAGGGAAGACTCTGGACTCTGAGACGTGAACCTTCCCATCATCATCAGTCAATCAGATATAAGAACACTGACCATATCCGAGGTTACTTGCATCAGAGAAATGGTGAAACTCCACAGTCACTTTGCCAAACTGTTGTGGTTTAAAGCATCTGTCCACATGGAGATTTGTCAGTTCTAGAATCTCGGTTCTCCACTTCTGCCATCGGGGTCTTAAAGTTTCAGGAACAGGATCATCCCAGTCAGCATGATCACGACACATACTTTGTTGTATAGTCTATCCAACCATGAAAATGGGCACAATAAATGCCAAAGGGCCATACACGGTACTGACTGTTGACACCTCTTCGGGTAGGTGGACAATCTTGCAATATTACTCTGATTGAGAGTGTACCAGTCTCTACACACCAATGGATTCCTAAAGGTTTTTACAGTGTCTATGCTCTTAAGCAGCTGCAACTCCTTCGAGTTGGCACAATCTTCTGGTGGGACTGTGTCAAGAACCACTTCGGAGTTTAACACAAATTTGTGTAATCTCATGCCACCCTTCACACAAAGCTCTTTGCTTGCACTGACAAGTTTGACAGCTTCCTGAACTGTCTGAACTGACTTCAAACCATCATCAATATAAAAATTATTTCTCAGAAAATCAGCTGCATCATGTCCAACATCTGATTCATAGTCATTTGCACATTATCACAAGCCATAGTTCGAACATCCTGGGGAGGATGAACACCAAACAAGTGTACCTTCCTGCAGTACTCAATGGCTCAGAGTGAGAAGTCACCTTTATCGAACCACAGGAATCGCAGAGAATCTCTTTGTCTCTCATCAACTCTAAACTGGAAGAACATCTGTTCTATATCACAAATGACTACAATCTGTTCTTGACAGAATCTGTTGAGGACCTCGATCAGGGTATTTGTCATGTCAGGTCCCTGAAGGAGGGAAAAACAACACTTATTTTGCTGGGTTTTCTTGGGTGGTAAACCCTATGGTGTGGTATATACCAAACTGTCTTCTCACCATGCTCAACTCCTACTCTTGCAGGGGCCTTTTCTGCATGTCTATTTTGGATAATCTTGTCCATGAATGCCACATAGCCATTGTGGAATTTGACAACTGTTGCAAACGACGAGTTGCTCGATCTTTGTTGTTACACTTAGTGGCACACGTCAAAATTCCCCCTGTCAGCATCCAGCCTAGCTCGGCAAGAGAAACTGGACTTTTATACTCAGTTATCTCTCTTGCCTCGGGAAGATGATAGCTTCCCTGCTCCAGTGAAGCAGGCATGGGCAAGCTGGTCCAAGATTGTTTACTTTTGGGCACTGATGGCATGGGCCAGCTTGACACTCAAGGATTGAAACATAACACTCCAAGACAAAACGGTGAAACTACAGTGACCAAATCAACTCTTTGAAAAAAAGGTTTGGAGGAACAACTAATAAATAAAGTGTCTATTCACTGGAAACTGTCATCCCTTAACCACTATTTGAATTATGTTCAATATGGTAAGCATTAATATATATATATATATATATTCGGGTTTAAGCCCAATTAGGCAATTCATTTACCATTACTAATGATGGTAGTTTTGGGTTAGGCTCACACTTAGGTATGTTAGTAGACTAACGCTTAGTCTCTGAAAATATATATTTTTGATAGAAACCAATAACTCCAATATATTGAAAAAGAGCCACACTGAGATAAGAGATTCAGCTTTTGGAACATTTTAGACTTGCTTCATGTTTTAGGGCTACAGCATTACAGTAAGGGGATGGCAGAAAAAAACTAATACGGTTCAGGCTCTGTGAGGCAGACTAGTGTTTTAGTAGTATTCTGTTTAACTTGCTCTTTCAGTAAAAAATAGAAAAATGGATTTATACCTGGAGCAAATTTACAATATGTTCGCCGCTACAAATAATGCTCAAAACTGTTTGACTGCCACTTCAGATTATTAAATGGAGATATTATATGCCGCAATAACTTCCTCAAAATCTAACGTAGACATGTAAAAAGGTTCCTTAAACCTTTTTGTGAATAATATGATGGGTAAAATGTTTATCTTTATAATTAGGGGGTTTAATAAGTAGCAACATATTGCAAAGTTGTACCCGTGCCAATATATACTTGTGAGAGTGGTACACGAAGCTTGTGAGTACCATTTGTCAAACTTCCATTTTTTTGTCCCAGATGGGACTCAACTCCAAAAATTACTAGGATTTGTACTTTACAGAGAAAGTTTTATCCCAAATATGAAATTTGTTACATTGTACTTATTTATGTTTCAAATACTCTTTACCATCAAAGTTAGAAGAAATAGGGTTGACTATGGTATTTACATGAAAGGAAAACTAATATGAAACTATTCATAGTTTGTTTTAACTGAACTTCTCGCATCTACATGAATGTGACCAGAAGACCACGTGCACCACATGTACTGGTCAGTAACATGATGTACATTTCACCTGCAGGTTTATGAACATGCTTATAGCCCTTGAAAGATATGTCTTATTATGTCAAATGTTGAATCCAGTTAGCATATACTGTTTCTGCTTCATATAAAAAACCACTCATGTGTTAATTATGAACATGTGTTTGAATCATTCATCAATGTCTACTGTACTTTTGATATTTTCGTACACAACTGACATGCTAAATGTTTCATGGCAAATGAGTTATACTTTGAGCTAAGCTAAGCTAAGCTAAGCTAAGATAAGATTTATTGCAGAAACGTTCCATTACGGGTCAGATGTCATTTTAAAAGATAAAACATTATGATTCATATATACATATATACAGACATACATAATTTACATTCCTGTAGACAGAAAAAAACGAATCAATATTACATATTTGATGATATTATTATACATAAAATGTCGACGGTTGATTAAGATGAAGGGGTATTTATTGTTTGAAATGATAGACATGGAAACAAATGCAGTTGATATTGACGGCTTCATTATTTGACAGGATGTAGTGAAATATGTCTTGCCTGCTTTTGAAAGCGTTAATAAAGCCTTTGTGTTAGCACAATAAATTTAATTTGAAATGGGTTATCTACAAGTTGACCAATATCTTTTTTTTTAATCTGCAGAACATTTAAATGTTTCGAAAGTAGATCTAGATCTAACTAGAATAAATTCAAAGATACACATCAATTTGGGGTCTTAAAGTTAACTTACTATCACTTTCCTATCAAAACAATACATTTTAACTTAGGTTTAACCAACTTAATTGGCCTCTTCTTCAGTGACAATACGTCACTTTTCTATCAAAACCAAACAATCAATTTCAAGGATCGTACAGTCATAATCATATGATGAAATATTTTATTATGTGTTCTTCTCATCTACATGAAAACATAAATATATTGTCTTATTTTCTTAGGTACAAAATCACATATATAGCCTATATATATTTACACCCTCCATCCAGTCGTTGTGTGCCAAAATTTTAATCGGTTCAGTGGACAGGAGGATCTCAGAAAACGTTTTCAACATCTTTGATATTCTAAATTGTTCTTTTTATAATGTTAGACCAGTAACAATACAATGTTGTTATAATTATGCCATATTAATATGTTATATCACTCCCCGCCGCATTCGTTGTAGTCAGAAATTAATTCGAAAAAAAATCGACAGTGGAACGCAAGTATTACGATTTCGGATTTAGACTTCAAACATGTTACGCACCAAATATAAAACATCGGAGTGGAGACTGCTACCCAGGGCAAACACAGTCAACAGTTGACGATAGATATTACATTACGTACTTTTGATTAATCTTTTTCGGGATTAAAGCGACGGTAGTTTGATAAACTTTTGCATATTTTGCCTCGATGTGTGAGATGCGGTACGTGCTTCCGGTTTCAGAACGAGAGATAAAATTGCAAGAATCTTGATTGTTTTTCGTAATATGCATTATGTTTCTGCTGAATGGTTTACCTATAATGTATATATGTTCATATTTTGCGTAGCATAAAATATTTTTAATAATTATTATTATTAATATTATTAATTATTGTCCAAAAAGACAAAGGGATTGGGCACAAGTGCAGCACTTATTACCGCCTTCTCCCTATATACAGTTATACATAATATTGCATAATGAAAATGAACAATTTACAGTTGAAGCTACACATTGTGGAAACATAGTGCGCAATATACATACAGTGCTCATATGAAGGATATGTACAATGTGCTGGAAAGTGAAGACAGTGTGTATCTCATACATATGCTAATATTATACATTTTAGTGTTGTATATAGATTTAACAATATTAATGATTAACAGTTTGGAAACAATACTATGCTAGCCACTGAATCTGTTTGTCGTTTCTATAATGTTGTGTACAGACAAGAATATTTTTGTATTCAGGAAAACATCTAAGTTTGGATCGCCAAAAAGAATACTTTGTAGAGTTTTTTGTCCTCCAAGATTATCGATAGCTGTCAGTAATGTCTCCCTAAAATCATCATATAAGGTACATTCGAAGAAGAAATGGAATGAGTTTTCACAAGGAGCTCCGCATTTACAGGAAATAAATTTAGTATCAGATAAATTAACAGGAAACAGGTCGGAATTTAGTGTGCTACAATTGTGTCTCAATCTAGTGTGCAATATGTTTGTAGATCTCTTACCGCAATTATTATGCATAGGTGGTGATGTACGCTGCTCAGATGCGACAGCTTTAAAATAAGATATTGACGGACTATCCCTGATTCCTGATGATAGATTATTCCATTGGCCTAATGTATCTATAATATAAGACCTTTTAAACGGAGATGTCCGTGCAAATGGAGCTACAAAATCATGGCGGTTTCTGAGATTATCATTGACGTTCTGTGACACAGCTGGTGGTATAAGATCAGTTACATATGAAGGACATGGCTTATTTATTCTTTTATACATAGTGACAAGTTTGTTGACGTTTCTTCTATACGCTAAAGGCTGCCATCCAGTTTCGTGATACAGGCTGCGACGGGAGGAAAATTTATTTTGATCTACTTAACCGATGTTTAAGTTTTCTCATCGATGAAACCATTTTTGATGCACATGAAAGAATATTATTGATATGATCGTTCCATTTTGTGTCTTGTGATAATGTAACACCAAGGTGCTTGTGACAGTCTACCCTTTCTATACATGACTTATTAAAGACTAGTGATGGTATTTCATCTGGGATTTTATGCGCGAATAATATATACTTGGTTTTGTTGGAATTGAATTGTACTAACCACTTTTGTGCCCAGTTATGTAGTTTGCATAGATCTTTATTTATGGAGTTTTCAATATGCTTAATATCTGGAGAGGAGATACCAATGCTAGTATCATCTGCGAACAAACGTGTCAAATTTCTCATTTCATAACATATATCGTTAATATAAATAAAAAATAATAGTGGACCAAGAACTGACCCCTGAGGGACGCCAGCGTGTAGGATTTGTTCACTGGAGAGACAACCGATAACATTTACTGTTTGGCGTCTGTTTGTGAGATAGCTCTGGAACCATTTAAGCTGGTTATCGCTAATACCATATTGTTTTAACTTGTGTAATAAAACCTTGTGCCACACTCGGTCAAATGCTTTAGAAATTGACAGAAAACCATGCAAAAGTATTCTTGCTGATCTAAAGACTTACATATTTGATGATATATTTCTAGTAGTTGAAAAGTAGTTGAGTGTCCTGGTACAAATCCAGATTGGTATTTACACAGCAAGTTATGATCTATAAGATGACTATACAATCTCTTGAAAACGATTAGCTCATCTTACTTGTGCATGATAGTAGTGATACAGGTCTATAGTTGGAAGGTGAAGATTTATCTCCTTTCTTTTATATAGGAATGACATGTTCCAATTTCCACTGGTGTGGAAATTCGTGCTTAAGCAAAGAAAAATTGAACAATAAATACAATGGCGTGGCTATTGAATGGTCAATATGTTTCAGTAAGCGATGATTAATGTTCATCTGGGCCACTAGCCTTGTTTACTGGAAGTGACTTTATTAAATCGATTATTTCGTTATTTTCAACATGAAAATCTTGGAGTTAGGCATCGCATTTGTTAGAAGTATCAGGTAACACATGGTTACAATTATCGATATTTGTGACTGAACTGAAATATGTATTTAATGCTTCAGACTTTTCGGAATCTGAAAAAGCGGTTGGCATACTTGAGACATCAGTGACCAAAGGAGGTATAGTTGTTGTGGTACCAGAATCCTTTAGAATAAATCTAAGTAATTTCCAATAGTTGGAGTTATTTTCTTTGAATACAGTTGATAAAACCCATCTAAGATACATTGAATGTCCTCTTTTGCTTGTTTACGGAGATTGTTAACAGTATTTCTTTGCTTTTTGTACCTTAGAAAGTCACTTGGTTTACAGGATAATTTTGCCTTATTTCTGAGTCTTTCTCTGATACGGATTGCTCGTCGAATTTCGCTGTTAAACCAGGGTTTATCCCTTGGCCTTAGTATTACGTGTTGGGAGGGTACGCACTCTTTTACATATTGACCCAGTGCTAATGTTAGGGCGTCACAAGCTTCGCTGGCCGAATTGCAAGAGTCAAACATTTTTTCCCAATCTGTGGATACAATAAGCTGGTTTCGGCGTTGATAATCACCTTGCTTGTTTCGGCGTTGATATTCACCTTGCTTGTTATGTAAAACATCTCTTACATAAGACTTGGTTAAGTTCATACAATTGGATAGTCTTTTTCGGGATTAAAGCGACGGTAGTTTGATAAACTTTTGCATATTTTGCCTCGATGTGTGAGATGCGGTACGTGCTTCCGGTTTCAGAACGAGAGATAAAATTGCAAGAATCTTTATTGCTTTTCGTAATATGCATTATGTTTCTACTGAATGGTTTACCTACAATGTGTATAAGTTCATATTTTGCGTAGCATAAAATAGTTTTAATTATTCCCAGCGTTTTTTTACTTTGTTCAACTAAACAAATCGCGAGTAAGGCCACGCCCAAACGTATTTCTTAAGTTGGTCGGTTTGTCAACAACAGGTCAATGTCAGAAAGTTTCTCAAACAAAATATTTGCAAACTCGATAAAATGAGATTCTTTTTTTACAAAGATACATACATCCATGTTACTTATTATAGAAACTTAAGTTAGATGTAACTGAATGGTTATAATAGTATTACGGGATCACGATGCATGTGAAATTGTTTGTTTAGCGCCGTTGCCATGATCGTACAAATTCCATCCAATCGATGATGTTACGATTCAGAATGTTTTTGTTTACAATTAGTTTCACCGAAAGTTGCTATTTTTAAAAAAATGCCGCTCAACGTGAAGTGCCAAAACTCAACAATGACCGTTTCTGTTAGTTGTGTGCCGAGAAGTTTAGCCGAAACTTTTTTAACTCGCGATATTTTCTTTTTGAAGTTAATAAACTACTGAACGTTTTAATACTGAGCAAGCTGAGCTTGTATGCATGTCATACGTAATTTAAATGTTACGCAAAGCCTTCTCGAATGGGTTTGACATCAGATGCACGGGAAGTGACACCCCTGTCGAATGGGGACGACGTTAGCGTCGAGAGAGAGAGAGAGAGAGAGAGAGAGAGAGAGAGAGAGAGAGAGAGAGAGAGAGAGAGAGAGAGAGAGAGAGAGAGAGATTAATTTTGGTTGCTCACACATATGAGTGTGAAATAGACAACATCGGAAGCGCTCGTAAAATTTCCGGCCAATTTGTTACATGGGCGTGTACGTGTCTTGTGACAGGTTGGCCAGGACAACGAGGTGGTGACTAGAGACAATCCACCTGAATGGACTATTAATTTATTTACATACCTTTAATTTTTTCAACCTTTTTTGAACATAATTGGGTATAGATCTAATCTATCATGTCTATAAATGATTGTATTTTAAATCCGATATATTCTTTTAAATTTGGTAATTGTATATAGATCTCCTGTAAATACAATATTAAAACAAATCTTTTTTGTAGATTTTATCTCTTCCTTTGAAATATTCAAATGACTGAAATGTGTAACTTGCAGATCGATTAATGCAAATATCAGGTGAGACGTTTGAAAAGACTCATTTGTTAGTTAAATATTATTTACTAAATGGTAAACATATGATAAGGATGAGGAAGGTAACGTTTACGTTGTTAAAGCCTTAAAAGGCCTTATATAGTACAAAGCTCAAAATGTTTACACGTTTCCACATCTACCTTTTGCTTTTATCGGGGACCGTTTGCATTTTGGAATTGATCTTACATTTTGAATAAACAATTCTATTGAATATGTATCGTGTTTAAGTGCACATTTGTATCACTGCCTGTGTATATATTAAAAACAGCCACAGCAGAAGTTTTCATTTTATCTTTATTTTAAATCAACGGCTTTTGTTGTGCCGTTTCTATACAAACAATGATCGGTCCCTCTGGAGGCGTCCTGAGCATCTTTCCGTGTTGATTTGCATACAAAGATGGCGACATGCTACGTTTCCGTGTGTGGGACATATAGGATAGTACTTTTCTGTGAGTAAAATAATGATCAAATATCATATTTCAGCATTTTGACAATTTATAACCACGTGTACTTGTTTCATTCTATTTGATGGGAATATTGTAAATATTTTGTTTATTTATCACACGTCTAACAGGTGTTTTCATCAACCTGGTCGATCAGTGGTGATCGTGATCGGGGTTCGTGACATCCGCGTTTGTGATTGTATATTGTCACGTTTGGTGTTTATCTGACGAGCTGGCAACGAGAAGGTTCTGCTCTAACGGAATGTTTGAAGGTGTTAACTAACTCGTGTCCAAGCAACGTGTTGAATATACTGTAATCTACCATCACAAATTAGTGAGGCTAGCGTCTGTTGGGGTAACAGATCTAAACAAGTCTGTCGTGTTGACATTGTGGCAACAACAAAATATTGTTTTAAATCAACACGACTTCCACTTCTCTTAGAGATGACATGGACGACGTGTACAGAAGGATCATGTTAGAGATAAGATTTCATGTATGACCTCTGACGAAATAATTGAGTTTTGTTTTAATTATACTCCGATGAACTCAGTTATCTGATTGAGGTGGTGTGTAATGATTTTGGTAATTTTTTTATTTTTGATCAAGTTATCAATGAAACAACCATTTATCTACATCTGTAAACAGTGTTTGTTTAAACAGCTTGCTAAAGAGAGAAGTGATCAGATACTTTATCCGATTCAACATGGCCTATTACCATGATCACAACTCTAGTTATCATATAATGGATAATGTTATTGATGCAATAAACCAGATCTGATGCCTACTTGCTCAAATGACTATTGCCTAATGTTCCCAAATTTGTACAGGGTCCAATTTACCTATAAAAACATGTACCACTGCAACCTATTATTAAAAAATGTAACTTTATGATAATGACTGCATGCACCAAATGCTTGACTGAAAATTTGTAACCCATACTTGTCCACACTTAAAATCAATATTTGAACACACTCAATGCCCCTAAAAGTTATTTAACATACTACATCACTAATATATATATAATCCCTGGAATTTGTCATACCTTCTTGGGCTTGATGCCATCAAACTGTGGGTACTTCACGAATTGTTTGCACATGTTCCTATTACCTTTTACAGCTATGCATCATTAATTCATGTGATGCTGGCAGCAGTCCAGTCTATGTTTCAACTTTGATAAATGTATGGGACCAGGGTGCAACCTGGTTTTGTTGGGCACAATTTGGTTTTCATGTCAACACACATTGAGCAAGTTAAATCAAGTTCATTAACTTGATCCCTGGTTTAGATATAGATTTCCTGATGTGCGAAGATCAATGTAAACATTTGAAGATCATTTGGCACTATCTAATAATTGTTCTTTTTTACTCAGGGGTAGTATTCAAAGCTACTTAACATGCTTAAGTGAGTGAAAATATGGAGTAATCTTCAATTATTTATATATGGCATTGTATGATAAAGAAATTCTTACCTTCGTGTATTTCTGTACAGTAAATATCATACTGCCTATTAAGATTACAAAAATATACATGATTTATCTCCTATTCCTTGTACCATGTGTACATATAATATTGTATATATAATATTTACGATACGAAAACACACTCAGCTTATAATTTCTGTGTTGACAATGTTTTTGTGATGGATAATTAAATCATGTAAATATGATTAGTTTGCTTGACATAATTACTTGTTTATTTATTAAACTTTAGACCGCCTCCACAGTATAGTGGTGAACCAGAAGGTCCGGGTTCGATCCCTGGCCGTGTCATGCCAAAAGATGTTAAAATATGGTATCTGTTGTTACCCAGCCTGGTGCCCGGCATTATGGGTCTTAAACAAGGACTGGTGGGCTCAGAGTCAGTATACTGTGTCTGAGTGGGGTTTTGATGTTAAACTGTGAAATGGTATGTCAGTGGGCTGGCACCATAAAATAAGTCCAAACCAGTTCAAACAGCTACACGTACAATAATTTTGGAGGCGACATTAAACCCCATTTCACCTCACCTTATTGAACTTTAGTGAGAAATCTTTGTAGTAGGGTTTGCGGGTAGTCTTAGGCCTTTTAGTCTTAGGCTTTTTGTAGGGGGTCATTTTTGCAAAATATTAATTGATTTCAGAATACATCCTGCTTTTAAATTCTATAATATTTTAGGTGTTTATCTTCTAGTGGGGTAATGATACTGTGATACAGTTTTGTATCCTGATATGAGGCCCACGGCACAATACATTGATACATATAGTGCATTACATTACAAGTTGTAGTGTAAAATAATGTGAATAATAACAGATTAGTTTTTATTATCAGTTATTGAACAGTAAATCAGTGATAGGCTTTGGTGATGTCCTCAACATCTTTGTAATAGAAACGTAAAGAGTTTGAGAGTAGTCGTCAAGTCTTCATTCAGTGATGTGATTCACCTGCAGAAGGAAAGAATATTAACTTAAGAAATCAATATACTGTATCGGGGTACGAATCATATCCCACCCATAAGTATTGGCTGCGTATCATATCGCGACCCCACTGTATCATTACACCTCTACTACCTAACCTCTGTTTAGGTTGAAAATGAGAAATAGATTTTGTCAGTGTAATATCATGTCATGGAAAACTTCTGAAATTAATAATGAATTAACGGGAAGCGATACTTGGATTTTGTATGTCAGCTTTATGCTGGATATCATTGGTCTTCTCGAAAGTTTGTGGCATAGCTTTTCTTGATTGGCTAGATGATGGAATTCCATGTGATGTAGATATTCAGACTGACGATATATGAATATGAATGCATCTGTTACTGTAGCTGTAGCAAATACACTGGCAGCCACTGATAGCTTTCCAGTTAGACTTTTCTTTTTTTAGACATTGGGGTTTCCTGCATTAAACAACGTTGATATTGGGCAAGGGAATATATTCTTTTCAGATTTTAATATTTGACAGTATAATGCAATAAAGTTATTGATTTTGATAAGACTGAATTATCTGCATCACAAGTGACGCAGTGGGGAAGTCATGTTGTGCATTTCCTACTTAGATTGCATTCAAATAGACAGGTTTTCTGTGTCAGGGAAAAACCTTTTTGTGTTTTGTTTGTAAAACTATTTATTTGATGAAAAAATGTCCAATAGCTTTAGCTTGCTGAGGTTGTGCATTGTTTGGACTTGGAGCAAGGTTTTTTCCCTTTTGTGATTAATATGTGTAGAAAAGTAAGTCAAGTATGATTGTTATGTAAATTAATTATGATGAGCTCATTATTTGAATACAGTGTTCCTGCTGGGGTTTGAAACTGCCAGTCCATGAGGACTGGCAACTCTAAAAATTACCAGTCCCACTTAAGTTCTGTCAGTCCCAACTTTCAACAAATTGATAAATGAATGAAAAAATTGCCTGGTTTTAATTCTTTCAACAACATGTTCAATGCAATGACTCATCTGTGAAGTAACTAAGTAAGTTCAGTCACAATTTTTCTCTTTTGTTTCGAGACTAAATCACTATAAGTATATATTTAACCTCAAAGCAAAGCAAAATGTTATTTCCTTGCACTAAAAAATAGACAGAGGAAAAATATAGTTATATGAATATCACTGATTTAATATTTATAAGGTACTTTAATTTCCAGTCCACAGGGACTGGTAGTCACATGAATTACCGGTCCAAACTTAATTTTACCGATAAGAAACTGGTAATTACCGCTAAACGGGAACACTGGAATATGGTTAGAGCTGAAGTAGACTACGTTAAAAGTTTGAAACTTCTTGAACTGTACCATATGTACTGACATGAATCTCATTGCCTTGTGGAGGATTCAGTTTCTTCAGGAGAAACTACTTTGACTTGTTATATATTCCTTGTTTATTTTGCCTCTGTGTAATCAGGGTTTCCATGCTCTGTTTTATTCATATTCTTTATTAAGTTTGTGTTTGTCAACGAAGTGGTGTTTAATTGATTTTCACCATATTTGCTTGGACAGGCAATATATAATAAAACGACATTCATTCACCTTGTTCATGGCTATGTTGCCACCCAAAAAGATCTCGTCGTCTACCTTGCAGCTATTTGGAATCAGAACTCTGCTGCCAGAACCTAGGATGTTTTTTGAAAAGGCTTTCTTGAGTAAACAACTTGTTTTATGTTTTGCCGATATTTTGGTCAGTTATGACTATAGGCAAAAAAGAAGGAGAAAATATTTAAAAAAAATGTTATGAGGGATGGATTGAGGTTAATTTCCTAAGAAAATCAATTAATGGTTCACCTAAAACCCAACATGTTTTCAGTCTTATGATTAATTTATTTGTTTCTTTTGAAAAATATGTGGTATTCTCATAAAAGTTGAAATATATATTTTCTGACCTAATAAATTTTGTGCTCATGAAAGTTTGAATTCCACATATTGCCAGTGTAAGCTAATATGGCTGGGTCTGTGTTCTGATGTATTGATGTAGACTATCTGGCTGCCGTCTGACTGATGTTACACACACAAGATAAACAGGATATCTTAGCATATCCTGCATCGCATTCTCATGATGATGCACACAGTGAGTGAAGCATACACAATGAGCATGAAGAAGGATGTGTGTTGGTTCTGTCCAATCAGGGGCGATGGGGTAGCCTTGTGGTTAAAGCGTTCTCTCGTCTCACTGAAGACCCGGGTTCGATTCCCCATATGGATACAATGTGTGAAGCCCAATTCTGGTGCCCCCGGCTGTGATATTGCTGGAATATTGCTTAAGGCGGAGTAAAAACTAGACTCATTTACTGACTCAGACTCAAGTCTATAGACCACAACAGACATTTCAGAACAGTGAAAACCCTAAATGAGGACCCACTCTGTCAGGGTGTATTTGATGCAGCATTTTCAAGCAACTTGATATAAATAAGTAGTTATCCATGAACATGAACAAGCTTCATGGCAATTCCAATCTCATTAAAATCAGATCTTAGTTCTCTCTATCGCTAAACAAAGATCTGAGGACATCTCATTACGGGTCATGTTAGAATGACCTTTCATCCAACCAATCAGACCGTCGCTTACCAGATCGTGAAAGTGACAGTCGGAATGTGTTTTCTGATCATACAACCACAAAATATTTAACACGGGGTATTCCGAATGACAGTTACGGATTTTATGAGTATATCCATACAATCTAGGTCATCTATAAGCCATTCCAGAATGTTCTTCTTATCAGTTTTAATATTTTTTTGAGAATATGTCAAAATATGTTTTTCGAAAGTAGTCGCCAGTTTGAAACTAGTGTCATCATGGTCATAAAGCTCGAGAAAGCTGCCTTCTGATTGGCTAATGTTGATTTCTTGTCAGTCAAAATTAACGAAAGGTCGTTCTAACGTGACCCGTAATGGGATGTCCTCAGATCTTTGTTTAGCGGTAGCGAAAACTAAGATCTGATTTTAATGAGATTGTGACAATTCTTTCATTGTAGACCAATGAATGTTCTGCCCTTTCATAGTGCAAGAACACTAATGATGGAACATGTGGATGGAGGTACAGAACAGACTTATTACATTTTAAAAGCCTGAAAGAATTGACATTGTTTTTTTTAATGATAAGTCTGATTTTGAGTTATCATGATCATTATTCCATGTGGCAAAAATAATTCTTACAGTGGGGTTTGTTTCACTTAAAGCACTATTGATGTGTGGGTGTTTGATTTCCTTCCATGGTCAATGTTGTTATGGTCTATCGTTCCTCAGCTACATTCACTGGTTCGTCTTCTGTGATTTGGTTAAGTGGTGTTTTGACACAATGCTTGTAAATAATATTATTGATGAATAAGCTATTTAAGCTTGTAAAGAGAACAGGAAGCAATATCTGTTGCCACAGCGCCAGTATTTCATGGGCCATCAAACATTTCCAAAACACAATCATCTAGGATTGATTCCCTTGGGAGGCTGACGTCATCTGCGTCTGTCAGGGCCATTCTGTGTTGTACAGATGTGATTAGGTGATGACTGTGTGTAGGTCAATATCATGTACGTGCTGTATGCTACCAACAGTAACACGATGTAGGCTGAGGAATCCTGATGTCCTGTGAAGGTATACTTACTAAGTAAGTGTTAGCCTAGTGGTTAAAGCATTTACTCGTCACGCCGAAGACCCAGGTTCGATTCCCAACATGGGTACAATGTGTGTCCCCCCACCATGATAATGCTGGAATATTGCTAAAAGCGGCGTAAAACAATACTCACTCACTCTGATGTAGTATGCAATGTTATGTAGTATGCAATGTTAGTTGCATTTCTTTACTGTGCCAGGATCTGCCGCTGTGGATACTAGGGCTGTAATGATTCACCGATACCTACAATATCATCAACACTTAGGTACACACGATACTTGAATCGTCAGTTTGTGAGATCATGAAAATCTATAAAAAGAAGAGGAACTATTTGAGTTACCTCCTATAATGGCAGAAGTGGCTTTGCCCACCTGTAAGCATGACAGAACACAAGACATGGCAGCTGAGGACACGCTGACTATCTGTGACATTTAGTATCCATCCCTTCATTTAAAATTGTTTTGTTCTTGTGGTTTTCTTTGTTAAGGCTTTTGAAATAACGATAAATAAATGAGGTTTTAGAGCTGTATTTCAGTGATTTCATCATTTCTTACTATTTGATGTGGTGTATCGTGATGCCAGTTGTATCATCAGTTTGTATCGTGATACGAATTGTATCCCAAGATACCATGCGATACTCAGCTCTAGCATGTCTAGTGGATACCAGATTCCCTGTGATTTAATTGGTTTTGCAGAGTGTAAACTTGTGAATGCATCAGCAGTGATCAGGTTAATGTGCAAGATAATCGGTTCAATGCTGAGATAACATTGTGCATATTTCAACACATTCAGATAACATTTTGAAAAAGATATGATATGAAATGTTTTCTTTTTTCTCCACCTACTGAACAGAATTTTCATAAATAATTTGTGAACTAAGAAGTACAAAATGTCATGCCACAGTAATTTGCCATGGGCTAGTAGTATTTGAAGGATAGCAATTCTAATTTTTGTTTTTAGAAATGACAATTTTGCACTGGCTGAAAGGGTTGAATTACAGCTGAGATTACTAAAAATGTCTTGGTAATGCCACATTTGCCTCGGCGGCCGTGGGGTCTAAAATATCTACGGCCAATAGCAATTATAGGGCTGTTGCACCTTTCCCATGGTCACATACTGTAACAGTCACATTTGTTAGGGAAGCAGCACGGCATATTTTGAATTTGTGGAGACAGAAAACTTGCGGCTGCCGTACGGCCTTTCAAGTGAGGACACGCGGTCGTCTTAGGGCGTCCCTGCGGTGGCCGTAGGTTTTTGTCGAATACCAAGGCAGACGCATGGTAGATGTAAGTTAGGTTTATGGCGCCCGCAAGGGGGTTGCAGGGGGAACATACGGTGATCGTGCAGCCAGACTGACGCTACCACGACACACCTGAAGTATATAAGGAGGGGTTTGCCATACACATCAGACATTCACACGTAATGTCACAACAGATATTTCATTACAAAGTTTCACAAGTTTTGCACCATGCCTCCCCAATTGTTTTGGGGTCGGCAAAAGTCAACTGTAATTCATAAGACCCAAGGGCAGCCGCACAGCAAATACAAGGCCACAGTACGCCCGATGTATTGGCGCCGTGCAACGGCATGATCTACGGCGTGTCTAATTGCTACGGTGAACCTAGAAATTAAAAAAGTTATAATCTCGCACTATAGTCCCATGGCAACCCCAAGGCCTGTAAAAGATATGAAGACACCCTAGGGCGACCCTGAGGCCACTGCAGATCTTCTGTGGCTGCCGCAGGTATCTCTCGATTTCGGGGGCTATCCTAGCCGTTGAGAAAACGTGACTCAGGCATAAGCAGTAGATATACAGCCTGTCAACATGGTAAGGAAAAGACCATTCTGACTTTACACCTGTACAGTACACGTTCTGAAGGAATTGTCATGTGTGTATTATGACAGCATAATTCGAAATATTACATGTTGATGGCTTTAGAAGTAAATGAGTTTTCAGGTATCATATTCTGATTATATGAAAAGTAATATTTCCCTTATGTTACAAGTATATTTTTAAACATTTTAAAAGTCAACAGAATTGCAACAAAGTGCAGAATAAATGATCGATGATTCATCTCATCTTTGTGTTTTCAGAGATTAGTCCTATACGTCTTGGGTGTTTGAAATGAAGAATATATATTAATTATGACTATGATATTGATATGACTACCGTGTGTTTGGGGTCAAACACGCTGGTGGGTATGGTGATGTAAATAATTTCACCTTCCACATGTGTGCGATCAATAGTGGATATGAACACGGTGACAGATGTCTGATAGGGAGGTGTCGGCTTCTATACGTACATTCAGATACAGGCACAGGCAGCTGAAACATGGACTGCAGGCTCTCTTGTGTAAGTGCATTTCTGTCAATATGCCTTGCCCAACTTGTTGATGATAACATTGCCAATAACGTCAGTGAGTGAAATCAGTAACTTGTACGTAGGTATTTATTGTGTAGACAGCTGCTGTAATATAGCTCCATATTCTTGCAGCAATGTGCCCTACTGGAGGGCTGTTGTGTTGAGTGCAGTTTGTCCTTCATGTATGTAGGCTGAAGGGTTGGCTTGGTTAGAAATATTTTTTTAAACTCCATGGTTTAGTTAGAAAGCAACTGTTAGGGATGCTGTGTTAGGTACTGTACATCGAGACATAGACTTGCAGGAGTCTCTAAGGCAATAATTATTAGTTCCAATCATAAGTTCTAGATTATGTAAATAATAAAAATAAGTTGTCCCTATTAGCATGATTAGAAACTGGAGTCCACATATCTAGACTTCCCTATTAGGAGGATAGAATTACTACACATCCATGGACTTTTCTTTCAGTACAGCCTTGGAGCAAGGCTAATCGAGACATTGATATGTTATAAACTTTTGAAAGGTGGTATCAAGCATTGTGATGTGCAGGTGGTAAGACTCTTGGAGACCAAACACAGGTCTTATACATACCAGTTAAACAATATATGATCATCTGCAAAACATTGTCTGTAACACTCTCTGCGTAAAAAAATATAGGGACCATCAAAGTACATGCTGCCATATGTGCTCGTTTTGTCATGAAAAGTGAGACCCATAAACAGATTGACCCGTGAAGGTCAGGGGTAGAATAGGTCTTCAGCAATCCACACTTGCCGTAAGAGGCTATTATGCTTGTCATAAGAGGCAACTAACGGGATCAGGTGGTCAGGCTCACTGTTTTGGTTGATGCATGTCATTGTATCCCAATTGCGTGGATCGATGCTCATGATGTCAATCACTAGAATCTCTAGTCCAGACTCGATTATTTACAGACCACCGTCACATAGTTGGAATATTGCTGAGTGTGGCTTTAAACAAACAAACAAACAAACAAACAAACAACCAAACAAACAGTAAACAGATAGGGCTTGTCTGGTAAACAGACAAGACAGGGGGCACGGGTGGCCCAATCGTCTTAGGCGCCATGATTCGCTGTGCAGAGTTGCATCCCTTGGGCACGCCAGAAACCTATGATTGTGGGTTCGAATCCTGGTTCACCCTGATTATGTTTCAAGGTTTGTCCTCCCACATTAAGGTGATGCGCCGTAATATAACAGGAATACTGTTAAAAGCAGCGTTAAACCTAACTCACTCACTCACTCACTCACTCACTCGATCAAACATGTCAAACAATAGTAGATCAAACCTTGGTTACAGTAACATGTCATACAAAGGTATCATTATTTCGTGGAGCACTGTTAATTATTAGACTATCACTTGTCATAGAGTGATTGGAAACGTGGATACAGTCAAGTCTCGTTAATCCTACACTCATTAATCTAACAGTCGGCTTTATCTGACACTAACAATGGGAAATGATTGAATCTGTGCTGTTTAGACATAATAATCCGACAGTTTCGCACTCCGACACCGACACACCTCATTTGCAATGAATTACCGAAATCACTCTTGAGTCCGACACAGTGATCAGCGTACTGGTCATCTACCCGTAAGTACACAGCCTGTGTTTTGATGCGAGATGAGTCTGCTGGTAGCAGCATATTACAATGGCTACAGAGATAAACTTGTTTAACATGAAACAATTAATGCTTTAAATGAAGAAAACAGGATTAATCACATGCTTAGATTACCTCAATCTCATTAAAATCAGATACAAGTTCTCAACATCGTCAAGGACATCCCATTACAGGTCACATCAGAACAACCTTTCACGAACTATGACCAACCAATGAAATGACTAACAGGAAGTCAACGTTAGCCACTAAAGAAGCAGCTTCTTTAGCTTTGCTGTACCAGTTTCAAACTGGTGACTATCCTTTTTAAAGTATTTTGAATTATGTAATATAACAATATGAATATTTCATTTTTTATTACGTGTTTGTATCGTTACCTATCGTGCAGTTGTCCGATTTTCAATCATGAACGTTGATACTACTTAATTTCGTTTATCCGACATACTAGTTAATCCGACATAATCATATGCAACCAACGATGCCGAATTAACGGGACTTGACTGTGTTAAGGATTGGATAGAAATCATTGGATTCACAAACCTGTTCCTTGATCATATATTTAGCAATGTTCGTAATGCAGCAAGTCTAGCTGGGTGGTTCTGTGGTGTTGTCACACATAAACAGATGCAGCCAACAGCAACAGACCTTAACATGCTTGACAAACGTTTTATCTTTGTTGACATAGCATATGGATTGATGTTATTCATGTGTAGAAATCACAATCTTATAACATGAAAGTGTTGTTTGTTCTGTTTCGCCATGGCGACAAAGAACAATGTGTTTTGTTAACTATTTCACATTGTCCAATTCCTCTTCTTTGAAGATTACTCTAGTGCCTAGTTACCATTGTTACAGAGGGAGAATGTGTGCACGTTCTTTTGAAATAGGTATGACACAGATTTTGAATAATTTCAGTTTGTTTTTTATATGACAAATATATGTCACTTTGATGCCTATGATGTCACTAAAGCTGTGTTTCACTCACTCATGAACGATTGAACTCACGAACCATGCGAATCATGGCATGGTAGAATATGTCCATATATTTGCATGGTATGGCATGGTATGGCATGGTAGAATATTTCCATATATTTGCATGGTATGGCATGGTAGAATATTTCCAGATATTTGCATGGCATGGCATGGCATGGCATGGTATGGCATGGTAGAATATTTCCATATATTTGCATGGTATGGCATGGTAGAATATTTCCAGATATTTGCATGGCATGGCATGGCATGGTATGGCATGGTAGAATATTTCCATATATATTCTTGTCAACATGGTCAATGTAACACAAAGTCACCTTTTTCTTGTCCAAAACATTTAATATTCATCATTGAATATCTTTCACACCAATGGACATCCTTTCTCTGGATGGCCATGACCTTGACCTCATTCTGAGTAGACAAGTGTATATGCAAGTTGGTCAGGCTGGCTATTTTGATAAGCATGATTAGAATTGATCAGCTAGTTATATCTCATCCAATAAGTCATCTTCACCCGAGTCCAGACAGACCTTTTAGGAACAAGACCCTGGAGTGGTCCCTGCTTCAACCTCATTGCTTGACAGGGTTTATGAGCTGCAACGCCAAGTGCTAACTGTGATTATGTTCTGATACGTCTTGATACAATGTACATGAAAGTGAGGCTGAGTGAATCATGATGTGGTCAGACAACTACTGAATTGGAATATTACTTTATCTTTTGCCATTTCCCCACTTTGAAATGTCATTACTTCCTTGCGTGGTGACGTTATCAAATTATTAACATGGTTTGTAGCAACCTTGGCCTAGTTTGCATTCACATTGGTTGTTTTTGATTGGCAGCTTGTGATAGCAACAATATCAAAAAGTTATTCAGATGGAATGGGGATGCCATATGTTTTGTTCAGAGGGAAATAGCGACACGTTTTGTTCAGATGGAAATAGTGACACAGGTTTTGTTCAGATGGAAATAGCGACACAGGTTTTGTTCACATGGAAATAGTGACACAGGTTTTGTTCAGATGGAAATAGCGTTCACAGGTTTTGTTTAGATGAAATAGCAACACAGGTTTTGTTCACATGGAAATAGCAACAGAGGTTTTATTCACATGGAAATAGCGACACAGGTTTTGTTTAGATGGAAATAGCGACACAGGTTTAGTTTAGATGGAAATAGCGACAGAGGTTTTGTTCAGATGGAAATAGCGACACAAGTTTTGTTCAGATGGAAATAGCGACAGAGGTTTTGTTTAGATGGAAATAGCGACACAGGTTTTGTTTAGATGGAAATAGCGACACAGGTTTTGTTTAGATGGAAATAGCAACACAGGTTTTGTTCAGATGGAAATAGCAACACAACATGTTATGCTCAGTTTAAGATAAAGTATTATCAGGATTGACTGAGGTTCATGATGATTTCTTGAGGTTAGAGTGGTGTCCCTTAGCTGCCAGGATCTGCTGATTGTTGCTTTGTATCTCACATTAACCCTGAGTATGATTCTTGGTTTGTCATCATGATACTTTAGGTTTTACCAGAATGTTCAATGTGTATGACCTGCATCACTGGGACTTTTTGCCACAGTTTTCTGCTATGTTACAAGTGACGTACTATTGGAAGGAAAGTTGGGTGCAACTGACGTACTTCAAGTGACCTACTCTTGGAAGCCTGTCCAGAAAAAATTAAACATGAAAATGTGTTTTTGGTAATATAGACCTTCTTAAACAATAAAATATGTTATAAATAATTTCCATATCTACATCACTATCAGTGATTCAAGAAGCCAGCTGCAGTTTTAACTCTATGGCAGAATGACTTTCATATAAATAAATAATTGACATTGCTGTTTATTTATATATTTTTTCGACTGACCTTGTGTGGAATAAATCCATGAAACATAAAATTAATAATGTGTAGCCTTACATATTTCAAGTGAAAGCAGCATGTGTGAACATGTTTTACATCTGTAATCACTTGGTTCCATAGCTTATTCAGAACAGATGTCCATGTAGTTAGCGTGCTTAGGTTAGACTTTTTATATTCTGGGTTTACAATCCACCGAATTAATTAATAAAATGCAATGTGTTTTAGTTTTGCTGACCATTAATATACTTGTAGTTTGTTTATTTAATATTATTAATACCTGTTGAAAATTGATCTTAAATGCTTCAAAACAAATTATGACGAATCATGAAAGATTTGTGTCTGTAACAGTAGAGTGTAAACTATTGATTTGTACTTTTCTCTATTCCTCCTGCTCCTACTTTTGTGTCCTACCTACTTAACATTTATAGGAAATATAAAAATATACTTGAAATTAGAACTTAAAAAATAATAAATTTGACCTACCGGCCTGAATTTTGGGGCCCAAAGTCCATAAACCCCCACCTTACAAGTCTGGCCTCAGATGATGCCAAACCTTGTTTAAGCTGGGTGGCTTCTTATCATGTGTTTCTACCATCTTACCCGAAAGTAAATATACAGTTGGTAGTGATAGAGGTAGTGTAAACTGCATCTTGTTTGAAATACTTATTCAAGGTTCACTTTGGATGAGATAGGAGAATACGTGTTTGGAAGTCAGGGTTGAAGGATCCCTTATAAGTCCTGTTAATCCGACATGGTTGGTTGCATATGATTATGTCAGATTAACAAGTATTTCAGACAAATGAAACGTTATGGATCGAAAATCGGACAACTACACGATAGATAATGAAACAAGTATCCTCAGTGGTAGCGAGAACTTAGAACTGATTCGAACGAGATTGAGGTAATCTAGACATGTGATTAACCCTGTCTTGTTTATTTAAAGGATCAAATTTCTGTGCAGCCATTGTAATATGCAGTCACTAGCTGACTCGTCTTGCATAAAAAAACGGTGCTGTGTACTTGCAGGCAGATGACCACGGAGTGCACTAAATACTGTGTCACATTAATGCCTGGTAATGAGTAAATCAGCAATTTGTCGCAAATTAGGTGTGTTGGAGTGTGAGACTGTCGGATTAACTGGTCGACTTGGCACAATTTAATTGGTCCCCATCATTAGTGTCGGATAAAACCGATTGTCGGATTAACTAGACTTGACTTTATACTACTAAAATAAAGTTAAGGAACACTTGATTCTTTCATGTTACTATAAAGGCTGTTATAGTAGGAAAGAATTGGGTGGTCCTTAACCTTGAACATGTCCCTGGTAGTCACTTTGCTAATACAACAGGCAGACCACGTCCACACATAGATCTTCATCATATTTAACCCATTTGTAGTTGTATATATATACATATATATGATAGTTAAGCGATAAATCTCAAAGAACAATGAAGAACAAAATGTGTTTGTTTTTTTCATGATGAAACATTGCTATTTCTTGACTTCATTTCTGGAGATTCGAACATGCGCTCGTGACTTAGTGACGTTGTATATTGGATGATGTTATTTTTGAGAGGGGAGTGTCCGTCCTTGTCCCACATTGCAAAAGACAGATTCTATTGAGGGAGTAATCATTATTAAAATATGGGTAAATATTTCTAAAGCTTGTACATTTTAATAACATCCTTAAAGAGACTGTACATAATGTTGATATCTCATATAAGAAACAAACGACTTGTGGTCGTTGTTCATCGTACAATAAAACACTGCAGTGAGAATAAACCACTTGGTGCTGTGCCCCTCATGGCTTATTCTCCCTGCAGTGTTTTATTGTATGATAAACAACTCCCACTCCTCCTTTGCTTCTCAAGCATACAACACATACAGATCATGTGGTGTGATATAACATGTGCATCTGATACATTTACATTGATCTGGACACATACACATCTGGGTTGCAGGACCTGGACTTAAAGACTTCAGCCTAAAGTCATCCTGGAAGATGTTTTCTTTCAATTTCACTTCTACATCAGCAGTTGCCAGGGAGGGTTGTTGTTGCTGCTTCAGGTTATGATAATACATGATGGCGGGGCACTGGTTTAGATCAATACACTAGGAACATATATTGTTTGTCTTGAGATTATTGTAAATAAATCATATTTGATTAAGTTTTTAGATCCGTGCCAGTCTTGGAGAAAGCCATTTGCTGTCGATATGAGCAGTCTGATGAGTCAGGCGTCCTCCAAGCTGTTACTACCACGAAAATATATGACTTAACATATGTCATGTGTCATGTTACACAAATATAGAGAGAAGAGCATGTGAAACTAAGTTTTAAATATTTTAAAAATATTTGGACAGCACTGAGTCTGGCTCTGGGTCTGGGTCTTATCAGTGGCTGTAGAAAGCCATACTTCTTATATTTTATGGATTACAGATTCTTTTGGTTGGGTACTAGGTCGAAATAAAAAGATACTTAAAGATCAAGTTTGGTTTGCTTTATTAATTTATCTGTTATTATACATGCTCTGCTTTTTGTCATGGTTTAAGGGGCTGGATGTATCATGCATATCATGTAATAAAGTATACACGTACTTGAACACTGCATGCTCCTCAAGTTTGTCAATTTTCCAAAGGTCACAGATCCCTGCTTATTTTACTGACTTGTTTTTTTGTGGATATACCTCTATGGCATCATGTATTGTCCACAAGGAAAGATTTCACTATTTAGCAATTCCTTCTATGTGCATCTTCCTGAGGCAAGAGAGTTAACTGACTTTAAAAGTCCAGTTTCCACCCTTGCCGAACTAGGCTGGAATTGCAGGGCTCGATCGTAGCGCCACCAGTGGCTATTATGAGTTATGTCCCTTCTATGCTTCTCCTATGGACCAATCACATACCACCTCTCGTATCACTTGCATTTGCTTCAAACTACATGGCGGCGCCCAGTCAAGATGATCTGATCGATAATCGAGATCTATGTTGTGATAAAATGAGTGCATCAAATCACGTGAGCACTTTGATTAAGAACATGAAAAGATTTGGAAAATATCTGTTGACGGTGCAAATGATTTGCAAATCCTGCAATCGACCGAAATCTGCATGACACTTTACAAACCGGATTTCGATTTCGTTGCGCTATTGTGATTGGACTATAATGCATAGACTCATTATGCCAAAACGTAACTCAATAATACCAGCCTAGTTCGGCAAGGGTGGAAACTGGACTTTTATAGTAAGTTAACTCACTTGCCTCGGGAAGATGTTTATGTGAGGCTTAGAACTTATCAATCAACCCTCGTACCATAGGATTTCTTCTTTGGGTGGAAGGCATACTAGTATTTTAATAGTTTTAACGTCTTGTAGTCACTACTCCACACACCCTCCAATCGTCACTAGTGATATGGGCATGTTGGTAACTTACCTTGACTATCATTGGTGGGAATAGTGCAAGTTCTAGTCCTGCATGAAGTTGGTGTAGCTTACCTCGCTCCCAATACAGATAACTTTGATGAGGATGAAGGGTATTGATAAGTTTCAGCATGTCTTCAGCTTGTTCCCAGAACACTGTAACAGTCAACTCGGAGTCGGACACAAGACAACCCTTACTGTAAACCAGGGGACCGGAAAATTTAAAATCCCAATCGAACATTTGCATTAAAGCCACGTTCCCTACCAATAGCGTTTGGCAGATCCGCTCTACTGATCTGCATCGGTCAACTGGCTGTCGTCACGCTTTCGCTACTTGTCTGAGGTTACGTATCGTAGCATTGTGAGGATAATGAGGTACATCGATGATGCAAGGTATTTATGTACAGTTGGAAACACCTTTCACTCAAATTAAAGATGTTCTCAGTAATTAATCCTCGATTAATCAGTGTCAGCTTGGTTATATCCCATTAGTTAGACGTCCCATTAGTTAGACGTCCCAATTGATAGACATTTTTATTTAGGCAAAGAGGGAATATACCTACAGGTGTAATGGATCAGTCCTAAGTAGATTAAAGTATTGGGTAGGGATAGGGGACCCCCAGTTTAGGGAGTATATATGTTACGATTTGATCAGTTGAAGGAGTTGAGTTTAGATTATCTACTCATCAAACAAATAAATATGATCCTGCGGTACGTATCATTATCAGTATCGATATGGCTGGTTTAAGGAAAGTAGAGTACATCACCTCTCGGCGTGGAAGTAAGCAGTTGATATTAGATGGATATATTTACAACAGAAACCGCGAGAGGCAAACCTGCACACATTGGAGATGTGTCGTCAAGACGTGCAATGAGAAATGTACGACTGTCGGTGATAAATAAACTGTAACAGTTATTAAATGTAAAGTGTACATTACCAAAAACTGTCACAAAGTGTTGTTACAAACTGTATAAAATTAATCAAATGTAAAGTGTCATTAAATGTTAAGCATAATATTAAAGTATCTATTTAAAGCTACTTTGCTTTGTTTGTCAGATCTTATCTGGACTATTCCATTTTAAAGTCTGAGGTAACAAGCATGAGGATTAGTGTGCACTCAACCGTTTAAAGTGTTGTTATAAGCTGTCTAACTATTGGGACGTCTAACTAATGGGAGGACACCGTCAACTCAGTTTATTGCCTATTACAGTGATTGACTGATTGGACTATCATGTAGGTACAATGTATTTACAGCAATCAAAGAAACAAAGCTTGTCAGTGTAGATAATCTTCATTGTGTTACAACTGCAGACAGAAACTGCTCAGTCCTAACTGTTGATCATGTCCGGTCAAAATTTAAGAATGTCCGGACAATACTTTTGACGGTTTCCGGACCCCTGCTGTAAACCCAGGGGAGACACCTGTGTTTGGTGACATCCAACCTCATTTTGGACTTGTAGTTACGTGAAATAACTAGATATGAGAATAAAATGACTAGTCTGCCAAGATTGTTCCTGGACTACTGGACTAGTTTCTATATCAGTACCTCTAATCCCTAAGCAGTGTTTGAGAAATGTTATTGTTCATGTACAACGAGAATGTTGATTAAAAGTGGCAGTTGGTTAAGACCTGATGGAGAATTTTATGTTTTGAGGATCCTAGATATGCATATGATGGAATCTGTGATTAATTACTTACATACACAATGAGATACACATTCAGTAGAATCTGCTATACTTATCCCATGTTTCTACTTTCAGTGGAACAGCTATTAGATCACTTAAGATTCCCTTGTAACCATTGCTTGCTAACATTGTTTGCCCTTCAGGAGTAGAGCATTGTTAAGCAGCCATTGATGATAATTCAATCACAATATCATAATCCAGGTTTATTCTACTGATTTGTTGGGTAGGCTACAGATGATTGCTATCATTACTTCAACCTAAGCTCCTGCCAACAGCAATCGTTCAGCGTCCAAATACCATTACCACTGACCTGTTGCCACCAGCTATTCTAAACTGTTGCTGACCCTCATTTACGAGGGTTACTGACCCTCTCTAATGAGGGTTTACTTTGCATGATGGTCTATTACCATCAGATGCATGTATGTGCTGAGCTGATTAAGCTGTTGTTGGGGGTAATGAAATGCAAGTCATGTGGAGATGTGTCCAAGCCTATATCAGGGAGGCTGGTCTGGCCATCAGTCTGGCCCTTGGGGAAGGGGGATAGCATTGCAGGACGAGCTTGATTGTGCTTGGGCTTCTGAGCCGAACAGACGGATATCAACATGTATTCTATGTGAAGGCATCAATTGTTGGAACAGGCACGGTATATTGAATGTTGTGTCTGACTGCCTGCTGATCAGAGAATAGCCGACTCCATTGTGAAGGCCCGGGGTAGAATAGGTCTTCAGCAGCCCATGCTTGCCGTACAAGGCGACTATGCTTATCGCAAGAGGTGACTAACGGAATCGGGTGGTCAGGCTCGCTGACTTGGTTGATGCATGTCATCATGTCCCAGTTGGGTGGATCGATGCTCATGATGTCAATCACCGGATTGTCTGGTCCAGACTCGATTATTTACAGACTGCAGTCATATAGCTGGAATATTGCTGAGTGTGGCGTTAAACAAAAAAACAAACGTTGTATTTCAAGTCCCAGATGGGGTTATAAGAGGGGTGTCGTAATATTGAGGCATCACAATACTTACGAAATACTCGTATTTCTCCAAAAGATACAGGATACACTTTTGAGTACTGATGCAGGAAATCTATAAAAATAAGAAGGTTGTTTATTACTATTCATGTTGCTAATATTTACCCTTCATCATGAGCATGCAATGTCGTACTAGAAAAGATTCAGTTCTAGACCTTCGTAGAGTACAGAAGGATTGTGAGAGATAGTTTAAATGGTACATTCACTAATACTGAAATGATATTACAGTTCACTGATTGATTGTGTGAAAATCAATCATCTGCTTTTCCAAATGAACACATATTCCTAATGGTTTGTATTGTGAGACTGGCATTATAGATTAACTGTAGTAATATGAAAGAATCGGGTGGTCCTAAAAGGGACAGTACGTCAATGGTTGTGTGTGTTTTCAAATCATGCATTAAATACTTTCAAAGTGAGACGTCACATGCCCGACTCAGATCTCAAACAATAGAGCTCCGCTAGGGCTGGGACGGGTAACTCGGGTAATGGGGTCGAGTGGGTACTTAGTAGGACGAGGGTACCCACAGGACTACCCAGACTTGTGGTTAGTCACGTGATATATAGTTTAATGACAAAAATTATCTAGAACTCTATGGTTACACTACAAGTCAGTAATGTTCGCATTTCTTTCTGACTGTGCACCCATTCCTTCTGACTTTTCATTTGGTTGAATAAAGATATAACTAAGTCAACTTCAGAATATGCGTGACCAGATCGTTTAATGCATGTATCTGAAGTGCAAGTGCTGTGGTAAAACAAAATTCCCAATCGGACATTTTGTATCTCTTGAGACCTACACTGGGTACCCGGATACGGTCGGGTAATAGGGTGGTGGGTCCCCGGGTAGTAAATTTGGACTTGTCCCAGCCCAGAGCTCCACACAGCGAAGCCCACAACGCAAGCCCTGCAAAGAGTAAACTGGCTTCAGTAATGTTTTGTAATAGAGGCATATTGAAGAGTTTTTCTTACGCATGAGTTACAAAATACTAAGTACTAGCTTGATTGTATTAGAAGTGAGTGTTGACCAAAGCCTGGATTACCAAAGCCTGGTACAATATGAATATGCTTCGGTCATATGAAGCCAATCATTCTCCTACAGAGTTCCTTCCTGCCAGCCTACCTCTCTCACACAGTCCATACGTGTGTTTTTTCATCTGTTTTATTTGATGAGTCTACACATTTAGATATACAACTTGAAAGTGTTTGTGTGAACAACATAACAATACCAATCGCCCCGTTATTATCAGTGCTCATTTCTTTGTGTACCATGTTGCCTTTTAAACAACAGGAAGCAATCACAGTGGTCACCGTTTGTGACGTCACAGGAAACAGCTGATCACATGTTTTTGCAAATGGCGAACGGAATAACTCACCGTGAAAGTTGTTTATATGCCGCTTTCAATAAAGGTAGTTACTTCACTATCAATATATGAACTTTGCAAAACGTACGTAATAGCTATTGGTGATTTCATCTGTGGATTATATATTATAGCTGTGGATTACATATATTGTTACATGTAAAGATTGTGGAGTTTATGAAGAACGATAAACTTTGAACATTCAATTGAAAACTTAAACCATAAAAATCTGTTTCCATTTATGTATTTTTCATCCACGTGCTGCCATTGAAGGCCTTTGGGATGGAGAGCTAGCGATACGGTCACTTTGATCATGTTGATGTGTAATGCTATATTCCCCTGTACCTCACTGTCACAGTTCTAGTAGTAAAACACACTGAAAGGCTTGCATTAAGCCTGTCAGTTCTTATTTCAAAGTAAGTGCGTTTGTTTGGAAACAAGAGAAATTTTCTGCCACAGATAAGTCTAATGGTCCCTGGAGCAGATCATCCTGTCATGGAATAAGGCAAGCTGAGCCGAGTGAAGCTCTGGGGTTATTGGATATTGTTTGCAAACAAGGCTTCAAAATGGTCGACGTCCTGTCCCTTTCTTGTAACTAGTACAGCATCTCATTGGCTTAAGCGAGTTGGCAGACCTAGCATGTGAAGTCATTCAAACAATAGAGGTGACACGATACATCTGTGGACCTGTGCATTGTGAGTTTCCTTGCGATGCGATACATGATACATTTATTTCGGTTTTGATGCAAGACGATTCACTTGCTAAAAGGAATTACTTACTACTCGAAAAATGACACCAAGGCTTTTTGTAAGTCAGATATCACAAAATGTGTTGTAATTAGGGTTTCAAGTTCACTACTAAAAATAACCGCTACCAACATGTGAATATGCTCTGAAATATTTCAAGGCAAGAAGTTTCTATGCGATTTGATGTAAATGTGCATGGCGTGATATGTATCGTATTGTGACCTATAAATCATGATACGTATTTTATCGTGTGACCTTGCTGTATCATTTCACCCCTATCAAACAACACTTAACTTGTCTGGGGGGGCACGGGTGGCCCAGCCGTCTAAGGCGCCGTGAGTTGCATCCCTTGGTCACGCCAAGTTAGCGAGTTAGCACCAATTATGTTTCTAGGTTTGTCAGCACCATACCTGTGCTCATGGGTTTCACCGAAGTGGTAAACGTCTGAGACCAGCATCACTTCGGGTATTCCAGTTATATTTCGGTGTTTCAGCTTTATGTGGGAGGAATCCCACATAAAGCTGAAACACCGAAATATAACTGGAATACTGTTATAAGCGGCATTAAACCCAACTCACTCACTCACTTAACTTGTCTGCAAGTTCATGTTATATGATATATATATCAGTCAGGCAGTTTATATGTATATATCATGTATATAGTTACCCTCATTACACGATCCATATGGACATGTTTTATGAGAGTTCCAGTTTCATGAGAGACACTAATCATATTATACAGATGTTAGATCCGCACTGTTCACTGACTGTGGAACCAGGTCACTTTAACACGTTCAAAGATGGCCTCAGAGGTCAGTTGGCAGTCCAACATGTTGGAATCGCGTTGTTCAAAACCCACTCGGGACCATGTCTGCTCAGTTGTCTGAGGTTCTGGAATTCACTCTGCAGAGTTGTGTCATATGATTTGGGTTCAAGCGATGAATGTGGTTAAAGCATTCGCTCGTCATGCGGAAGGCCTGTGTTCGATTCCCCATATGGGTATCAATGTGTGAAGCCCGTTTCTAGTGTCCCCAGCTGTGATATTGCTGGAATAGTGCTAAAGGCAGCGTAAAACCATATTCACTCACTCACTCATTCAAATGATGTTTCTTGGATTGTCAGCATCATACCCGTGTTCGTGGGTTTCACCAAAGTGGTAAACACCTAAATGGTTGGGCTTTCCTCCAACAGAAAGCTGACACACTGTTCCAAGCGGTGTACACCTGAAACACTTTGTTGCAATCACTAGATTGTCCGGTCCAGATTCTATTATTTACTGACTTCCATCATATAGCTGGGATAATGCTGTGTGTGGCGGTAAAACAACAGACAAACAGTTAGTTGGCTCTTACGACCAGCATAGGTTGCTGGAGACCTATTCTAACCAGGCATTGACTCCAATGGGGAAATACTGAGATGATATCAACTGTGGACTAACTGTGAATAACACAACATAAAGGTTTGACTTCAAATGCACTGAGTTAATATTTAATATCACATCAGCAATATTTCACCTATATGCTGATATAGCAACTCCAGATTCATACCCAAACATTCTACTCAACTTTTTATTGAGATAATCAGATATGTCATTTTATTTAAACAAATACACACTTAAATATATACTGATGATGTGAATCAGTTCCAACTATCAGACTATCAAAAGCTAAAAGTATCCCTTTCAAAGTGGAATTTATTTATTTTTACTAAAAGCCTAGGCAAGTCTAGATCAAACTAAACAAGTCTAGTTTGCTTGATTATGAAAACAGCAGAAGAGGAAAGGTTCTTTCGAAAAAATATTTTCATTAGATTAAAGACATGTTTTCATTGACTAAGGGTTAGTCTATTGAGTTATGTGTATGTTGCAATATGTGTTTGAAAGGATATATGTTTAAGAAAGTGAATTTCCAACTAATGTTAACCATGCTAAGTGGTCATAAATTATGAATGCCCTTATTAGGATTTCTCCACTCTAATTCTGAGCTGTACTAAGTAGTTAGGAAACCTGCTTATGGTCTGTGCAGAGATGGGGCCGGTCGGGTAGCCTAGTGGTTAAAGCATTTGCTCGTCACGCCGAACACCCGGGTTCGATTTCCGACATGGGTACAATGTGTGAAGCCCATTTCTGGTGTCCCCCACCGTGATGTTGCTTGAATATTGCTAAAAGCAGCGTTAAACCATTCTCACTCACTCACTCTGTGCAGGGATGCATACTGAAGCGGTTAGGATGAGACTGCTGTGAAGGACACTGTTTGACATTAAAGATTGATTACCACAATTCAGGGTCATGTGTCTCTAACTGTGCAGTGTAGGACAAAACAGCAGGACAATCAACATCTGTGATAGAACAGCATGGGGTCTGATAACAATTGACCAAAGACGTATATACGTCCGTGAATTGACAAATCATCGCATCAGATGAGTACTTGGTATCTATTCATTATCTTGATAAGATAATTAGGTTTATCATGTGTGTAATGGGTAGTTTCTTCGCAAGATGAATACTAGGGATAAAATGGTATCTATTTGGGTCGGAAATGGATAGATATACAAATGGAGAAGGTCAGGTGGGTACTAATTTCAGTGTTTTCAAACAAACATGCGTCACCCTGTCTTAGCATGTGTTGTTTACTTGGGTGTGAGGTACTACCGGTATATCGATACATTGAGGTTCATTCTACATATCACAATATCATTTTTTCATGTTCGAATGTGGGGTGATGTCAAATTGGGATTTTTATCATGTGTTTAATGTTATATACTTCCCAAATGCCTTCGCTGCCCAGGAGCGAGCATCCCAAGCCCCAAGATGGCTGCATATTTTTTGAACGAGTAAACATTATGTTGTACCAGCATCTTGTTTTGTTCCATTTATGAACTTCAGTTCATACCTTAATGTATCAAATTGCTTCTGAATTCAAAATTTAGAATACAATATATTGTGATATGTATTGCAATACGGCCTTGTGCATTGCACATGTTTGTTTATTGTTTAACCCTGCACTCAGAAATATTCAAGCTATATGACGGCAGTCTGTAAGTAATCGAGTCTGGACCAGACAATTCAGTGATTGACATCATAAGCATTGATCCACGCAATTTGGATACGATGACATTCGTCAACCAAGTGAACAAGCCCTACCAGCCGATTGTCTAGATGTGTATTCCAGACGATCTCTCTTTTCTTAAATTATTCACTAAATAATTTTCATGTGGTTATAAATTGTATATCTTTGTTATGTCTAATCAGGGTGGTATTGGGTGCGTTATGAGAGATGAAAGTTTGAGATTTTGTAATGATGTTTTGGGGATGTCTTCTTACCAGTGTCAGTTTAAGGTCATCCGGTTCTGAACTGTGTCTAACTGGGTGTCAGGGTGATGCCTTGTGAGATGATCTAAGGACACAGCGTTCACACAGATTGACAGCTGATTGACAAATTGACATACTACTATTAGCAGAACTCCATCCAAAGACGTGACCACCGTATAAACAGGGAATATTGCCATGAAAGACGGAAAATAATTATTGGAGGATGTTGATGAGGCAAATTAGGCAAGGTTGAGACAATTTGAACGGGAAGCTTGGGATGAAGGGATGTTGGTGTATCTGTTGCTGATGATGTCCTTGCTGTAAGGAATCTTGAGATGAAGGGATGTTGGTGTATCTGTTGCTGATGATGTCCTTGCTGTAAGGAAGCTTGGGATGAAGGGATGTTGGTGTATCTGTTGCTGATGATGCCCATGCTGTAAGGAAGCTTTAGATGAAGGGATGTTGGTGTATCTGTTGCTGATGATGTCCATGCTGTAAGGAAGCTTTAGATGAAGGGATGTTGGTGTATCTGTTGCTGATGATGTCCTTGCTGTAAGGAAGCTTGGGATGAAGGGATGTTGGTGTATCTGTTGCTGATGATGCCCATGCTGTAAGGAAGCTTGAGATGAAGGGATGTTGGTGTATCTGTTGCTGATGATGTCCTTGCTGTAAGGAAGCTTGGGATGAAGGGATGTTGGTGTATCTGTTGCTGATGATGTCCATGCTGTAAGGAAGCTTGGGATGAAGGGATGTTGGTGTATCTGTTGCTGATGATGCCCATGCTGTAAGGAAGCTTGAGATGAAGGGATGTTGGTGTATCTGTTGCTGATGATGTCCTTGCTGTAAGGAAGCTTGAGATGAAGGGATGTTGGTGTATCTGTTGCTGATGATGTCCTTGCTGTAAGGAAGCTTGAGATGAAGGGATGTTGGTGTATCTGTTGCTGATGATGTCCTTGCTATAAGGAAGCTTTAGATGAAGGGATGTTGGTGTATCTGTTGCTGATGATGCCCATGCTGTAAGGAAGCTTGAGATGAAGGGATGTTGGTGTATCTGTTGCTGATGATGTCCTTGCTGTAAGGAAGCTTGAGATGAAGGGATGTTGGTGTATCTGTTGCTGATGATGTCCTTGCTGTAAGGAAGCTTGAGATGAAGGGATGTTGGTGTATCTGTTGCTGATGATGTCCTTGCTTTAAGGAAGCTTTAGATGAAGGGATGTTGGTGTATCTGTTGCTGATGATGTCCATGCTGTAAGGAAGCTTTAGATGAAGGGATGTTGGTGTATCTGTTGCTGATGATGTCCTTGCTATAAGGAAGCTTTAGATGAAGGGATGTTGGTGTATCTGTTGCTGATGATGCCCATGCTGTAAGGAAGCTTGAGATGAAGGGATGTTGGTGTATCTGTTGCTGATGATGCCCATGCTGTAAGGAAGCTTGAGATGAAGGGATGTTGGTGTATCTGTTGCTGATGATGCCCATGCTGTAAGGAAGCTTGAGATGAAGGGATGTTGGTGTATCTGTTGCTGATGATGTCCATGCTGTAAGGAAGCTTGAGATGAAGGGATGTTGGTGTATCTGTTGCTGATGATGTCCTTGCTATAAGGAAGCTTTAGATGAAGGGATGTTGGTGTATCCGTTGCTGATGATGTCCTTGCTGTAAGGAAGCTTTAGATGAAGGGATGTTGGTGTATCTGTTGCTGATGATGTCCTTGCTATAAGGAAGCTTGAGATGAAGGGATGTTGGTGTATCTGTTGGTGATGATGTCCATGCTGTAAGGAAGCTTGAGATGAACGGATGTTGGTGTATCCGTTGCTGATGATGTCCTTGCTGTAAGGAAGCTTTAGATGAAGGGATGTTGGTGTATCTGTCGCTGATGATGTCCATGCTGTAAGGAAGCTTGAGATGAAGGGATGTTGGTGTATCTGTCGTAGAATTTTTTGCATTTCCATGGCAACAAGATGGACTTAGGTTCTGTGAAGGTAGGGTCCGTTTCCGGAGCATAACTCATTAACCGTTCAATATTTTTTCATGTAACTTTGCATGTCTGTTAGGTTCATGGTGAACTGGTGCCTTTTGCTATTTAGAAATTTTAGAAATTTATATATTTTTATTTGTTGAACTTTTAGCATTGTGTTTAGAAATTAATGAATTCTCTTTTTAAATGCCAAAAAATTCAGTTTGATACCTATTTAACCTGTTTAAGGAATCTTATAACTATAAGTCATAATGAAGTTTTTTGTGTGCCAACATTTTGTGTTTGAGGTATCTTCCATAGTAGGGAAAACTGTGCATGCCTTCTACCATGTTGTCAGTATGTGCCTCAATAATGGTTGAGGGTAACTTTCATTTAATGACTTCATTATCAAATCCATTATCCCTACTTCTGTATTGATTATGACAGAGATGAGTGTATGATAAGATGGCATACTTCTCTATGAAACTTTTTACAGTTGTCAGCACATGGTGATATGAAAACTTTTGTGCTGTAGAGCTTTAACATTCACATTTATGATATTCCCTTGTTTGTTTTTTCACTTTATCATATCACATGGTATGACCACATTGTTAAAAAGCCACAACATAAAATGTGTGAGGCACTCGTGGCAGCCTACTCCTCGCAGAGAGTGCCGGTAACATGAAATATAATGTTAATCACAGTGAATTTAGGTATTTCTCAACCGATTTTGAAGCGGGAAAAAAGCAAGACACAAAAAATGTTGTCAATATTTTGATTTATAGACGCAAAATCATAAATTAAGACGCATTTTGCGGCCTTTAATTTCAAACCCCGATGACACATGAAAAATGAAACAAAAACACCTTTATTTCAGTTTAAGAGTTTAGAAACTCAAGCCTTTGTCCAAACATTTATGATGAACAGTTGTATAGTTTCATATTTTTCTGTAATTCAAGTGAGTGAGTTCAAATTTAATGTCACATCGGCATTATTTCAGCCATAATTTGGTTTGTTAAGAAAGGGTCTTATCTGTCCATGGAAATATTTCTAAAAGCATTGTAAAACCTCACTCACTCACTCACTCACTCACTCACTCACTCAAACTGTGAATGAAATAGCGGTACTATAATGGATCTGAAAAGGTAAATGATTCAAGGCTTGAAGAGTTATAGTGAACTCATGCTGTCATGTTGGCTGCTATTGCAGTGGAAGTACATATTACTTTAGATATTGCTATGCAGTGGTAATAAAGTCAGTGTGTCTCAGCCATGCTTCTGTTTCATTGGCTGATGCTTGTAGGTCCTGCTTATGAGTGCATTAACAATGTAGTTCAAGAAATAAATATATAGAGATTATGTTGACAATGGTATAAACATGATAAATGTCTCAAGAAATAATGGATCATTTCTTTCTCTCCACTGTTACTTAGTTTCATGGTTATTTAAGTGTACAGCAATCAATGCATTGTAGAATAGGGATAACATGTCAGCGATTGAAATGGAGTTTATTGCATCTAGTATGGTTGAAAGGAAATATTATGTAGTTCACTTCCTGATTCAAAATTCAAACATCTGATAATTGTTCTGCTGTGGGAACTCATTTCGGAAGGAAGGACGTTGCTTAATTTAGGGTCAAGCTTGAGTCAGCCATAAACAAGAGCTCTTCCTGATAAGATAAGGTAAAGGATATTGGTGTCTTAATGGATATATCTGAATAGGTTGAAAGGAATTTGTAAAAGGAAAATCTTGTTTAAGCTAATTAAGGTGAAAGTAACTAACATGTGTATTGGTTGGAAAAAGTGAAAAATTGCACTTTTTATCAGGGACGAGTGTAACAAGTAGTGTTGAATGTATGACGTGAAATATTGATCATCCAGGAGGCTGCAGGCCATGCCTGCCAGGTTGTGATGAAGACATGTACAGGTAGAGTTTGCCAGAAGAATTAATGGGTCTGGTTGCCATGGTTGCAGTTTTGTGGTATTTTGGCATCAATCGTTTGTTATGGACCTTCTAATGACTTGGAATTGCAGTGTGACTTATGAACATAGCACAGTAGGTCAGTAGGTTATAAAGGTTTCAAAACACCACGGCTTGGGCAGAAATATGCTGCCAATCCGAACCAGTTTACAGTACATACACAAAACCAGGGTTTCAGATCAGTTCATTTTCTAGGATTCTAGGATTGCCACCCAAAATGTCCTGAAGATATATTTCAATTTGGGTAATGGCATAGAAGAATGTCAAAATTTGCTAAAAACATGAAAATGTCCCAATAACTATTGTCTTTAATCACTGCATACCCTTTCTCATGGGTTACACCAAGCAGTATTAAACCCAACTCACTCACTCACTCACTCACTCACTCACTCAAACTTGTGACAGGGTCGAGGGTGTTTACAACTGAGAGTAGTTGTGACTTCAGGGAAGAAAGTGTAAGAGGAACAGGCTTCTGTTTTCCACACTCCAGTAGCAACTGTATAGCTTGGAAGTTATGAATAATGGAAAAAATGGTTATTCACCACTATATGATGATGAGGAAGCAGATGGAGGAGGCGGTGCTGTCCTCTTGAATAATTGAATGTGGCCGGTTATTTATTGTCCCACTTGATTGGTAGCTGATTGTAAACAGCCCAGGGAACCCAGTGATGTCAGGGCCCAGGTCACCAGCAACTCTTCCTGTTCTTGTTGCTGATGACATTCTGAAGCAAAGATGATGCACTTATTATTAGGGCTGGCTATCTATACAGATCATAGAGATCGATAATCGTTAACTAAATATGGATCAATTATCGATATATATCGGAGAAGTATCTTTGCACAAAAAAGCAAAACAGTCTGAAAGAAATCAACTCACTTCCTGCCACTTGTGAATGGTGACACATTTATGCATGGATCACTCTGTGGACATTTAAGTTATGACAAAAACAGTTGCTTTCCGTCTTTAGCAAGTGATAATAACATGTCTGTTTTGGTAAATTTAAACTTTATTTCATCACTATTGTTTATGTAAGATATTATCAATGACACAATTTTCATATCGATAATTGTTAATAATTCTGATTATTGATCTTATAGCCAGGTATTGTTTATGACATGGGGATAACTATTTAGTGTTCAACGTTTGATCAAAGTGAAAACTAGTCCACCCAGGAAGATGATGAGTGTAGAAATATATGAGGCTGTATGAAACAAATCAAGATGTCCATTTTACTACATTATACTACATTTTACTTCTATTCCATGAGACCACATTCACAACATACTTATACTGTATTATGCTGTATTACACTGTAAGATAGTCTGTCTTACAGGTCCTGATACAAATATATATCAAATACAGCCCATGCAAGTCTATAGTGTTTGGCAAGTCTAGATCACTGCAGTATCTGAAGATGAAGAGAGTCACTGGGCTCCTTTTTATTATATTTTATAAAGATAACTGAACAACTTTTTTTTTCTGTACGATATGTTAATTTCAGAGACTAGATGTTAGTCTAACTGTAAGACAGACATTTCATTTTGCAATACGAACATGATGTCTACAGTATCCATGAAGCATTGTCTAATAACACCTTTCACCTATAAGGCTATCTGCCCTGTACGATCTGTACTGAACAGGTTCTGTGTCCGACAGGTGGGTTGCTATTAATAAACCAGGAAGAATGTATTCTCAGAGGTCAATGAGATTATCTCTGTCCAATCAACAGCTTGAGTGAATTCTTATATTATGACTTGTCTACTGTTTGAAATGCCATAAAGTTTGAAAACGCTTGACAGTATCAGATCTTTATCTCAAAGAGCTATTGTGACATGACAAAGAAGGAGAAATCAATGTTTACTCCGTGTTACAAGCAGCAAGAAGTATCCCCATGCTGTCTGTGCTTCCAGCATTGTGTGTGTAATTGTGTGACAGATTCACTGGGCTTGATCTAGTTACAGTCTGTTGATTGGTATTAAACTCAATTGCCTTGTCCAGCTACATCACTGTGTCTTTGTGTTGATCAATGTCAAGGTCATTACAGATGGGATGCATTGGGCACCAGAGGTTGTGTGTGTGTGTGGGTGTGATGGTGTGTGTGTGTGGGTGTGATGAGAAAATGTGTGTGTGTGATCAGAGAGTGCATGTGTGTGATCAGAGAGTGCTTGTGTGTGATCAGAGAGAGTGTGTGTGTAATCATAGAGTGCATGTGTGTGATTAGAGAGAGAGGGTGTGTGCGATCAGAGAGAGTGTGTGTGTAATCATAGAGTGCATGTGTGTGATCAGAGAGAGTGTGTGTGTGATCATAGAGTGTATGTGTGTGATCAGAGAGTGCTTGTGTGTGATCAGAGAGTGCTTGTGTGTGATCAGAGAGTGCTTGTGTGTGATCCTCAATGTATGCTTAAACACTGAGTTCAAGATTAAACAGTCTAAATGATCACAAACAAGGCTTTTGTATTTATTTAATCAAGGGAATTTCCAGGTTTTTCGCCAGGAATATGGAAGTACCCGTCAGTGTTTCATGAATACAGTGTCGTGATAAACGTATCAACGTCAAATTGCGTCATTCATACGCTTATGAATGTTAGTTTCGCAGTCATGTGACCAAGCCATATATCACAAACTCACAATTAAAAAATTATTCAATATTATTTACTTTAATTTCCATGAAGTTGTGTGTGAACTGATTGGGACAGATCGTTCCAACTCGCCATTTTTTAAAGCAACCAGAATAAGATTACCGCTATTGGTGCTGTGAAAGGAACTTTAGTTGACAGAGAATGGATATATATATATATCATATATACCATACTTTGATACATTATGTCAACATAAATTTTCCCAATCAAAATAGTTAAATGTATGAAGCCTGAACAGTGACTGGTCGAAGTGTTCCATACGTAATAAATATCTAGCAACAGCAGTCACCCGTACAAAAGTGCAATGGTTATTGTTATTTTAATGTTGGTTGGTTGGTTGTTTTACGCTGCACACAGCAATATTCCAGCTATATGACGGCGGTCTGTTAATAATCGAGTCTGAACCAGACAATCCAGTGATTAATATCATGAGCAATGATCCACGCAATTGGGATCTATGACATGCATCAACCAAGTCAACGACCACCCGATCCTGTTAGTCGCCTTTTACAACAAGAATTGTCGCCTTTTACGGCAAGCTATTATTTTAATGACCCCAATGTTGAAGATTAACATAAGGTTTGCTCTGGAAAAAGACCTCAAGGACCACAGAGGGCCCCCTTCTCTTTTCCTTTATAAGGACACTGTGCAAAACCTTCTGAAAATGCTAAGTGGTTTTGTAATGTTTTTAAACAATATGATGCAGCAACAAAAGATATGGACATGATGGAAGATACAGTCTTTTGATCATCATTCAACATGTTAGTATGACATCTATTCTTTGTCTACCAAATGGACCCACAAGACCCTACATACAAAATAGAATACCCCCAAACCACAGTGACAGAGCAAGGAAGTACATTCTCAAACTAACTGACAGAGCTGGTGTGAGTAACACCAAGTTGCACTGCTCTCAGAGGGCTGAGTTTCCTGTTTTGTACCACAAGGTCAGTCAGCTGCGTCTCCATCTCACATCAGGTACAGGTATTGGGCGGCCGTATTGGGCAATACTGTTTGGCCTGGTCACATGACAAGGACGGGGCGGACAAGCTCACAGGTAAACCTGTTATCACACACCTGTTACTGGGCTTCACTTTGTATTTCTATATGTGGGATGCTGTTGTGTTACAGTCATGATCATCAGCTGCTTATATCGTGTACATGGTTGCAGAAATTTGATGTCAGTCATTTGTATCGTTAAGGAGAATCAGGAAGAAAATTGTAAGGGTCTTATTTGCTTGTTGTCTCTGAAATCAATATTTGGATTGTGGTAATATTGTAATCATTATGTTGACGAGTTTGGGTTGTACTGTATAACTAGTTACGTTTTTTTAAAAATTGTGATATGTGTTCCAGCCTCAAGACATGATCTCATTCTCTAAGAAGTAATTTAGTGCTCACGTTAGGCTGCGTCTCTGTTCAGCAGTAGAAACTAACCTTTTTATTCCACTAGTCCTCATAATGATAACTCATAATGTAGCAAATCCCTTAAAAATGGCAAATTTCTACTAGTCCTTATGATACCTTAACTATTGGTCAGTTTTGCAAGGAGTACAAGACTAGTGTCAATTTCTAACCCTGAAGTTTGAGGAAAATATCAGCTGTGCTAGTGGCAGTGTCCATGAACATACAGAAATGGAAGGAATACCTAAGGGACTGGTCATTTATATACGGGAGGGGGGGGGGCTCATGAGATTAAGGAGGGGGGCTCATGAAGAAATGTTACAAAATATGCAACAGTCCTAAGACCAATCTGCCCACCTGACCCAACCTCTCCCTACCTGTCCCCATCTGTCCCCACCCGTCCCCACCCGTCCCCACCTCTCCCCCTTATTTTTAAAGTCCCTGTGGCATGGGCAGTGTGAAGTAACATGCTTCAAGGTTTGCTTTTCTTAAGATACTGGTGCTTTTGACCAACACTGAAGTGTTACCTACAGCTCTGTGTGTGCGTGCCCTGTTGGTCACAGGTTTGTCTGGTCCAGACCTGATCACCCAACAACACTGAAGTGTTATCTACAGCTCTGTGTGTGCGTGCCCTGTTGGTCACAGGTTTGTCTGGTCCAGACCTGATCACCCAACAACACTGAAGTGTTATCTACAGCTCTGTGTGTGCGTGCCCTGTTGGTCACAGGTTTGTCTGGTCCAGACCTGATCACCCAACAACACTGAAGTGTTATCTACAGCTCTGTGTGTGCGTGCCCTGTTGGTCACAGGTTTGTCTGGTCCAGACCTGATCACCCAACAACACTGAAGTGTTGTCTATAGCTCTGTGTGGCCGTACCCTGTTGGTCACAGGTTTGTCTGGTCCAGACCTGATCACCCAACAACACTGAAGTGTTATCTACAGCTCTGTGTGTGCGTGCCCTGTTGGTCACAGGTTTGTCTGGTCCAGACCCGATCACCCAAGACTGAAGTGTTATCTATAGCTCTGTGTGGCCGTACCCTGTTGGTCACAGGTTTGTCTGGTCCAGACCTGATCACACAAGACTGAAGTGTTATCTATAGCTCTGTGTGGCCGTACCCTGTTGGTCACAGGTTTGTCTGGTCCAGACCTGATCACCCCCCAACCAGGAACAACCCTAAAGTGTGATCTGCAGCTCTGTGTGGCCGAGCTGTGTTGGTCACAGGTTTGTCTGGTCCAGGCATCCCAGCTTCCTCTGACATAGTGGCAACATTATTGACTTTTTTCCACCCCCACTGTGCTCTGTTCAAGATAAACATTCTCCTTTCTTCTGATGTTAATAATTCATAGTAAATCAATAGTCAGTGAGCATGATATTTTTAGTTTGAGGTTTCAGCTCCATAAATACATAAATACTGGGTACTACCAAGAACTAGGGTTGAGATGATACACTAACAGTGATCCGATACGTATCCCAATACTTGGCTCATGATCCGATACATATCATGACACTTGCATGTGCTCTTATCTGTGGTGCGTAAGGCCTCTTTTTCATAGACAGGATGGCCAAACACCTGGCACACGGACGATATACAGTTAGCAGTGTCAACTGTGGAGCAATGGATGAAAATACTTATGTTTTCACTACTAAGTTTCACTATTCATTAGTGTTTGGTGTAACAGTTTTTAAAGAAAGCATTTAAGGTAAGAGAAGTAAAAAACGTGATGCATCTGTGTATCATCTCACTACTACAAAGCACTCTATTCGATATCACTAGTATGCAACTATATTTTTTTTATAGCCACAACATCTTAATTAATTCAGTTTAATTGACTGCCGGTTACACAGGTGAAACCACATTGAGAGTAGAGCGGGACATGGATACCCTATCCCTACTCTGCCAACAATCGGTTAGTTCCACCTCTGTGAGTTGACTGTGGAGTAGAGAAGTACATGGTTACCCTATCCCTACTCTGCCACCAATCGGTTGGTTCTACCTCTGCTAGTCTACCTGTAGAGTAGAGATGTACATGGGGTACCCTATCCCTACTCTGCCAACAATCGGTTAGTTCCACCTCTGTGAGTAGACTGTGGAGTAGAGAAGTACATGGATACCCTATCCCTACTCTGTCACCAATCGGTTGGTTCTACCTCTGCTAGTCTACCTGTAGAGTAGAGATGTACATGGGGTACCCTATCCCTACTCTGCCAACAATCGGTTGGTTCTACCTCTGCTAGTCGACTGTGGAGTAGAGAAGTACATGGTTACCCTATCCCTACTCTGTCACCAATCGGTTGGTTCTACCTCTGCTAGTCTACCTGTAGAGTAGAGATGTACATGGGGTACCCTATGCCTCCTTTGCCACCAATCGGTTGGTTCTACCTCTGCTAGTCGATTGTGGAGTAGAGAAGTACATGGGGTACCTTATTCCTTCTCTTCCACCTATCGGTTAGTTCTACCTCTGCGAGTCGACTGTGGAGTAGGGCTGTATTGATCTTTGCTGACATACTTATTCAAGCCGTGACAAAATGGCTGATCCAGGTAGAGGTTGGCACTATCACTGTCATTGTGGTCTCCTTTGTGTGCCTGTTTCTATGTATGGTGGGGCTGCTAATTAATACAAATTGATTGTGTGATGGTGTGCTGGGTGTACAACTCTCACCTGAATACTGCTCTAGCTGCACTTGTGGTAAAAGTGTGTTCACAATGGATATTCACCTGGTCAGGGCACCATAGTATGGTTTAGAAGAACTGATGGAATGTCTTTGTCTTTGAGGTAATCCAGGTAAGCAGCACCAATGGTAATCCCAAATGGTTGTGTTTTTGTTCTGATTGTACCACTTATAACATCATTAAGATCATTCATCTTTGTATTTTAGTATTTTATATCTTTCAGTTCTTATTGTCAGCTTTCTTTTTTGTATTGGAACAAAGATGGCAGTGTTTTTCAGAATAATATTTTAGGACTTGAAATTGGTTTGTTTACAACTGGATTGCTTCTTCTGAAAAGGACGGCTCAAAACTGTTTTTAATAATGGCAAGCATGTATAAAGTGTCTGTATTTCTGAGGCACTACATTTTTTTTAGGAAACATGATATACTTATTACTTCCTTCATGCGCTATCAGTGGCATATGATCCGAGTCAGTGCCACTACATCTATATCGGAGGAGCCAGCCAGGATATTTCAGGTCCTTGACTGAATATTAAAGGTACTGTGTGTTGTTGGTCATCAATTCTGTGTCATACCTCACAATGCAATTAAAGAGATCGGGTGCCGAGGCTATTCACATGATTCAAACAGGTGTTATCTAAGCATTTTGCCTCGGGGAAATTATATGGTTGGATAAGATAATTATAACATTGAAGTCTGTAATCAGTTGTAATGGGTTAATTATATATGTATGTGTTTGTATGCATTTCCTTTCCTTGCAAAGTTTGACTTGAGTGTGTCATTGTAGAAGTAATATTTGACTTAGTGGGGTTTGGGTAGGAATAATGAAGAAGATAAGGACAATACTGAAACCTGAGAATATCTGAAGCCTATAACCATGATAACCGACTAATGCCTGATGCCAGATCAGAATTTAGATGTGATAATTTGACCATGTTTAGCCATGATCTATTGTCATGTTTTGTGGTGTGTGCTGTAACTAAGGGTTTGGTTACACATGGTGTTGTGGTACACTTCAGCGTGGATGGTGATTTGATCTGATTGCAAAAACTGAGAGTGGTGTTAGGACAGCAGGAATATTAGTGAATAGCTGTAAAGAAAAATATTGTCCTCTGGGGATTCAAGTCAGAATAGATCTCCATTTTTATAATATGAGTTGACATCTTTGAGCTGACAGAGATAAGGGGTTGGTTGTCACAGAGTTTGAACTGACTGAGATAAGGATTTAGTTGTCACAGAGTTTGATCTGACTGAGATAAGGATTTGGTTGTCACAGAGTTTGATCTGACTGAGATAAGGATTTGGTTGTCACAGAGTTTGATCTGACTGAGATAAGGATTTGGTTGTCACAGAGTTTGATCTGACTGAGATAAGGATTTGGTTGTCACAGAGTTTGATCTGACTGAGATAAGGATTTGGTTGTCATGGAGTTTGATCTGACTGAGATAAGAATTTGGTTGTCACAGAGTTTGATCTGACTCAGATAAGGGTTAGGTTTTCATGGATTTTGATCTGACTGAGAAAAGGATTTGGTTGTCACAGAGTTTGATCTGACTGAGATAAGGATTTGGTTGTCATGGAGTTTGAACTGACTGAGATAAGGATTTGGTTGTCATGGAGTTTGAACTGACTGGAATAAGGATTTGGTTGTCACAGAGTTTGATCTGACTGAGATAAGGATTTGGTTGTCATGGAGTTTGAACTGACTGGAATAAAGATTTGGTTGTCACAGAGTTTGATCTGACTGAGATAAGGATTTGGTAGTCATGGAGTTTGAACTGACTGAGATAAGGATGTGGTTGTCTCAGAGTTTGATCTGACTGAGATAAGGATTTGGTTGTCTCAGAGTTTGATCTGACTGAGATAAGGATTTGGTTGTCACAGAGTTTGAACTGACTGGAATAAAGATTTGGTTGTCACAGAGTTTGATCTGACTGAGATAAGGATTTGGTTGTCACAGAGTTTGATCTGACTGAGATAAGGATTTGGTTGTCATGGAGTTTGATCTGACTGAGATAAGGATTTGGTTGTCATGGAGTTTGAACTGACTGAGATAAGGATGTGGTTGTCTGAGAGCTTGAACTGACTGAGAGTATACATTGCTACTCTATCCTGGCAGCTCCTGTTGTTGGTGTTATGGGATGTTATGACCAGTGATTCAACTGCCTCAGTTTGACTTGGATACCTGTTGTAGCATCCATGATGTGGACAGGCACATGGGATTGGACATTGTTTCTTTGTTTGTTGTCTATCTCTGCACTCAGCCATATTCCAACTGTATGAGAGCTATCTGTTAATAATCGAGTCTGGACCATTCAATCCACTGATTGACATGACCATTGATTTAGAATTGGGATACGATGACATGCAACAACCAAGTCTATCCTGTAAGTTGCCTCTTACGAAAAGCATTGGTTGCTGAAGACCAATTCTATCCCAGATCTTCATGGATTGCGTGGGTATAGATGAAGATTAGAATTTTACGCTGATCCACAGATTTCGTTTAGGGTCACTTTTGTAGTACACCCCATTACAATATGTATATAAATCATGTAGTCCCCCCCACTTTCAGTGTGTTTTGGAAATAACCTGTACTCATCCCTGTATTAGTGATGATGATGTTGACCTGTGGGCACTCCTCCACACGTTAAGATGGTGACTGTTGAGGTCAGAGCAAGTACTGTAACTTTGTTGTTATAAAGAAGAACCTTATTTGAGGTTGGTTCCCTATATTTGTTATAAGGCAAGTTACAATTATGACAGTGTAGCATTGAATGTTTATTTCCGGATGAAGTGTAAATTGTATTTCAGTATTAATAAAATTCTCAGAGTTTGTAGTTAACTCTTGCTTTAACTACTAGTATGTTTACATATTTTTTCTTTGTTCAATTCTAATTTGAAGCAAAAATGAAGCATTGAAGAACTGTTTTAGAGTTACGGCCCCCAAATGCTACTAGTCAATTAGGACTACCATCAATTTTTACTTGACCTCATCACAATTTGGAAAACTCCGGCTGGTTGACTTAAGTGAATTTTGAAGTCTGCTAGTGTGTGACAATATAGGGACATGTGATACTTCACATAACGCACTATGATACAATACATAACACCATGAATTGCTATATGATGCTGGGAATGACATACAGTATTTCACGATATATCCCTGTTGAAAATTTGATGAATACTTCATGAAATATTCACGAACATTTTGTGAACACTTCACGAACAGTTTTCATGAAGTTTTCATGAAGTTTTCGTGAACACTAAATGGCCACTTTTCACTTCACGAACTTTTTCGTGAACTAAGTTAACGAACAAGTTCATGAACTAGTTCACGATTTGTTCGTGAATAAGTTCATGAACCTTTCACGAACGAATGCATGAACAAGTTCATGAACTTTTCATGAAGTCAAATGGCCATTTAGTCTTCACGAATATTATTCGTGAAGAGTTCACGAAACTTTCATGATGAGTTCCTGAACTTTTCACGAACTCTGCAGCTGTAAAGAAACACAGTTCTGTACCATTTTCAAAAAAGAAGTGTGTCTAACAATAATTTAACCAGTTGAGGGATGAAACAAGTGGCAACTTGGTTTTGCCAAGAATGATTTAAAGTGCACTTTCAAGACATCTAAAAAAGACAAACAAAAGGTATAAAATACAATCATTTATATTGTCAGCAGTACTTCAAACTCTGACATCAAGTGAGCTAATTAAGGATTGACTGTATATTTGTTTCGGTTCATTGAGGTATGAATCGAAAAACCGATGTGCAAACTGTATGAATCCGCGTAGCGGATTGTTAGAAAAGTTTAATCTGCAATAGTTTAACCCAAAACAGTTGCATATATCAAAACAGACAAAAATGACAACATTGAAAAACATTCCAGGTGTAGTTATACATACAGTGGCGTGACATGAAACATGTGATCGTTAATTTATGCACATAACTTGACACGCCTACAGTCAGTAGCCAATCAACGGAGAGTGGGATTAAAATAATGTTCATTGGACCTGTCAATTAAGGCAAGAGGCAAAAAGAACTGCAACAGTCAGACTGTAACGAACCAGAAGAAATATGTCCGAGAGAAGGCGGCAGTTTCAAATAACATGGTCATTTACTGGTCATTTACTGTGTGATTCAAACATTCCTTCCCTGATTACGGTAAAACACAGATGGAGAAATGCTAGTTATAAATGAAACCCGAAGACATGAAAGTTAAACTGAGGCGAGCGGGAAAAAAAACAGTCGAGCGAGCTTGCACATTTTGCTGTTTCATTCATTCTCGGCCTTCGGTTTCAAAGGGTAGTTTGGACAATGAATATGCATGCAAGTTGCTCAATGTCCTGTGCATGACGATACACTTGAGCAGAAAGGGAATTCCCTCGACTGTAATATTGGGATTCCCCGACATTCTGCAGTAATAAAAGAAGTGCGCCGCGGTGGGCTTGGCTTATTTTTTTACATTCATTGGGAAATGAATGCAATAACACGTGACCAATTCAGCTAATCATACTGCAGGAATTTCAATGAACACAAGGAAAAGTTAAGTCACATAAACTTGGTTTTGATGGCCATTAAAATGTCACAGAAAAGTATATCACAAAAGTGTTGCATTTAAAAATATTCTTGTACATTACACAATACATTGGGAGATGATTATTTTGACGATCCCCACATTCCAAAGTTTAGATTTAAAATTGATATAAAATAAATTTAGCAAAGTTCACAACTTTACTATCAAATGAGAATATAAAAATCAAGAAAACATTCTGAGTGATCCAGATATTTACAAAGTTGATAGTTATTGAGACATTTATCAATACAAATAACTGTGAAATGGTTTCCAAAAATCTTAACTTTATTTTAATAGCCAAATGTTAAAAATGTCACTCCATACTAAATTTCTTTATAAAAATTGCCTAGGTTGACTTTGATTTTTGACTTCTTTTCTGTTTTTGCACGTTCTGAAATTTTTCCCTTATTTGGTTCCACGCGGTACCTGGCATGTGCTTCATTGCAGCTTGCTTAAATGAGTCAACCTTTGTATTATCTAACGGAGGTCTAGCAATTTCTTTGGAATGTGGGGACTTTTTCCCACTCAAAGAGCAGTCCCTCAGTTCTTCCTCAGTGAAGACAAGATGAGCCAGCTCTTTCACACACAGCTGTACATTTGTCTTCGGTAAATGTGAGATGCTGGTCACCAGTGAGTTGACTTGTGAGGTCCCTGCTTCACATGGGGAGGGTGTAACAGCCGACAGGTTTGCTCCTGGACTGGCCAGTGGCGAAGCTAGGGGTGAAGATATTGGCGATGCCACAGGAGACACAAGTTGGGCAGATGTCTTCTGCTTCTCTGCCTGAAGCTTCTTGAAGGCCTCCTCAAGATGTCGCACCCTTTCCTTTAGTCTTGAAATGTCTCTGCACCTGTAATTGAAAAGAAAGACATGTTAATACTTTACTTTAAAAAATAGTCAAGTGAAGTATTAATTGCTCTTTCATAAATTGAAAGTGACCTATTTTTGAATAGGACTAAATTAATATACAAGCAGAACTAAAATTGCAAGAAAAGTAAAATTTAAATTCATTCACTTACATTGTTCTTTTGAAGTAATACTGATAAGATAAACACTTAGCATATCATTTTTTCTTTTCTTTCTGAGACAAAGTTTGCTCACATTTTGAACAATTTCCAATGGATGCTTTAGAATCTAGTAGTTGTGACATACACATTTGCCACGATACAATACATATTGTGATACATGCTTTACGATATGATTCCATTATATACGTATCATGATACACATTTCAATGCTGAACATGCCTGTAAGTTGAGAAATAAAATCAAATATGCAAAATTATGCAGTTTGTTTTTTGTTTTACATTTACTGTCATGTTCATTACTTCATATCAGTAGGAAAAAATGAACAAGATCTCAATTCTGTTTTATTGTGGATAATTAAAACGAGTTTATAACCAAATATTACGCATCAAAACAGGTAGATTCAATTAATGTAATGTATCGTAAATATATCGATAAATAGAAAACGTATGGATGTATCGTATCGCATGTTCTTGGATCGTGATACGAATACATATCGATCTAACGTCACAACTCTATTTAGAAGACCATTTCTTTTTCAAAATCTGCATGATCTATTCACTATTTGACATCCCTATTATATTGCTAGTAATTATGCATACTTTTATCCAGGTTTGTTAATGAAAATCAAAATTAATACTTTTAATAGTAAAGCTTCACCTACCGACATTGATATCTACACTTGGAACATTTTCCTGTCATGTCCAGAGATCCTTGAACACCTGAAAACAAAAAAATCCATGAATTCCAATGTAAACAACTGAGTCAGACAACACAAAGGGTTTACTGTAATACCAGGTTCGGCAACATTTTGATATTAAACCAACTGCAATGATAAAAGATAAGTTAAGGACCAAAGTCTCCAACATAAATTTTGAATGCTGAGTTTAAATAAATTATCTCAGTGCTAACCTATCAGCACTACTATCCAAAATCACTGTGTTGTTTTATTAGTTCATTTAGCCAAATATAATTTTAGCATGCAAGACACTAACAGTACTTTACACAGTGGTGCATTATATGTGATTTTATATACATTTCATGATTTGGCTGCGGTTATATTCAGCTACAAAAAGCAGAATCATGGTTTCAAATTACATACATATTCTGTACATCTAAGTTTATAATCAGAGGGACAATTAGATTGCTCCTGATATCTGAATATTGATGTCATTCCACTGACTGTCTCAGGGGTAATTTAAATTAAAATCTTCTCACCAAATGGAATCATGACTATTGCACAAAATTCGACAATGACAATTACTGTTGCTATTACAGATAAAGATAAAAATAATGTAACTTTTATCTCCTGGTTTCATTAAGTTTAAGAGTTAAAAAGTAGGCAGCAGAATAATTTATTAATTAATTATCAATGGGTTCTCTTGTTCCAAAAGTAGGCAACTAAAACTCATCAAGAAATGACATGTAGGTAATAATCTGTTTTGCTGGCTGCTTGTGCTTATTGAAGTCGCTGCCCATGGACTGATAATAATACTGAATTTCATCATAATTTTGACTCAACTCACCTTGGGTACTTCCAAGACTTGTTGCATCTTGTGTGTGCGAGTCTGTCATCTAGAAGAAATGAGGTGGAAAGATAAGATACTTGGTATCTTTGCAATAATTTTATTTAAATTAAAGAATTAGTAACTGACCACATTATAGAGAATATAAGACTGTGTGTCACATTATGTAACAATATCATGATATATCAGATAGTCATTGAAACCGCTTCCCTATTCCAATCCATTATGAACTTAATATAACTTACTGTCAAGTGATGTGTAATTGCCCATTAATTATGATGCAACGATGAACCCACCTAATGCCAGCTACAGACGTAGACTGATTTATAACTGCAGTTAGTGGCAACATCTGGTGTATTTGAAATATTCTTGCCAGAAAATTATCTAAAAATAGTTCCATGGGAATTGTAGCGACACCTGGAATACTGTGTAGTATGATACTAAACATAACAAATTTGACTTCATCTTTGCAAGCTTTCAAAATCATATAGCTGCCGTATCGGCCATTTTGAATTAATAGATAACAACAAAATAGATAACAACAAAATAAGCAGTATAGACTTAAAGTTGTTGCCTTCATTATCCTTACAAAGTTTCAATTTCACTGCAGAATTTTCCAAGAAAAAAAGGGTCCATATTACAATATACATGTGAAATTGTGAGTGCGGCTAAGTACCAAATCATTGTAAAATTTCAAAATACACCGAACAACATCAGATATATGTTGCTTCTCAGTACAAACAAACCATGTACCAAATTACACATTATTTTCTGCAAAAATGGCAAGAAATAGACTTTCCAATATGTTCAATATGGTTGCTATTGGCAACCACTTTTAATTATCTGACTGCAATTATATTCAGCATAGGGCTAAACTGTTGCATCCTTGCAAAGTTTGAGCTTCATAGCATTTTGATAGCTGCAGAAACTTCCAAGAAAATGTACTTAAGGGGCTGCTTATTGGAGCAGGGTGTTTATTATGTTGAATACGGTAGGCGATTTTGAGAGCAAGGCCAAAGTGCAAAGGTCAAAATTACAGAAACCATTTGATATATGTTTAGCCCAACTACTTACTACCCAGATACTAAATTTCACTTCAGTAGCTGCCAAATTAGCAGACTAATGCCCTAGCTTGGATTTTCAATATGGCTGCTGTGGCAGCCATATTGAAAATCGGATCTGAACCTCTTGAACAAATCTAGGTGTCATCATTGCTCGAACATGCATGCCAAGTTCCAGCTCCATTGGCCCAGTAGTTTCGGAGAAACTGTTTAAACACGACAACAGACAAGCAGACCATGGCATTAGCCCACCGGACCTTTGGTCCAGGTGAGCTAGAAAGGGCTAAATGACAATGTAATATTTGTACAACCTCAAGAATCCTTGGTATCTTTCTTGAAGGTTCTTGTCCTTCTTGTGACTGGCTTGATTCCTGGGCTTCACTAAAACAGCTCTTTCTTTTGACACTGTCACCTACCAAAGCACACAAAAACATCTAGAAAAGAATTCATGTCATGAATACTCCCCCTTCCCACTTAAAACACAACATTTTTCCCAATTCATCTGCCATGGGCCCTTCGTAAAAAATCCTAGATAAATCCCTGTCATAAGAATCATCAGTGAACAGATATTTTTACTAAACAAAACATAAAGAATCACACTGAATATGAAGTATTACATGTATCACTCAACACTGCTCAAAGATGCATCATCACATGATTGTGATAAAACATTATTTGACGAATCTGCAAAATTGTTGATTATAGTACTGAAGATTGGCAGAGGAAAGCTTTAGAAGGAAGTAATAGGTGTATTATTCCGAGATGACCATCTGCGACCATAATTTCACAGTTTAGAAACAATTTTTTAAACTGGATTGAAGAAGAAAAAAAGTCCAAATATTTAAACAAGAAACATTAAAGCAAAAAATTACATTATTTCTGCAAAATGCTGAAAATTTTACTGAACTGATTGTGTAGATTTAACATTGTTGAATTAATATTATGTACCTTTCTTCACTTGGGTCTTCTTTATCTCCTTAATCACTTCTACATGTACCACTTGTACATCCTCAGAAGATTCAGGCAACTGAATGTTCTCTTGAAAAAAAAGAAGAAATCAGTTAGAATTTCAAGAATTTAAAAGAAAATACTGCCATAATGAATATCATGATAGTAACATTAGTTACTGAAAGGCCTAATTTTAAGAAAAATGACAATTTTGATTTTTTTTAAAAATATCATTGTAAAATTATTATCTTTTAATATTATCAAGTTTAAGCACAAATGGATAAGTTTCGAGGATGTCAAGTAATGACCATGTTAATGGAATACACACCTGCATGGTTGTTTGCCTCTTTTTCCTTCCTAATTCTCTCTACAACTGCTTCCGCCTCCTTTGCCAATTGCACTTTGTCATCTTGAAGAGAAAATAAAAGTAGATATAGTTCAAGAAATTTCTTTAAAATCAGGCCCTACTTCTATGACATCAGCTTGATCAAATATTTCCTACATAATATGTTACAGCTGATGAACAGCATGCCATTGTTTCACTGGCACCAAAGGGTTTGTATATAAACTGACAAGGTTACAATTTAAAATCCATAGTGAAACGATGTAGGCTTACACCAGTAACAAAAGTGCTATCCTGTAGGCAACCTTTTTCATTTTCTATATCAAATAGCAAGTGATGAATGATTTTTCAAAATATAAATTACAGTAAGTTTTCTTAGATGATTCTACACTTCATGCCAAACATCATCAGCCTACAGATTAAAAATGAAATTCACAGAAATCTAGACATTGCGTCATAAATGATATGCGTGAAAACATCTTACCGAAGTTAAGCTGAATCTAAAATGTTTAAATTATTCCTTTTTTTTTGTTAGCCTATTCCATTATTCGGCCCATTATTAAAGCCATGCTGAACGGCTTACAATTCCAAATTTCGACCCCGTATTTCAAGTACATAGAGTAGAATATAAAAACTAGTGCGTTTGTTTTACATACCTGACACCCGAATAATTTCCGCGGGGAAAAGCTTTCCACGATGTTTTGCCTGGACCCTGTCCCCTTGTTGGTATTCCCACGCCTCTCTCCTTGGCACAGTGATTGTGCTTACTGACTGGACGCTGAAAGCATCTTCCAGATACCACAACAAAGCTGCGTACTGTGGTTGCGAAGACATTCTTTCTTTGAGATTCGGGCGCGTTTTAATTGTGAAAAATACGAAATACTTTATCTATATCGTCGTGTCGAGAGCCTGGTCTATGGAACCGCCAAAACTTGAATATACCGGAAGTTGCGCAGAAGACTTTAGGTAATATTAGATCCGTGGTACCGTATCCAGGTTCCAGTGCACTTCTACCTGGAATATTGGCCCTGACATCCGGTTGCCGTTTATCATTTTTTTTCAACTAAAAAGACATAATTTATCAAGTTGTTTCTAAATAAATATTCAAGAGTTATTTCAATACTTTTGATAATGAAATATTGGACTTATTTTGAAGACAAATATATTTTTGACACAACTCTTTACACTGCCTCCGATTGGAATCCTGCAAGTGCTCTGCCAGCGATGCCTCTACTGACCATGCAAGGAACTTTTACCAATCATCGCCCGCCATTTTCGTCGACAAAGAAGAAATCTGAGACGTTTTAGTACACACAAGAAATGCCGCTCATTAAATAGTCTTAGTGACAAGAAGAAATGCGAAAATGCAGCGAAACAAAGATCATTCCTACGTGAAAACGGACGTTGATGGACAAACGAAGTTTCAGTGCTTGTTGTGCAAACGTCTTCTGTCCACTAAACAAAATGTGATACGACACCTGCACACAGCTCATGAACTCAGTAAGTTTTTTTCTTTTAGATCCAGCATGTTTAATTCTGCACACCTAAACCTGGAAGCATTGATTTTCTTTGCCATTGGGGTATGACAGCATTCAAATCTCTTCTGATAAAACTTTTCGCGAAACCGCATTATCGGTAGTTCGAGAAGGGAGCTAACTCCGTTTGCCTAATCGAAAGTTCGAGGTGGGCCCACATTCGAAAGTTGGTTGGTTGGTTTGTTGTATAACGCCGCACTCAGCAATATTCCAGCTATATGACGGCGGTCTGTAAATAATCGAGTCTGGACAAGACAATCCAGTGATTGATATCATCAGCATCGATCCACGCAATTGAGATCTATGACATGCATCAACCAAGTCAGCGAGCCTGACCACCCGATCCCGTTAGTCGCCTTTTACGACAAGGCGACTAACGGGATCGGGTGGTCAGGCTCGAAAGTAAACGCATTTGTTGTTGAGAATTTATACTACGTAAACAAACCCGCATAACGAACTCATAATTTGTCTATTTAAAATAAGATGGCAATACAGCAGAACTCACTTCTTCGAACATGGCCAAACTATGTCGTAGGGTCATTAATATTCATGAGTTATTCCTTTTATGGAACAAGTTCTGGCAAACGTTTGAGGCTTGTATCATGTCCGAGATCAATTCAAGTGTAGACATATTTTCAGGCTTATATCGCCACCAACACTTATGATTAGATTGATGTGTTCTGTTGGAAAAAGTAGAATGAGTGGTATTGCCTCTGTAAATATAATTGTGAAGTAGATTTAAGTTTCTTGCTTGGTAGCTACTTTTGTAAAACTAGTGTGGTCAGCTATGAGTACTTATTCAAACTTCAAAGACTTTTGTGCCTTTCATGGAATTAAGGTCACACGAAATGATTTATAAAGATATTTCCCATCAATATTACAAATAATGAATAATATATGATGTCACATAATGACAAACGTGAGCCCACTAGCCTAAATGGCTTCGTCAACCTAATGAAACCCATCGATTTAAAAAAGTGGGCCCACCTGTTTCGATCACTATAAGACGGGAACAATGTGGGCCCACATTTTAGAAAATGGTTATAAGTAAGCCAAGCTAATGAAGCTAGCGATTTTTTAATGCGGTCCCTCCTTTTGTAATCACTATGACGGAAGAACGTCTGCCCACATTTAGGGATGGATTATCAGAACTAACGAAACAAACGAAGCTAGGCGTAATACAAATGTGGGCCCACTTGTTTCGATCTCCATAGATGACGGGAAAGATGTGGGCCCACATTTTAGAAAATGGTTATCACCACTAAACCAATCTTAGAAGATGTACGGATGGAAACATAAATATATAATGCATTCAAACATTTAATTACGCATACGTTTTACCTTAGGGATAAAGCTGGGCATTTAATAGCTGGACCAACAACGTACAGCGTGGGTGACGCCATAACTTGCAAATACGAAAACAACGGAGATTAGCTCCCGTTTGAAATTAGAGTGACCTCCCTTTCCCAATATGAACCACTGATAATGCGGTTTCGCCAAAGTTTTTAAATAATATCTGGCTTATGACATGGTTACAATTTACAAGGCATATCTGAAAATTTGCCCTCAAAATAAGGGACGCCAGTGATTACAGATAGCCGGAAGTGTCAGGTATCATCGTGTACAGTTGTAAAACAACAGAAATGTTTGATTTTATAATTATTCTGTGTACGTGACTCATCATGCTCATACCTCAAAATGGCAACCATATTTAATAAGTAGGTCTGAATGTACCCATTGGACTGAGTGTGCAGTTTATGTTATTGATTTGGCCGTCAAGGTTTAAACCAGGTGGTCACAAGGGCCTTGGTTAGCAGCAGTGACATGACATTGTACTTTTTAATGTTGTCATTTATAAATACCAAGTAAACATGTACAGGCATAGTTTAAATAATTTTAAATTGCATTTAGTATTTAATCATGTTAGGCCCAGTGAAAAGAATTAAGAAGAGATACTTGGATGATCCAGATGTCGGTGTTCCTCAACGCACAGCAGCAAGATGGAAGAACAAGAACATGCTTGAGGTTTCCCAAGCTTCCACATCGGATGATGTACTTCTTGAATCCAACATTATCTCGGGTGGTGATGTGTTTGATCATATGGATGGACATGATGAAGCTTCAGCATTGACTCAAACGGATTCAGTTGGTATGTTATTGTTTTTACCTGTCAGCTATGTTTGTATGAATTTTTAAATGTAAGTTTTCTGATGGCTTGGATGCATTTGGGAGCCATTCGGAAATATAAATAACTGTCTGATTTAGGCAGCTCTGACAATTCTGTCAGAAGCTTGGTGATTTGTTAATGGTTATAGGAAAGGTCCCTCTGATGCGACCCATATGATAATGGTCTAACTTTGGTGGCTGGACCATCCACATTTAGCATGTTTTGTTGATCTGGTAACAGATGAGATGTATACTTTATGACTCCATTCTTCTCTTATTCAGGTGTTGATGTTCTTGATCATACAGATGAACATGATGGACAAGATGAAGCATCAACATTGGCTCAGAGAGTGTCAGTTGGTAAGTTTTTGGAGTATTAGGATTGCAAAGGAAACAATCCAAACTATTTTAAATGTTCTTGTTTATTCTGTAGTAACTCAGCAGCACAGTGCTTCAGGTAATATTTTCAACCAATTGTACTCATTTTCATTAGGTTTGTTTGGTATTTCATAAGGTACTCATTTTGAGCCCAACTGGGCAATGTCCAGGAAGGCTTATTCCATATATCACAGATTTATCCATTACATTAACTTCTCAAACAAGACTGACAAGCTAGCGTGTTGACAGGGACGCGCTCTAATAATAGTACAAAACAACTTTGTTACAAAACTGGAATCGTAATCCGAAATGAAATAATCCATCTGTTTGCATTCCTATACAACAACGGTAATTAATTATTGGGGATGCCCGCATACCGGTAAATCACGGTTCATTCTTTCAGTGATACTTTTCACTATACTATTTTTGAAGAGTTGGTATTATCCGTATATCAGATTTAAAAAGATATGAATTTTAATTGACTTGAAAAACACCGTTGAAATGTTATTGATGTATTTCCAAACGCAAAGCTGTTTGCTTCAATCGAAGACCATAACAAGTGGTTAGTTTGCATTTACCTCCCTTGTATACATTCACATAATTTTGTACATGTCCGTGAACCATGGTCGGTAAACATTCGTGTCATCAACATCGCAACAGCGTCATGAAAGGTCATCAGAAACGAGAAGATAAGGCCAAAGTGTGAGTACACTTTGGCCTTATGCACAATACAATATATCGTGATACGGCCTTGTGTATCGCAGTATATCACAATACGCTTTAGACTTCCAATACCCATCCTTATTAATTAGCAGCCCCGTGGAACGAGGACTGCTTAATAAATGTGTTTGCCTGATTTTGACCGCTGCCGCCGATTCGTCTTTTGGCTATAACTTCATAAGGTGACTTCTATAGGATATCAAACTTTGGACGCCCCCTATATACCCCTGGGAAAACATTTACACTAGGTGGGGCAGATCTCAAAGGTCAAGGTCACTGTATGCAAATGACCACTCAGAAATCCTATGCGGGACGATTTTTCGCAAACTTTGCATTCTTCCCCTTTTGGTCAAACAGTTAATTTTTCCCAATGCAACTGCCATAGGCCACGGTTGAATTTTCCCAGATAAAACACTTTGTTAAAAGTTTCTGCCAACTGAGATAATTGCTTAAGATTTGAATCTTTTATTTTCAGTTACTGACAGTGTATCTGAAGACAGCTACTCAATGGACTACAACTGTGCATCAAGTAGCGAGTTTGTGTCAAGTGACGAAGAAACTGTGTCCTTTGAATCAGATGATACTGATGAGACAAGTAGTGACTCCAATGCTAGTAGAACTGACACAGTTGACCTCTTGTGTACTGATTCTAATCTTTCAATTCAAGAGATACAGGCTGTGAAACTACTTTCATGTTTCTTAAGGAATAACCTGTCTGCTAGCACATGTAAGGATATTATAGTCACCTTGAGAGAAGTTTATCCGGAATCAGCATCTATTCAGAAACTAACTTATGAAAATATCTGGAAATTTGTTGATGATTCCAAAATGAAGGAATGTCATTACTGCGTTCTTTGCAGCCAAGTTTTTCCTGACAATGAAGACTTTTTTGCCTGTGAAAGAGAGCAATGTGATGGCCTCCGATATAAAGGTCCTTTTTCAGCACAAATGAAAAAGGGACGTCAACCCAGACAGAGTTTTGTTTTTGCTGATGTGAAGACACAGCTGTCAAGCCTTCTTCAGAGTCCAGGTAATTGAAGTTTCTTGTATGAGAAAACAAGTAAAATAATGGAAACAATTCTTCAAAACTAATCCATTTAATGATATTACAACAGCAGTCCTTTGATAAAGCTTCTTGATTTTTTTTAGCTCATCTGCCCAAAGGGCAAGTGAGCTTAAGTCAGGGCCTGTTTGTCTGTCGTCACCCGTCATAGTCAGCAATGTCGGCATGTGTAAACAATACTTTCTCTGAAACTACTGGGCCGATGAAGCTGAAACTTAGCATGCATGCTCCCACCCATGAGGCCGTTCCAGTTCAATTTTCAAATTCAAGTCATTAGTCGGCCAGTATGCAGATAATGAAGTGAAATTTAGCTGCAGCTCACCTGGAATAGCTTGCATTATGATACTGAAAAGAACAAATTGATAAAACCTATTTTAAATCAGTGGATGTTGGTATTATATTATATCTGCAGCATAGAGTTGCTCTTATTACCCTTGCAAAGTCTCAGCTTCACAGCTGCAGACATCACTGAGAACATGGAGTATGATTTGACCATTGTATTTTGCTTGACTCCCCCAGTCATTGTATGTATTGAAATATGGAATTTTTCTTGGAAATTTCTGCAGCAGTCAAGCTGAACTTTGCAAGGATATTAGTTTGCACTAAAGATTTTGTTGTGATCAGGGAATTCAAAATGGTCGCCATATCAAGCACGTTGAGAAAGCTATTTTTGACCCTTACACTGCCATTTTGGCAGATAATGATATTTAATTTGGTACATGTACATGGTGACTATTGGTGAGAAGTAACAGATGTCTGATGGTGCTTGCGTTATTTTTAATTAGACCTTCATTTGACTTGAAGACATTGTTAAAGTAATCAAAATCGCATATAATGCAATATATGGAAATGTAATATTTAAGTCAAAGCAGGTGAGCTTTAGTGTCGTGGCACTATTTTTTAGTTATACCCATGGAAATATAAGACATTATCGAAAGGCTGTTGCAAGATTGAAAATATGGAAGCTGTAAAATTTGTTCATTTCAGGATTAAGTGTATGTTTTGTAATACTGGTTTCCAGATTCTTTTGTCTTTCAAGTAAAACACCTCAAATTTCACCAAAATAACTTATACTGGCTAATAGCTATAGTAAAATAGCTGTGTAATTTGCTGCAGCGTGCAAAGATAATACCCTGACAAGAACTCATAAGGTTTAAAAGCATCTTTAATGAGGTTTGACTGAGTGTCTTTATATAATCCTTTATAAAAGTTATTAGCTGAATGTTAACTTTAGGATTTCTTTCTTCAGGTATTTGGAAAGATATACAAGAAAGGAAGAAGACTCTAGCAGAAAGATGTGATGACATTCTGCGAGACATTACTGATGGGAGAGCTTATCGCAGATTGCAAGATGAGGGACAATTCCTCTCCGATCCAAACAGCTTGACAGCAGTCCTAAATACAGATGGAGTGAACCTGTACACATCTTCGAAAATAGAGTTATGGCCAATATTTCTTTCTGTAAATGAAATGACACCATCACTTAGATTTGCACGTGATAACATGCTCCTTGTTGGGATATGGCAAGGCAAAGGCAAACCTCCATTCCAACCCTACATTCATCTTCTATCCAAGCAACTCAATCCTCTCTATGAAGAAGGCATACAACTGAGCACAACAGCAGAGGAATGGATTCCTATCAAGTTATCTGTTGTATGTGGTATATTTGACCTTCCTGCCAAAGCTGGGATTCTGAATATGACCTACTACAATGGGACAGAAGCTTGCATAACTTGTGAAGAACCAGGTGTGGTTGTGCAGCAAGGAAGAGGACACTCAAGGTGTTATCCTTTCAGACCTGAGCATGAGAAGCACCCCCTCAGGAATGATACAGATGTTAGATTGTCGATGGAGAGAGGCACAGAAAGAAGGCGAAGTAAAGGATTCAAGGGAAAGTCAGGTTTGCTGTCATTGAAAGGATTTGACTTAGTCATTGGTGTTGTGCCAGACTATATGCATGGGGTGCTGTTAGGAGTGACAAAAACCCTGATGTATAAGTGGTTTTCATCTACAGAAAGTAGAAATCCTTTCTTTGTTGGCAATAAGTTAAAAGAAATTTCCAGTCGACTGCAAAGTATCAAACCAATTGAATGTATTGAGCGACTGCCAAGAGATATAGAGAAACATTATAGCAACTTCAAGGCTACAGAACTACAAGCGTGGTTGTTATACTATGCAGTCCCTTGTTTGCTTGACATACTGCCAGATGTGTACCTGAAACATTTTGCATCCTTATCAGAAGCTGTGATTTTGCTGTTGGGTGAACAGATAACACATGAAAGCCTATGTAGAGCCAGGTGCCTCCTGGAGTCTTTCTACAAGAAGTTTGGTGACTTGTATCCCCCCGGTTCATGTGGCCTTAATGTTCACAACATTGGAGAACATCTGTGCTTCTACGTTAAAGAGTGGGGTCCTATGTGGGCCTGGAGTTGCTTTGCATTTGAAGATGCCAATGCAATGCTACTCCAGTCAGTTCATGGGACAGGAAATGTCCTGAAGCAAGTTATGAGGGCACGACAAGCAAGGGTATTTTTACGTACACTTGACATCACCCAAGGTGAATGTTCAAAATGGAAGAAGTTGCAGGATGCTGCAAACTGTTCAATGGCTGGTTCACTTCAACCCGTTGCTGAAGATGACCTTACTGAAGAGATATTCAGAAGATTACCAGTGACCAACCTGAGAGAAGTGAAGAAAGTTTCAAGAGTTTTGAATGCTGATGGGAAACGACTGTATGCAGAAGCATATACAAGGATGCAGAAAAGGGACTGCAGTGTTGTACTTCTTCAAGATGGAAGCGTGGCATCGATCAAGTACTTTGCACTTTGTCTACATTCAAATGTTGTGTATGCCATCTTAAATTTATACAAAATTGAAGGACGGAATGTAGTTCATGGTTTTCCTTCTGGACTGCACATAATACCAGTCAGTAGAACCAGAGCAACTGATTGTGTACTTGTTGAACAGATTGTAGAACGGTTGATCTTGATCAGCACAAATGCTGACAGTACACACAATTTATTTGTTGCTAGGCTCCCAAACATTCATGGACACTCCATATTTAAATAAATATCCATCATTTTCTGGACATTAGTTAGCCTACATTGTGGATGTCAGGGAGAACAGTTACTGTAACTGTAGTTTCGTCTGCATTAATTTAGTTAAGAGGCTGATATGACTGATGGTTATTTTTCATAGTTTATTTGCCATTTCTACATTTACAGTGGATGTTAAGTTTGATACTTTTACAGGGATAATAAGCACTGAGTGCTTTATTCAGTCACAATATTAAAATTAAATAATCAGTAATAATGGAAGTGATTATGAATACATATTATAGTTCACTACTTGATATTTTGTTTTCATCTCTTAGTTCCTAATCTTAGACACAATAAGATTTCACCTTTGTAAAGCCAAACAATTAGAAGGATAAGTATTACTTTTTTCTCTCATTGTGTTTTCCTACAGGTCATAAAACATGCGAAACATCAAAATACTTTGATGAATAGTGTCTGTCTGTTGAAAGTAATATGGAACTGCTATTCATTAGGAGAGGTTTATTATGACTTAAGTAACAATATATTGATGGCGAAAATGCAAATACAAGTAATTGTAAATTTAGATAGAAATGTGTGCATTGCTTCATACTTAAACATTTCATAACACCATGTTTACATAAAAGTCTTATAAAAATTCCTTGAAATTCACAGTTTTGTTTCACTTAAGGTCAAGAGGTGAGGTCACGAATAGTTCATGAAATGAGTTCACGAACATTTGGTGAATCCAGTAGTTCATGAACTTCAATTATTTCATGAAGTGTATTTAATGTTCGTGAAAAGTTCGTGAACAAAGGTTCGTGAACTAGGTGCGTGAACTATTGACGAACAGTTCATGAAAATTTCACGAAGGCTTCACGAACTGTTCATGAACTTTTCGTGAACTCCACTGACTTCGTGAAATATTTTCGCCGGGGATCCTACATGATATATATTGGGTGACTCCACGAACAGATTTTTATTCAGCCTTTGATGTAATAGTGCTACTCAAAAGAAGTTAAAGAACACCTGAGTTTTTCATGACTACCGGTATGTGAAGCATGGCCTGACAGACTTACTATGGTATGAAAAAATTGGGTGTTCTTTAACTTCTTATGAGTAGTATATGTGCCATTTTATGGATTTGTTTGATGGGATGTCAGATTTCCAATCTGATATTTTTGTTTGTTTTATTTACAAAAGTAAATGTACCAAATCAAGATACGACCACACTGCTGTGTGTCATGGCTGCCTTCTGTGGTGAGTTGTGTTTCATCCACTACCAGCTAGTTTCATGGCCACCTTCTAACTCTTCGTGTTATTTATCACATCTTTCACCTGGGATGTTGCGGCAGATATAACATTCATACCCCACAGGCATAGTCGTGCAAACTCAGGACTACATTAGACACAGGTGGAGGAGAAGTTGACAGAGAGGGAACACACAATGTGTGCAGTGTAGGAGTATTCAGGCATCAAGAAAAAGTAGCTGCTTAATATCTCTAATGGCTACACATCCCCAAATGTAGGACAGTTCAAGCATGACCGTGACATGCTGACCTTCTCCCAGCAGGTCAACAGGTAATTTCAGGGCACAGCAGGGGGGACAACTCACGCAGGGGTACAGTCATGCTGTGTCTGACTGTTGCTACCAGTTCTTTCAAGGACATGAACGTTGTGAATGGGTCTATTACTGTTGAAAAAAATCAGGCTAGGTAATATTGTTGTATCTCTGTTTGAGATGGTAGTGAACAGGATGAAACTTGGGTTTCCTGTGTTGCCCAACGTGGTGTGTCAATGCAGGTCATGCTTGTGGTCATGCTTGTGGCCGTGCTCCATGACATGATACATTCTTATTGGGATGGGGCTGTGGACTGATACCGACAATGTTATCAATGAAGATCTGAGGGTTGATTGATAAGTTCTAACCCTCACATAACAGGAGTTCTGTAATAGTGAAATCTTTTGTAGTGGACATTACATGCTGTCATGGGACCCGTGAAGATTTGGGTTAGAATAGGTCTCAGCAACCCATGCTGGCCATAAAAGGCGACTGACTATGCTTGTTGTAAGAAGCGACTAACGTGATCGGGTAGTCAGACTGACTTGGTTGATGCCTCTCATCCTATCCCAATGGACCCGGTAAGATCCGGGTTAGAATAGGTCTTCAGCAACGCATGCTTGCCATAAAAGGCGACTGACTATGCTTGTCTTAAGAAGCGAGTAACGTGATCGGGTAGTCAGGCTCGCTGACTTGGATGATGCCTCTCATCGTATCCCAATGGCATAGATAGATGCTCATGATGTCAATCACCGGATTGTCTGGTCCAGACTCGATTATTTACAGACCGCTGTCATGTAGCTGGAATATTGCTGAGTGCGGCGTTAAACAACAAACAAAAAAACAAAACAAACGTCATGGACTTGTCATGGAGGTTTTTCCACAACAACTTGAGTCACTTGATCAAATTGTTTCGCTGTGACAAGTCAAAGTTTATTTGGTACCAAGCTGTCTTTGACTGTTACAAGATATGGCACACAATGGTATCATCTTCCCTCTGGCATTCAAGGCAGAAAAGGGCCCTGTAGTCTTGTAGCATGTTTGAAAATCTATCAGGTTAGTTGGTGAAAATTACTGCTGAGTGTGAACATTGCAGGATAGATGACCATATGCAGTCTACTACTGTCACTGCACAGTTCATATTGAAAGGAATGGTCAAGTGAACCGTCACTTGCAAACTTGATAGGTTCATATTGATCATTTTGGATAATCCAGCATATTATGTCTCCATTTTAATAGGACCTTTGACCCATTTTCCACCATTGCTTTGTTTTCGGAAGTGACATCACAAGCTTCATCGAATTTCTCCCACTTGTATGCTTGCTATCAACAACCAATCAAATGCTTTTGTAAACATGAGTTAGCCTAGATTGACATTCAAAAACACAGCTTCGTCACATGTATTTAGTCTGAATTAGAAGACTGTTATAACATATAGTCAAGTCTCGTTAATCCAACAATCGGCTTTATCCGACACTAATGATAGGAACCGATTAAATCAGTGCTATTTAGTCCCATTAATCCGACAGTCACGCACTCCGACTCCGACACACATAATTTGCAATGAATTACCAAAATCACTCATTAATCAGTTTTGTAATCTGACACAGTGATCAGCGTACTCTGTGGTCATCTGCCGGCGAGTACACAGCCCCATGTTTTGATGCGAGACGAGTCGGCGAGTAGCTGCATATTTCAACGGCTGCCGAGATAAATTTGCTTAACAATAAACAATTACTGCTTTAATTAAACAAAACAGGATTAATCACATGCCTTGATTACCTCAATCTAATTAAATCGGATACAAGTTCTCGCTACCACTGAGGACATCCCATTACAGATCATGTCAGATCGACCTTTCGCAAACTTTGACCGACCAATGAAATTACAAACAGGAAGTCAACATTAGCCACTGAGAAAGCAGCTTTCTTAAGCATTGCGGCTCTAGTTTCAAATTGACGACTTCCATTCCATATGCTTTAAAAAGTATGTTGAATCAGTAATACATTAGAAACATGTGATTAGAAAACATATACCGCTAACAATGTAACATAACAATATGAATATTGCCTTTTCCCTCTTTATTTATTATAACGTATTTAAATTGTATTTATCGGGTTGTTGTCCCATTTTCGATCACGAACGTTGATACTACCTAATTACGTTTATCCGACATACTCGTTAATCCGACATAATCATATGCAGCCAACAGTGTCGGGTTAACGGGACTTGACTGTATATAAGTTAACGTTTAGCATGAAAAGATATTTCCTTGGGAGGGAGGAACGTCCTTTTGATCAAATTGGTTTGGTTTGGTTTGTTGTTTAACGCCGCACTCAGCACTATTCCAGCTATATGACGGCGGTCTGTTAATAATTGAGTTGGACCTGTTTGGCTCAAATCATACCATAGTTATTGAAAACTAAACATACATGATCTACATGTATTGCAATGTTAAGTTTTGTTGCGTAGTAGTACCCACTTGGTGATATTGGTTACTCGGCTTATCTCTAGTAGGTTTACTATACTGGGTCACCAAGATCATTGTTGATGACACATGCACCATACTTTATTTGTCATGAGAGTTGAGTGGGCGTGTCCACAAGGGATGTTAATGCATATGTTGACAGGTGAAGTAATTACTTGTTTCAAGGTTCCTGTGTTTTTTGCTGATAAACGAGATCAACAGTTGTAGGCCTCCACATTCCTTTGACACTAAGATATTGTTTTTGTGAGTGTGATATAAGGGCAACAAAGCAAAGGCTTGTTTGAATATGATGTTTTGTGTACATATTCAGACAGGTTACAGAATTAATTGTAGTTGTATATATTCTGTCTGGCCACATTCAGATTTCATGGACTAGTCACCTGCTGTTAACTATTCACATGCAGAAGTCGGCATAATAAATTAATTGCTGGTCTTCCAAAATATAGTTTTTAGTGATTGCAACACAGGACACGACCCCTGGGAGTGAGTGTAAGCATAGGGGGTGCCCTTTGGGGGTGGTTGAATTTGGGGTACAGATAAGTGAATACCAATGTAGATACAGGAAGATAGGTCGTGCTAGTTGTACACACATACCTCCGGCCCATGGCTGAGTTTGCTAGCGAGTCACTCCCATCGTACGATAAGTATTTCGCAATATATTGATATTGTGGAATTACTAGCCCTAAAGTAGGACAGTTGGATTTGAGTGTTTATAGTCTGAAGACCATGCAATGTAAGTACATGTATTTTTCAAATGGGAAGCTGTTCTATTCCACCAGTTGTCATTTGTCCTGCCCACAGGGCACTCTGTTCAACAGGTCCTGTATATTGAGAGGTTATGAATCTCACTGCTGCTTTCACATCATTTTGTGCTTTTTTCCTGAGAATGATTATTGATTAGAATTGTTGTACCTGTATTCAGAAAACAATTATTTTACTGTTTGTCCCAATTTCAACATTTTAGTGGCTTTTTTAAAAGTTCACTTTAGCTTATTACATTGTATTCTATGTTCTAGTGAGTGTTGACTTCCTTACGTGGAGGGTTATGAAAATATTTGTTGCTTGTCTAATTTGAAATAGAATATTTTAGTAAAAGAATGATACTTATCATCTTAAGTCTAATAATGTTGAAAACAAAATTGATATTACATTTTGGGATGAGGGTAATATTAGAGGTACCTTCCCATTAAATATTACCCACTCAGCAGACAGCCGAAGACATTGGTCATCACATTGATCTGAGTTTACCATTCCCCATATGTGCTGTCAATATGCTGAACATTCAAGGATAAATAGCTTGGAACTGTACTCTAATGTGTGTATCATGGGTTGAAAAGACCTTGAAAATTCTTCACCCAAAGCTGCATGAAATTTAGGCCATCGATAGGCCCTGGAAATTAAGGATGATGGTGCCAACATGTTTTAATTATTTTTATTTGCTTTCAGCTGTGCTAGGGTTGGACCTACTGACATGTTGATACGGAAAACCCCCTAGGCGCTGCTCATCCAACAAGGTATGGTGAAGAGGGGTGGGGACTTCTCCTGGGATGCCCAGATTACTGAGGAAATATGATGGACATGTTCAAATGACAATTTGTCAGTCCATTTTATAATTGGAACACTTTGTAACATTGGAGATTTATATGATATTATGTGATGTTTTTAATGTTTTATTATCACAAATCTATCATGTGGAATACTCAAATGTACTGCTCTCTGTTTCATTGAAATTGAATTTCTTTGAGGTTGCACAATGTTCATGTCAACTTGCTTATGGATATAAATGATGTTGCTAGATTGATAATGGCTTGGCATTTTGCCGACTGCGATACTGTCATCTAAGCCTGGGAACATACACATCTCTGCTTGCTATTAGGAGTGGAGTTTGATTTCCCAGGAGAGGAAGTGAAAGTTACCTCCCCTTAGAACCTTTCAAATCAAGCTTTGTATTAGCATACAAATATGAACATAGAAATATGCAATGAACTTTTATCATGTTTACGAATGTTGTGTCTGGTGTTTTGTTGACATTACATAATACAGTTGGTGACAGTGACGAGAAGGGGGTGCTGACAATGCCAGGACAGGGGGTGCTGACAGTGATGGGGTGGGTGCTGACAGTGACGGGATGGGTGCTGACAGTGACGGGATGGGGAGGGGGGTGACAGTGACGGAATGGGTGCTGACAGTGACGGGATGGGGGGTGACAGTGACGGGATGGGGGGTGACAGTGACGGGATGGGGGTGACAGTGACGGGAGGGGATGCTGACAGTGACAGGATGGGGGTAACAATGACAGGACAGGGGGTGCTGACAGTGACGGGATGGGTGCTGACAGTGACGGAATGGGGACGACAGTGACGGGATGGGGGGTGACAGTGACGGGATGGGTGCTGACAGTGACGGAATGGGGACGACAGTGACGGGATGGGTGCTGACAGTGACGGGATGGGGGATGACAGTGACAGGATGGGGGATGACAGTGACGGGATAGGGGGTGCAGAGCTCCAGATAATCTTTTGGTGTTGTGGGTATGTTACCCATGCATTTTAAAATCATTGGGTATCAGTAATTCTATCTGGGTATTCAAATTTCTGTTACTACTAGTTTTTACACATGTGGGTATTTAAGTTAAATATTTAAAAACACTATTCATCTAGTCCCTGCAAACTGGTGCCGTGTGGGTTCGAGAGCTTTATAGGACTCAAAAATACCACGATACGTCCACAAGAAAGTGTGATGGCAAATGATCATGATGTAACTGTCATCGTGGAGTTTGGCAAGATTGACGGAATGCCGTTTATAATTTCAAAATAAGTTGCTAATTTGCTAATCGATACGCAGAGTTACTTCACAATATTTTGATGATACGCACAAGTTTTATTTTTGTAGCGTATCTGTAATGTTCGTTGCGTATTTGATACGCTTGGATTTTATTTTACTGCATATTTCTGCATTTCTGATGCGTATTTTACGCAGATACGCAGCTTATCTGGAGCTCTGGGGGTGACAGTGACGGGATGGGTGCTGACAGTGATGGGTAGGGGAGACTGACAGTGATGGGATGGTGGGTGACAGTGACCAGATGGGTGCTGACAGTGATGAGGTGGGTGCTGACAGTGATGGGACGGGGGCGCTGACGGTGATGAGGTGGGTGCTGACAGTGACGGGACGGGGGTACTCACAGTGACAGGACAAGGGGGTGCTGACAGTGACTGGATTTGGGTGGTGGGAGTGTTGTTGGAGCCCATGTTGGAGCAGGCCTGATGTGTGTCCCACAGCTGCTGGGATCTGTTGGTTGTAGATCTGCTGATTTTCCTCGTTAGATTTCTTGGTATATAAGCACCACACCATGGTGCAGTCGGACATCATATACATGTATATACAGAAAAGAATGCACTGTTTCATTTAGAACCGGCCTGTCCCTGGTTGGGGAGCCTCACCACAACCACCTCTGTCAGTGCAGTCGCCCATCATGTATACACAGAATAGAATAGACTAGCACATCATCAAACACAAGTTTGAAAGAGCTGCTTCCTTCGAGGACAATACCCAGCAATGAGAGATATTGATCAAATGTGATAGTCCAGACCATGGATACGCTAAATATTTGGATGCACAATTTACACTGGGCGAACCTGTCAGCCTTTGTTGTCACCTGTGAGATGAGAAAATGACACCCACATCATCTGCATTATTTTTAATTTTATGCTATAGATTTCTGTATCACTTGCGTCAAAGAATTTTTGAATTTCAGTGTGTTTAATGGGTGTGTTGAATGTGATACTGTTCCCTTGGAGACATTTTGATGATTTCATTCTGCTACTATATGTGTGAGAAACAGCTTCAGTAGGCTTCTGATAAAAGAATCTTTATGATTAATTTGAAATCTTCCTGAAATAATTTGGACTTTTTTGCCAGTGAAGATGTGGGATAGAATTGATCTTCAGCAACCCATGCTTGTGGTAACAGTGAAATCTTTTGTAGTGGACATAACATGATATCATGGGACCCTTGAGGATCCAGGGGAGGATAGGTCAAGGTCCGGGTCCAGGTCCAGGTAAAAGGCGACTGTGCTTGTCGTAAGAGGTGACTGACGGGATCGAGTGTTCAGATTTGGTGACTCGGCTGATGCATGTCATTGTATCACAATTGTGTAGATCGATGCTCATGATGTCGATCACTGGATTGTCTGTTTTAGAGTTGATTATATACCGCCTTCATATGGCTGGAATATTGCTGAGTGCGGCCTTTAACAACTAACAAACAAACAAATCTTTTGGGGAATTATGATAAATTGTGTGCCTAAAAAAAGTAGTTCCAAAATGGTCATGGAGCTGTTCAATCTGGTGGAGAAATGTGACTGTGACCTTATATATGCTCATGTACAAGAAAATAGGTAGTATTTAATTATACTGATACAGGCTCTACTTCAATCAGTAATGTTTACCAACCCTCCAACTCTTTACGCAACAAACAGCTTATGGTCACAGACACTCCTGTGCTTCTTGAAGTCTCCCAAAATATATTTCAAACAACTTGTGACCATATATGTAACTTCTCCAAATTTGAATGCAGATTTTCACAATATCAAAAAGTAAATATGCATCAGTTTAACATTAGGAGACAAATGACGTGCCAGTGATTCATGTTGTGCAAGACTCATTCTGTCATTTTGGGGGCATCGTTCCAAGCTAAGTTAACTGACTTTAAAAGTCCAGTTTCCACCCTTGCCGAACTAGGCTGGAATTATGGAGTTATATTTTGGCTGGACTAACGAGTCTATGCGTAGTAAACATCAAAATCGCGTAACAAAACTGACATCCGGTTCATAAACTGTGATGCAGATTTCGGTCAATTACAGGATTTGCAAATCATGTGAACCAACAACTTGGCGTCAACAGATGTTTTCCAAATCTTTTTATGTTTTTAATCTAGGTGCTCAAGTGATTTCATGCACTATGCAAATTATGACCCATTTTATCACAATATAGATTTTGATTATCAATCAGATTGTTTGACTAGGCGCAGCCATTTTGTTGCAAACGTGGCAAATGCAAGTGATATGAGATGTGGAATCTGATTGGTCAATAGGAGGGGCAAAGAAGGGTCATCATCTGTAATAGCCACTGGTGGAACTAGGATCGAGCCCAAATATTCCAGCCTAGTTCGGCATGGGTGGAAACTGGACTTTTAAGTCAGCTAACTCTCTAGCCTCTGGAAGATGTGTTGGGTCTGATGTACCAGTGATTCATGTCATGCAATTTGCTAACGAAATCTGTTAGTTTCTAACCCTGCTTCTGATTATCATTATGCCCAGTTTCAACAACACAGTTGCCCAGTCTAATGGCAGGGGAACTATTGTAAAGCACACTATTGCCAAACACTGATGGCAAAGAAAGAGACAGAAGACAACATAGAACCTTAAATTACCGGGTACATCAGAAATGTCCGATTCCTGGTTTTGCGTCCGTGTGTATCTGTCTTGTCACTTATTGTGGTTATGAGAGAACTTATGACACCAGACTGACTGTAGTGTGACAATGAGATAAGTGACAAATCCTTACTAAATATAGAAGAGTTGATGGCACCATCATCTCATACTGGTGAGTAATTGTCTGCTACTGTTGTTGCAGATTCATCATGAAGCCATGCTGGAAGAAAGAACGGCCCCCGGGTAAGTACTCCACTCACTTTTCTTTTCATTACTTGATTCTCCTATGACTGGTATGAGCATCATGCTGACCCGAGAAGGTGTGTTTCTAAATTTGATGCATCAGTGATACAAATGATGTCTGATGCATTTCCTTATTTGGACTTGTGCCAATGTTTCCATGGTTTTTTTCAGGTGAACAATTGCCTTGCTTTTGCATTTGTTTGTGAGGAATATCACCTTTTTGCCAACACCTTGTGTCATCACTTTTTGATAGTGATTCATAAACACATGCCCATGATAGAGTCAGAGTCATAGTTCAGGAAATGGTTTTGTCATTTCATTTGCAACAAGTAATAAAGGGCTGTGCAAAAACATACAAGGAAAAGATATTTTAAGGGATGGTTCACGGTCCAAGCAGTTCAGATATGACATTCATTTCCTACAAGAGTCAATATTCCGGATAGATTTCCATCATGTTTTGGTTATTGGAAGCTGTGACCCGTACAGAAAGTTTGATTTTTCCTTGGTACAGAAATTCTGCGTGTTTGTAATATTTGCATTTTAACATATTCTACCCAACTAAAGTTTCTTGCTTGGGAAAACTCTGATTCTGGGGCAGAATGGGACTAAAATGAGGATTGGTTGGTTACAATGTGTGGCCTCAAGGTGGAGAGTGTTTTGTACCTTGTGGGTTCTGGCAGTGTCAAGAGCTAAGTCCAATGAGGATTGGTTGGTTACAATGTGTGGCCTCCAGGTGGAGAGTGTTTTGTACCTTGTGGGTTCTGGCAGTGTCAAGAGCTGACTGCAATGAGAATTGGTTGGTTACAATGTATGGCCTCCAGGTGGAGAGTGTTTTGTACCTTGTGGGTTCTGGCAGTGTCAAGAGCTGACTGCAATGAGGATTGGTTGGTTACAATGTGTGGCCTCCAGGCTGAGAGTGTTTTGTACCTTGTGGGTTCTGGCAGTGTCAAGAGCTGTCTGCAATGAGGATTGGTTGGTTACAATGTGTGGCCTCCAGGCTGAGAGTGTTTTGTACCTTGTGGGTTCTGGCAGTGTCAAGAGCTGTCTGCCATGAGGATTGTTTGGTTACAATGTGTGGCCTCCAGGCTGAGAGTGTTTTGTACCTTGTGGGTTCTGGCAGTGTCAAGAGCTAAGTCCAATGAGGATTGGTTGGTTACAATGTGTGGCCTCCAGGTTGAGAGTGTTTTGTACCTAGTGGGTTCTGGCAGTGTCAAGAGCTGTCTGCAATGAGGATTGGTTGGTTACAATGTGTGGCCTCCAGGTTGAGAGTGCTATTTTACCCGGTAGATTCTGGCAGAACAATCTACAATATCTTTGATTTATAAAGAAATCTATCCTGACCGACTTTCCTCTGCTTGTAGTCTGTGTTTTGCATCTTTAAATATACTCTCTTCCTACAATAGCTATGAGGAAAACTATAACACAAAGAAATGAAAACAAAACAAAGATACGATTACAGAAATTACTGACATTTGATAACCTGGTTGAGTAGGTAGATATTGACATTGTTTCTGCTGTCCAGTATGCAGTATTGATTCAATGCTATCTGTCCTCAGTGAACCTTGTATCCTATAGAACCAGTAGTCCCCATTCGATACTTGCCTTTCCTTCCTTTGTGTCACAAGACAAAAAAACCACAATGAGGCAAAAATCAAAGTTGACACGAGTAGAAGGTTGACTGAGGCCTCCCATTTCCCTTGCGCAACGTATCACTGCTCAATAAAGATAGGACTTTAACTGTAACAAAAGGAAAAGTCCAGCAGGATTTCAATGTTACTTTATCAAGCCAAGGAGTAAAGCTCCATCATTGATCTGAGCCCTGCTGCTGTTTTTCAGATCATAGTTTTCTACGGGTCTCCCCCTCCCGAAGCTTGATGGAGCATGTGGTGTTTGTGATGTGAAAGGGTTGTATCCCTGGTTGTGAGTGCCATCAACAGGGGTGTACTGCAACACTGATCCCTCACGGTAGATGCAGGGGTTAGGTTAGACGTGGCAGGGTGTTTCAGCAGGCCCAGCGTTCTGTCCTGGTCCTGACAGTTTAATCAGTTCCCATGGCAGCTTGGTGTTGAGGTACTGTAATTACAGGTCAGCCTGTACCACCAGCCCCGGGATCACAGTGAGGGAAGTGGTTAATTGTGGGAGTGTATTGTACACAGATAGGGTAAATTGGCCCTGGAAGGTGGACTGCTTTGTTTCAATTGGCTCTTTATACTTCACCCAAATTATGTCCGAACCGACATTGGCTATCTGGAGTGAAGGGCTGTATGAGATTGAATTGATGTCTCGGATGCCATTTAGACAACCATGTTATGGGGGACCCACATTGGATTTCCATTCAAAGCATATTCATCTAAAGTTCAGTAAGGTTTTCATGAGAAACATAGATATTTGCCCCCATTCACTCATGTAATTTGATTATTTCTCTTGAAAGATGTTATCCAAGTTTCTGTTCAACCGATCTTTAGCTGTCACTAATAACATTCAGACAGAGGCCATATCAAATCAGCCAAGTTTTTCAAGGAGAGGCTATCTGAATGAACACTGCATTGCGTTTATGTACAGTGTGTTGAGAAGATTAGCAACCTTGCAGAATCCTTCGATTGGATGAAGTCAGCTGGCCTGAAAAGTGAAACAGAAGGCTGTCTGTTTGCTGCTCAGGACCAGTCATTTCCCACTCGAAACCGTCAGAGTGTGATTTTTCATCAAAATGTAAATATGAAATGTAGAATATGCAATGAATTTAATGAGACTGTCCAACACATTGTCAGTGTATGCCCAGCTTTGGCACAAACACAGAATCTTAAGCGACATGTTGCCATGCTTGAGGTTTTGAGACAGAGGTCCATCAGTGGTACGACCCAGAAAATGTGGAGGGTGTCATGGAAAATGATAACTACAATATTCTTAGAATAGGCCTGTATACAGCCTTAGACCTATCCAGGCCAACAAACCTTATCTTGTCCTTTTTCATAAATCCAATGAAACCATTTTTATCATTGAATTTCTGTCCCTTTTGATACAAATGTGATTAACAGGATTCAGGAAAAAACATGGCAAATATGCTGAACCTCGCAAATGTCACATTTGCATCCCAAGAATGAATTTGTCTGACTCCCCATTGTTCTTGGTGCCTAAGTCTGTTGACTGACATTGGGAGAGTACCCAGGCTGTCAGGAATACATCCCTTCTGACAATCTTGGTAATGCAGAAGGCTGCAGTGTTTGGGAGTCTTCACATTCTCTGTAAAGCTCTGGATGGGTTCGACTAGTAGTGCTTCCTCGGAGAATTCCCATTCGAAGTCTAGGCTTCATGTAGATGGGGCAAGGGCCCTGAGCTGATGATGAGCCTAACCAGCCTGACTGTGCCAGGATCACCAAAACCTTTGCTGCATTTTTTTATTTTCATCTGAAAATTATAATAATAATGATAGGAAGGACAACAGAGGAAGATCAGTTTGAAAATGAGTTGTTGAAAAATAGGTGGTCTGATTATGCAAAGATTTGATGTGTTAAAACAATGCATTCCATTTGATGGCTGCTGCATTTCCATATGTAGAGGGTTTTATATGTGGTACAGACATAAGCATCTTGTCGTGAAATCCAAGCATTGCTTTGTTTTAGTAGTTTACTCTCCCTTGGGATTTCAGGGCAGAAAAGGTGTTTATTATTTATGATTCTTTATCAGAAGTTGACATTTTGTTGTCCATAAAATAAAAAGAAAGTGCAGATGGGTGAGAATGTTGGATTTGACACGCGTTTTGTTTATGTCATCTCTATTCACACATTGTATATGCTTGGTATTGTTTTTTAGCAATAAGTATTCAGTATTCTCTGACTTTATGCACACATCAAACATTTGTATCAGAAAATCAGCTTGACATACCTGTGAACGTATTCAAATTAAATAGACCGTGAGAGACCAGGAGAAACATTTGTCATTGTTTTACAGAAAGTAGAATTTCATCTTCCCCCTTGGCCTCAGCACCGCTCTCCCACGAGCTGAGTGTTTATAGCCAAAGAAATAGTTGTCTTATTGATTATGTCTCTTTTTCCTCTCACAGCTTGTACCATTGCATGCAGATTCCTGGCCTTCGGTCGAGTAAATCGTCTTTGTAGCTTGAGCTGCTATGCTTATGACATGATCAGGGGCTTTCAGATCTTTATCATCATTAGAAAGTCCTCAGTTAGCCCTGTGACATGAACAAAGGTCAGAGTGGCAACACCACCACCTTCAGTGAGAAGGTAGTATGTTCTTTATGTGACTTGCTCTACAACCCTTGGGATACGATGCTAACCCCTTGGCAGTGCTGTTATTGAGCTGGAAAGACCATTTTTAGTTCAAAACATCGGCACCAGTTCTATATTCTGTGTCACTTGTAGCAGTAACTTGGTCTCGGGAGTGTTGTTAAACCCTCAGAGTTGATGCCAAAGCTTACGTTGGTAACATTGGTTTGAGATGCAACTCTTGAAGCGCTTTTTCAAGATGATGTATGAGGGCCATGTAGACTTGTTTTCTGGATTATGTGATGCTTTCGTGTCTGTCAGTTATTGAACCTTGAGCTATTTGATCCTGAAGACAGGATACTGACCGTTGGCGCCTGTTTCAGATACTGGGAAAAAAATGGTTTCTGGAGAATGTGGAGATGCTTTTATTCCAGTGGGTGATGTTAAACCATGAGTAACCCTCTTACTGTTTGAGGAAACATTCTTCAATTCAGACCATTTTTACCTGTCCTCTTTCCTGTAAAAATTGGCTTCTTAGACCCTGTTCACACAGTGATGCATGTCCGGTGATCAGATTGATTACTTGACGACATGAGGATTATTTGACACTTTCACACCTTGAGCCATCCAGCTCTCTTTTGACTGGAAGCTGTTCCTATCTTTGTGTTGGTCTGTATCTTGTGGAGGATGGTGGAGATGTCATGTTGCAGAACCACCAAAATCTTTGCAGAGGGATTTGGTAAGTAGTGTCAGTACATTTGTAATTGTTTGTGTGAGATTGTGGATTCATGGTTATCATAAACCATCAACAGATGTTGTTGTTGTTTTTGTTGTTTAACTCCGCACCCAGCAATATTCCAGCTATATGATGGCGGTCTGTAAGTAATCGAGTCTGGACCAGACAAGCCAGTGATTGACATCATGAGCATCGACCCATGCCATTGGGATACGATGACATGCATCAACCAAGTCAGCGAGCCTGACCACCCAATTGCCTATTGCGACAAGTATAGTTGCTTCATCAACAGATGACCAGGACTTTGGGCTGTTATTGAAAATCAAAATATTGATGTAAAGTTATGATGTGTCTCTTGATTCTGCTTCAAACACAAAATTTGATAATGTTTCAATCAGTGATCAACCAGGTATGAAATGTTCTGGAAGCTTTATGCCTCCATCATTTCAGCTATCATATTTCAAAGTAATTGGAGATTGCATGTAATATGAAATAAACATGCTTTCATCTCCCTGTTGGCTAGGGATACATGTTCAGGGCGTGCCAGTGTTGTTAGTGCAGTGTTCTTCAGGACTGTTGTGCAATTCATGGCTTGTGTGTGGTAGCAGATGTGATCCGACACCATTAGACAGGCCATCCTGCACCCTGCAGCTAGACAGGCCATTGTGTACCCTGCAGCTGTGATCTGACCCCCACTAAACAGGCCATTGTGCACCCGGCAGCTGTGATCTGACCCCCATTAAACAGACCATTGTGCACCCGGCAGCTGTGATCTGACCCCCACTAAACAGGCCATTGTGCATCCGGCAACTGTGATCTGCCCCCACTAAACAGGCCATTGTGCACCCGGCAGCTGTGATCTGACCCCCACTAAACAGGCCATTGTGCACCCGGCAGCTGTGATCTGCCCCCACTAAACAGGCCATTGTGCATCCGGCAGCTGTGATCTGCCCCCACTAAACAGGCCATTGTGCACCCGGCAGCTGTGATCTGCCCCCACTAAACAGGCCATTGTGCACACTGCAGCTGTGATCTGACCCCCATTAAACAGGCCATTGTGCACCCAGCAGCTGTGATCTGACCCCCACTAAACAGGCCATTGTGCACCGGGCAGCTGTGATCTGACCCCCTCCAAACAGGCCATTGTGCACCCGGCAGATGTAATCTGACCCCCACTAAACAGGCCATTGTGCACACTGCAGCTGTGATCTGACCCCCACTAAACAGGCCATTGTGCACAATGAAGCTGTGATCTGACCCCAACTGAACAGGCCATTGTGCACCGGGCAGCTGTGATCTGACCCCGTCCAAACAGGCCATTGTGCACCTGGCAGCTGTGATCTGACCCCCATTAAACAGGCTATTGTGTACCCTGCAGCTGTGATCTGACCCCCATTAAACAGGCCATTGTGCACCCGGCAGCTGTGATCTGACCCCCACTAAACAGGCCATTGTGCACCCAGCAGCTGTGATATGACCCCCATTAAACAGGCAATTGTGCACCGGGCAGCTGTGATCTCACCCCCCACTAAACAGGCCATTGTGCACCCGGCAGCTGTGATCTGACCCCCACTAAACAGGCCATTGTGCACCGGGCAGCTGTGATCTGACCCCCATTAAACAGGCCATTGTGCACCCGGCAGCTGTGATCTGACCCCCTCCAAACAGGCCATTGTCCACCGAGCGGCTGTGATCTGACCCCCACTAAACAGGCCATTGTGTACTGGGCAGCTGTGATCCTTCGCCTTTTCATCATGGTGTAGTTGTAGTCATGGCTTTTGTGTAAATATTGTACAAGTGACCCAGTGGACTAAGTCGAGGGCTCTGCATTAGCTATGGAGAGTTGCGTCCCTTAGTCATGCCAGGATCTGCTGGTCATCCTGTTCAAAATAAACACCTGTCCGCAGGGTTAGAAACTAACATTTTTGGTTCACTAGTGCTTATAATGATAATGTATAGCAAAACCCCTAAAAATGGAAAATGTCTACTAGTCCTTAGGATACTTTAACTATTGGGCAGATTTGCAAGGACTATAGGACAAGTGCCAATTTCTAACCCTGCTGTCCGTAAGCTCATGGCAGGCGCCTATAGTTTCAAATATGTATGGGTCCTTATGCCCTGCAGTAAATTTGCATGGTGATTTATTTGTCACAGTATGCTGCAGGGCTTTTGTTCAAATGAGGGCCTGAAGAGTTTAGTCAGGGCCTGCAGCTTGTAATGTCGGTAGGCTTGATGGCCGCCTGGCCATTTTTTTTGTTTCAAACACTGCTGGTCATGGGTTCTGAGTTTCTGATTCCTCCAGATTATTATCATGGAATCAGTCGTCATCATTTCTGTTGTTGTTTCACTGAGGTGCTAAGCATCTACGACTGGCTCAAGTTTATTCCACTTCCCACATTAGGGTGCATGCTGGGATATAACTGACATGCTCTTCAAAACAATGTGAAGCCCATCTTGTCTACTTTTAAAATAACTAACTGAAGGTTTTAGATAGATTTGGCCATAATTGCTACCTATATAATAAAATATACATAACTTGAATTGTCATCATGACTTGTATCCAACTCAGTCATAGCCCAGCTTCATTGTTTTGTCCTCGGCAAGTTTTAGTGGATTGTCCCACCGACCAGATGAGGATTTCATACTGACCACCATTTAAATATGATGACCATGCAATGATAGATCCATCGCATATTACTATGGTGTCAACTAGTAGTGAGTCCACGGAGTACGTATTCATTCATATGTTAATTCCTACAGTCATGATGAAGCGGATCTCTCTCTGTAATGCCCGTGAAGACTCGGGTTAGAATAGGTCATCAGCAACCCACTAGTGGTGTAACGATACGGCGATACAGTATTGTATCCCAATGCACAGCCCACGATACGATGCATCGATTTGGAAAGCATGTATCGCGATACATACAATATTTTCATAACACAGTTTTACTTATGTATTTTCTTGAGTATAGTGTGCACTTTTTTTAAAAAAAACACAGCTGTGTAGAAGGGGGGTGCGCATTATACACGAATTAATGAGTTTTGATGTTTTTTTTCCCCTTTGGAAAGACATTACCGTGAGCACGTAACACCGGAAATACCATGTCAACAAATCCATACTGAAGTTCGCAAATTATTCATGTAATTGCACTGTCTGGCTATAAAAAGTGTTCTTTGTATATCTGGACTTATGTTTGTAACTTATTTCATTAATTTTATTCAAAATTCCTTTTAATATTGTTTTAATTAATTTCGGCGAAATCGTGTGTGAAGCGATCGGAAGATCGCACAACTCACCGTTATTAACAGCAACCACGGTCAGATTACCGCTATTTACGCCTTGAAACAACCTTAAGTTGACAGAGAATGGATACATATATCATAAATGCCATACTTTGATTTGTTAAAAGTCATATTTGTTTTTTTGGAAGATTCTATGTCAACACGTAATTCTCGCGATCACGTGCACGGGAGCCTTGACGTTGACAGGTCAGACTGGTTCCATGTAAAACATAATAGCGATCAGCTGCTTCGCTTAGGGTTATTATTATTTTAAATATGTTTAGTAAAAGCTGCATCTAAATTAACAAGATATTGGAATATATCATTCCTGATAAAAAAATAGTTTCAGATACAACTTTTGCCGATCCTTGCATTAAAATCCTGTAAAATCCTGTATCATTGGGTGTGTCCTGACCGAATCACCGGTAGATTCCAAGAAAACGTGTGTACGAGAAAATACACAAGGTAATCTTAATCCCTGGATATAAAACAAAGCCTAGCTGAACAAAAAATACAATTTAAACGGTAAATCAACATGTCTGGTGATTTTTTATCTCAAATTTCGAATTTGTACTGACGAAGTTTCTCATCACCCGTTCGTTTGCCGGACTTCGCTGAAGGGGTATGGTGTAAAAAAAATTTCTGTGCATGATATTCAAATTTCTTTTTTTCCAAAATATTGAACCCGCTAGATGGGGGTGCGCATTATACATGGGTGTGCACTATACTCAAGAAAATACTGTACTTTGAAACATGAAATACGTTTAACAGTTTCAAAGCCGGTTTGTTGTTTCAGTAAAACATACTGTATTGCTGACAATTTGCTATAACAGTAAATAAACACCTTATACCCTCCCGTATCGTTACACCTCTACAACCCACGCTTGCTGTAAAAGGCAACTATGCTTGTCGTAAGAGGCGACTTACGGGATTGGGTTTGTCAGGCTCGCTGACATGGTTGATGCATGTCATCATATCCCAATTGTGTGGATCAATGCTTATGATGTCAATCACTGGATTGTCTGGTCCACTCTATGGACTATGTACAGAACGCCATCATATTGCTGAGTGTGGCGTTAAACAACAAACAAACAAACACACTCTCTGCAGGGTCAGTGTTCGATGACAGGTATGTTATAGCTATTTGAGAAAAGCTATCTGGTTACTTACCTTTCGTATATGACAGTGGTTTGGCTTAAAGGGAATAGTTAAAACAGTGGTGATTCCTGCTTCACAATGCTGGTTGAAAGCAGCGACATAAACGCCACGTCTTCTGCCAGGAAAGAATGGAAGGCCTGTCAACTTTGAGAAACTGCAGGGAGCACAAATTTGCCCTGATGTGGCCAATCACACTCTATATGTAAACAAGACACAAGTTCTTGTCTGGTGAGGATACTGTATTGCCATACTCTACAGGTGCTAAGAATTCCATTACTGCTTTATATTTTTCAAATTTTAATTTTTTCCCTAAAGAATTCATTGCAGTTTTAGAAAAAAGACCAATAATCAAATATATATATACAAATGTATATGTGTACAGCGCTAAGTATCACTGATCACTGATAACTATTCTATAAATTTACATGGTTACATGTAACATTGTTTTATGATTAATGTATAAAAGTTATTTGATTAGGATATGCACTTTGACTGGATATAGTCTCAGTATGAAGTTTCATTATTATCCGATTTTTAGCCAACAGGCCTGGTTTTTTAGCGATGTACCTCAGCAGCCATATGTAAAAACAAATAAACAGCAATAACTCTGCCCCTATGTGCCACTATTTTCCGCTAATGAACTGCAATTTGGTACACATGTAGTTTGTCGTTCACTTCTAAACATATTGTACGATTTTGATTTATTGTGATATTTGACCCTGACTTGACCTGACATAAGATCAGGCCCCTATAGCCATATATATCCCTATACTTATATACTGACTAAACATCCTCTCCCAAATTGCCGCACTAGTGCAATTATGTGTTGCCTACTAACTCAGACTTCTTTTGTTTGTTCCTCGTTTAACTCCACACTCAGCACTATTCCAGCTATATGACGGCGGTCTGTTAATAATCGAGTCTGGACCAGACAATCCAGTGATTGACATCATGAGCATGGATCCACGCAATTGGGATGCGATGACATGCATCAAGCAAGTCTTTGTTTTTATCGAGATGTTATGCTGGATGGAACTTGAGATTTGTCCCCAGTCACCGGCTGAGAGGCTCCGGGCCACATGACCACTTATCTATAATTGTATGTGGCAGAGGAATGGAATGTTTAGAACCCAAAGTGGGAAGCTGATGAGGCTGCTGAATGGACCTGGTGACATGGTTGATGGCTTGTGATGGTAACCTGAGGATCACATGGATTATTACTCACAATGTGCATCAATGGCTTGTCTGGTTCAGATGAACTATTTACACTCTGCCGTTGTTCAGCTGGAACATTGCTGACTGTGGTGTTAAACAACAAACTATGGTGCTGCCACTTATCGGCAGTGAACTGTGTTTTCAACTTCTAGCCATATTCGGCCAAACTGTAAATGGTGCCCTTGCACCTTTGTCTTACAGCGCTTGGAGTTATGGTGACATTTGGGAATGTCTTTAAAATACTGTCATACTTTAGCAAACAAATCTGATATCATTCACTAGTTGTCTTCCAAGTACCATGCAAGTCTGACACCCTTTTATCTGCAGGCGACGGATTAATTCTTTGGTCAGATTGCCATGGCCTTCATTAGCATTTGGCTATCTAATTTGGACAGTACAGGATTTTCTTGTTGATTCAAGAGAGCCTTGCATGTACTGGAACCTACTTCTTGGACAGTGGGGAGATTCGTTTCACGTCCACTACCCTGAACTGAAATGTCTCCAGGATAGGGACAAAGAAAGACATGTCCTTGTCATGGAACATAGGAATAGATGTTGGCAGGTCTTTCCTGTGTGCACATCTGGAGGGGATGCAACACCTGGGGATCAGGTGGCCTCTAGTGGTGCACCCTGAACTGCAGCAGACGTCTGTTGTGCACCAGGTGCTGGACACTGAAGGAGGGTCTGTCTCCACATTGACAGAGGTCATGACGGAAGTGTGTGGACGATTGTCTAAACTGGCACAACATAGAGATTTGGATGACAGATGGATGTAGAACTGGCTGTTTTGTGTTTTATAAAACTGCCTTGTTGTGTGAAGATGTGTGTTGTGTTTATAAAACTGCCTGTCTTGTGAAGATGTGTGTTGTGTTTATAAAACTGCCCTGTCATGTGAAGATGTGTGTTGTAAAGCTGCCCTGTCGTGTGAAGATGTGTGTTGTAAAGCTGCCCTGTCGTGTGAAGATGTGTGTTGTAAAGCTGCCCTGTCGTGTGAAGATGTGTGTTGTAAAGCTGCCCTGTCGTGTGAAGATGTGTGTTGTGTTTATAAAACTGCCCTGTCGTGTGAAGATGTGTGTTGTGTTTATAAAACAGCCCTGTCGTGTGAAGATGTGTGTTGTTTGTTGTAAAACTGCCCTGTCGTGTGAAGATGTGTGTTGTGTTTATAAAACTGCCCTGTCATGTGAAGATGTGTGTTGTGTTTATAAAACAGCCCTGTCGTGTGAAGATGTGTGTTGTGTTTGTAAAACAGCCTTGTCGTGTGAAGATGTGTGTTGTGTGTTTTAACTCTTTCATCACTGGCTGCCCCAGAGTTATGTCCCTTGAAACCCTGCAGGCCCTGACACTGACAAGGCCTGTACACTGGCCTCCCTGGCAGTATTATTGGAAAATCACACCATCATTTTTGATGCACTTTTTCTACCAGAAACTTGCTTTTAATATACATTGATCATATACCATTGTAAAGAGGATTAAGTATGCTGTAATATCCTTTGTTGTTATTGTCTCTAACCTTTGTCATTATCTAATTACAGGTGTTTACAAGTGAAATAAAACTTGAAAACACTGAAAAAATGAAAACAGACAATGAATTTTGGCTCGAATTGTATTAAAAATCACAAAACTAAATCACAGATACAAGGTAAACATAACACAGTGGTCTTGTCATCTTGGACGGCACAGGTAATCGCAGGTGTTACAGGTAAATTCTCTTCATGCACATCTGTAAACAAATTAACAAGTTTACAACTCTTGGTACTGACTTTGTTTTCTATACTGATGTCACATATTACTTATGATACACCTACAGCCTCTTAGGTAAACTCGTTAACACAGGTAAACTTGTTAACGCAGGTAAACTCGTTAACACAGGTAAAAACAAATATTTGATTTATTTTGTTCTTTTTCAGGATTTGAAACAAAAATTAAGTATTTAAGTTTTTAAAAAGTAATTTATCACATTACATGAACATTGAACCACAGCTACTATAAGAATGACATCACAGGGAAGATATCACAGATTGATCTGAAGAGGGAAAGATTGTAAAAGGACAAAAAGATCGTAAATTCAAGTTCTGCAAATATAAAAGTTGTGATAACATATTTACAATACACTGCTATTTACAACTGCATAATAAATTAAATCAGTACTTTATTAAATCAATTAATAAATAAATAATTTATACAGTTACTAAAATTTAAATTAAGATGTAAAAAACAAGAGAGCAAACATGATTATAGAAATAAATTTTATTCAAATTGAGCGAAATATAAGGACATACGACAAACCGTCAAACTACAATTCGGATTGCGATCAGAAAAATAAATTAAAAAAAAAGAAACAAATACGTCATGCCACTCACCTTTGTTGTTGTTGTGATCGCTCGTTCACGTGTAGGCTGCATTCTCATTTGTCGCACTGATAATCTGTTCAAACACAGAATCATTGTAAAACAGTTGGAAAAAATCAATAGCATGACTCTACACTCACCGTACGTGTCAATATATATATATTCTTGAGTCCGGTCGCCTCTTCAAAATCCCTCATGTCTCCACTGTTGTGGTCCCTCTGCCACTCCCATTCTTGAAAGTTGGCGGGGGGGGACACCTCGTCGAAACCGTCAAAATCTTCACCAAAATATTCGCGAAATTCCCTCTCCCCTTCGCTTAAATTATTCAATTCAAACACATTATTATTCCCGATAGAGTCGTTGTTAATCATCTGATCGCTATCCGAATCGTAGTTGGCCGCCATTACGCTTGATTTACGATTCAAGCGAGAAAAATACCTGTCGCGAAAACAGGTGACATCCGCGATTTTCGCGCCAAAAAGACGGGGAAATTCCATAGAATGACGTGTCAATCACGTGTAGATCTCGTTTCCATATTTAGAATTACACACGAGAAAGGAAGTAGAAAGAGCGATTTTGTAAACACGCTCGCGCCGCCCGATTTATCGGGCAGCCGGGTGTGGGGCTTGGACTGTTCTCGCCCGATTTTTCGGGCAGCCGGGTACTGGGACACGGTTTATGCTGCCCGATAAATCGGGCAGTCGGGGCGAAAGGGTTAAAGCTACCCTGTCGTGTGAAGATGTGTTGTGTGTTGTGAAGCTGCCCTGTCATGAGTAGATGTGTGTTGTGTTTTGTGAAGCTGCCTTATTTTGTAAAGATGTGTTTTGTGTGACAGTGTCTGCAGTGTGAAGCTACCTGCTAGTGTTGCATAATGCTGTCTGATGTGTGTTTTTTAAAGCTGTAGTGTGACCCAGTCTTTAATAAGAAACCTGCTGTAGCAGCCTCTAAGTGTTATTTCCCTGTGTCATAAGTACTATCCGTGTCAGTAGAAATTGAATATTAAGTCAATATTGCATAATTAGAATAAGATCTATCATTGACTGAAGTGTTACAGGTCACACAAAGTGGTATGTGCTATTAGGTTCTGTCCCTGAACTGCACCCTACAATCAGGGCAGGATCATTACACTGGCAGTGTTCAGCTAATTATAGACAATGTTATAGCCAAGTGAGGTGCTTCCACTGGGCCTCAAGGACTGATGCCGGCATCCCTTGCATAAAAATATGCAAGGAAAACCCTGAATGATAATTATACCCATCTCGTGTTAGCAGTTTACCATTTCCTATGCAATTAGTCTACAAATTGCCAAGTAAAAATCAAGTCATTTTCATTAAGTAGGAAGTACCGAATGGAAAATGTGATAATTTATTCATCAACACCTCATGGTTTCTTCTTTTGAATGTCGAACATTCTGAAAGAAAGTGCGATTTCATGAACTTTTCAGTGGAAAAGAAAATCGATTTGTTGAAGCTCTCCGATACTATCCTGGCTGGGATCCTAAAATATTCAACATGGTCAAATTACTAACTCTACTGTGTCAGGCTTGGCAGCCAGGTACCAACTTTCTTCCTATCAAACTTTAATCAACACCATCTCAGTCAACTTGGAATTGTGTCTGACTGTAGTGGTGATCAGTGCACCGAAGTCACTCTCTCGGCCCTACTCTTGTCAGTCGCACATTTGTTCAAGAGAGAGGTACTGTATGATGTGACATTATGAGCTTCATGTCAGGGGGACAGAGTCAATATGATAGGGGGATTAGCAAACAGCTGATTGGAGGGGAGGGAAATGCAGGAGAGGGGTGGTAGGGGTGGGGGGATTTATCTAAGGCACCACAATTCACTGGGCATCAATTGGCTTAGAAATGCAAGTTTCAACCTGATTAATATGATCCTATGTTTTTCTGCACCATACCTGTGCTGTCACACACACTGGACCAATCAACTCGCCACTGGCTCCATTGGCTCCTCACTGGCTCCATCCACTCATGAAGATCCGGGGTATAGAATAGGGCTTCAACAACCCAGGCTTGCTGTAAAAGGCAACTATGCTTGTCGTAAGAGGCGACTAATGGGATCTGGTGGTCAGACTCACTGACTTGGTTGATGCATGTCATAGATCCCAATTGTGTGGTTCGATGCTCATTCTATTAATCACTGGATTGTCTGGTCCAGATTATTTACAGACCGCAGTCATATAGCTAGAATATTGCTGAGAGTTAAACAGAAAAAAGCCAACCAACCATCCACTCCACACTGGTTCCATCCATTCCTCCCTGGCTCCATCCTCTCCTCACAGTCTCGATCCACTCCTCACTGTCTCGATCCACTCCTTCCTGTCTCTATCCACTCCTCACTGGCTCCATCCAGTCCCGACTGGCTCCGTCCACTAGTAACTGGCTCCATCCACAGCTCACTGGCTCGATCCACTCCTCACTGTCTCGATCCACTCCTCCCTGTCTCTATCCACTCCTCACTGGCTCCATCCGGTCCCGACTGGCTCCGTCCACTAGTAACTGGCTCCACCCTCTCCTCACTGGCTACATCCAGTCCTCACTGGCTCCATCCACTCCTCACTGGCTCCATCCAGTCCTCACTGGCTCCATCCACTCCGCCCTGCCTCCATCCACTACCCACTCACATACCCCTTGTGGGGCTAGAATAGGTCCTCACCTCCTTGTAAGAGGTGTTTCAATGGATTGGGACTTGGTTGGTGACATGGTTGAGAGCCTGTCATTTTACCCTGACACTGTAAATTGTTGCTCATAATATCAATCACTGGATTTTTCTGAATTCTTTTACAGGCTGCCATCAAAGAGCTGGAATAATGTGTGACTTTAACATGAAAAATATTATGAAAAGGAATCACTAATTTTAGTTTGTTATAACAGTAGTTTGTTAACTGCATATATACAACATTTAAACAGCAAATGGACGGGACTAAATTACAGTGCGTTATATTTGTCAGTTCCTTATAAGTGTGTTCGTTATAAACATAGTTTACTGTATATATATTTTCACTCCATTAGTTATGCAGATCAAATGGCAAGCTAGATGCATTCAAAATATAGGGAGTATTACTCAAGGTTGACATTAGTCATACGGGGATTAATGGTGATTGATGGGTGCATGGTATGTTTGTTTGAACATTTTTTGTGTGCATGATTCAGATGTTATCAACACACCAGCCAGCCAAAAGGACACATGAGCCAAAGAACCAGTATGTGATCCTGACACTGAATGTTATGCAGCAAAAATAGGTCCTTTCTGAAAACAATTATTTTTCGTCATGGTTGATGATGAACCATCTTACTGCATATTAACATATTCTATTGTAGTTATAATATTGGGTAATTTTTAACCGAATCACCGGTAGATTCCGAGAAACGTGTGCACAGCTGATTGTTGCTTCCGGCTTAGTTTATGAGACAATACACACGGTAATCTTAATCCTTGGATATAAAACATTGCCTATCAGAACAGGAAATATGATTTCATCGGTAAATCATCATGATGTTTTATCTCAAATTTCAAATTTTTATTGACCAAGTTTAATTGTTGTGATCTGTTCGTTTTTCTGAATTAGCCGAAGGGATGTGATGTAAGGTTTTTTTTAGCGGAAGGCAAATATGTTTTTATTGCAAATGTAGGGATTGTGTATGCGCTGGTGACGTGCTTTATTCCGATTTGCTTTATAGGAGGGGTATATAAATAAGTATTGATTTTAAGGGCTTGTACAGGAGGGGGTCGCCTTATATGTGGGGTCGCCTTTTATGCGGGTTGCTCTATAGATGGTGATATATGGTATATTTACAACCCCTGTACAGCAATACATATGATATATTACATTACAAGATACTTTGGTGTAAAAACATTTGAATAATAACCAGTTTATGTAGTATTTCCTGTTTGGCTATGAAACACACAGTGCCCTCTAAGCTATATGTTTATGCATTACAATTGCCCATCTTCTGTCTCTGTAATTTGTAAACAAATGTTTTTTGGAAAAATATGATATCATGAAATAATAAGTACTGTACCGGGATACGATTGGTATTGCATTCATAGTGTCCGAATATGTATTGTATTGCGAGCCCACTGTCATTATACCTGTAGTCACTACTACATTCCACTAAGGGAGCGAGGGTGCAGCCCTGTGGTCAAGTAGTCATGGTAAACACCTGGGTTCAGTTCTCCACAGGGATACAGTATGTGAAGTATTGGTGTCCCCCGTGTTGATGAGGCTGGAATCTTGAAGCATCATAAAACCTCACTCATTCACTGATTTCTCAATGCACAAGGAAGGATGAGTGCCCTCTTTGGCCCACTAGATCTGCAGGATTTATGAAATGAGAAAATAAAATCATTATATAAGCTATCAGACGTGTTCATATAAATGAGAGTTGGACTTGGTCCATTTCAATAGTTGTGTGTACTTATGACGACACTTTGTGTATAATCCAAGCTAAAGTTTGTCAAAAAGGCTGAATTTAGAGGTTTTTGGAGGGTGATTTCTAATATTCAAATATGAACAAATCTGGGACCTAAGATGATTTTCTTTGGAGCTGTGATAAAATCAGTACAAACAAGGTATTTGTGTCAGAAGTACTCCTAGTTTGATTTTGCCTTGAAAGTCCTATCTTGTTCTCTCATTTGTGACGTAAGTGTGTATTTGATCATTTCAGACGTAAAACCCATTCCAAGTGTCTGATAGTTTCCTACGAATACTTGTAATATTCTTTGGTGTTGTAAGTCCCCAGGCATACTGGAACACAACTGAAGGCCATAGGTACTGTTCACCAGTGAAGCAGCCATCTTCACAGGTAGAGATGGAGTCACTGTGTTCAACAGTTTCTATTGAATGGGGTTGTTGAACTTTAGGTTTGCACTACAACCATTGATCGATCTTGCTGGAAAAAAAGTGTTTAATCTCCTATAGTTTTCTCCAGCTTGACAAGGAGGCATTGGATGTGTCAATTTCCCTAATTTGTCTGGAACACAGAAGATATATTTATGTTGTCAGTGGAATAGGTCCAACATTGAAGGATTGTTTTACTGGGAGGCTGCCTGGGTCACTGCTTGTAGCTGCAGTCAGTGATGTTCCTTTAGTCTTCTCAGCTTCTCTTCTTTTGTCACTGTGACACAGTTCTTTTGTGTATGTCATGTTTTAACTTTTACAGTTGAAAAGATAGTGGGGACATTTTAAGCGTATTAGCACTAGTGACTTTGACCATGCACGTGAAAAACCGGGTCCTGCAGTAGGAATTGAAAATCCACATACCAAAGAGGCCACCCTGACTGATTAGTTAATTGTGCTTTGTAGTCAGTAAGGTTGGCTGGCAGTATTACCAATATATCGGTAAATTGAGGTTTATTCTTTCCACCATGCGTATCACAATATAATTTTTTAAGAATCTGTATATAGAAAATATGGCCTACTGTCCTTGCAGGTGCCCCTATGTTGTGTATCCTTGCAGGTACCCCAATGTTGTGTATCCTTGCAGGTGCCTCGATGTTGTGTATCCTTGCAGGTGCCCCAATATTGTGTATCCTTGCAGGTGCCTCGATGTTGTGTATCCTTGCAGGTGCCTCGATGTTGTGTATCCTTGCAGGTGCCTCGATGTTGTGTATCCTTGCAGGTGCCTCGATGTTGTGTATCCTTGCAGGTGCCTCGATGTTGTGTATCCTTGCAGGTACCCCAATGTTGTGTATCCTTGCAGGTGCCCCAATGTTGTGTATCCTTGCAGGTGCCCTGATGTTGTGTATCCTTGCAGGTGCCCTGATGTTGTGTATCCTTGCAGGTGCCCCAATGTTGTGTATCCTTGCAGGTGCCCCAATGTTGTGTATCCTTGCAGGTGCCTCGATGTTGTGTATCCTTGCAGGTGCCTCGATGTTGTGTATCCTTGCAGGTGCCTCGATGTTGTGTATCCTTGCAGGTGCCCCAATGTTGTGTATCCTTGCCAGTGCATACAAACATGTTGGCATTTTTCAGGATTTGTTTACCTGAATTGTTGTACATATTGAATCCTTGCCACATTGAGTCTATGTCATCTTTAACTTCGAATTAATTCAGGCAGTGCTTGACATGAACCTTCAATTTTCAAGTTAAACTTGCTATCTTTTCAAGTTTTAATAAGAGCTTAAAGCTCTTTGCTTGCTTGAAGCCATTCTATATTTTCAACCTTATATTTTAGGCTACGGGAGTATCAACTGCTTCAATCAGATCAGAAACTGACAACTTATGAAGTTGTATTAGCCCAAATATGGTTTAATAATTTACTCTTTCACATGTGATCTGCTGTCACATTACTCCACGAGAACCAGGATGGGGTAAATACTGGCACATGCTGCATCATGATGAAAGCCTGGACACTGTAGTCTGTGGCAAGATGTAGGCTGATCTTCCTTGTGAAGTCTCATTCTGATGACTGATAATGTGCAAGGTGTGTCACAAATACAATTGATGTCTGTGATGAGGACTATCCTGGCCGGTGACATAGAGCCCTTGCCAATTACGTCCCAGGCACATTGATTGAGGCAGCATGGCACCAATACCAATCCCTGCGGGACTCCACTCTGTTTGTCCGGATGCCATGATGGCAGGCGATTGCACAGGCACGCCAGGCTGTTTGACTGTCATTTGTAATCTCATCACATTTGCTGGTTGTGCTATCTCTCGTTATGGTGGGCAATGCTGTTAGCATTTTGTACTGCGGCAATCCTTAGTGCCGTGATATTCATCTTTATATATGGGTCTGCATCTCTTAAGTCTGGCTGATCCCCTGTCCGACGTTCTGATGCTGTTCTGGGTGTGATAACTGTAGCAGAGTGTTGATAATGTAGTGTAATGCTGGCGATAGTGGCAGGGGTAGGTTGGAGCAGGATTAGGGGACATTTTCTATATTACCGTATTCTTTTGTATCTTTTCAGGTACATAAACCTAGAAATTTACAAAAAACAAATTTTGCCGAAATTATATTCTAATAAGAGCCCCCTATTTTTAATTTTGAGAGCTCCCTGGACGTTTATTACGTCGAATATGGTAATCCGAGTCAGATTGTCTGTACCCTGTAAGGAGTATCATGAACATTTTGGATTCTATATCAGGCTGATGATATTCTTGATCTATCTACAGCTCAATGGTATTTTCACAGAGCTAATATGTTTTTGACATGGTCTTAATTGATGGGGGTTTAAGTCATGTGGGAAGAACCATCCCATTTGGTGAGATTGCTTTGTTATTTTGATGTGGTGAAAACATGTCCATGTTGACTGCTCAAGGGTAGAGCTGTGATAACCTCCTGAGTGCATTAGAAAAGAGAGGTGACCCTTTACCCTTGACCCTTTGAACAATAGCCGCCTAGGAAGGCATACAGTATCTGCATTGTTGTTTTACCAATATGGGTGTTTTCATGTTTCTCCACATGTTTGCCACTTTAACCTCTGACCCGTGAAGACTCCGGGGGAGAATAGGTCTTCAGCAACCCATGCTTGCCGTAAAAGGTGACTATGCTTGTCGTAAAAGGCGACTATTTGGATCGGGTGGTCAGGCTCGGTGACATGGTTGATGCATGTCATAGATCCCAATTGCGTGGATCATTGCTCATGATATTAATCACTGGATTGTCTGGTCCAGACTCGATTATTTACAGACCGCCGTCATATAGCTGGAATATTGCTGAGTGCGGCATTAAACAACAAACCAACCAACCAACTTTAACCTCCACCAGACCATGGAAGTCAATGTAACAAATGTTATATTTGGAATAACACTTTCTTAGTAAAGTACATATTCTGGTACTCTTTTTGGTTGAGTCCCTTCCGGGATTCGAATCCTTATTGCCAGAGTTAGGCACCTAATCGCCAGCACATAAAGCGATCTTAATCAATCCCGGACGTGACTCAACCAAAAAAAGTGCTAGAATCTGTACTTCTCAAAGAAAGTGTTATCCCAAATATAATATTTGTTACATGATATTGAATGTCATAGTGGCAGAAGGTATTTGTGTACTCGGAATGCCTGGAGCCAACAAGTCAACACAAGACACACAGACAGGCTACAGAACACTGGCATTACTTAGTGTTTTGCAGTCTTCAAATTTAGAACCATGTAATATATTCTGTTTCATGATGCCATCGTCCAAACTTCACATTCTTGTGTGTAATGTTTTCATAAGGTCATGGAGCAGCACTAAAATATCGATGATGTCACTGAAGATCCCATGGAGACAACACAACTAGGCCTGGTCAGCTTGGAGTAGAGGTTGACAACCTGAGATATCTGATAACTCTCTTATGGCTTGAGTCTAGTTAGAATGATTAAATATCCCTGTTTCTCATTCTTACTGTGAGCATTATAGCTTAATGTGTCACTGTTACCGATTAGAAACCTAATTAATCTCATTTTTTGTTTTTCAGAAATTGAAAGAAGAATAAAAGCCAATGACACAGAATACAATGCTCAATTTGAATATGCAGTGAGTACAACATTGAAATGTGCATCTTGTTGGATGTTACTGCCACTTTTATGTTCCTTAGAAATGTTCATTTCATTATTTTTCAGCGTTAATAATCCATTCCTTTCAAGTGGAGACTCTATTTGAACCCTGATGGGGCCTGAGAATTGAGAATTGAGAATGTGTCCCCAGTACCCCATCGCTTGTCTAAAGAGGTGCCTAAATAGGAGACCTGTAGGGATTCATGGTTAAAATTGGTCCCCAGCAACCAATACTGGTCTTAAGAGGGAATTATTTTAATGGACTGGGTTGTCAAGCTCGGTGATTTGGTTGGTGGCTTGTTAACATATCCGCGTGGATTATAGCTCATAATATCAATCACTGGTCAAGACTGGGATATTTACACGCCTCCTTCATTCAACATGAATATTGCTGAGTTTTGCATGAAAGAACAAACACCAATTCATTCTTTCTGAGTGAGTGAGTATGGTTTTATTCAGCTTTTAGCAATTTTCCAGCAATATCACTTCTGGGGACACCAGAAACGGGCTTCACACATTGTACCCATGTCGGAAATCGAACCCGGGTCTTCGGTGTGACAAGTGAATGCTTTAACCACTAGGCTACCCAACTGCCCCTCACTCTTTTTGAACATTAATGGTTGGCTACTTTGCAACTGTTTTACATCATATCTTTAGAAAAATTGACAGATATTTAAAATCAGGGCTCAGATGTCTTCCCTTTAGTCAGCTTTTCTGTTTCAACACAAAAAAGATTTTCTGTTTTTTAAGAAGAGAGTGAAAATGGAAAAAAATGTGAAAATACCACATGTTTTAGAATATTGACATGTCAGTAATTTTTTTGCTTGATGTTATTTATTTGGTTGACTTGGATAATAACTTAATGGCAATCTCAGAACGGAGTTTTCACCACCTGTGCAAACATCACATGTACCTCAGATTCTTTTTAACTCTACTCTGAACATTTTGACATAGATTTGGCTGTAGATAATTGCCATGCCAGAGCATTGGCTTGACTGATGTGCCAGTTGCAATGCCCGGGTTGTGATGGAGGAGTGTTTGTTTTTATGCGTCCAGTGATCGGTGTCACTCAGTGTCGTGGGAAAAAGCTTCCGTGGCCATGAACAGACTGAAAATACTCAGTTTGACAAGTCCTAGATTCGGTCGCATCTGGGGAAATAACTGTGCAAACTTTTGGAAACAAGATTATGTGACTATTGTACTCGTTCTGATCATGTAAAAATCCAGTTTGAAAGTTCAAATATTTTATTTGCTCTTGAAATGTGTCTTTTTCAACGAGACGAAGGAGATAAATTTAGATGCTCGTTATTTAGCTTGTAGTTATAAAGACGTCAAGTACATCGGAGAATTGTGTTTACAGATTTATTTCTCTCCTGTATGAATTTAAACACATGTAGGGGCAGAATATGCCCCCGGTCCTCCATTATATACAATGCTGACTCAGCGTGTCGTACGACGCTTGCTCAAAAGATGCCACAGGTGGGTCAAGATACACCCACCTTTTCATGAACACCTGGCGTCATCACTATTTGATAGTGATTGATTATAACAACATACCAGCTCGCTGATTTGGTTGATGCATGTCATCGATCCCAATTGCATGGATTGATGCTCATGATGTCAATCACTGGATTGACTCGATTACTTACAGACCACCGTCGTATAGCTGGAATATTGCTCAGTGCGGCGTTAAACAACAGAAAAACAGACAAAACAATATACCCGTCTACAACTTAGTTGTTGCTATGGTGACACGAAACTTAAAAACAAGTATGTGAGAAAGGCTGTTGATTAATTGTGTTCACCTTTCTACGAGAGATGTGCGAGATTAGTTATAGGAGACAAAACGCCTGGCTGGCTTTATGCATCATGATTGTCATACTGGAAAAAGCAGCATCGTGTACAATGTCAGGAATGTTTATCAGTGAATTAACATTAATTCTTTTAATGTACTTAAAATTGCTGATGCAGTCAGACACATAATTATGTGAAACATGAAATAGTGAGGTCGCAGCAGATGTTCTCATAATATAAACCTCAAATTCACAGTTAGCTGTGTTTAGTACAAATTTAGTGTTTAGTACAAACTGTGCATATTTTATAACCATACAACCTCATCGTTATTTGGTTAGTTTCACTCTGTGAGTATTTTTGTTGTTACATCTCAGGCCCCAAGTGACTTATGTCCCCTGGTTTTGTTAGGATGCACTGATTGTGAGTTTGAATCCTGAAATTGGCCTAGGAAATTGCTGTCAGAAGCATACCAGGGGTTTTGCCAAAATTTTAACCGTCTGTGAATAAGTCACTTCAAGTCTGACTCGCAGCTTACATGCTGTAATGTAACTTAAATACTGTTCACAAAGGCATAAACCCATACACGCTAAGTCTGGATGGAACATTGACATTAAGGTGTGTTCTGAAGAGGTAGGCAGCAGTTGGCGATTGTGGCCACAGTTAGCTCAGTGGTTGGTTGTGCTGCTCTGAGTCATTCAGGAATTGAATCCCCACAATGTCCGTTCATTTGTGGTGAATGTTTTGTTGAAACCAGTCACGCCCACATACACCTGTTGGGCAAGGATCTAGATTTCTTTGCTTGCTATTGTACTTGTAGGTAGGTTTTGTTTTCGAGCAGAGTGATGCAACACGGTATATGATCAATATATATTCAATAAGGTTCTTTTTAGAACTCTATATTAATATTTGGGTTAAAAATAGGAATGTAATAATATCAAAGTATCAATTAATTACAAGAGAAATTGTCTGCTATTATACAAGGGTTGATTGATAAGTTCTGAGCCTCAGATAGAATTAATTTAAGGAATTGCTAAATAGTGAAATCCTTCCTTGTGGACATTACATGATGCCATAGAGGTATATCCACAAAACTTGAGTCAAACGAGCAAACTGTTTCGCTGTGACAAGTCAGGTAAATAAGCAGGTGTGACATTGGAAAATGGACAAACTTGAGGTATATGCATTGATTAGGACCTTGCAGAAAAAAGGACACCACACCAAAAGCCATTCATGAAGGTATGAGTACAACACTGGGAACGGATGTCCCGTCCAAGTCCTTGGCATAGGTGCCCAGCAATGTTTCAGTGTGGCAGGGAGAGACTTATCTGTTACGTCAGAAACACCAGAAATGATCCACGATATGGTGATGACCAACTGACAAAAGACTGCGCATCATATTGCAAGTCCAGTAGGCATATCCAGGAGAGAGTACGATCCATTGTCACAGAAACTTTGGTTTCAAAAGCTTCTGACGTCTGATAAAAAAGAGCTCCAGGCACGTGTCTCATGATAATCTATCTCTGTTTGAAACTGATCCAGAAAGGGTCTTGCAAAAGATTTGTGACTATGGATGAAACTTGGGTTCACCACTTCCAGTCTGAGTCCAAACATCAATCAAAACAGTGTAAACATTTGACATTACCACCACCAAAGAAGGCAATGACTGTCTCATTAGCTGAAAAGATTATAGCCTCAGTGTTCTGGGGTACCGAGAGTTTCACCATGGTGGACTGTCTTCCAAAAGGACAGTTAATAAACTGAGCATATTATGCTGCACTTTTGAGACAAATACAGGATGAAATTAAGTCTAAGATACTTAGGGAAGCTGAGAAAAAATATCCTGTTCCATCAGGACAATGTGCAAGTGCCCAAATCAGTCATTGTCATGCCATGGAGCATACACCTACAGTCAGCAGCATTAGAAATTAGCACTAGTCCTAAAGTCCTTGCCAATCTGTCCAATAGTTAGGTATCATAGAACCAGTAGAAATTTGCCAATTTTAAGGGGTTTTCTATATGTTATCATTTAGGGACTATTGTAAAAGATGCTAAGAGTCTCCAGCTGGGTGTGCTCATGTTTGTACTTTCTCCCCAGAACAACTACATTTCCACGTCCAAGTACAATGTGCTTACATTCCTGCCCAAGAACCTGTTTGAGCAGTTCCAGCGCCTGGCCAACGCCTACTTCCTGGGTCTGCTTATCATGCAGGTAAGATGTTGTCATCAGTTGTCACATACGGCACCGTTTGACCATTCACACCAAGACATTGTCACCAGTTGTCACACACGGCGCCGTTTGACCATTCACACCAAGACATTGTCACCAGTCGTTACATACAGCACCACTTAACCATCCAAGCCAAGTCAGGTTGGATGGAACAATCAGTGACTGAGTTTGGTTTAACGCCACTTTTAACATTATTCCAGTTCTATCACGGCCTGTCAGCTTAGTGTAGGAGGAAAGCCTGAAGTGTTGCAGGTCTCAGACGGTGAAACCCACAAGCATGGGTATGGTGCTGACAAACCAAGAAACATAATCAGGGCGAACTGGGATTCGAACCCACAATCATAGGTTTCAGCATGCCCAAGGGACACAACTCTGCACAGTGAATCATGACGCCTTAAACAACTGGGCCACCCGTGCACCCGGATGGAACAATGATCAGACGAGATTTGGTAACAGTTGTGATTTAATATTGCTGACATTACATGGCATTGAGCTTCATGGATGGACATTACATGACATGGAGCTTCATGGATGGACATTACATGACATGGAGCTTCATGGGTGTACATAACATGACATTGAGCTTCATGGATGGACATTACATGACATTGAGCTTCATGGATGGACATAATATGACACTGAACTTCATGGATGGACATTACATGATATTGAGCTTCATGGATGGACATTACTTGACATGGAGCTTCATGGATGGACAAAATATGACATTGAACTTCATGGATGGACATTACATGACATTGAGCTTCTTGGATGGATATTACATGGCATTGAGCTTCATGGATGGACATTACATGACATGGAGCTTCATGGATGGCGATATGACGTTGAACTTCATGGATGGACATTACATGATATTGAGCTTCATGGATGGACATTGCTTGACATGGAGCTTCATGGATGGACATTACATGACATTGAGCTTCATGGATGGACAATACATGACATTGAGCTTCATGGATGGACATTATATGACATGGAGCTTCATGGATGGACATAACATGACATTGAGCTTCATGGATGGACAATACATGACATTGAGCTTCATGGATGGACATTATATGACATGGAGCTTCATGGATGGACATAACATGACATTGAGCATCATGGATGGACATATATATGACATGGAGCTTCATGGATGGACATAACATGACATTGAGCATCATGGATGGACATTACATGACATGGAGCTTCTTGGATGGACATTATATGACATTGAGCTTCATGGATGGACATAACATGACATTGAGCATCATGGATGGACATTATATGACATGGAGCTTCATGGATGGACATAACATGACATTGAGCTTCATGGATGGACATACCATGACATTGAGCATCATGGATGGACATTATATGACATGGAGCTTCATGGATGGACATAACATGACATTGAGCATCATGGATGGACATATATATGACATGGAGCTTCATGGATGGACATAACATGACATTGAGCATCATGGATGGACATTACATGACATGGAGCTTCTTGGATGGACATTATATGACATTGAGCTTCATGGATGGACATAACATGACATTGAGCATCATGGATGGACATTATATGACATGGAGCTTCATGGATGGACATTACATAACATGGAGCTTCATGGATGGACATTATATGACATTGAGCTTCATGGATGGACATAACATGACATTGAGCATCATGGATGGACATTATATGACATGGAGCTTCATGGGTGGACATTACATGACATTGAGCTTCATGGATGGACATTACATGACATGGAGCTTCATGGAAGGACATTACATGATATTGAGCTTCATGGATGGACATTACATAACATGGAGCTTCATGGATGGACATTACATGACATTGAGCTTCATGGATGGACATTATATGACAACTTCAGGTGTAATGTGGAGCACATTGTAACAACTATCAGATGCTGCTCAAGATTGGGTGCCTGGAAATGTCACATCATGATATTCACTGGAAAGTGGCGACCAAATGGATCAGGTGATCATGCTCAATGACTTGGTTGATGATGTGTTGTCCTATACAGACGGTGTTCGCAATATCAATCAATGGAATGTCTGGTATTGACTTGATCATATAAAGGCCCCCATCATATGGCTGGAATACTGCTGAGTATGGCGTCAAACAACAAACAAAACAAAACACAAAAGCAAAGGGATATTAAAGTAAAATATTGCATTTCAAATAATTATATAAATTGAACTCTTCTGTATATAATTTATGAATATTTTGCAGTTTATGATATATTGTTTGAAAGATGAGCCAATTACATACATGTATATTGACATTTGGTACTTTCATGACATGGAACCTCATTAATGACAACTTAATGAAATGTATGATTTATCACAAAGTAACCTTATATCCAAGGCAGAATCTCTTTCAGCTCTCTTATTGAAGCTACAGCTACTTCCATATATACTATTAACAAAATGTTAAGGACCCATGGTCCTTAGCTGTTTTTTTAGTGGTATATATATTTAATTGTCCCAAGGATTCTCAGTCTGCTGGGTTTTACTGTACATTAAGCTGTCTAATGTATAAGTTTCTATTTTTTCCAGTGCTTAGAGGAGTAGTGTATTAATTAAGTTGATTTTCCTGGTTGATATCAGATATCACCAGCCACTGCACATTCATCACTGCCTTGTGAGCTTGTTCCGGGAGCATCTGTTTCTTGTGATGTTGTGTTAGGGGAAGTAGGGTGTGTGATATAGAGATACATGTGTTTTATCATGATACGCCATATGTCAAGATTTGCTCTTCAGAAAAAGTTTTTCATTTGGTGAACTACAAAATTTACAAGAAATTGCTCATGGTGCATTAGACCTGTAGTGATGAATTATTTTATTTTCTTCCTTATTCCTCCTGTGTAGAATCCAGGGTAGAATAAATCCCCAGAACCCAGTTTGTGTCTTCCAGTGTAGATTGCAGGGTAGAATAGGGGCGGTCGGGTAGCCTAGTGGTTAAAGCGTTCGCTCGTCACGCCGAAGACCCGGGTTCAATTCCCGACATGGGTACAATGTGTGGAGCCCATTTCTGGTGTCCCCCCGCCGTGATATTGCTGGAATATTCCAAAAAGCGGCGTAAAACCATATTCACTCACTCACTCCAGGGTAGAATAAGTCCCCAGTATCCCATGCTTGTCTCCCTGTGAGGAGGCCAGGTCAGAATAGTTAACTAGACCTCTATGCATGTCACCCTGTTGGGATGCCAGGTCAGAATAGGTCCCCGGACCCTTATGCTTGTCTCCCTGTGGGTATTCCAGGGTAGAGTAGATCCCCAGTACCCCATGCTTGTCTCCCTGTGGGGATTCCAGGGCAGAATTTGGTCTCCAGAACCCTATGTGTCTCTTCTTATGGAGATTCCAGGCCAGAATAGGTCCCCAGAACCCAATCCTGTGTCTCCCTGTGGAGATTCCAGGCCTAGACCCCCATGCTTGTCTACCTGTGGAGATTCCAGGTCAGAATAGGTTCCCAGACCCATGCTTTTCTCCCTGTGGTGATTCCAGGGCAGAATAGGTCTTCAGACCCCATTCTTGTCTCCCTGTGGGGATTCCAGGGCAGAATAGATCCACCCAACCCCTATGATTGTTTCCCTGTGGGGATTCCAGGGAAGAATAGGTCCACCAAACCCCTATGATTGTTTCCCTGTGGGGATTCCAGGGAAGAATAGGTCCCAAGTACCCTATGCTTGTCTCCCTGTGGGGATTCCAGGGCAGAATAGATCCACCAAACCCCTATGATTGTCTCCCTGTGGGGATTCCAGGGAAGAATAGGTCCACCAAACCCCATTGTGATGTGAGCCGACTAAGATGAGGATCAGAGGGTCACCATGTGACCTGACTCACCGTACCTGAGCCTCATCGTTGCTCAAGCTGTGAACCATTGGCCCATACTTGTCTCTGTACAAACTACCATGATATGTCTGTTATTTGTTAATTATTCACTCACTCCGACTAGGCTGTTTGAGCCACATAATAAATGTGATCTGTATCATGGTACAACATTGTACCACTGTATCAGTACATATAGCAGATAGACGGAGTATACCAACATGGCCGTGTTCCCTATCTGCCGGCGCCAAGCTGGGCTGTAGGGAAGTAGAGGTTGTCGTAAACAGAACTGGCATTTTCACTTCTCTCCTTTGATGTCGGCCACAGCATTGTTGTATCTGCACACTATAGCCAGAGACATGACATTTTCCTCCGCTGAGAATAAATTATCTTGAAATCAAAGCCTGGCTTTGTCATGTTATATCAACAAATGCTGGCATTGATTTCTAAGTCGTAATATTTCTCTTTTGTATGTCACACAGTTCTCGTCTCTTTGTTCTCTCTGTAATCCATTGTATGATTGTCATGCATTTTGTTCAGACTAACATTATATTGCCTTGCTCAGGATATAATTATGAAACAAGGACGATGGGAGAAGTACCAATGGCTTGCCTGTTGTGAGTTGTTGTTGAAGTCCCTTGCCTTCATAAGAGACTGATGTCATTTGCTCACAAGATCATTCATCGATGAAAAATGTAATACTCAGATGCACATGCACATGAGAGTAAGTCTCTGTCTTGCATGTTCTTGTCGCAGGACGTTCTGTCTGATGTCAGTATTGCGTCAGTAACTTACCAAAGGAACTACTAACCTGGTCTTGACTTCTCACTGAGCTAAAGAAGAACTGGTGAGCCAGGCTTGGAGGTGAATAGGTACCTAGACCAGCTGGTGATTCATGTTTGGAAGTGATGGGGTACCCAGACCAGCTGGTAAGCCATGCTTGGAAGTGATGGGGTCCCCAGACCAGCTGGTGAGCTATGCTTGGAAGTGATGGGGTCCCCAGACCAGCTGGTGATTCATGCTTGGAAGTGATGGGGTACCCAGACCAGCTGGTGAGCCATGCTTGGAAGTGATGGGGTACCCAGACCAGCTGGTGAGCCATGCTTGGAAGTGATCGGGCACCCACTATCAACCACTGGTTATCTGGTCCAGACCCACACTCTATGAACAACAGACTTGTCTGGTCCAGACCCACACATTATCAACCACTGGATTGTCTGGTTCAGACCCACACATTATCAACCACTGGATTGTCTGGTCCAGACCCACACGTTATCAACCACTGGATTGTCTGGTCCAGACCCACACGTTATCAACCACTGGATTGTCTGGTCCAGACCCACACATTATCAACCACTGGATTGTCTGGTTCAGACCCACACATTATCAACCACTGGATTGTCTGGTCCAGACCCACACATTATCAACCACTGGATTGTCTGGTCCAGACCCACACGTTATCAACCACTGGATTGTCTGGTTCAGACCCACACATTATCAACCACTGGATTGTCTGGTCCAGACCCACACATTATCAACCACTGGATTGTCTGGTCCAGACCCACACATTATCAACCACTGGATTGTCTGGTCCAGACCCACACGTTATCAACCACTGGATTGTCTGGTTCAGACCCACACATTATCAACCACTGGATTGTCTGGTCCAGACCCACACGTTATCAACCACTGGATTGTCTGGTCCAGACCCACACATTATCAACCACTGGATTGTCTGGTTCAGACCCACACACTATCAACCACTGGATTGTCTGGTTCAGACCCACACATTATCAACCACTGGATTGTCTGGTCCAGACCCACACATTATCAACCACTGGATTGTCTGGTCCAGACCCACACTCTATGAACAACAGACTTGTCTGGTTCAGACCCACACACTATCAACCACTGGATTGTCTGGTTCAGACCCACACGCTGTCTGGTTCAGACCCACAAATTTTAGGTTATAGTGATATACTATGTTATCCTGGACTCAAACCGCTGCATCTTCTGCATGTTATTAACAAGTAATTATGCCACCGCAGCATGTTCACCTAATCAGTATGCTTGTACATGGTATAGCCAGTCCAGTGCATTATGGAACCAGGTCACTAATCTTTGTTTTTCAGTAGCTCTGTTTTTATGAATCAGTGTGTGACAATGTTTTGTATGATCCAGTGTGTGACAATGTTTGTATGAATCAGTGTGTGACAATGTTTTTTAGGAATCAGTGTGTGCCAATGTTTTTTATGAATCAGTGTGTGACAATGTTTGTATGATCCAGTGTGTGACAATGTTTGTATGAATCAGTGTGTGACAATGTTTTTATGAATCAGTGTGTGCCAATGTTTTTTTATGAATCAGTGTGTGACAATGTTTGTATGATCCAGTGTGTGCCAATGTTTGTATGATCCAGTGTGTGACAATGTTTGTATGAACCAGTGTGGGACAATTTTTGTATGATCCAGTGTGTGCCAGTGTTTGTATGAACCAGTGTGTGCTAATGTTTGTATGATCTAGTGTGTGCCAATGTTTGTATGATCCAGTGTGGGAAAATGTTTGTATGATCCAGTGTGTGACAATGTTTTTATGAATCAGTGTGTGACAATGTTTGGTATGAACCAGTGTGTGCCAATGTTTGTATGAACCAGCATGTGCAAATGTTTGTATTAACCAGCATGTGCAAATGTTTGGATGAACCAGCATGTGCAAATGTTTTTATGAACCTGCATGTGCAAATGTTTGTATGAACCAGTGTGTACCAATGTCTTTATGAACGATTGTGTGCCAATCTTTGTATGAACCAGCATGTGCCAATGCTTGTATGAACCAGCATGTGCCAATGTTTACCATGTTGCTTTTAATAGGTTATTCCAGCTATAACATCACTTAGTCCTGTGACCACCATCATTCCATTGGTGTTCGTGCTCACGGTGTCGGCCATCAAGGATGCAATCGATGATTTCGTAAGTCACACATGGTTGGGCTTGACCATCGCCAGCTCCCCTGTACTGCTTTATAACCTGCTACTGCACTTGGAGCCTGCAATATTATAATATGTCCTTTGTGCTTTGCTTGCATCTGTCATATACCCAGTTCACCTTGAGTTATTTCGATGGATTCATTTTGCCAATCTCAAAAACTGGTGTCTATTTACGCTCTGTTATATTGAGAATCAATTATTCATTTAATATTCTATTTTTAGGTTATGGGATGATGTTCAGATGATGCCAAGTTGCATGACCATGTGTCAGACCTATACATCATGTCCTGGAATTTGATTCTGGGGGAAAGTTTTGCTTTGGATCACACCATTTTGTTGAGATGACGACAGCTCGTACTTTCCCGAGTTGCATCATGCACAGGAGCATGTGGGAGTTATGCTATGGTTTTTTTTGTGTGTGTTTATGTCCCAATTAAAAAAAAATCATGTCTCGGTTCTGTTGTTGTAGTGGAACAATCAGTGTGTTTGTAAACATGCAACCACAAACACAGAGTTCAGTAAACCTTCAGTGTGCACTTTGAAACATATACTTTTGTCAAATCAACAATCTGCCATTAACTGGAACAATTGTGTTGAATTTTTTTATTTGCTTTTATTATCAAGCATATTGTCTGATAATAGTATCTAAAGAACTTTGTTCCAAATATGGATTTAAAGAGTTCCAGGTTTAAGGTCTTTTTTCATGGATAATGAACCTCTATAAAGTTACCACATTAGATTTAACAGATATAGTAGACCCATGTTTAGATGTACCATATGCACACAACTCATCTTGTATAAAAGATGAGAATGAGGGTGAGACATGAATTTGATCTTTTGTTGGGATTGCTAATTAATTCTTGGACAGCATCTCTTTCAGCAAAGTTTCATGCTTTAGCAACAAGTGGGTCAAATCTGCTGTGTGTCATTGTGCCATATAGCTACCATTGTGACTAGTCTTCTAGAAATGCTGACATTCAATCTTACATAACACATGGCACATTGCCCTCAATCTCCTAGTAGCCTAGTTTCTTCATGGCGTTAGTTGATTTGCGCTTTTGCTTCAAATTATTATGCCTATCCTTTACAGTAGCACCCATTGCCAGTCATATAAGGACCAACTTGGCCCCAACTCCAGGCCCATTGCCAGTCATACCATGAACACCATGGCCCCAATAACAGGACCATTGCCAGTCATACCATGAACACCTTGGCCCCAATAACAGGCCCATTGCCAGTCATACCATGAACACAATGGCCCCATGTGACAGACCCCATTGCCAGTCATACCATGAACACCATGGCCCCAATAACAGGCCCATTGCCAGTCATACCAAGAACACCATGGCCCCAATAACAGGACCATTGCCAGTCATACCATGAACACCATGGCCCCAATAATAGGCCCATTGCCAGTCAAACCATGAACACCATGGCCCCATGTGACAGACCCCATTTCCAGTCATACCATGAACACCATGGCCCTAATAACAGGCCCATTTCCAGTCATACCAAGAAGACCATGGCCTCAATAACAGGCCCATTGCCAGTCATACCACAAACACTATGACCTTCAACTCCAGGCCCCATTGCCAGTCATACCACAAACACCATGACCCCAAACTCCAGGCCCCATTGCCAGTCATACCACAAACACCATGACCCCTAACTCCAGGCCCCATTGCCAGTCATACCACAAACACCATGACCCCCAACTTCAGGCCCCGCTGTTTCGTCATACAATGAACAACATTATGCTCCCCATTCTGGCCTATGCATGCTCTTCTACCAAGGGTAGGGGAGATGTGGGTGAGCCAATTCAAGCTGTGGGTGCAGTACAATAAGTGCAGTCAAGTGAACCGAGTCCTTAAATGGATTACTTGACTTGACCCATGAAGATCTGGATTAGAATTTGCCTTCCCTGCTTGTCGTAAGAGGCGACTAACAGGATCAGGTGCTCAGGCTTGCTGACTTTGATGATGCTTGTCATTGTATCCCAATAATTCATGGTGCCAATCACTGAACTGTCCGACCCAGACTTGATTATTAATAGACTGCAGTCGTACAGATGGACTATTGCTGAGTGCAGCATTTAACAAACAAACAAAAACAGGAAAAAAAATAAATATGAGGTCCACATTGCCCCAATATGACAGACATAACCCGTGAAGATCCCGGGTAGAATAGGTCTTCAGCAACCCGTGCTTGCCGTAAAAGGCGACTATGCTTGTAGTAAAAGGCGACTAACAGGATAGGGTGGTCAGGCTCGCTGACTTGGTTGATGCATGTCATCGATCCCAATTGCGTGAATCGATGCTCATGATATTAATCACTGATTGTCTGGTCCAGACTCAATTATGTACAGACCGCCCTCATATAGCTGGAATATTGCCGAGTGTGGCGTAAAACAACCAACCAACCAACCAACCAACCAACCAATCAACCCAATATGACAGACCTTCAGGCTTTTTATTTTTTAAAAGCTGTCCCTTGAACCACAGTGGTTGGCATAACAAGACAGTCCCACCAATTTGACGTAGACAAATCTCTGAAAGAAAGTCACATCAGTTAAAAAAAATCAGTTTGATCAATTGGCAATACTCCTGTAAGGATCGTTAAAAAATCAATTGTGTAAGTAGGAAATAGATTGTGTACGTTGCACTGTGACAGTGAGAAGGCTGTATGGAGGAAAACATTGTCTGGCTGGAATCTTTCACAGCTGTAATCCAGGTCAGTGAGAATGTCACAATGATGGCTATCCCTGGCAACTTCTTGTTTCATTCTTTTTTTTATTCAAGGGAGCTGGGAATCTGTTTTGTTAGAAAAGAGAGATGTTGCTTAAAGAACAGCCTGGCGCTGGCCACACATTAATGTATCAGTGTCTGAATTGAAAGTTTGGCTTATTGAAACATGCATAGGAAAATACACCTGCTTCAAAAAGAATGGTTGAAAATGATAATCAAGAAACAAAGGAGTAGGGCAAGAACAAGGTAACATGGCTGCACTGGAAAAGGCAGGAATTCATATATTTGTCTGTACACTTCCAATTTTTGTGTGTACATCTTTTGTACGTGAAATTTCTCTGCATCCCCAAAGTCTTCTGAGATCAGATGACAGTTGCTTTATGCTTGGCTGTGTGTGCATCTCTCTTTTCCATGTTGAAAATCTTTCATCCTGCCAGGAGACTTAATTTGTGACTGCGGACCGAGTTTTGCTTCCCTTGTGTTGGTGAGAGGCAGTTGCTATACAGTGTGGGTTGTGTACATCAATAGGTGATGCCCGTGGTCTCGTCCCTCACCCCCCTCACCACGGTCATACCGCTCGTCGTTGTGCTTATAGTCACCGCCATTAAGGATGCTGTCGATGACTTTGTAAGTGCCCAATGTCACCTGTTGTCGGAGTGAGGATGTCTTTCACATTACTCTACTCATTATGGAGTAATTATACTAAGTTTGGGAGTTTTGTAAATCTTATGAAAATAGGATATAATTATTTGATTATGTTCATTATTTGATATGTATTTTTCCAACATATTTTGTGAAATTTAAGTTAATTTTTAGATGTTTCCATATGAATTTCCATTTTTGTTTTTTATATCTAATAATTAATGTTTAAGGTAATGATTTTAAACTATCTTAATGGTAAATTGCACCTGTGAAGATCCAGAGTAGAATAGGTCTTCAGCAACCCATGCTTGCCAAAGTAACCCAATTACATGGATCGATGCTTATGATGTCAATCACTGGATTATCAGCACAGAACATTCAGTTCTGTTGAGGCAACGAATCTTTAATCAAGAATGACCATGCACAGTTGTGTCCCTTAGTAGTGCCAGTATTTGCTGAGACTGAGAGTTAATCTACTCTTCCATTTTCGCATGACCCCTCACCAGCCTCCTTATCTGACTCTGAAAGTCACTACCTCAATGATATGCTTTGGCTATAGCTGACCATGCAATAAACAATATATGCCTGATATACAAATACTGCACTCTCCTTCATGCAATACAAGGCCTACAACAGTAGCAGCTAGTAACTTTACTTCATAGTTTCACTGATGATATTACCTGTTTGCTAAACATCATGCTAACATGTGTAGTTTTCACTGATCATTAATTGACATTACCTGTCTCATTTAAATATGTAATATTTAACATTTACTAATATTGATTTCATGGAACTCAGATAAAATGCCAAGTGGGCAAAGTTCTTTTTGCAAGAAAAGTAAATGCCATTTGTCAATCAAGCTTTATTTATTTTGTTCTTATAAAAGTAACTATATAAGTTGAGGATTATTTTGAAAATAGAATGTTGGCTCCTATTTCATTGAGACTTTATCTTGATTCTGAGAATCAGGTCTCTGTTTAGATTTCTATTTCCAGTGTGGGTCTTCAGTCTTTCGACCAGGTTTCATGTGACATATTTGGTCTTTGATAGCTAACAACAGAATTTCTCTGAAGCTCAATGGAAGGGGTTGGGTTGGACTTCACTGGAGGTCTGTAGGGTTGTACATAAGTGGGACATGAGTAGAGGTCTGAAGGGTTACACGTAAGTGGACTTGAGTGGAGGTCTGTAGTGTTATACGTAAGTGGGACTTGAGTGGAGGTCTGTAGGGTTATACGTAAGTGGGACTTGAGTGGAGGTCTGTAGGGTTGTACATAAGTGGCACTTGAGTGGAGGTCTGAAGGGTTACACGTAAGTGGACTTGAGTGGAGGTCTGTAGTGTTATACGTAAGTGGGACTTGAGTGGAGGTCTGTGGGGTTATACATAAGTGGGACTTGAGTGGAGGTCTGTAGGGTTATTCATAAGTGGGACTTGAGTGGAGGTCTGTAGGGTTATACGTAAGTGGGACTTGAGTGGAGGTCTGTGGGGTTATACGTAAGTGGGCCTTGAGTGGAGGTCTTTAGGGTTATACATAAGTGGGACTTGAGTGGAGGTCTATAGGGTTATACATGGTGAGGCTTGAGTGGAGGTCTGTAGGGATATACATGGTTGTTCTCTGTGTCAAGACAGGATCTTTTATCAACACAGGCTAAAAATCTATGATAACAATGTGCGCAGAAATGTGTGGCAGTTTCACAATTAAACAATAAAGACACATTGCATGTTAACGTAGCTGCGTAATTTTACAAATTAAACTCGGAAAGAATGAGCATCAAACATTAATCTGATTTTCATTGTTAGCATCGACTTGTACAACTTGTTGAGCTCTCTGTATTACCCAAAAGTCTGAAGGTGCCTGTTTTTGCAGTTTGTGTAATTTATATGCAAATAGAATGACTACATGGATGATGTTGGCTTCGTCTGGAGATCCCAGGCTTGTTTCAGCGTTACAGTGGGACTTTCACTGTCAGATACAGAGCGATGGCCATTGAAAATGTCGATTGTTATTTAATGGGAATTAGTTGTAAGGATTATGCTATCAACCTGCTGATATCCAAGTCAATGCTTGAAAGCTTAGCAGAAAGACATTATTTGATAAATTGGTTGAGGATTGAGAAAGAATTTATTAATTATGAACATTCTTGACCCATTTCCTGTTAAAAAATATTAAAAATCATATATTTCATTCATTAATTTGTAATATTATGGATGAATAATAATAATGAATAATAATAATGAATAACGGAGTGTCTAATTGATACAGAGTTAATGTTTTTTTCTCTATTTTATCAAAAAGTTGTGGAATAAGAACATTGTTTTCTAGACTGTAATTACAATAAAGCCTTTAGTTTCTTTATCATATATCCTTAATATGTTTCCTGGCAGTAATTTATGTGTAATATTCATTTCTAGTTTCTTGATGTAGGATCTTTCTTCTGTAGAAACGTCATCGGAGCGATGCACAGGTAAACAACAGGAAGTCAGATGTATTGCGAGATGGCAAAATCGTATCGGCACGATGGCACACCGTTGTTGTGGGCGACATCATACGACTCAGAAACAATGACTTTGTTGCTGTGAGTATATTTTATTCAGAGGTTAAAATAGCTATTGTTTGATGCTGAGGTTGACACCATATTTCATCGCTGGCACCAGGTACTGCAGTGATCATTGTGTTTAACAACAATGAAGGAAGAGCAATCACATTGTTGCTTTCATGTTATTTGAATGTTATTTTTTTCTCTTACTGATTTTCAAATTTGCACACAATTTGTGTCTCAGTAAAGTGCTAATGTAGCACTAAGATGTCATACTTTTCTATATGTATGACTGAGCAAATCATGAGAAGTTGAGGAACTACCAAATTTTGGTATGACATTAGTTAATCTGTCATCTGAAAATGTCGAACCACGAACCTTGGTTTGTCTGTACAAGAACCTTGGTTTGTCAGTACATGTACCTTGGTTTGTCAGTACCACAAACCTTCGTTTGTCTGTACCAGAAACCTTGGTTTGTCAGTACTTGTACCTTGGTTTTGTCAGTACCAGAAACGTTGGTTTGTCAGTACCATGAACCTTGGTTTGTCTGTACATGTACCTTGGTTTGTCAGTACATGAGCCTTGGTGTGTCAGTACATGTACCTTGGTTTGTCTGTACCATGAACCTTGGTTTGTGAGTACATGAACCTTGGTTTGTCAGTACCATGAACCTTGGTTTGTCAGTACCATGAACCTTGGTTTGTCTGTACATGTACCTTGGTTTGTCAGTACATGAACCTTGGTGTGTCAGTACATGTACCTTGGTTTGTCAGTACATGTACCTTGGTTTGTCTGTACCATGAACCTTGGTTTGTGAGTACATGAACCTTGGTTTGTCAGTACCATGAACCTTGGTTTGTCAGTACCATGAACCTAGGTTTGTCTGTACATGTACCATGGTTTGTCAGTACATGTACCTTGGTTTGTCAGTACATGAGCCTTGGTGTGTCAGTACATGTACCTTGGTTTGTCTGTACCATGAACCTTGGTTTGTGAGTACATGAACCTTGGTTTGTCAGTACCATGAACCTTGGTTTGTCAGTACCATGAACCTTGGTTTGTCTGTACATGTACCTTGGTTTGTCAGTACATGAACCTTGGTGTGTCAGTACATGTACCTTGGTTTGTCAGTACATGTACCTTGGTTTGTCTGTACCATGAACCTTGGTTTGTGAGTACATGAACCTTGGTTTGTCAGTACCATGAACCTTGGTTTGTCAGTACCATGAACCTAGGTTTGTCTGTACATGTACCATGGTTTGTCAGTACATGAACCTTGGTTTGTCAGTACTTGTACCTTGGTTTGTCAGTACCACTAAGCTTGGTTTGTCTGTACATGTACCTTGATTTGTCTTTGCCACGAACCTTGGTTTGTCAGTACATGAACCTTGGTTTGTCTGTACATGTACCTTGGTTTGTCAGTACTTGTACCTTGGTTTGTCTGTACATGTGCCTTGGTTTGTCTGTACCAGAAACCTTGGTTTGTCAGTACCATGAACCTTGGTTTGTCAGTAATTGTACCTTGGTTTGTCAGTACCAGAAACCTTGGTTTTTCAGTACCAGAAACGTTGGTTTGTCAGTACCATGAACCTTGGTTTGTCAGTACATGTACCTTGGTTTGTCAGTACATGTACCTTGGTTTGTCAGTACATGTACCTTGGTTTGTCTGTACCATGAACCTTGGTTTGTGAGTACATGAACCTTGGTTTGTCAGTACCATGAACCTTGGTTTGTCAGTACCATGAACCTTGGTTTGTCTGTACATGTACCTTGGTTTGTCAGTACATGAACCTTGGTTTGTCAGTACTTGTATCTTGGTTTGTCAGTACCACTAAGCTTGGTTTGTCTGTACATGTACCTTGATTTGTCTTTGCCACGAACCTTGGTTTGTCTGTACATGAACCTTGGTTTGTCTGTATATGTACCTTGGTTTGTCAGTACTTGTACCTTGGTTTGTCTGTACATGTACCTTGGTTTGTCTGTACCAGAAACGTTGGTTTGTCAGTACCATGAACCTTGGTTTGTCAGTAATTGTACCTTGGTTTTGTCAGTACCAGAAACCTTGGTTTGTCTGTACATGTACCTTGTTTTGTCAGTACCATGAACCTTGGTTTGACAGTACATGTACCCTGGTTTTTAAGTACCATGAACCTTGGTTTAACTGTACCATGAACCTTGGTTTGTCTGTACATGAATCTTGGTTCAACTGTACCCCAAACCTTGATTTGTCATTGCCACGAACCTTGGTTTGTCTGTACACAAAACTTGTGTTTTTAGTACCATGAACCTTGGTTTAACTGTACCATGAACCATGGTTTGTCAGAACATGAACCTTGGTTTGTCTTTACCATGAACCTTGGATTGTCAGTACCATGAACCTTGGTTTGTCAGAACATGTACCTTGGTTTGTCATTGCCACGAACCTTGGTTTGCCATTCCACGAACCTTGGTTTGTCTGTACCATGAACCTTAATTTGGCGGTACCGCGAACCTTGGTTTGTTAGTAGAATGTATCTTGGTGTGTCAGTACATGTACCTCGATTTGTCAGTACCATGAACCTTGGTTTGTCTGTACATGAACCTTGGTTTGTCAGTACATGTTCCTTGGTTTGTCTGTACATGTACCTTGATTTGTCTGTACCAAGAACCTTGGTTTGTCAGTACATGTACCTCGATTTGTCTGTACCATGAACCTTGGTTTGTCAGTACATGTACCTCGATTTGTCAGTACCATGAACCTTGGTTTGTCTGTATATGTACCTTGGTTTGTCAGTACATGTACCTTGGTTTGTCTGTACCATGAACCTTGGTTTGTTAGTACATGAACCTTGGTTTGTCTGTACATGTACCTCGATTTGTCAGTACCATGAACCTTGGTTTGTCTGTATATGTACCTTGGTTTGTCAGTACATGTACCTTGGTTTGTCTGTACCATGAACCTTGGTTTGTTAGTACATGAACCTTGGTTTGTCTGTACATGTACCTCGATTTGTCAGTACCATGAACCTTGGTTTGTCAGTACATGTACCTTGGTTTGTCTGTACCATGAACCTTGGTTTGTCAGTACATGAACCTTGGTTAGTCAGTACCACGAACCTTGGTTTGTCTGTACATGTACCTTGGTTTGTCAGTACATGTACCTTGGTTTGTCAGTACCATGAACCTTGGTTTGTCAGTATATGTATACTCGGACCCCATGGTATCGCGGCATTCATCGTATCGTGGCATTTGTGATTTCCGGTATTTCACGCGGGACACGCCTCTTAGCGGCTGTCTTTTAATGCAAATCAGTAACCAGGAAGTGCTCACTTCGTAAACAATTTCAATTTCCTCGTAATGTTCCGTCTGCTGTAAGTAAGGAGTTATTAATCCGTTGATACATATTTCTGGCATCTGTTGTAATATTGCCTTACCCCCATCTATCAATGGCCAATGATATAACCCGCAGTTCCCCAAGTAAACTTTCTCTATCGACCTGAACTAGATCATCTGCATATTCATGGCGACTAATGAGGTAACGGAAGTTACGTAGTCCGCACATTTTTTCCCGCTCGGTGCCCAGAATCTATTGGGAGATCATAAGGGCCATAATGCCAAACTTAGAAATACGTTCTTCACTAGTAACCAAAAGATAAATACATACTTTGGGCATACTAGGAGTGCTTTTTATATATTTATTGTTGACTTTTAACATTTTTCCATTTTGTGACAAATTATTGTCATCCAATTTTTTTTAAACAATCTTAAAATATCATTTCTGATATTTTGATGTTGACTTATAAACATATTTTTCTCTTACTTTTCGGTAAATATGCATTGAATACCTATTGCTGATAACACATTTAGAATTTTACTTGTGCTGTCTTTGCACTTGTCTGGACAAATCACTGATGTCTGGCATGATCATACCCAGTGGATGTTAGAATTATGTCCTCTTTTTGTCCAATTCGAACCTCCATACACAACTTTTCTCTGTACCGCGATACGATGGAGTTCTCTCCCTTGTCAAACAGAGCGCGAGGCCCGGCTTTTACTCGGAGCTGCTAATGTAAATAATGAACTTTTATCAGTAAAATATGCATTGTTTGATAACATGAATGATATCTGATACAGAGAACACGAATAAACATAAAGGTTAGTGAGTGCATTTTGTTCCGTTTAGCGTACATGACAAGTACCGCGATACCCCGAGGTTGCAGGCTACCTTGGTTTGTCAGTACATGAACCTTGGTTTGTCAGTACATGAACCTTGGTTTGTCTGTACATGTACCTTGGTTTGTCAGTACCATGAACCTTGGATGGTCAGTATATGAACCTTGGTTTGTCAGTACCATGAACCTTGGTTTGTCTGTACATGAACCTTGGTTTGTCAGTACATGTACCTTGGTTTGTCAATACCATGAACCTTGGTTTGACAGTATATGTACCTTGGTTTGTCTGTACCATGAACCTTGGTTTGTCAGTACATGAACCTTGGTTTGTCAGTACATGTACCTTGATTTGTCAGCACCATGAACCTTGGTTTGTCAGTACATGTACCTTGGTTTGTCTGTACCATGAACCTTGGTTTGTCTGTATATGAACCTTGGTTAGTCAGTACCACGAACCTTGGTTTGTCTGTACATGTACCTTGGTTTGTCAGTACCATGTACCTTGGTTTGTCAGTACATGAACCTCAGTTTGTCTGTGCATGTACCTTGATTTGTCTGTACATGTACCTTGGTTTGTCAGTACCATGAACCTTGGTTTGTCTGTACATGAACCTTGGTTTGTCAGTACGTGTACCTTGGTTTGTCAGTACCATGAACCTTGGTTTGTCAGTATCATAACCATTGTCTCTGTTTTCACCAAATAATTTTTTGTTTGAAAGTGCACAAGGTTTCCTTCCTTTTGTTCACTGCTCCAAAACTCATCTATGTAAAGGGACATTTATATTTTCTTAATCACAGCACATCAAGTTGTGTTTCTTCTGACAGCTAATATGACTTTCGTTATCCCAAATTTCAATGGCAATTATTGACTGTCGAGAGAATGCACATGATCTGAGTTATTTCAGGATTATGTATTAACCATAACAAAACAAGTGCAGAGTTCACCTTGGAATTTTCCATAAATATCAAGTTCATCATAAATATATCACAGTCAAAATGGCTGACGACCACTAGTCTGGTACACATGATTAGCTGAACAACTAAATATAGATAGCACAATTGAATTGGCTTTGATGGTTATGGCATTAGGGTGTGCAGCTGATTAGATTACCAACATATAGATTCCATCTTTGTCATTTGGCTATGAGAGACCAGTGATTAGATGAATCACCTGATACTCCACAAAAACTCTTGTGAAACTTGGATTGTAATGTACCATTTTCACTGTTTTTTACAATTTCTAATCAGCACTTTTCTTACATGACAAGAGTTACCAGGGATAAGATTATCTTTTATCCATATTTTACTAATTCTTCGAAAATCTACATGGCATTTTTTTGTCTAATGTGAAAAGAGCAAACTTTTTATTGAAAGGAAAGTCTGCTGGCATATTATTGATCGTACTGACATCATATGGATAGAGCAAACAGTGATGGCATTGTGGACCACCTCCCTCGTCTAGAAGTAGAGCGTCCGCCTGGAGAGGGGAAGGTCCGGGGTTCGATCCCTGGCCGCATCATACCAAAAGACGTTAAAAGATGGTACTTGTTGTTAGCATTAAAGGGGCTAAAACAAGGACTGGTCGGCTCGGAGTCAGTATACTGTGTCTGAGTTGGGTATTCATGTTAAACTGCGGCATGGTATCTCAGTGGGCTAGCACTATAAATCGGCATCAGTCCGGACTAGTACAAGCAGCCACACACACACGTGCATGCACATCGCTTTATAAGTGCAATAATCTTGGACCCCATTTTACCTCACCTCACCTCACAATGGCATTGTGACATTCCAGGGTGTTGAACAAATATTCCTGTTGCAGGCTCTGGTGGTGGTTGCAGAAAGAGTGGTCCTCAGTGTCCCTTGCAGTACCTTGGATATGTCTGACTTCCCTTGTAGACAAGGAGGTCATCATTATCCCTTACACCTCCTAATGTGACTGAATGTACGTTGGATGGTCAATATGTCTGACTCCCCTTGTAGACAAGGAGGTCATCATAATCCGTTGCAGCTCCTAATGTGACTGAATGTACATTGGATGGTCAATATGTCTGACTTCCCTTGTAGACAAGGAGGTCATCATATGGATAGAGCAGTGATGGCATTGTGGACCGACTCTGTGGTCAAGAAGTAGAGCGTCCGTCTGGAGAGCGGAAGGTCCGGGGTTCGATCCCTGGCCGCGTCATAACAAAAGACGTTAAAAGATGGTACTTGTTGTTAGCCTGTCTGGTGCTCGGCATTAAAGGGCTAAAAAATAGTATCTCAGTGTGCTAGCACTATAAATCGGCATCAGTCCAGACTAGTACAAGCAGCATGCACGTCGCTATATAAGTGCAATAATCTTGGACGCGACGTTAAACCCCATTTCACCTCACCTCACTTCACAATGGCATTGTGACATTCCAGGGTGTTGAACAAATACTGAAGGAAAATAATATTTAAGGGATCAGAATTCTTGTTCCTGTTGCGGGCTCTGGTGGTGGTTGCAGAAAGAGTGGTCCTCAATGTCCCTTGCAGTACCTTGGATATGATCTGACTCCCCTTGTAGACAAGAAGGTCATCATAATCCCTTACACCTCCTAATGTGACTGAATGTACATTGGATGGTCAATATGTCTGACTTCCCTTGTAGACAAGGAGGTCATCATAATCCCTTACACCTCCTAATGTGACTGAATGTACATTGGATGGTCAATATGTCTGACTTCCCTTGTAGACAAGGAGGTCATCATAATCCCTTACACCTCCTAATGTGACTAAATGTACATTGGATGGTCAATATGTCTGACTTCCCTTGTGGACAAGGAGGTCATCATAATCCCTTACACCTCCTAATGTGACTAAATGGACGTTGGATGGTCAATATGCCTGACTTCCCTTGTGGACAAGGAGGTCATCATAATCCCTCGCAGCTCCTAACGTGACTGAATACACATATGTCGGACACCCCTTGGAGACGAGTGATCCTGATAATCCCTTGCAGCTCCCATTTTGGATATTAAAATTGGAATCGAATGGCAATTGTGGTCACCACCAGGAATGATTGATACCCAGTTGCAGCCTGCCTGCAATAGTCTATCCCCATGCCTTGAATACATTCATCAAGATCGATTGGTGGAACAAGACCATAAGCCTTTGTAGCGCTACAGGAACAGCAATAGTTGCAACAGTTGCAACAGCATCCTCAATTATTTACAGCAAATATCTCCCATCCAATATGATAAATATCATAAACTTATTTGGTTTCATAGCTTAGTTTTGAGACCCGGATCAAATGAGAGAATGCTAAAACTCATCAAATCACTCTCATGAGCGAGAAGTTTTCTTTTGTCGTGAGATTGAGATGGTGACTTCCCAACAAAGCTATGGTGGGGAATGGGTCCAGGGAATGTATCATTATGGAATGGGGACAAGATACCTGACTTAGTTTTGTCTATTCTGCACATGTTCCTTTCTTGCACTATTTGATCGCATTCCTTTTTATACCGCAACAAAATGCATTGTTTCACTATGAGATATCTCGATGTTTTCTTATTTTTTCTGTTACTTTTTGCATTTAGACGGTTTATAAGTGAGATAAGTCACATCAAGAAAGTAAGACCTCGGCAGTCAGGTATCAGCAATATATGGCTGAGATACCCTCTTGCCTTGGTCTTACTTCCTCGACCATAACCTCAGAGTCGTGCTTTATCCTTCACATAGTACACTCCTGGATCTGCCCCGTGGTCAGTGAAGGTGCTGATGTTGTGTCTCCATGTGTTTCAGGCTGACTTCATGCTGCTGTCCACCAGTGAACCCAACAGTTTATGCTACATTGAGACTGCCGAGTTGGATGGGTAAGCTGTTGTAGATACTGACTGTGGTAGAATGAAACACATCCATTGAGGTGTTGTGTATGACACCTCTGACATCCCTCTATCTATTACTGTTATTTCTGCCTGCCACCATGTCGTGGGAGTTTTGTCCTTCCTTGAATATATGTTCTTCTGTTCGCACCAGACTACCAAAAACATCAACATCAATATACTGGCTCTATATATCCCTCAATCTAGAGACCCGTGAAGATCCGGGGTAGAATAGTTCTTCATCAACCCATTCTTGCCGTAAAAGGCGTCTATGCTTGTTGTAAAAGGTGACTAACGGGATCTGTTGGTTAAGCTTGCTGTCTTGGTTGATGCATGTCATCATATCCTAATTGTGTGGATTAATGCTCATGATGTCGATCACTGGATTGTCTGGCCCAGACTTGGTTATTTACATTCCATATAGCTGGAATATTGCTGAGTTAGGCGTTAAACAAAATAACAAATTATACCTAGTGAGTGAGTGAGTATAGTTTTACGCTGCTTTTAGCAATATTCCAGCAATATCACGGCGGAGGACACCAGAAAACGGGCTTCACACATTGTACCCTTGTTGGGAATCGAACCTGGGTCTTCAGCGTGACGAGTGAACGCTTTAACCACTAGGCTGCCCGACCGCCCCAACTACATCTAGAGTTTTAATTTCAAAGACTGAAAAGAAAAGTCTCGGAAACCACTGAAGTTATTGCTTGGTATTGATGAGAGGATGTTAAGTAAATCTACCGCAATATTGGGGGTTCACTTTAAAAATTAAAGATTTCTGCCTGCGCCGTTCAGGAATGTGTACATGAAGGCTACTGTCTTCATGCTCGATACATCATTGTGGAAATGTGAATTCCAATTCACGGGGAATAATTTCTTTATTAATAGTGGCTTTTTATATATTGACAGCATGTTCTGTCCTATTCATCCTGCATTGAAATTCAGAAAGTGTTCAGGATCAAGTACTGTATGGCATCTACTTCTTGTCAGCATTCTCAAATATTAACCAGATTCTATTTTCAGTTAACATATGGCTAAAGTATTGTTGACTA